>NC_140590.1:1701660832-1702360415 GCF_964204655.1 Triturus cristatus | reverse complement strand
TCATGTGTTTTATGGTGTTGGCCGCTCAGCGCGCTGTGCCACTGCCAACCAGTGTCACGGTGCGAGTGCTCCCTATGTAAATTGTATATGTTGGTTGGATTCCATGATTGGATTGTTTGATTTACTGTCAGACCCCAGTAAAGTGCGCCGGGGGCGCCAGGGCATGTAAATGCGAACACCGCTGGTGGGCTTGCAGCACGGGTTGTGCCACCCACAGAAGCGGCCGGTAAAATATATCTGAGGTCTGCCATCGCAGAACCTGCGTGCAGTCTGGTACTGACATGCTGACCGGCAAGTGCCCACACTTGCCAGTCCCTAAACCCTTCCCTTAGCTGCATGTTAGTCACCCCTCTGGTAGGCCCACGGGCAGGGTGCATTGTACGCCTAAGGTAGGACAAGCCTGGATGCGTGGCATGTCCTAGTAGTGAATTACCGCCATCTTGTTGTTCACTACTGCAAGGCTACCCTGTTCTCATAGGCCAGTATGGGCGGCCTGGATTATTACACCCTATGATCCTAACCGACCCAGGGAACAGGGTAGGAGATCGAGTTTAGTATGCCTGAACTCGGAATAATAAGGTACATCTTTTCGCAAGGTTTATTTTAATATTACGGGTTTGCAAATGCCGCTTTTAGAAAGTCGGCCTTTGCTTGCCTAAACCTTTCAGCCGCCTCTGCGTGTTGTGTATCTGATGTCTGGCTGGTGTGAGTGACAGGGCTGGGGGAACCCAGATGGGCAGGGCTAGGTAGCCTGGTATGAATAGGACGATCGACAGGTAGATGGGTGGGAGGAGTGCTCCTAGGTTCTGAATAGGACAGTGCTCCGCTACCTCGATGCCGGCTCCACCCCCTGTGGAGCGTCTGATGACTCTGCCCTGCACTCTGAAAGGAGAAGCCTGCATCACGTAAACAAAGTGCTCAGAAACCGGACTGAACTAGGCAAGGGCCCCCCGGCCTGGGAGAACAAAAGATTTGTGGTATAAATGGAGGAGCCCTGCTCCTAAGAAACTAGATCCGCTTTTGACCAAGAAGAATCTCTGCCTGAGGAGGAGGCACCGGGAAAGCTGTAGGAGGAAGACTGTCCCTATCCTGGGGGATTGGCCTGCAGTGGTGACCTTGCTGCCAAAGGAGAGAAGAGAAACTGTTGCTGAAGACTTTTACTTTACTTTTACTTTCAAGACTTGTGCTTTTCCAAAACGATCTCCAAGGGCTTGGAACTGAGCTTGCCCCCTGAACTGAGCCCCAGGACCATTGGGCTCTACCTGATCTTCACTCGCCTGCTGCTGGACTGTGGTGTCCTTTCCCTCGCCGGAGCTGTGACCCTCGTGCCCAGTCCCTCCCTGAGCCGTGACCAGGACTGCTTAGCCGCCCCCGCCTTGGGAAGAGCCTCGCTCGATCGGAGCCGCTCCCCCTACGCTGTGCTGGGCTGCCCCGTCACCTCGCTCGTGGAGGCTCGCTGTGCACCTTCACCCTCCCGCCGGAATCGGCGTTTGTGAGCATCTCCAAGCCTCGGACGGCCCGGACGCATCTGCGTGCCCAGCTGCCCCGCTTTGTTCACCCGCCACCTACAAACACCCCGCTCTTGTCGTGAGCCTGAGGATCAGACACCCTCGTGAAGTGTGGGAGCCCCGGACGCCGCCTCACTCTTCTGTCGAAGAGCCGCTGAAATCCCGCACCCGCCTTTGCGTCAAGAAACAAGGTACTGTACTTACGAACTCGACCGCGAGCTCGCATCGGATCCAGGGTCCGCAAAGTTCTTATTTCCCTGTCATCTGCTGTGTGCTTCCTGGGCGCTGCCTCAGCCCCAAGTACGCTGAGGCCTACAGTTACCTTGTGCCCGCCTAAAGAACTTTCCGTCACACAAAGAGAACTTTACCGTATTCCTGCGAATTGTGGCCCATCAGTTCAACGTTACTGGGCCTTGTATTTGAATCTGCTGAATCTACATAAAAGCTTATTTTTATATACTTCCTGATTGGTGTCCGTTTGTGGTGCATGCAAGGGGTTTACTGTATGTGTAATTGCATTTGCTTAACCGTGTACGCCTGAGACTTAGCCTAGACTGCTCGCGCCACGCACCTAGAGGGTGAGCAGGGGTTATTCTGGGGAGTCATCCTTCGCCCTGACAAGAAGTAAAGGGTCCCTGCTTGTTGTGGGTTCACACCTGCGTCAACCAGAGCCCCCTCATTTCTAACATTGGTGGCAGCGGTGAGGATTTACAGATTTGCATTTGTGGTTTGCGTATAGTGAATCACTGATCACCATGTAGTGAGAGCAGACCAGTAACACAGCCACAAGGCTAGCATTTGTTTTTGTTTTGCCAAGAGTCTCCGTTGTTAGAGCCATGCCTGGTTCACTTTCCGCCGGAAGGGCGGCTTCCATAATCTCTGGATTTGAAGACGTAGATTGGGAAGAAGACGCACTTCTGAATCGTACCAATGAAGACTTGAAAGGTCTTTGCTCCAAGTTCAGGATTGCCCAAACTGGATTGAAAAAGAAGGAACAATTTGTGAAGGCGCTGAGGGCCTGGTATGAGTCAAAGGCACCAGAGAATCAGGTGGAAGTGGTTCCACCGGAAAGTGTCCATGAGTTTGGCAGATGCCTGTCGCCAGAAGAGTTGGCGGACAGGGCAGCAACCCGGGCACACGAGGTGGAAATGGCAAAACTTCATGGGCAGATGGATATGGAAAAACAAAGATTAGCCATGGAAGAAAAGAAACTACAATTAGAGCATGACATGAAGCTGAGGGAGCTGGAGCTGAAAGCAAAAAGTTTGGAGCTTAATCCCTCTGGTGGCAGCACACCGCCAGTACCGGCGGAACCAAGAGTTTATATTCCCAAGGATGTAGTGAAGGAGTTCTTCAGGAATGACGACATCGGGCAGTGGTTCAGAGCCTACGAGGTAGCCATGTCTTCCCACCGGGTCCCTGAGAAAGATTGGGGAGCGGGGTTGTGGGGAAGGTTCCTGAGTGAAGGGCGGGACACACTGTTAGATTTACCTGTTGATGTTCGTAATTCTTATGCCCATATGAAGGAAGCATTGATGGCTAGGTATGGGTTGACCCCTGAGTTATATAGACAGAGGTTCAGGGGTTGCACTAAGATTCCCAATAGTACGTATGTGGAGTATGTGACTTTCTTTTGCAGAGCGCTGGATGGTTGGGTAAAGGGTAGTAAGGTAAATGATTATCAAGGGCTTCTTGATTTAATGGCATGGGAGCACTTGTCCAGTAATTGTTTTCCTGAGCTACGCCAGCACCTGATCGATAGTAAGCTGACTAACCCGAGGAAGCTTGCTGAGGAGGCGGACCGCTGGGTCAGTACCAGGGTCCACAAGGGTACCGTGGGAGATTCCGCCAAAGGTGGGCAGGGTCCCCAGCAGAAGAGTGGGGGGGACAGGGGTAAACAGAAGCAGTTCCAAAAAGGGCCTCAAAATAGTCCCCAAGGGAACCAAGGGAAGGGTTCTCAGCCTCCCCCACCCCAGAAACCGACCGGGGCCCCGACAGGTCCTCCTGTTCCAAAGGGGCCCGTAAGATGTTACAGGTGTAACAATTTGGGGCATTTTGCCTCTGATGTAAAGTGTCCATTGTTTGGTAAACCAGCACCCACTGGTGCTCCACCCCGGCAGGTGACTAGTGTAGCCTTGGGGGAGGAGAGGGATGTCCAAGGTGGGTGGGGTCCCGCAGAGATGTCCCTGGTCTCGCTAGGAGACCGTGAAGTGGTCCCTCCAACCCAGCTGCCTGAGAACACTAAGAAGTACAGGCAGTGGGTGACCATAAATGGCCATAGGGTGGAAGCTCTTAGAGATACAGGAGCCAGTGTGACGGCTGCCCGGTGTCACCTGGTGTCTCAGGAGCAGGTGGTCCCCAATGCATTCTATCCCGTTGTTGCCGCTGACAACACAGAGAGACACTGCAAGGTGGCTCAGGTTCCCTTTGAGTGGGGGGGGGGTCTCTGGTACTCTTCAGGTAGCTGTGAGGCCCGCCATGCCTGTAGACTGTTTGTTAGGGAACGATTTGGAGAGCTCACCTTGGGCTAAGGTGGAGCGGAGTGCTCACCTGGAGATGTTGGGTATGCCGGATTGGGCGTGTGTCACCACACGGTCCATGGCAGCCAGTAGAGGTACTCAAGAGGTCCTGGAGCCTGAGAGGGAGGCCCAGGAACCGGCCTCAGAGAGAAGGAGCAAGGGGCGCGGGAAGCCGGCCCCTGAAGTTCCCACGGTCCAGGAGGAAGCAGACCTTGCGGGGGATGCCCTGGAGCCTACAGGGGAGCAGATAGCTGAACTGGGAGACCTGCCGGAGCTGACCCATTGGCAGCAGGAAGGGGGTCCCACCAGGGAAGACTTTTGCAAGGCACAGAAGGAGTGCCCTTCTCTCGTGGGTATGCGGCAGCAGGCTGCAAACCAGGCCGCAGGTGATCAGTCAGGATCACATTTCGTTTACTGGGAGAACGACCTCCTATATACAGAGCCTAAGGTTGCTGAGCCTGGGTCAGCCCGTGCGCTGGTGGTACCCCAGGACTTCAGAGCCTTCCTACTGGGGCTGGCTCACGATGTGCCATTGGCAGGGCATTTGGGGCAGGACAAGACCTTTGAAAGGCTTGTCACCCACTTTTATTGGCCTCACATGCGCAGGAGTTCAGATACTCACTGCAGGACATGCCAGACTTGCCAGGCAAGTGGAAAGAGTGGAAGGAAGCAGAAGGCTCCACTCCAGCCATTCCCTGTGGTCGGTACCCCATTCCAGCGAGTGGGGATTGACATTGTAGGGCCACTGGACCCCAGGACAGCGATGGGCAATAGGTTCATCCTGGTCCTGGTGGACCATGCCACCCGGTACCCGGAAGCCATTCCTCTAAGGACAGTGACGGCCCCCGTGGTGGGACGGGCACTGATGGGAATTTTCTCCCGAGTGGGATTCCCTCTAGAGGTGGTGTCTGACCGAGGTACCAATTTCATGTCCAAGTACATGAAATCTCTTTGGCAAGAGTGTGGTGTAACCTACAAGTTCACCACACCTTACCACCCCCAAGGAAACGGGTTGGTTGAGAGATTCAACCGAACCCTCAAAGGCATGATAATGGGCCTAGAAGGAGCCATGAGGCGTAAGTGGGACGTCCTCTTACCATGCCTTCTCTTCGCTTACCGTGAGGTGCCACAGAAGTCTCTGGGGTTCAGTCCCTTTGAGCTTCTGTATGGTCACCCAGTCAGAGGACCTCTAAGTCTGGTCAAAGAAGGCTGGGAGCAATCTCCCAGGAAGCCTCCCCAGAATGTATATAGTTACATGCTGGCCTTCAGGAATCAGACTAGGCGATTCAGGCAACTTGCTGAGGCAAATCTGGAAGCCAGCCAGGAGGAGATGAAGCGGTGGTACGACCAGAATGCCACTCTGGTAGAGCTTCAGCCTGGACAGAAAGTATGGGTCTTGGCCCCTGTGGAGCCGTGTGCGCTCCAGGATAAGTGGACCGGTCCCTTTGAGGTGGTGGAGCGCAAGAGTCCTGTTACCTACGTGGTGGACCTGAAGTCTCCTAGGAACCCCTTAAGGGTCCTACATGTCAACCGCCTCAAGCCCCACTTGGAGAGGTCCCAAGTGGGCATGCTCTTGGCAACAGATGCTGGAATGGAAGAGGAGACAGAACCTCTTCCTGACCTCCTGTCAGCCAAGGAGCAAGATGGGTCAGTGGATGGTGTCATCCTCTCTTCCACCCTGACCCCTGAGCAACAGAATGATTGTCGCCAGCTGCTGGGACAGTTTTCTGACCTGTTTTCCCTGGTCCCTGGTGTCACTGATTGGTGCGTCCATGATGTGGACACTGGGGATAGTCCACCTGTGCGGCACAAGGCCTACAGGGTGACTGACAGGGTGAGGACATGCATCAAGGAGGAGGTCTCCAAGATGTTTGCCCTCGGGGTAATTGAGTCTTCTAGCAGTCCTTGGGCCAGCCCCGTGGTCTTGGTCCCAAAGGCTGCAGCGCCGGGAGCCACACCCGAACTCCGGTTCTGTGTGGACTACAGAGGACTCAATTCGGTCACTAGGACCGACGCACACCCCATCCCCAGAGCTGATGAGCTCATCGATCGGCTAGGGGCTGCCAACTACCTCTGCACGTTTGATTTAACGTCTGGGTATTGGCAGATCGCCTTGACCGAGGGGGCCAAAGAGAGGTCAGCATTTTCCACCCCAGATGGGCACTACCAGTTCCGGGTCATGCCATTTGGGATGAAGAATGCCCCTGCCACCTTCCAGAGATTGGTCAACCAGGTGTTGGCTGGGCTGGATTCGTTCAGTGCAGCCTACCTGGATGACATCGCCGTGTTCAGCTCCACTTGGGAGGAACACTTGCGTCACCTCTGGGAAGTGTTGATGGCGCTGCGCAAGGCAGGCCTCACGATCAAGGCGAGTAAGTGCCAGATCGGGCAGGGTTCCGTGGTGTACTTGGGACACCAAGTTGGGAGTGGCCAGGTGGCACCCCTTCAGCCCAAGATAGAAACCATCCTGAATTGGGAGGCGCCCAAAACCCAGACGGAGGTGAGAGCCTTCCTAGGTCTCACCGGGTACTACAGGAGGTTTGTCAAGGGGTATGGCAACCTGGTTGCCCCCTTGACAGCGCTGACTTCGAAGAAGCAGCCCAGGAAAGTGATCTGGACTGACACCTGTCAGAAAGCTTTTGAGGCCTTGAAAACTGCTATGTGCACGGCGCCCGTGCTCTTGGCTCCCAACTTCTCCAAAGAGTTTATCGTTCAGACAGACGCTTCAGAGCATGGTGTGGGGGCTGTTCTTTCACAGATTAATGAGGAGGGCCTAGATCAACCCGTAGCCTTTCTTAGCAGGAGGTTACTTCCACGGGAACAAAGGTGGAGTGCTATTGAGCGTGAGGCATTTGCTGTGGTCTGGGCGCTGAAGAAGCTAAGACCCTACTTGTTTGGGTCTCACTTCCGGGTTCAGACGGACCACAGGCCCCTCAGATGGTTGATGCATATGAGGGGTGAGAATCCAAAGCTGTTGAGGTGGTCCATTTCCCTACAGGGTATGGATTTCACGGTGGAACATCGCCCTGGTACAGATCACGCCAATGCTGACGGTCTGTCCAGATTTTTCCGCCTTAGTGATGAGGAACTCCCTGGGGTAGGGTAGTTCTCCCCACTTTTCAGCTGGAGGGGACACGTGTTAGACCTGGCACCTTGGCGTGAGTCTCCCTTCCTCTTTTTTTTCGCTGTGCCTCATGTGTTTTATGGTGTTGGCCGCTCAGCGCGCTGTGCCACTGCCAACCAGTGTCACGGTGCGAGTGCTCCCTATGTAAATTGTATATGTTGGTTGGATTCCATGATTGGATTGTTTGATTTACTGTCAGACCCCAGTAAAGTGCGCCGGGGGTGCCAGGGCATGTAAATGCGAACACCGCTGGTGGGCTTGCAGCACGGGTTGTGCCACCCACAGAAGCGGCCGGTAAAATATATCTGAGGTCTGCCATCGCAGAACCTGCGTGCAGTCTGGTACTGACATGCTGACCGGCAAGTGCCCACACTTGCCAGTCCCTAAACCCTTCCCTTAGCTGCATGTTAGTCACCCCTCTGGTAGGCCCACGGGCAGGGTGCATTGTACGCCTAAGGTAGGACAAGCCTGGATGCGTGGCATGTCCTAGTAGTGAATTACCGCCATCTTGTTGTTCACTACTGCAAGGCTACCCTGTTCTCATAGGCCAGTATGGGCGGCCTGGATTATTACACCCTATGATCCTAACCGACCCAGGGAACAGGGTAGGAGATCGAGTTTAGTATGCCTGAACTCGGAATAATAAGGTACATCTTTTCGCAAGGTTTATTTTAATATTACGGGTTTGCAAATGCCGCTTTTAGAAAGTCGGCCTTTGCTTGCCTAAACCTTTCAGCCGCCTCTGCGTGTTGTGTATCTGATGTCTGGCTGGTGTGAGTGACAGGGCTGGGGGAACCCAGATGGGCAGGGCTAGGTAGCCTGGTATGAATAGGACGATCGACAGGTAGATGGGTGGGAGGAGTGCTCCTAGGTTCTGAATAGGACAGTGCTCCGCTACCTCGATGCCGGCTCCACCCCCTGTGGAGCGTCTGATGACTCTGCCCTGCACTCTGAAAGGAGAAGCCTGCATCACGTAAACAAAGTGCTCAGAAACCGGACTGAACTAGGCAAGGGCCCCCCGGCCTGGGAGAACAAAAGATTTGTGGTATAAATGGAGGAGCCCTGCTCCTAAGAAACTAGATCCGCTTTTGACCAAGAAGAATCTCTGCCTGAGGAGGAGGCACCGGGAAAGCTGTAGGAGGAAGACTGTCCCTATCCTGGGGGATTGGCCTGCAGTGGTGACCTTGCTGCCAAAGGAGAGAAGAGAAACTGTTGCTGAAGACTTTTACTTTACTTTTACTTTCAAGACTTGTGCTTTTCCAAAACGATCTCCAAGGGCTTGGAACTGAGCTTGCCCCCTGAGCTGAGCCCCAGGACCATTGGGCTCTACCTGATCTTCACTCGCCTGCTGCTGGACTGTGGTGTCCTTTCCCTCGCCGGAGCTGTGACCCTCGTGCCCAGTCCCTCCCTGAGCCGTGACCAGGACTGCTTAGCCGCCCCCGCCTTGGGAAGAGCCTCGCTCGATCGGAGCCGCTCCCCCTACGCTGTGCTGGGCTGCCCCGTCACCTCGCTCGTGGAGGCTCGCTGTGCACCTTCACCCTCCCGCCGGAATCGGCGTTTGTGAGCATCTCCAAGCCTCGGACGGCCCGGACGCATCTGCGTGCCCGGCTGCCCCGCTTTGTTCACCCGCCACCTACAAACACCCCGCTCTTGTCGTGAGCCTGAGGATCAGACACCCTCGTGAAGTGTGGGAGCCCCGGACGCCGCCTCGCTCTTCTGTCGAAGAGCCGCTGAAATCCCGCACCCGCCTTTGCGTCAAGAAACAAGGTACTGTACTTACGAACTCGACCGCGAGCTCGCATCGGATCCAGGGTCCGCAACGTTCTTATTTCCCTGTCATCTGCTGTGTGCTTCCTGGGCGCTGCCTCAGCCCCAAGTACGCTGAGGCCTACAGTTACCTTGTGCCCGCCTAAAGAACTTTCCGTCACACAAAGAGAACTTTACCGTATTCCTGCGAATTGTGGCCCCATCAGTTCAACGTTACTGGGCCTTGTATTTGAATCTGCTGAATCTACATAAAAGCTTATTTTTATATACTTCCTGATTGGTGTCCGTTTGTGGTGCATGCAAGGGGTTTACTGTATGTGTAATTGCATTTGCTTAACCGTGTACGCCTGAGACTTAGCCTAGACTGCTCGCGCCACGCACCTAGAGGGTGAGCAGGGGTTATTCTGGGGAGTCATCCTTCGCCCTGACAAGAAGTAAAGGGTCCCTGCTTGTTGTGGGTTCACACCTGCGTCAACCAGAGCCCCCTCATTTCTAACACCCCAGCTGCATGTCTAAATCAGAGGAGCATTAGAAATCTACCCATTAGAAATAGGATGGAGAATCTTTGGGAATCAGGACAGGCTGCCATCCCCTGCAACGCTCTCAGGCCCGGTAAAGGAAGTTAAGGATATACATTATAAAGGGTATTGACCGGGTGCTCAGTCACAGCAGTGAATGCATGAGATAAAGAACTAGAGCAAAGTAATTAGAGAAGTTTTGTGTTCCTCTTCAGAGGCTCTTTTCTTCCTGAATGCTACTAGAATCAAAGATGGTCCCATAAAACCATAATACATAGTCACATATTATTTATGTGTTATTCATTTGTAAACATGAAGCAACTCACAGTCCCGTTTGGGTCAGAGTCAGCTATGATGTTTTGGCTGATTTAGACCATGTTAAATGGTGTGTGTGTGTTGTGTGTGTGTGCATGTGTGTGTGTGTGTGTGTGTGTGTGAGACCGGCCTCACGGCGTTGCCCTCTCCATCATCCAGCCAACCTGCAACCACCCTCAAGACACGACATCTTCGACTCCGGCCGCCCCAGCCACCCAGATCCGAGGGCCGGCCAGAGCCTGACAGACTCGACACCCTACCACGCATGTCCAACCGAGGGAGCGGGAACCCTCGAGCCAGACCCAGAGGCGCCAGCCCAGTCACACCTCGGGTCGCCTTCCCCGGGAGGACTCGATCGGCCACCAGGCCCCTGGGGAGCAGGCGCCTCCCCTGCCGAGCGTCTGGGGTCCCTCCCAGACCCACCTGAAAAGACCAAAGAAGTGAGCGGCAGGAAATCCAGCTGAACCCCCTCCGTCACCCCAGTCCCCCCTCTGCGAGGATCCCAGACTTCAAAGAGCCAGCGGAGTATAACAAGGGGGGCCGGAGAAACGAATGCAGAGAAGACCTGGAACCATCCGAGCCTGCTGACGCTGTCGCGGCTCCTGAACGCTGAAGTCACCTGGGCCTGCTGAGTGACTCGCGGCCTCTCACTATTGAACCATCTGAGCCCTGCTGACGAGATCGCGGCTCCCGAACACTGAACCACCGAGGCCTGCTGAGTGACTCGCGGTCCCCAGCTATTGAACCATCTGAGCCCTGCTGACGAGATCGCGGCTCCCGAACACTGAACCACCGAGGCCTGCTGAGTGACTCGCGGCCCCCAGCTATTGAACCATCTGAGCCCTGCTGACGGAATCGCGGCTCCCGAACTCCGACCACCTGTGTCTGCTGAGAGACTCGCGGCGCTCCCCTTGAGGACGACTCGGTAAGAGATCGCCCAGAGACACGACACCCTCCAGCTCGAGGATTGTGAGCTATCCGCAGGGTATTTCGCAGAGACACTATCTTGAGAGACTGTCCCGCTACCCCCATTCCCCACGACCGATTTATGGTACTTTGTGCCACTGCTGTACTGCTTGCATCCCGGATCATAAAGATCCCTTGAAATCATCGATAAAAGAACCTATCGTCCTACAAAGAATACGTGTGGTGTTACTCTGTTCGTAGTGTATCTCAGGGTGTGTGCGCCTGGTTCGGCCTACGTGGGAGAGGTGGGTCAAAGGGGTGGGCAAGACGGGCATCGAACCCCCCTCCGGCGAACGCCTTTCCAACATTTGGTGGCAGACGACGGGATCCGAGCCGACACCGAAAGAGAGCGTGCAGTGAACGACTGACGCACTACCAAACAGAGATGGAAGGAGAAACCTCCCTGGGTGCCGCAGGTACCGAGATAAGCTCATCGTTCCGAGAGGATCAATTGGACTATTACACACATAGAGAATTAAAACAGTTTTGCAAAGACCTTGGCATCGCTACCACCGGATTAAGCACAAAGGAAGACTTCCAGAAAGTACTGAAAACCTGGGTCGAGACGGGGGCGCCCCCGACCCAAACGGAAGGAGACTCTGCCCATGAACCACCAAGCATCCCGGCGAGAAACAACGGGCCAGAGGGGAACCTGTCCCCCGAGGAGCTAGCGGACCGAGAGAGAAGCCGCAACCACAAACTTGAACTGGCAAAACTAAAAATCGAGGGAGAAATAAAACTGGCGGAGAAAAAGTTGGCCGTCGAGCAGTTACGGCTACAAGGGGAACTCGAAGAGAAGAGACGCCAAAGAGAGCACGACGAAAAGAAACTCCAGCTAGAACATGAACGCAGCCTGAAGGAGATCGAGTGGCGGGCTAAAAACTAAAAGTCACAGCCACCCGGGAATCCACCGTCCGCTCCCACCGGGGAAACCAAAGTCCACATCCCCAAGGATGTGGTAAAGGAGTATTACAAGAACGACGATATCCAGCAGTGGTTTAAAGCCTACGAAGTCGCCATGACCTCTCACCGAGTCCCGCAGAAGGATTGGGGGGCTGGCCTATGGGGCAGGTTCCTAAGCGAAGGAAGAGACACCCTGCTAGATCTGCCCTCCACGGTCATGAACTCCTACAGCCACATGAAGGAAGCCCTCGTGGGCCGGTATGGACTCACCCCCGAAATGTACCGACAACGGTTCCGAGATTGCAAAAAGATACCGGGCACCACGTGGGTAGAATACGTGAACTTTTACAGCCGAGCCTTAGACGGGTGGATCAAGGGCAGCAAGGTCTCCACCTTCGAAGAACTGTTTGATCTGATTGCCTGGGAACATTTAGCGGCCAATTGCTTTGTAGAACTGCGCCAGCATCTCCTGGACAGTAAACTCACCGACCTGCGGAAGCTGGCCGCTGAGGCTGATCGTTGGGTGAATACCCGAGCCACCCGGGGCCCCGTGGGGGACTACGGTCGCCACAGTCAAGGCCTCCCCCGCCAGAGGGGCGGAGGGAACCACGGCCGACCAAGAGACTTCCCCGGGGGGTCCTCAACCAGCCCCCCCAGCAGCCCACCAGCGGCGGGTTCAGCCCCGTCCCCAGCAAGCCCCGGAGCCCCAGGACGGCTAGGTCCACGAACTAGGATCACCTGCTTCCGCTGCCACCAGCCCGGACACTACGCCAATGACCCCCAGTGTCCCCAGTATCAGCGAACCACAACGACCAACCCCACGGCCCGGCAGATGGCCTCCGTGGCTCTGGGGGAGGAGATGGAGGACTCCGAAGAATGGGAACCGGCGGCCATGGCCCTGGTCTCCCTTGGTGATCGAGAAATGGTCCCCGGGACACCCTTGCCCGCCAACACAAAGAAATACCGACAGCAGGTGACCATCAACGGCCACCGAGTCGAGGGCCTCCGCGACACCGGGGCGAGTGTCACCGCGGTCCATCGCAGCCTAATTTCAGAAGACCAGATCCTAACCGGTGCCCTCTGTCCGGTCGTATCCTCCGACAATTCTGAAAGCCTCTGCCAGATGGCGCTGCTGCCCTTCGAGTGGGGAGGGGTCTCCGGAGAACTGAAGGTAGCGGTCCGGACATCACAGCCCGTAGACTGCCTTCTGGGCAACGACCTGGAGAGTTCCCCGTGGGGGCAAGTAGAACGAAGAGCCCATCTGGAGATGATGGGCCTACCAGAATGGGTCTGCGCCACCACGCGCTCCATGACCACGCGATTGCCTCTCTCCGAGGGCGGTGAAGCCCTCCTACCGAACCCTATCCCCGAGAGCCGGGACACCCTACCCGAAGCGGACAACCCTCCTTCAGAGGGAGAAGAAGACACTAACCCGGGAGAAGGGCCAGAAACTTCCGCCCCAGAAGCCCTGACTGAGCTCGGAGAACTGCCTGAGATGGCCCAGTGGCGCTGTGAGGGGGGGCCCTCCCGTGAAGAGTTCTGCCAGGAACAGGCCACCTGCCCCTCCCTCGTGGGACTCCGGGGGACACCCCCTGATGTGTTCCGCTACATCCTGGCGCTCCGCAACCAGGCGAGGAAGTTCAGAGAACTCGCAGAGGCTAACCTCGAGGCCAGCCAAGAAGAAATGAAGCACTGGTATGACCAGAACGCAACCCTGGTGGAGTTCCAGCCGGGCCAGCAGGTTTGGGTCATGGCCCCGGTGAAGCCCTGCGCCCTACAAGACAAATGGACTGGTCCCTTCAAGGTGATCGAGCGGAAGAGCCAGGTCACGTACCTGGTCGATGTACAGTCCCCACGGAACCCCCTCCGGGTCCTCCACGTGAACCGTCTCAAGCCCCACTTTGTGAGAACGGAGTTAAGTTTGCTACTGGCCACCGATGATGGGGCGGAAGAAGACACCGAACCCCTGCCCGACCCCCTGTGCGCTAAAGACCTGGATGGTTCCGTGGAGGGAGTGAGACTTTCAACCACCCTCACTCCCCAACAGTCCAACGACTGCCGCCAGCTGCTCAGACAATTCGCAGACCTCTTCTCCCTCGTTCCAAGGGTCACCGACTGGTGTGTCCACGACGTGGACACCGGCGACAGCCCGCCTGTGAGACACCGAGCCTACCGGGTGCCTGACCGGGTCCGCACCTGCATCAAGACCGAGGTACAGAAGATGCTCACCCTGGGAGTAATCGAACCCTCCGACAGCCCCTGGGCCAGCCCGGTGGTCCTGGTCCCGAAGGCGGCTTCCCCAGGGGTCGCCCCCGAACTAAGATTCTGTGTGGACTACCGGGGGCTCAATGCGGTCACCCGAGCAGACGCTCACCCTATTCCCCGCGCCGACGAGCTCATCGACCGCCTGGGGGCCACCCGGTTCCTCAGCACTTTCGACCTGACCTGCGGATACTGGCAGATTGCTCTCACGGAGGGAGCGAAAGAATGCTCTGCCTTCTCCACGCCAGATGGCCACTACCGCTTCAGGGTCATGCCGTTCGGGATGAAGAACGCCCCAGCCACGTTCCAGCGGCTGGTGAACAAGGTCCTGGCCGGACTCGAGGAGTTCAGCGCAGCATACCTTGACGACATCGCCGTATTCAGCTCTCAATGGCACGAGCATCTCCAGCACCTCCGACAAGTACTAATGGCCCTGCGCCAAGCCGGCCTAACAGTGAAAGCCAGCAAATGCCAGCTCGGGCAAGGCTCCGTGGTCTACCTGGGGCATCAGGTGGGCAGCGGCCAGGTAGCCCCCCTACAACCAAAGATCGACGCCATCAAGTCCTGGGAACCCCCCACCACGCAGACGGAGGTCCGGGCCTTCCTGGGCCTTACAGGGTACTACCGAAGGTTCATTAAAAACTATGGTAGTATCGCGGGGCCCCTCACGGAGTTGACCTCCAAAAAGCTTCCGAAGAAGGTGCAGTGGACCACCCCGTGCCAGCCGGCATTCGACGCCTTGAAAACCGCCATGTGCACCGCCCCCGTACTCAAGGCCCCCGACTACTCCCAAGAGTTTGTGGTCCAGACCGACGCATCCGAGTACTATAGAACGAGAGACCTTTGCCGTAGTCTGGGCCCTCAAGAAACTACGGCCCTACTTGTTCGGAACCCATTTCCGAGTACAGACGGACCACCGGCCCTTGCGGTGGCTAATGCAGATGAGGGGGGAGAACCCCAAGCTACTACGATGGTCCATCTCTCTCCAAGGGATGGATTTCACTGTCGAACATCGCCCCGGGGCGGATCATGCCAACGCCGACGGCCTGTCCCGGTTCTTCCGCTTCGGCGAGGAGAACCCCCCAGTGGATGGGTAGTTCTCCACGCCTTTCAGCTGGGGGGGACGCGTGTGAGACCGGCCTCACGGCGTTGCCCTCTCCATCATCCAGCCAACCTGCAACCACCCTCAAGACACGACATCTTCGACTCCGGCTGCCCCAGCCACCCAGATCCGAGGGCCGGCCAGAGCCTGACAGACTCGACACCCTACCACGCATGTCCAACCGAGGGAGCGGGAACCCTCGAGCCAGACCCAGAGGCGCCAGCCCAGTCACACCTCAGGTCGCCTTCCCCGGGAGGACTCGATCGGCCACCAGGCCCCTGGGGAGCAGGCGCCTCCCCTGCCGAGCGTCTGGGGTCCCTCCCAGACCCACCTGAAAAGACCAAAGAAGTGAGCGGCAGGAAATCCAGCCGAACCCCCTCCGTCACCCCAGTCCCCCCTCTGCGAGGACCCCGGACTTCAAAGAGCCAGCGGAGTATAACAAGGGGGGCCGGAGAAACGAATGCAGAGAAGACCTGGAACCATCCGAGCCTGCTGACGCTGTCGCGGCTCCTGAACGCTGAAGTCACCTGGGCCTGCTGAGTGACTCGCGGCCTCTCACTATTGAACCATCTGAGCCCTGCTGACGAGATCGCGGCTCCCGAACACTGAACCACCGAGGCCTGCTGAGTGACTCGCGGCCCCCAGCTATTGAACCATCTGAGCCCTGCTGACGAGATCGCGGCTCCCGAACACTGAACCACCGAGGCCTGCTGAGTGACTCGCGGCACCCAGCTATTGAACCATCTGAGCCCTGCTGACGGAATCGCGGCTCCCGAACTCCGACCACCTGTGCCTGCTGAGAGACTCGCGGCGCTCCCCTTGAGGACGACTCGGTAAGAGATCACCCAGAGACACGACACCCTCCAGCTCGAGGTTTGTGAGCTATCCGCAGGGTATTTCGCAGAGACACTATCTTGAGAGACTGTCCCGCTACCCCCATTCCCCACGACCGATTTATGGTACTTTGTGCCACTGCTGTACTGCTTGCATCCCGGATCATAAAGATCCCTTGAAATCATCGATAAAAGAACCTATCGTCCTACAAAGAATATGTGTGGTGTTACTCTGTTCGTAGTGTATCTCAGGGTGTGTGCGCCTGGTTCGGCCTACGTGGGAGAGGTGGGTCAAAGGGGTGGGCAAGACGGGCATCGAACCCCCCTCCGGCGAACGCCTTTCCAACAGTGTGGGTGTGTGAGTGAGCCCATGCATGTGAGTGCGCGCATGTATGTGATTTCCCATTCCAAATGTAACATGCAAAAAATGAAAGGTTACAGCTGGTGTACAGCCATGGACTCTGGGGAGGACAAAGGCCCAGGAGATCTGTGTAGCCTCTTCTTGCAGCAACACTGTTAGACCTGGCACCTTGGCGTGAGTCTCCCTTCCTCTTTTTGTCACTGTGCCTCATGTGTTTTTATGGTGTTGGCCGCTCAGCGCGCTGTGCCACTGCCAACCAGTGTCACGGCGCGAGTGCTCCCTATGTAAATTGTATATGTTGGTTGGATTCCATGATTGGATCGTTTGGTTTACTATCAGACCCCAGTAAAGTGCGCCAGGGGCGCCAGGGCATGTAAATACGAACACCGCTGGTGGGCTTGCAGCACGGGTTGTGCCACCCACAGAAGCGGCCGGTAAAATACGTCTAAGGTCTGCCATCGCAGAACCTGCGTGCAGTCTGGTACTGACACGCCGACCGACAAGTGCCCACACTTGCCAGTCCCTAAAACCTTCCCTTAGCTGCATGTTAGTCACCCCTCTGGTAGGCCCACGGGCAGGGTGCATTGTACGCCTAAGGTAGGACAAGCCTGGATGCGTGGCATGTCCTAGTAGTGAATTACCGCCATCTTGTTGTTCACTACTGCAAGGCTACCCTGTTCTCATAGGCCAGTATGGGCGGCCTGGATTATTACACCTTATGATCCTAACCGACCCAGGGAACATGGTAGGAGATCGAGTTTAGTATGCCTGAGCTCGGAATAATGAGGTACATCTTTTCGCAAGGTTTATTTTAATATTCCGGGTTTGCAAATGCCGCTTTTAGAAAGTTGGCCTTTGCTTGCCTAAACCTTTCAGCCGCCTCTGCGTGTTGTGTATCTGATGTCTGGCTGGTGTGAGTGACAGGGCTGGGGGAACCCAGATGGGCAGGGCTAGGCAGCCTGGTATGAATAGGACGATCGACAGGTAGATGGGTGGGAGGAGTGCTCCTAGGTTCTGAATAGGACAGTGCTCCGCTACCTCGATGCCGGCTCCACCCCCTGTGGAGCGTCTGATGACTCTGCCCTGCACTCTGAAAGGAGAAGCCTGCATCACGTAAACAAAGTGCTCAGAAACCGGACTGAACTAGGCAAGGGCCCCCCTGGCCTGGGAGAACAAAAGATTTGTGGTATAAATGGAGGAGCCCTGCTCCTAAGAAACTAGATCCGCTTTTGACCAAGAAGAATCTCTGCCTGAGGAGGAGGCACCGGGAAAGCTGTAGGAGGAAGACTGTCCCTATCCTGGGGGATTGGCCTGCAGTGGTGACCTTGCTGCCAAAGGAGAGAAGAGAAACTGTTGCTGAATACTTTTACTTTACTTTTACTTTCAAGACTTGTGCTTTTCCAAAACGATCTCCAAGGGCTTGGAACTGAGCTTGCCCCCTGAACTGAGCCCCAGGAACATTGGGCTCTACCTGATCTTCACTCGCCTGCTGCTGGACTGTGGTGTCCTTTCCCTCGCCGGAGCTGTGACCCTCGTGCCCAGTCCCTCCCTGAGCCGTGACCAGGACTGCTTAGCCGCCCCCGCCTTGGGAAGAGCCTCGCTCGATCGGAGCCGCTCCCCCTACGCTGTGCTGGGCTGCCCCGTCACCTCGCTCGTGGAGGCTCGCTGTGCCCCTTCACCCTCCCGCCGGAATCGGCGTTTGTGAGCATCTCCAAGCCTCGGACGGCCCGGACGCATCGGCGTGCCCGGCTGCCCCGCTTTGTTCACCCGCCACCTGCAACACCCCGCTCCTGTCGTGAGCCTGAAGATCAGACCCCCATCGTGAAGTGTGGGAGCCCCGGACGCCGCCTCGCTCTTCTGTCGAAGAGCCGCTGAAATCCCGCACCCGCCTTTGCGTCAAGAAACAAGGTACTGTACTTACGAACTCGACCGCGAGCTCGCATCGGATCCAGGGTCCGCAACGTTCTTATTTCCCTGTCATCTGCTGTGTGCTCCCCGGGCGCTGCTTCAGCACGAAGTGCGCTGAGGCCTACAGTTACCTTGTGCCCGCCTAAAGAACCTTCCGTAAAACCAAGAGAACTTGACCGTATTTCCAAGAATTGTGGCCCCATCAGTTCAACGTTACTGGGCCTTGTATTTAACTCTGCTGAAACTACATAAAAGCTTATTTTTATATACTCCCGGATTGGTGTCCGTTTGTGGTGCATGCAAGGGGTTTACTGTATGTGTAATTGCATTTGCTTAACCGTGTACGCCTGAGACTTAGCCTAGACTGCTCGCGCCACGCACCTAGAGGGTGAGCAGGGGTTATTCTGGGGAGTCATCCTTCGCCCTGACAAGAAGTAAAGGGTCCCTGCTTGTTGTGGGTTCATACCTGCGTCAACCAGAGCCCCCTCATTTCTAACATTGGTGGCAGCGGTGAGGATTTACGGATTTGCATTTGTGGTTTGCGTATAGTGGATCACTGATCACCACGTAGTGAGAGCAGACCAGTAACACAGCCACAAGGCTAGCATTTGTTTTTGTTTTGCCAAGAATCTCCGTTGTTAGAGCCATGCCTGGTTCACTTTCAGCCGGAAGGGCGGCTTCCATAATCTCTGGATTTGAAGACGTAGATTGGGACGAAGACGCACTTCAGAATCGTACCAATGAAGACTTGAAAGGTCTTTGCTCCAAGTTCAGGATTGCCCAAACTGGATTGAAAAAGAAGGAACAACTTGTGAAGGCGCTGAGGGCCTGGTATGAGTCAAAGGCACCAGAGAATCAGGTGGAAGTGGTTCCACCAGAAAGTGTCCATGAGTTTGGCAGATGCCTGTCGCCAGAAGAGTTGGCGGACAGGGCTGCAACCCGGGCACACGAGGTGGAAATGGCAAAACTTCATGGGCAGATGGATATGGAAAAACAAAGATTAGCCATGGAAGAAAAGAAACTACAATTAGAGCATGACATGAAGCTGAGGGAGCTGGAGCTGAAAGCAAAAAGTTTGGAGCTTAATCCCTCTGGTGGCAGCACACCGCCAGTACCGGCGGAACCAAGAGTTTATATTCCCAAGGATGTAGTGAAGGAGTTCTTCAGGAATGACGACATCGGGCAGTGGTTCAGAGCCTACGAGGTAGCCATGTCTTCCCACCGGGTCCCTGAGAAAGATTGGGGAGCGGGGTTGTGGGGAAGGTTCCTGAGTGAAGGGCGGGACACACTGTTAGATTTACCTGTTGACGTTCGTAATTCTTATGCCCATATGAAGGAAGCATTGATGGCTAGGTATGGGTTGACCCCTGAGTTATATAGACAGAGGTTCAGGGGTTGCACTAAGATTCCCAATAGTACGTATGTGGAGTATGTGACTTTCTTTTGCAGAGCACTGGATGGTTGGATAAAGGGTAGTAAGGTGAATGATTATCAAGGGCTTCTTGATTTAATGGCATGGGAGCACTTGTCCAGTAATTGTTTTCCTGAGCTACGCCAGCACCTGATCGATAGTAAGCTGACTAACCCGAGGAAGCTTGCTGAGGAGGCGGACCGCTGGGTCAGTACCAGGGTCCACAAGGGTACCGTGGGAGATCCCGCCAAAGGTGGGCAGGGTCCCCAGCAGAAGAGTGGGGGGGACAGGGGTAAACAGAAGCAGTTCCAAAAAGGGCCCCAAAATAGTCCCCAAGGGAACCAAGGGAAGGGTTCTCAGCCTCCCCCACCCCAGAAACCGACCGGGGCCCCGACAGGTCCTCCTGTTCCAAAGGGGCCCGTAAGATGTTACAGGTGTAACAATTTGGGGCATTTTGCCTCTGATGTAAAGTGTCCATTGTTTGGTAAACCAGCACCCACTGGTGCTCCACCCCGGCAGGTGACTAGTGTAGCCTTGGGGGAGGAGAGGGATGTCCAAGGTGGGTGGGGTCCCGCAGAGATGTCCCTGGTCTCGCTAGGAGACCGTGAAGTGGTCCCTCCAACCCAGCTGCCTGAGAACACTAAGAAGTACAGGCAGTGGGTGACCATAAATGGCCATAGGGTGGAAGCTCTTAGAGATACAGGAGCCAGTGTGACGGCTGTCCGGTGTCACCTGGTGTCTCAGGAGCAGGTGGTCCCCAATGCATTCTATCCCGTTGTTGCCGCTGACAACACAGAGAGACACTGCAAGGTGGCTCAGGTTCCCTTTGAGTGGGGGGGGTCTCTGGTACTCTTCAGGTAGCTGTGAGGCCCGCCATGCCTGTAGACTGTTTGTTAGGGAACGATTTGGAGAGCTCACCTTGGGCTAAGGTGGAGCGGAGTGCTCACCTGGAGATGTTGGGTATGCCGGATTGGGCGTGTGTCACCACACGGTCCATGGCAGCCAGTAGAGGTACTCAAGAGGTCCTGGAGCCTGAGAGGGAGGCCCAGGAACCGGCCTCAGAGAGAAGGAGCAAGGGGCGCGGGAAGCCGGCCCCTGAAGTTCCCACGGTCCAGGAGGAAGCAGACCTTGAGGGGGATGCCCTGGAGCCTACAGGGGAGCAGATAGCTGAACTGGGAGACCTGCCGGAGCTGACCCACTGGCAGCAGGAAGGGGGTCCCACCAGGGAAGACTTTTGCAAGGCACAGAAGGAGTGCCCTTCTCTCGTGGGTATGCGGCAGCAGGCTGCAGACCAGGCCGCAGGTGATCAGTCAGGATCGCATTTCGTTTACTGGGAGAACGACCTCCTATATACAGAGCCTAAGGTTGCTGAGCCTGGGTCAGCCCGTGCGCTGGTGGTACCCCAGGACTTCAGAGCCTTCCTACTGGGGCTGGCTCACGATGTGCCATTGGCAGGGCATTTGGGGCAGGACAAGACCTTTGAAAGGCTTGTCACCCACTTTTATTGGCCTCAAATGCGCAGGAGTTCCGATACTCACTGCAGGACATGCCAGACTTGCCAGGCAAGTGGAAAGAGTGGAAGGAAGCAGAAGGCTCCACTCCAGCCATTCCCTGTGGTCGGTACCCCATTCCAGCGAGTGGGGATTGACATTGTAGGGCCACTGGACCCCAAGACAGCGATGGGCAATAGGTTCATCCTGGTCCTGGTGGACCATGCCACCCGGTACCCGGAAGCCATTCCTCTGAGGACAGTGACGGCCCCCGTGGTGGGACGTGCACTGATGGGAATTTTCTCCCGAGTGGGATTCCCTCTAGAGGTGGTGTCTGACCGAGGTACCAATTTCATGTCCAAGTACATGAAATCTCTTTGGCAAGAGTGTGGTGTAACCTACAAGTTCACCACCCCTTACCACCCCCAAGGAAACGGGTTGGTTGAGAGATTCAACCGAACCCTCAAAGGCATGATAATGGGCCTAGAAGGAGCCATGAGGCGTAAGTGGGACGTCCTCTTACCATGCCTTCTCTTCGCTTACCGTGAGGTGCCACAGAAGTCTCTGGGGTTCAGTCCCTTTGAGCTTCTGTATGGTCACCCAGTCAGAGGACCTCTAAGTCTGGTCAAAGAAGGCTGGGAGCAATCTCCCAGGAAACCTCCCCAGAATGTATATAGTTACATGCTGGCCTTCAGGAATCAGACTAGGCGATTCAGGCAACTTGCTGAGGCAAATCTGGAAGCCAGCCAGGAGGAGATGAAGCGGTGGTACGACCAGAATGCCACTCTGGTAGAGCTTCAGCCTGGACAGAAAGTATGGGTCTTGGCCCCCGTGGAGCCGTGTGCGCTCCAGGATAAGTGGACCGGTCCCTTTGAGGTGGTGGAGCGCAAGAGTCCTGTTACCTACGTGGTGGACCTGAAGTCTCCTAGGAACCCCTTAAGGGTCCTACATGTCAACCGCCTCAAGCCCCACTTGGAGAGGTCCCAAGTGGGCATGCTCTTGGCAACAGATGCGGGAATGGAAGAGGAGACAGAACCTCTTCCTGACCTCCTGTCAGCCAAGGAGCAAGATGGGTCAGTGGATGGTGTCATCCTCTCTTCCACCCTGACCCCTGAGCAACAGAATGATTGTCGCCAGTTGCTGGGACAGTTTTCTGACCTGTTTTCCCTGGTCCCTGGTGTCACGGATTGGTGCGTCCATGATGTGGACACTGGGGATAGCCCACCTGTGCGGCACAAGGCCTACAGGGTGACTGACAGGGTGAGGGCATGCATCAAGGAGGAGGTCTCCAAGATGTTTGCACTCGGGGTAATTGAGTCTTCTAGCAGTCCTTGGGCCAGCCCCGTGGTCTTGGTCCCAAAGGCTGCAGCGCCGGGAGCCACACCCGAACTCCGGTTCTGTGTGGACTACAGAGGACTCAATTCGGTCACTAGGACCGACGCCCACCCCATCCCCAGAGCTGATGAGCTCATCGATCGGCTAGGGGCTGCCAACTACCTCAGCACGTTTGATTTAACGTCTGGGTATTGGCAGATCGCCTTGACCGAGGGGGCCAAAGAGAGGTCAGCATTTTCCACCCCAGATGGGCACTACCAGTTCCGGGTTATGCCATTTGGGATGAAGAATGCCCCTGCCACCTTCCAGAGATTGGTCAACCAGGTGTTGGCTGGGCTGGATTCGTTCAGTGCAGCCTACCTGGATGACATCGCCGTGTTCAGCTCCACTTGGGAGGAACACTTGCGTCACCTCTGGGAAGTGTTGATGGCGCTGCGCAAGGCAGGCCTCACGATCAAGGCGAGTAAGTGCCAGATCGGGCAGGGTTCCGTGGTGTACTTGGGACACCAAGTTGGGAGTGGCCAGGTGGCACCCCTTCAGCCCAAGATAGAAACCATCCTGAATTGGGAGGCGCCCAAAACCCAGACGGAGGTGAGAGCCTTCCTAGGTCTCACCGGGTACTACAGGAGGTTTGTCAAGGGGTATGGCAACATGGTTGCCCCCTTGACAGCGCTGACTTCGAAGAAGCAGCCCAGGAAAGTGATCTGGACTGACACCTGTCAGGAAGCTTTTGAGGCCTTGAAAACTGCTATGTGCACGGCGCCCGTGCTCTTGGCTCCCAACTTCTCCAAAGAGTTTATCGTTCAGACAGACGCTTCAGAGCATGGTGTGGGGGCTGTTCTTTCACAGATTAATGAGGAGGGCCTAGATCAACCCGTAGCCTTTCTTAGCAGGAGGTTACTTCCACGGGAACAAAGGTGGAGTGCTATTGAGCGTGAGGCATTTGCTGTGGTCTGGGCGCTGAAGAAGCTAAGACCCTACTTGTTTGGGTCTCACTTCCGGGTTCAGACGGACCACAGGCCCCTCAGATGGTTGATGCATATGAGGGGTGAGAATCCAAAGCTGTTGAGGTGGTCCATTTCCCTACAGGGTATGGATTTCACGGTGGAACATCGCCCTGGTACCGATCACGCCAATGCTGACGGTCTGTCCAGATTTTTCCGCCTTAGTGATGAGGAACTCCCTGGGGTAGGGTAGTTCTCCCCACTTTTCAGCTGGAGGGGACACGTGTTAGACCTGGCACCTTGGCGTGAGTCTCCCTTCCTCTTTTTGTCACTGTGCCTCATGTGTTTTTATGGTGTTGGCCGCTCAGCGCGCTGTGCCACTGCCAACCAGTGTCACGGCGCGAGTGCTCCCTATGTAAATTGTATATGTTGGTTGGATTCCATGATTGGATCGTTTGGTTTACTATCAGACCCCAGTAAAGTGCGCCAGGGGCGCCAGGGCATGTAAATACGAACACCGCTGGTGGGCTTGCAGCACGGGTTGTGCCACCCACAGAAGCGGCCGGTAAAATACGTCTAAGGTCTGCCATCGCAGAACCTGCGTGCAGTCTGGTACTGACACGCCGACCGACAAGTGCCCACACTTGCCAGTCCCTAAAACCTTCCCTTAGCTGCATGTTAGTCACCCCTCTGGTAGGCCCACGGGCAGGGTGCATTGTACGCCTAAGGTAGGACAAGCCTGGATGCGTGGCATGTCCTAGTAGTGAATTACCGCCATCTTGTTGTTCACTACTGCAAGGCTACCCTGTTCTCATAGGCCAGTATGGGCGGCCTGGATTATTACACCTTATGATCCTAACCGACCCAGGGAACATGGTAGGAGATCGAGTTTAGTATGCCTGAGCTCGGAATAATGAGGTACATCTTTTCGCAAGGTTTATTTTAATATTCCGGGTTTGCAAATGCCGCTTTTAGAAAGTTGGCCTTTGCTTGCCTAAACCTTTCAGCCGCCTCTGCGTGTTGTGTATCTGATGTCTGGCTGGTGTGAGTGACAGGGCTGGGGGAACCCAGATGGGCAGGGCTAGGCAGCCTGGTATGAATAGGACGATCGACAGGTAGATGGGTGGGAGGAGTGCTCCTAGGTTCTGAATAGGACAGTGCTCCGCTACCTCGATGCCGGCTCCACCCCCTGTGGAGCGTCTGATGACTCTGCCCTGCACTCTGAAAGGAGAAGCCTGCATCACGTAAACAAAGTGCTCAGAAACCGGACTGAACTAGGCAAGGGCCCCCCTGGCCTGGGAGAACAAAAGATTTGTGGTATAAATGGAGGAGCCCTGCTCCTAAGAAACTAGATCCGCTTTTGACCAAGAAGAATCTCTGCCTGAGGAGGAGGCACCGGGAAAGCTGTAGGAGGAAGACTGTCCCTATCCTGGGGGATTGGCCTGCAGTGGTGACCTTGCTGCCAAAGGAGAGAAGAGAAACTGTTGCTGAATACTTTTACTTTACTTTTACTTTCAAGACTTGTGCTTTTCCAAAACGATCTCCAAGGGCTTGGAACTGAGCTTGCCCCCTGAACTGAGCCCCAGGAACATTGGGCTCTACCTGATCTTCACTCGCCTGCTGCTGGACTGTGGTGTCCTTTCCCTCGCCGGAGCTGTGACCCTCGTGCCCAGTCCCTCCCTGAGCCGTGACCAGGACTGCTTAGCCGCCCCCGCCTTGGGAAGAGCCTCGCTCGATCGGAGCCGCTCCCCCTACGCTGTGCTGGGCTGCCCCGTCACCTCGCTCGTGGAGGCTCGCTGTGCCCCTTCACCCTCCCGCCGGAATCGGCGTTTGTGAGCATCTCCAAGCCTCGGACGGCCCGGACGCATCGGCGTGCCCGGCTGCCCCGCTTTGTTCACCCGCCACCTGCAACACCCCGCTCCTGTCGTGAGCCTGAAGATCAGACCCCCATCGTGAAGTGTGGGAGCCCCGGACGCCGCCTCGCTCTTCTGTCGAAGAGCCGCTGAAATCCCGCACCCGCCTTTGCGTCAAGAAACAAGGTACTGTACTTACGAACTCGACCGCGAGCTCGCATCGGATCCAGGGTCCGCAACGTTCTTATTTCCCTGTCATCTGCTGTGTGCTCCCCGGGCGCTGCTTCAGCACGAAGTGCGCTGAGGCCTACAGTTACCTTGTGCCCGCCTAAAGAACCTTCCGTAAAACCAAGAGAACTTGACCGTATTTCCAAGAATTGTGGCCCCATCAGTTCAACGTTACTGGGCCTTGTATTTAACTCTGCTGAAACTACATAAAAGCTTATTTTTATATACTCCCGGATTGGTGTCCGTTTGTGGTGCATGCAAGGGGTTTACTGTATGTGTAATTGCATTTGCTTAACCGTGTACGCCTGAGACTTAGCCTAGACTGCTCGCGCCACGCACCTAGAGGGTGAGCAGGGGTTATTCTGGGGAGTCATCCTTCGCCCTGACAAGAAGTAAAGGGTCCCTGCTTGTTGTGGGTTCATACCTGCGTCAACCAGAGCCCCCTCATTTCTAACAAACACCTACCATACTTCGACACATCGAAGGTCTTCACGCCCTTGCCGTTCTCGATTTCGATGACATAGGTGCCTAGCGCTGGCTCATCTGAAAGCTGGTACGAGAGATCCACAATGCCTTGGTTGGGTGTCACCTGAAGCCACTGGGCCAGACGGTTTTTGTTAGGGTCCTGTGCCAAGGTGGGAAAGGAACATGTAGAGTGAATAGTTAATGCCACACACCCCTCTCCTCAGCTAATGGTGAAGGCCTATTACACTCACAGGACTGTAACAAGGTACAAGGGCCAGATGTACTAAAGTTTTTACCAGTCATAAACCCTGCGATTCGCTAAAGTTGTGGTTTGCAAACGCTTAAAAGTTTTACCGAAACCCCTTTACTGAAACTAAAAGTATTTGAGATTCCTTAAATGAGTTTAGAAATGGTCAATGAATAGCTATTTGGAAGGGGTGTGTTCTGGATGTCTCTTACCAAATAATGACTTAGTACCATATGTATCCATAATTTGCAACCTTAGCTCCAGTTGTAAAACTACTCAAAAGCTACTGACTCCTCAAAGGAGGTGATAGCCCATTCTTTCCATGTGAGGAGGCAGTGTTCGATGGGACCACTCACAACTCTCAAAAGGAACGTTAAAAAAAATGTTTTTTTTTTTTAAAGCAGCATTGCTTCCTTTAAGGAAATTGGATTTTTTTTTTAAATGTACTTTATTTAAAGTCAATCACAGGCATGGTGGTCCACTGACCCTACCAGGCCACCATCCCTGTGCTTTTGTCAGAGTGATTCACTATGTACAACCTAGCCAGTAACTGTTAATGAGGTAGGTCGGATTGTGACCCACTCCGGATCCTTTTGTATAGTTGTCTGTTCGAAAACAACGTTCTGGCCTCAAAAACGATTGGAATACTGCCTACAGTTGAATGTTCTACTAAACTTTAACACATGCCAAATTATCTTTGTGGCCCTCAGAACATAGGGGCATATCAACAAGGGCTTAATCTCTGCTTTTTTGGCTTTAACCCCTTCAGTGCCCATGACGAGCTGGACTCGTCATGGGCCGCGGTGGCGCTGTGCCCATGACGAGTCCAGCTCGTCATAGACCCCGCCCGCTAATACAACGGCCGGCACAGGGCGGGGAAAGGGGCGGGCACTGAAGGGGTTAAAAGCCAAAAAAGCAGAGATAAAACTAGCACCCTATCAACAACAGGGTGCTAACACGCAAATTTGCATGTTAGCACCCTTTTACTCTACGCTTCCCCTTGCATCTCTAATGAGATGCAAAGGGGGCGTTCCAGAGTAAAATAATAGGAGAAATGTCGCTAAGCGACATTTCTCCTATTATCAAGAATGTCGCTAACCCTGTTAGAGACAAAAAAAGCAGCGCTAACCGCGGTTAACGCTGCTTTTTTACGTCTGCTAATTTTCAGACTTAGCCATGATATCCTATGGAAGGAGGATATCATGGCTAAGTTTGCCTATCCCTATCAACAAGGTAACGTGTGATTATCGCTGGGTTTCCAGCGATAATCTCACGTTAGCCTGTTAGCATGTAGATTTTTATCGCTATTGAGATAAGCGTTGCTAATAGCACGCTATCTCAGCGATAAAAATTCACGCTAGCCGGCGATAATTATCCTCACGCTAAGAGCGCTGAGCGATAATTATCGCCGGTTGTTGTTGATATGCCCCCAAGGGCCTGTGAATTTACAAACTGTGTTGTACCTCATGTTACAGCGTATGCTGAAACTGTGAGTTTTCCGACTAAGGCCGCACCCCTGCAATCTTCCCTAGCCAAATTTCGTCAGGGCAAAAAGACAAGTACGCGTGTAACATCTGAACTAAGGGTCACAACGTGAGTTTATCTGAAGAGAATTTCTTTTTAATTACTGATCCATTTTTTTAAACAAAGTTTCATAAGAGATAAACAATTTTGTGATGTTTACCTCTTAGGTTCTTTCGAATTCTATAATATCGGACTTTAAGGATCATGTTTAAATGTGTTTCAGTTGTGCTCCTCGCCTGAGAGAGTATCCCCGGTAGAGACACCAGTATGTCTCCGCCCTTGTACTTTCTGATTTAATGACGCCAAATATTTTCACTCTGACTTTCTATCCAACTAGCTGTCTCACCGGAAGGGGAGGCAACAATACAGCACACACGTACATTAATGACTCTTACCTTGAGTTCGATGATAGAATACTTAACATGGGGAGAAATGAGAGAAAAACCGTTAACCAGGATTGGCGCAGAATTGTTTTTCGTGTTTAAAAGCATACAAAATGAAAATTAAAAAAATAAGGTAGAGGAAATAAAGAGGAAGCGGCAATGGAGGGAAAACGTGTAATAAGAAAGTGGGCACAGGACGAGAGGTAGCACATTAAGGAAGATGACAATAAGAGAGAAATAAGGAAATGGAACCGAACCGAATAAAGACAAGCGAGGTAAGAAGAATAAATAAATCAATAAAGAACGGAAAAAAGCACTGAAGGGAGAATGTTGATACAGGAGTCTGAAAGCAGAAAAAAAGCAAACTGAAAAGCGAGATAAAAGAAAATATATGAAGGAAGTAAAGGAAAGAAATATCGAAAGAGAGATTAAGTGAAGTGAAATAAAACGAAAAATACATTAACGTGGCTTAACGCTGCCTTGTAAATAAGGCTCCATTTCACGCTATGGTGAGCGTGAAAGGGGCGGGCAGTGGGTGTTGCGATGAACGTTCCACTGCAACACCCATTGATTTGGATGCTGCCCCCTATGTACAAGGGCAGCGTACATAGGAGGCAGCGCCAAAATTAAGACCAGGTAAAATCTGGTCTTAAGTTGGCGAAACGAGAAGAAATGCATTATTTCTCCTCGTTTTTGCATTTTCCATGTGTGCTGCCTTGTGCAGCACACATGGAAAAAGCAAAATGTCATGGATTGTTTATGTACAGAAAAGGTCCCCCTTCCTGTACATAAACAATCTTTAAAAAAATGCCATTTTGTAACTTTCATGTGTCCTGCATTAAGCAGCACACATGAAAGTGACAAAATGTAATTTCAGGATTGTTTATGTGCGGGAAGGGACACCTTCCTACACATAAACGATCCACCCCTTCATGTAGACACCCTTGCACTATTGTGCAAGGGTGCCTGCGTAGGCACTTCACTGCTAAGTGTAGTGCCATTGCAGGGGGAAACGCAAGGCTGCACCATATTGTTGTAAATATGTTGCAGCCCTGCATTTCAGAAGTGGCGGAGTGAGGCGTTAAGCCATGACAGCTAACGTCTCACTCCGCCACTTCTATCGTACATATCCCCATAATGTTTTCTGCGCTCTGCAGATGCTGGCAGATAAAAATGGCAATGCTTGTTGGTTGTTTACGTGCATCAACTCACCTGTGAATGTTTTGTTCATGTAAGAATAATAAAATAAGGGGCATATGTACAAGCCCTTATTGGCACAGGAACGTCTCTTTTTGCGACGTTCCTGTGGCGATAATCCCTTTGCCTTATTTACAAGGCAGCGATAAGCCATTTAAAGTGGCTTAACACAGCCTTGTAAATTAGGCCCTCTTTCATGCTATACTAAACGTTCTGAATGATGCCTGACCCCAAAATGGCGGTCTCGCGATGACGAGTTAATACCTCCACAAGATTAAGAGCCTTTCTACGCAGGGGGGTGAAAGAAGGATCTCTATCCTCATTTGCATGCACTGCTGCACTAAGTTGAACTCCACAAAAAGCACCACTTGGAGGGTGTAATCGCATCTCCCTGTTTAAACTCTCATTGAAGAATGCCTGACCCTAAGATGGCGGTTTCTTGATGTCAAAGAAGGTTTTCTCCACACCCGATCCCACCAAGAAATGCAATACAGGTATCTGCGCAAGTGTTTTAGCTGCAGCACCATGCCTATTTGTACTATCAACATAGCATGCTCAATTCTCCTCTGCATTCTAGAAGTCTGACCCTAAGATGACAGCTGAAATGATGGCAGGCATTCTTACATCTAGCCAGTTGCATAAGGGTGAATTTCTCATTGTTCGTACCAACTGACATGGTCCCCCGCTCTACGACCTTTTCCTATTGCATCTGCTGTTATTTATCACTTAAGAAGCTGATGATGCGCCTCACAAGCCCCTCCCCTTAAATCATGAAAGAGATCTAATTGAAGAGCATCATAAGAAGACAGCGTTAAGGCTAGCCAGTGCAATATATGAAGCCATGGCGACTGAATCTTAATCAGTCCAAATAGTATTCTCACTGCAAACACCCGCAAAGGAGTCGGACATCTTAACGGCCCACAACAAAACGGCAATCTTCCTCATTTGGATCCCACCTTCTATTAATCCGCCTCCCCCACACGAAAGTAGAACACCACTCAGACCAAGGTCTTTCCACCTCATGGCTGGTCCACACATGGTACCTGATGGAAACAGTGCATTCTCCATTCACTATCCCCTCAATCTATCGAAAGGTGCCTCGAAGACATTCAAGCACAACCTTCTCAGAAAAAACCCTGAGGTCTTGTTTTTGGACCCCTCCCTCAACACCAAGCAAGGCGCTATAATCAATAACCTCATATTCTTCACTAGAAAAATAGCCAAATGGCGGTCTACCTTTTCTAAGCTACTATCCATATGCAGCCATAAAAATATCCCCTACGGAACCAGGATAACAACATCACCCGCACCAAACCTCAGAGCCACCTTAAACATAACATCCTACAAAAATGGCACCATTCTTATTGAAGCAGCTAACAAGGACCTAGAACTATTCGACAAATACTTTCCCACCCTAAAAAATCACACCATCTCCCCATCCAATGCATCACAAGACCTTCCTCTACCCCCCACCACCTCTCCTGTAGATCAGAGTTCCCCTCCCCTACCCAGATCCGACAAAAGAGGCCACAACAAATCACCTCCCTTAAATCTCTCATCACCTACACCCCCAAACGGAATCATCACCAGAACCAACAACGCCCCTCCCGTCTTGTCCAATCTCCGCCCCCCCACATCTCCACACTCCGCCACCTCCCCTATCCCCACCTCCATCACTCTCCGCCACAACCCGCTACCGACCGCTGATGTCACCCACCACGACACAACCACCATATTGAGTCAGATTATAGCCGTCAGCCAGCACATGTCCCCCTCATTATCCACCACCCCGCTCCCGCTCCCTGCCACACATTCCCACCACACTACCCACACAGACATCAAACCCCTCAGCAATACCACTCACAGCCTTCCCTGTCCACCAATCATGTATCCTCCTCCCTATCACTCCTCTGAAGAAGACCCTCTCTTAACCCAGTCCTACCGAACATCCAGTGAACTTCAGAACGTTATACTCGATATCAAAAGCATCCTTCTCCTTGCTGAAAACTCTCTTTCCAAACTTACACATCCTCAACACTCTCTTGCGCTATTCAACAATGTGATAAAAACTATCCCCCTGCCTCTGTCAAATCGACTCTTACGCACGCGCAAACTCCCGAACTATCTAACGGAAATGGAAATTCACACCCTTCTACTACTGTATGAAAACCCAACGACCCCCATCAGTCTTGAAGATGATTCTTTCTACCCAACGGATCAGGAAATCCAAACCCTCTTACTGTCTTACGAATGTCCCGCTCACCTCATCGCCATTGAAGAAGAATTCTCTATTCTCCCAGTCCCTATGAACCCAAACAGAACATCCCATCCAAAAATCAGAGGAATAAACTGGAACAACCTCCAATCCGTACCCACCAACCACGAATATCATGAGCAATCCACAAAAAATTCTTCTAATCTGATCTCCTGCCTTCTCCTAAACTGCCGTTCAGCCTCAAAACACGCCTTGGACATCGCCGACCTCACCCTGAACATGAAAACTGACATAATCATCCTCACGGAAACCTGGCTCAATGAAGCGTCCTCCCCATACCTAGACCTTTTAGTCCCCCCTAACTACAACATTATAAGACTAGACAGACCTCTCAAAAAGGGCGGAGGACTAGACTGCATTCATCGATCCAACATTACCATTTCGAAGTTTCACTCTGAACCCATGGACTCCTGCGAATACCTTGGGATCTCTGTCAAATCTTCAGACAACCACTCCCACAAGCTACATAGCCTCTACCATCCCCCAGGCAAGAACGCAGTATTTACAGACCAACTTATGGAAATCATTACAACAAACTCCACCCCTCTCTCCAACGACATTCAATCTCCATTGGGAAAACCCCCTTGACAAACAGGTCCACGCCCTCAAAACCTTCCTAGCAGACCATTCATTGATCCAAGCTATCTCAAAGCCCACTCATGCTAAAGGTGCTACTCTTGACTGGCTCATCTCTAAACAAAACACAATTGAATCAATCCAGATAACTCCTTGTGACTGGTCGGACCATCACATCATCACCTTTAGTATTTCCTCATCTACCAGGAAAACCTTCCCGCTACAAAACAAAAATAAACAATGGGTAAGAAACACAAAAAACCTCGACTGGAACACCCTAGCCTCTCACTGTGAAAAAGTTCTCCTCCCACCCAACAACATATCTAACGTCAGTGACCTCACCGACCACTACAACTCCATGATGACCAAGATCTTTGACCAAGCTGCCCCACCTAAGCTCAAACGAATTCCAGACAAAGATAAAAACCCCTGGTTTAACGGAGCCCTTAATGAGGAAAGACGCAAACTTAGATCATCAGAACGGAAATGGCGACAGCATCCCTCCCCTCTCCATCTCAAACTACAAAAGTATTCTTCAATCCAAAAAAGACTTCTTTAGATCAGAACTAGACAATGCCAAGAACAGACCAAAGAAACTCTTTGACATTCTAAAACAACAATCTAACAAATTGGCTAAATCCTCTCTCTTGACCGCAAAATCACAACTTAGCAGTGAAGAATTCTCATCCTTTTTCACAACAAAAACAAACACCCTCCAACTCGAGCTTAACATGGCCGCAGCGAATGCAACCACCCCAAAGCACTCTCTAGCTGAAATCCCTGATCAACCCGAGTTACTTTTGCCAAAAAATAATTCTCACTGGTCCACTTTCAAACTTTAAGACCCAATTGATATCACCAAAACATTAGCAACCACCAAACTCAACAACCACTTCAATGACCCAGTCACTTCAAATTGCCTTCCCCACATCTACCGAGCCATCTCCCCTCTCTGGACCAAAATCATCAATGCCTCGTTAGCGCAAGGGCACATACCGGACTGCCTAAAAACAGGCCAGGTCACCCCTATACTAAAGAAACCGACTGCGAACTCATCCGACCCCAACAACTTCCGACCTATAACTAACATTCCCATGCTAGCCAAGGTCCTGGAAAAATGTGTTCAACAACAACTGAACCAACACATCATGGACTTCAACCTTCTGAACACCCACCAATCGGGTTTCAGACCCGGCCATAGCACAGAAACAGCCATTCTACATATAGTGGACGACGCTCTCCTTGCCCTTGACCGCAACAAAACTTGTCTACTAGTCCTGCTTGACCTCTCCTCAGCCTTCGACACGGTCAATCACGAAAAAATTCTAAAAAGACTGGAAAATAGGATGGGTTTATCTGGCTCAGTCCTTCAATGGTTTAAATCCTTTCTGGAAAACAGATCACAATCTTTTATGGTGAACAAAAATCTTTCCCGCTCATCACCAAACCCTCTGGGTGTACCACAAGGCTCTACCCTATCCCCCACTCTATTCAACCTATATGTCGAACCGCTAACCGAACTTCTACAGCAGGCAAACATAGCCTAACACATGTACGTGGACGACACTCAGCTTTACATCAAGATCTCCTCCATTGAAGACATAATATCGATGAACATGGCACTCGAAAAGACCGTCCACTGGCTAACAACCAACTTCCTCAAGCTAAACTCACAAAAAACTGAATTTCTTCTAATCTCCCCCCCTAATAACTGCCAGGAGACAAAGGAATGGTCCAACTTGATCACTGCACTCAACTGCACGCCAACTCTGGTGGACTCCACCAAATCACTTGGAATTACTCTAGATAAGAACCTTAACATGCAAACACTCATCAACTTGCTTGCTAAAAACGCACGCTTTCACCTCAGCTATCTCAGGAAAATGAAACCTTTTATCGATAACCAGGACCTCAAAACCGCAGTTCAATCCCTAGTCATCTCAAGGCTGGAGTACGGATGCACCACCCTCGTGGGACTGCCCAAAATCTCAACCGCCCCATTAAAAGCCTGTCTCAACGCCGCAGCAAGACTTCTAACAGGATCCAGGAAATTTGACCACATATCGCCACACCTGAAAGCGCTCCTCTGGCTTCCTTTTGAAGCTCGAATCCACCTAAAAATGGCATGCATCACTCACAAAGCGCTTCACCACAATACTCCCCAGTACCTATCCCAAAAACTGACCTTATCTGGAGGAATCAGACATTCAAGGAGTGCTGATAATTTACTCCTCAAACCCTCACGCTTTAGAAAGACAAAAACCTCTGACAGAGCATTCTCCGGAGCAGCACCAAGAATATGGAACTCGCTTCCTCCCTACATCAGAAAAATCCCCTCTACTCTTCTGTTCAAAAAAGAAGCAAAATCATTCCTTATGTGTAAATTCCTCCCGTACACTATCTCTCTGACCTTTCCAGATATACACCCTAAAAACTAGCTCCTGTTGTCCCCCGATAGACACCTTCGATGCTCCCGACCCGTTGTTTAAAGTGGATTTTATGTATGCTATTCTTCTCTTGCAAATTGTTTTATTCGTAATGTGCCCTCAGTGTAAAGCGCTCTGATACCCTTCCCTGGGTCTGGTCCGCGCTATAGAAAGCTCTAAAAATAAAATAAAAACAAGCATTTGCAATGCAATAGGTCTCGCACTTATGCAAGTTTGAGCTCTTGGCATTGTATATGAAAATGCCTCTTATTTATTTTTGGTATTTAAAACATAAATAAAAGCATTGCCATTTACAATGCTAAAAGCTTAAACTCTCGCAAATGTGATACATATTGCTTTGCAAATGCTTGTTTTAGAAAGCTGCGTTGTAATTGGCTAAAAACGTAATGCTGGCTTTAGGCTATTCTATCAGTTCAGTCTGTTTTAAATGTATTCACACCTTGTGCTTCAAGAAAGAAAGATGTGCCAAGCAGTGTGGCGTGGTGTGAAATGTTGCAATTGTTTCTTAAATGTACTTCTGTTAGAGACTGCGGCAGCACACTTAAAAGTTGGGATATAAGGATGTAGGGTATAACAAAGCTGCATTTTCCTTTGTCGTGACCCGTGGCTTAATGTGTGAGCAGTAACTGAGCCAGTGTACAACTGTTGACTGTTATCAGTTCCTCCCTGCCCCAAGAAGTCTGGCGTGGTGTCAAAAGTTCCAATTGTTTAGCCTGTGGCAGCATAATAAAAGACATGTGGCCTGGCACTTAAGATTGCTATCTCCTTGAGAAGTTGCTGTTCTGTCCCATAGGAGCAGGGAAAAGACCATTCCATGTAGGCAGAAGGAAAACGGAAGGTTTATAAGGAGGTGCATTTTCGTATGGTACCGTATGAAAAAAATGTGTAGATTTCTGTTATCAGAATTAAGTGTTTATAATTTGGAATAAATGAAAGCATTTTTTGTAGATGTTTTCCTATATGTTAGACGAGGCAGGGTAGCCATGTGTTAGGTGTGGCCAGAGTCACACTGATTTATGGTGGGGCTCCCATTCACCAAACTTTAAAGTTTTTAATCCACTATAGAAATATTGTACAAAGAAAATTGTATATTTCTTAGTATATTTATGTAACGTTTATGTTGTACAGTGGCATGCAGGTTTCTAACAACGCGCCTTTATTAAAACCTTTTTTTGTCATTTCAATTTTGACAGTTGTTCCCTCTTACTTCTATGTATCACACCATATCCGTTGCTTCTGGCCCCCTGCGTGTGGGAGCAGTGAAATATGAAGCGCTGTAAGCCAAAGCAGAATTTTAAATGTGACCTTATTAACCTCGCAGGCTCCTTAAGTATATGCAGCACGGACACCGCTGAGGGGAAACAGCAATCAAGGAGGATGGTTCTGTCTGGCTTCTGCCCTAGTGGCGCCTCTGGTCTGTTTCCTGCTGACACTTGTTAATTTAGCATTTCTAATGTAATTGCAAAGAAGCCCGCTGTCTGCATGCTTGATCCACAGTTACTATTTCCCATATCTCTAGTGTCAAGAAGGCAATATTTACTTCATTTTAATGTACTTGCTTTCGGCCTTGATTCCTTTATATGTATAACTGTAGTATACTTCGATCACACTACAAAAGGATGCAACAAGGATACTGTAAAGAAAGTTTATATTTGCCTGTGGAACATTCCTGTGGTATGGTGAGCCAGTGAGAGTGAGTCAATGAGTGAGTGAGAGTGAGTCAGTGAGAGTGAGTCAATTAGTGAGTGAGTCAATTAGTGAGTGAGTCAATCAGTGAGAGTGAGTCAATCAGTGAGAGTGAGTCAATTAGTGAGAGTGAGTCAATTAGTGAGAGAGAGTGTGAGTCAATTAGTGAGTCATTGAGAGTGAGTCAATTAGTAAGTGAGTCTGTGAGAGTGAGTCAATTAGTGAGAGTGAGTCAATCAGTGAGAGTGAGTCAATTAGTGAGAGTGAGTCAATTAGTGAGAGTGAGTCAATTAGTGAGAGAGAGTGTGAGTCAATTAGTGAGTCATTGAGAGTGAGTCAATTAGTAAGTGAGTCTGTGAGAGTGAGTCAATTAGTGAGAGTGAGTCAGTGAGAGTGAGTCATAAGAGAGAGAGTGACTCAGTGACAGTGAGTCATTTAGTGAGTCAATTAGTGAGTCATTGACAGTGAGTCAATTAGTGAGTGAGTCAGTGAGACTAAGTCAATTAGTGAGAGTGAGTCAGTTAGAGTGAGTCATAAGAGAGAGATTGACTCAGTGACAGTGAGTCAATTAGTGAGTCATTGAGTGAGTCAATTAGTGAGTGAGTCAGTGAGACTGAGTCAATTAGTGAGAGTAAGCCAGTGAGAGTGAGTCAATTAGTGAGTCAGTGAGAGTAAGCCAGTGAGTGTGCCAGTGAGAGTGAGCCAATGAGTCAGGGAGTGAGAGTGAGTTTGTAAGAGTGAGTCTGTGAGTGTGGAAATTAGTGAGAGAGTGAGTCAATTAGTGAGAGAGTGACTCAGTGAGTGAGTCAATTAGTGAGTGCATCAGTGAGAGTGAGTCAATTAGTGATAGTGAGTCAGTGAGAGTGAGTCATGAGAGAGAGAGTGAGTCAGTGTGAGTGAGTCAATTAGTGAGAGAGTGACTCAGTGAGTGAGTCAATCAGCGAGTGAGTCAGTGAGAGTGAGTCAATTAGTGAGAGTGAGTCAGTTAGTGAGTTATGAGAGAGAGAGAGTGAGTCAGTGTGAGTGAGTCAATTAGTAAGAGTGACTCAGTGAGAGTGAGTAAATTAGTGAGCCAGTGAGAGTGAGTCAATTAGTGAGAGAGAGTGAGTCAGTGAGAGTGAGTCAATTAGTGAGTCATTGAGAGTGAGTCAATTAGTGTGAGTCAGTGAGACTGAGTCAATTAGTGAGAGTGAGTCATGAGAGAGTGAGTCATTGAGAGTGAGTCAATTAGTGAGTGAGTCAGTGAGAGCGAGTCAATTAGTGAGATTGAGAGAGAGAGTCAGTGAGTGAGTCAATTAGTGAGATTGAGAGAGAGAGTCAGTGAGTGAGTCAATTAGTGAGTCAGTGAGAGTGAGTCAATTAGTGAGAGTGAGTCAATTAGTGAGAGTGAGTCAGTGAGAGTGAGTCAGTGAGAGTGAGTCAGTGAGAGTGAGTCAGTGAGAGTGTGTCAGTGAGAGTGTGTCAGTGAGAGTGTGTCAGTGAGAGTGTGTCAGTGAGAGTGTGTCAGTGAGAGTGTGTCAGTGAGAGTGTGTCAGTGAGAGTGTGTCAGTGAGAGTGTGTCAGTGAGAGTGTGTCAGTGAGAGTGGCAATTAGGGAGAGAGTGAGTCAATTAGTGAGAGTGACTCAGTGAGTGAGTCAATTAGTGATAATGAGTCAGTGAAAGTGAGTCATGAGAGAGAGTGAGTCAGTGAGAGTGAGTCAATTAGTGAGTCATTGAGAGTGAGTCACTTAGTGAGTGTGTCAGTGAGAGTGAGTCAATTAGTGAGTGTGTCAGTGAGAGTGAGTCAATTAGTGAGTCCGTGAGAGTAAGTCAATTAGTGAGTCCGTGAGAGTAAGTCAGTGAGCTAGTGAGTGAGTCAATTAGTGAGAGAGTGTGTCAGTGAGAGTGAGTCCATTTTTGAGTCATTGAGAGCGAGTCAATTAGTGAGTGAGTCAGTGAGAGCGAGTTAATTAGTGAGATTGAGTCAGTGAGAGTGAGTCATGAGAGAGAGAGTGAGTCAGTGAGAGTGAGTCAATTAGTGAGAGAGTGACTCAGTGAGTGTGAGTAAATTTGTGAGCAAGTGAGCCAGTGAGAGAGAGTCAATTAGTGAGAGGGAGAGAGGGAGTCAGTGAGAGTGAGTCAATTAGTGAGTCATTGAGAGTGAGTCAATTAGTGAGAGAGTCTGTGTGAGTGAGTCAATTAGTGAGAGAGTCAGTGAGAGTGAGTCAATTAGTGAGTCAGTGAGAGTGAGTCAGTGAGAGTGAGTCAATTAGTGAGAGTGAGTCAGTGAGAGTGAGTCAATTAGTGAGAGTGAGTCAGTGAGAGAGTCAATTAGTGAGTCAATTAGTGAGTGAGTCAGTGAGAGTGAGTCAGTGAGTGAGTCAATGAGAGTGAGTCAATTAGTGAGTCAGTGAGAGTGAGTCAATTAGTGAGTCTGTGAGAGTGAGTCAATTAGTGAGTCAGTGAGTCAATTAGTGAGAGTGAGTCAGTGAGAGTGAGTCAATTAGTGAGTCTGTGAGAGTGAGTCTGTGAGAGTGAGTCTGTGAGAGTGAGTCTGTGAGCCTGTGAGAGTGAGTCTGTGAGAGTGAGTCTGTGAGAGTGAGTCTGTGAGCCTGTGAGAGTGAGTCTGTGAGAGTGAGCCAGTGAGAGAGTCAGTGAGAGTGAGTCAGTGAGTGAGTCAATTAGTGAGTCAGTGAGTGTGAGTCAATTAGTGAGTCAGTGAGAGTGAGTCAATTAGTGAGTCTGTGAGAGTGAGTCAATTAGTGAGTCAGTGAGTCAATTAGTGAGAGTGAGTCAGTGAGAGTGAGTCAATTAGTGAGTCATTGAGAGTGAGTCAATTAGTGAGAGAGTCTGTGTGAGTGAGTCAATTAGTGAGAGAGTCAGTGAGAGTGAGTCAATTAGTGAGTCAGTGAGAGTGAGTCAGTGAGAGTGAGTCAATTAGTGAGAGTGAGTCAGTGAGAGTGAGTCAATTAGTGAGAGTGAGTCAGTGAGAGAGTCAATTAGTGAGTCAATTAGTGAGTGAGTCAGTGAGAGTGAGTCAGTGAGTGAGTCAATGAGAGTGAGTCAATTAGTGAGTCAGTGAGAGTGAGTCAATTAGTGAGTCTGTGAGAGTGAGTCAATTAGTGAGTCAGTGAGTCAATTAGTGAGAGTGAGTCAGTGAGAGTGAGTCAATTAGTGAGTCTGTGAGAGTGAGTCTGTGAGAGTGAGTCTGTGAGAGTGAGTCTGTGAGCCTGTGAGAGTGAGTCTGTGAGAGTGAGTCTGTGAGAGTGAGTCTGTGAGCCTGTGAGAGTGAGTCTGTGAGAGTGAGCCAGTGAGAGAGTCAGTGAGAGTGAGTCAGTGAGTGAGTCAATTAGTGAGTCAGTGAGTGTGAGTCAATTAGTGAGTCAGTGAGAGTGAGTCAATTAGTGAGTCTGTGAGAGTGAGTCAATTAGTGAGTCAGTGAGTCAATTAGTGAGAGTGAGTCAGTGAGAGTGAGTCAATTAGTGAGTCAATTAGTGAGTCAATTAGTGAGTCAATTAGTGAGTCTGTGAGAGTGAGTCTGTGAGAGTGAGTCTGTGAGAGTGAGTCTGTGAGAGTGAGTCTGTGAGAGTGAGTCTGTGAGAGTGAGTCTGTGAGAGTGAGTCTGTGAGAGTGAGCCAGTGAGAGTGAGCCAGTGAGAGTGAGCCAGTGAGAGTGAGCCAGTGAGAGTGAGCCAGTGAGAGTGAGCCAGTGAGAGTGAGCCAGTGAGAGTGAGCCAGTGAGAGTGAGCCAGTGAGAGTGAGCCAGTGAGAGTGAGCCAGTGAGAGTGAGCCTGTGAGAGTGAGCCTGTGAGAGTGAGCCTGTGAGAGTGAGCCTGTGAGAGTGAGCCTGTGAGAGTGAGTCAATTAGTGAGAGAGTGAGTCAATTAGTGAGAGAGTGACTGAGTGAGTCAATTAGTGAGAGAGTGACTGAGTGAGTCAATTAGTGAGAGAGTGACTGAGTGAGTCAATTAGTGAGAGAGTGACTGAGTGAGTCAATTAGTGAGAGAGTGACTGAGTGAGTCAATTAGTGAGAGAGTCAGTGAGTGAGTCAATTAGTGACAGTGAGTCAGTGAGTGAGTCAATTAGTGATAGTGAGTCAGTGATAGTGAGTCAATTAGTGATAGTGAGTCAGTGATAGTGAGTCAGTGTGAGTGAGTCAGTGAGTGAGTCAATTAGTGATAGTGAGTGAGTCAATTAGTGATAGTGAGTGAGTCAACCTATGGCATAAGTGGTCTTTTTTTCAAGTCACTGCTTATGGCACGGAGCAAGGGAAAAGAGTAACTAAAGTAACCATTAATCGCCACTTAATGTGAATAGATTATATAAATTAACCACAGTTACTATTTCCCACATCTCTAGTGTCAAGTAGGCAATATTTGCTTCATTTTAATGTACTTGCTTTCGGCCTTGATTCCTTTATATGTGTAACTGTAGTATACTTCGATCACACTACAAAAGGATGCAACAAGAATACTGTAAAGAAAGTTTATATTTGCCTGTGGAACATTCCTGTGGTATGGTGAGCCAGTGAGAGTGAGTCAATGAGTGAGTGAGAGTGAGTCAGTGAGAGTGAGTCAATGAGTGAGAGAGTGAGTCAGTGAGAGTGAGTCAATTAGTGAGTGAGTCAGTGAGAGTGAGTCAATTAGTGAGAGAGTGCCTCAGTGAGAGTGAGTCAATTAGTGACAGTGAGTCAGTGAGAGTGAGTCAATTAGTGAGAGAGTGACTCAGTGAGAGGAAGTCAATTAGTGAGAGTGAGTCAGTGAGAGTGAGTCAATTAGTGAGAGAGTGACTCAGTGAGAGTGAGTTAATTAGTGAGCAAGTGAGCCAGTGAGAGTGAGTCAATTAGTGAGAGAGAGTGACTCGGTGAAAGAGTCAATTAGTGAGTCATTGACAGTGAGTCAATTAGTGAGTGAGTCAGTGAGACTAAGTCAATTAGTGAGAGTGAGTCAGTGAGAGTGAGTCATAAGAGAGAGAGTGACTCAGTGACAGTGAGTCAATTAGTGAGTCATTGAGAGGGAGTCAATTAGTGAGTGAGTCAGTGAGACTGAGTCAATTAGTGAGAGTGAGCCAGTGAGAGTGAGGCAATTAGTGAGCCAGTGAGAGTGAGCCAGTGAGAGTGAGCCAATGAGTGAGTGAGAGTGAGTCTGTGAGAGTGTGGAAATTAGTGAGAGAGTGAGTCAATTAGTGAGAGAGTGACTCAGTGAGTGAGTCAATTAGTGAGTGAGTCAGTGAGAGTGAGTCATGAGAGAGAGAGAGTGAGTCAGTGTGAGTGAGTCAATTAGTGAGAGAGTGACTCAGTGAGTGAGTCAATCAGCGAGTGAGTCAGTGAGAGTGAGTCAATTAGTGAGAGTGAGTCAGTGAGAGTGAGTTATGAGAGAGAGAGTGGGTCAGTGAGAGTGAGTCAATTAGTGAGAGAGTGACTCAGTGAGAGTGAGTCAATTAGTGAGAGTGAGTCAGTGAGAGAGTCAATTAGTGAGTCAATTAGTGAGTGAGTCTGTGAGAGTGAGTCTGTGAGAGTGAGTCAATTAGTGAGAGAGTGAGTCAATTAGTGAGAGAGTGACTGAGTGAGTCAATTAGTGAGTGAGTCAGTGAGTGAGTCAATTAGTGATAGTGAGTCAGTGATAGTGAGTCAGTGTGAGTGAGTCAGTGAGTGAGTCAATTAGTGATAGTGAGTCAGTGATAGTGAGTCAGTGTGAGTGAGCCAACCTATGGCATAAGTGGTCTTTTTTTCAAGTCACTGCTTATGGCACGGAGCAAGGGAAAAGAGTAACTAAAGTAACCATTAATCGCCACTTAATGTGAATAGATTATATAAATTAACCACAGTTACTATTTCCCACATCTCTAGTGTCAAGTAGGCAATATTTACTTCATTTTAATGTACTTGCTTTCGGCCTTGATTCCTTTATATGTGTAACTGTAGTATACTTCGATCACACTACAAAAGGATGCAACAAGAATACTGTAAAGAAAGTTTATATTTGCCTGTGGAACATTCCTGTGGTATGGTGAGCCAGTGAGAGTGAGTCAATGAGTGAGTGAGAGTGAGTCAGTGAGAGTGAGTCAATGAGTGAGAGTGTGAGTCAGTGAGAGTGAGTCAATTAGTGAGTGAGTCAACCAGTAAGAGTGAGTCAATCAGTAAGAGTGAGTCAATTAGTGAGTGAGTCAGTGAGAGTGAGTCAATTAGTGAGAGAGTGACTCAGTGAGAGTGAGTCAATTAGTGAGAGTGAGTCAGTGAGAGTGAGTCAATTAGTGAGAGAGTGACTCAGTGAGAGGGAGTCAATTAGTGAGAGTGAGTCAGTGAGAGTGAGTCAATTAGTGAGAGAGTGACTCAGTGAGAGTGAGTTAATTAGTGAGCAAGTGAGCCAGTGAGAGTGAGTCAATTAGTGAGAGAGAGTGACTCGGTGAGTGAGTCAATTAGTGAGTCATTGACAGTGAGTTAATTAGTGAGTGAGTCAGTGAGACTAAGTCAATTAGTGAGAGTGAGTCAGTGAGAGTGAGTCATAAGAGAGAGAGTGACTCAGTGACAGTGAGTCAATTAGTGAGTCATTGAGAGTGAGTCAATTAGTGAGTGAGTCAGTGAGACTGAGTCAATTAGTGAGAGTGAGCCAGTGAGAGTGAGTCAATTAGTGAGCCAGTGAGAGTGAGCCAGTGAGAGTGAGCCAATGAGTGAGTGAGAGTGAGTCTGTGAGAGTGTGGAAATTAGTGAGAGAGTGAGTCAATTAGTGAGAGAGTGACTCTGTGAGTGAGTCAATTAGTGATTGAGTCAGTGAGAGTGAGTCATGAGAGAGAGAGTGAGTCAGTGTGAGTGAGTCAATTAGTGAGAGAGTGACTCAGTGAGTGAGTCAGTGAGAGTGAGTCAATTAGTGAGAGTGAGTCAGTGAGAGTGAGTTATGAGAGAGAGAGTGAGTCAGTGAGAGTGAGTCAATTAGTGAGAGAGCGACTCAGTGAGAGTGAGTCAATTAGTGAGAGTGAGTCAGTGAGAGTCAATTAGTGAGTCAATTAGTGAGTGAGTCAGTGAGAGTGAGTCAATTAGTGAGTCAATTAGTGAGTCAGTGAGAGTGAGTCAGTGAGAGTGAGTCAGTGAGAGTGAGTCAGTGAGAGTGAGTCAGTGAGAGTGAGTCAGTGAGAGTGAGTCAGTGAGAGTGAGTCAGTGAGAGTGAGTCAGTGAGAGTGAGTCAATTAGTGAGAGTGAGTCAATTAGTGAGAGTGAGTCAATTAGTGAGAGAGTGACTCAGTGAGAGTGAGTCAATTAGTGAGAGAGTGACTCAGTGAGAGTGAGTTAATTAGTGAGAGAGTGACTCAGTGAGAGTGAGTTAATTAGTGAGCAAGTGAGCCAGTGAGAGTGAGTCAATTAGTGAGAGAGAGTGACTCAGTGAGTGAGTCAATTAGTGAGTCATTGAGAGTGAGTCAATTAGTGAGTGAGTCAGTGAGACTGAGTCAATTAGTGAGAGTGAGCCAGTGAGAGTGAGTCAATTAGTGAGCCAGTGAGAGTGAGCCAGTGAGAGTGAGCCAATGAGTGAGTGAGAGTGAGTCTGTGAGAGTGTGGAAATTAGTGAGAGAGTGAGTCGATTAGTGAGAGAGTGACTCAGTGAGTCATTGAGAGTGAGTCAATTAGTGAGTGAGTCAGTGAGACTGAGTCAATTAGTGAGAGTGAGCCAGTGAGAGTGAGTCAATTAGTGAGCCAGTGAGAGTGAGCCAGTGAGAGTGAGCCAATGAGTGAGTGAGTCTGTGAGAGTGAGTCTGTGAGAGTGTGGAAATTAGTGAGAGAGTAAGTCAATTAGTGAGTGAGTCAGTGAGAGTGAGTCAATTAGTGATAGTGAGTCAGTGAGAGTGAGTCATGAGAGAGAGAGTGAGTCAGTGTGAGTGAGTCAATTAGTGAGCCAGTGAGAGTGAGCCAGTGAGAGTGAGGCAATGAGTGAGTGAGAGTGAGTCTGTGAGAGTGAGTCTGTGAGAGTGTGGAAATTAGTGAGAGAGTGAGTCAATTAGTGAGAGAGTGACTCTGAGTGAGTCAATCAGCGAGTGAGTCAGTGAGAGTGAGTCAATTAGTGAGAGTGAGTCAGTGAGAGTGAGTCAATTAGTGAGAGTGAGTCAGTGAGAGTGAGTCAATTAGTGAGTGAGTCAGTGAGAGTGAGTCAATTAGTGAGTCAATTAGTGAGTGAGTCAGTGAGAGTGAGTCAATTAGTGAGTGTCAGTGAGAGTGAGGCAATTAGTGAGTCATTGAGAGTGAGTCAATTAGTGAGTGAGGCAATTAGTGAGTGAGTCAATTAGTGAGTGAGTCAATTAGTGAGTCTGTGAGTGAGTCAATTAGTGAGTGAGTCAATTAGTGAGTGAGTCAATTAGTGAGTCTGTGAGAGTGAGTCAGTGAGAGTGTGGCAATTAGAGAGAGTGAGTCAATTAGTGAGAGAGTGACTGAGTGAGTCAATTAGTGAGTGAGTCAGTGAGTGAGTGAGTCAGTGAGTGAGTCAGTGAGTGAGTCAATTAGTGATAGTGAGTCAGTATGAGTGAGTCAACCTATGGCATAAGTGGTCTTTTTTCAAGTCACTGCTTATGGCACGGAGCAAGGGAAAAGAGTAACTAAAGTAACCATTAATCGCCACTTAATGTGAATAGAGTATATAAATTAACCACAGTTACTATTTCCCACATCTCTAGTGTCAAGTAGGCAATATTTACTTCATTTTAATGTACTTGCTTTAGGCCTTGATTCCTTTATATGTGTAACTGTAGTATACTTCGATCACACTACAAAAGGATGCAACAAGAATACTGTAAAGAAAGTTTATATTTGCCTGTGGAACATTCCTGTGGTATGGTGAGCCAGTGAGAGTGAGTCAATGAGTGAGTGAGAGTGAGTCAGTGAGAGTGAGTCAATGAGTGAGAGAGTGAGTCAGTGAGAGTGAGTCAATTAGTGAGTGAGTCAATCAGTAAGAGTGAGTCAATCAGTAAGAGTGAGTCAATTAGTGAGTGAGTCAGTGAGAGTGAGTCAATTAGTGAGAGAGTGACTCAGTGAGAGTGAGTCAATTAGTGAGAGTGAGTCAGTGAGAGTGAGTCAATTAGTGAGAGAGTGACTCAGTGAGAGGGAGTCAATTAGTGAGAGTGAGTCAGTGAGAGTGAGTCAATTAGTGAGAGAGTGACTCAGTGAGAGTGAGTTAATTAGTGAGCAAGTGAGCCAGTGAGAGTGAGTCAATTAGTGAGAGAGAGTGACTCAGTGAGTGAGTCAATTAGTGAGTCATTGACAGTGAGTCAATTAGTGAGTGAGTCAGTGAGACTAAGTCAATTAGTGAGAGTGAGTCAGTGAGAGTGAGTCATAAGAGAGTGACTCAGTGACAGTGAGTCAATTAGTGAGTCATTGAGAGTGAGTCAATTAGTGAGTGAGTCAGTGAGACTGAGTCAATTAGTGAGAGTGAGCCAGTGAGAGTGAGTCAATTAGTGAGCCAGTGAGAGTGAGCCAGTGAGAGTGAGCCAATGAGTGAGTGAGAGTGACTCTGTGAGAGTGAGTCTGTGAGAGTGTGGAAATTAGTGAGAGAGTGAGTCGATTAGTGAGAGTGACTCAGTGAGTCAGTGAGAGTGAGTCAATTAGTGATAGTGAGTCAGTGAGAGTGAGTTATGAGAGAGAGAGTGAGTCAGTGTGAGTGAGTCAATTAGTGAGCCAGTGAGAGTGAGCCGGTGAGAGTGAGCCAATGAGTGAGTGTGTGAGAGTGAGTCTGTGAGAGTGTGGAAATTAGTGAGAGAGTGAGTCAATTAGTGAGAGAGTGACTCAGTGAGTGAGTCAATTAGTGAGTGAGTCAGTGAGAGTGAGTCATGAGAGAGAGAGTGAGTCAGTGTGAGTGAGTCAATTAGTGAGAGAGTGACTCAGTGAGTGAGTCAATCAGCGAGTGAGTCAGTGAGAGTGAGTCAGTGAGAGTGAGTTATGAGAGAGAGAGTGAGTCAGTGAGAGTGAGTCAATTAGTGAGTGAGTCAATTAGTGAGTGAGTCAATTAGTGAGAGTGAGTCAATTAGTGAGAGTGTCAGTGAGAGTGAGTCAATTAGTGAGTCATTGAGAGTGAGTCAATTAGTGAGTGTGTCAGTGAGAGTGAGTCAATTAGTGAGTGTGTCAGTGAGAGTGAGTCAATTAGTGAGTCCGTGAGAGTAAGTCAGTGAGAGTGAGTCAATTAGTGAGAGTGGGTCAATTAGTGAGAGAGTGAGTCAATTAGTGAGAGTGAGTCAATTAGTGAGAGAGTGACTCAGTGAGTCAATTAGTGAGTCCGTGAGAGTAAGTCAGTGAGAGTGAGCCAGTGAGTGAGTCAATTAGTGAGAGAGTGAGTGAGTCAGTGAGAGTGAGTCAATTAGTGAGTCATTGAGAGTGAGTCAATTAGTGAGTGAGTCAGTGAGAGCGAGTTAATTAGTGAGATTGAGTCAGTGAGAGTGAGTTATGAGAGAGAGAGTAAGTGAGAGTGAGTCATGAGAGAGAGAGAGAGTCAGTGAGAGTGAGTCAATTAGTGAGAGAGTGACTCAGTGAGAGTGAGTCAATTTGTGAGCAAGTGAGCCAGTGAGAGTGAGTCAATTAGTGAGAGAGAGAGAGTGAGTCAGTGAGAGTGTCAATTAGTGAGTTTGTGAGAGTGAGTCAATTAGTGAGTCTGTGAGAGTGAGTCAATTAGTGAGAGTGAGTCAGTGAGAGTGAGTCATGAGAGAGAGAGTGAGTCAGTGAGAGTGAGTCAATTAGTTAGTCATATGCCTTGAGATCAGCACTATCCTTTTTGGCTGCATATAAACTGTCTTTGATCTGCACGCAAGCCTTGTGGTTTTCTTTTGTGAAATTTGTGTGGAACTTTTTATCACATTTCAGCTGCATGTCCCTGTTTGATCATGCATGTGATTGAGAGCCCATGACTATGTGCTTTAAACAAGGAAGTCGCACAAAAACAACTTTGTTCCACAGGCCATACGATCTTCTGTGTTCTTAGATAATGTTGCTACCGAAATGCGGAAGTTTTTTTATCTGACTTGTATTTCATCATTATTAAGTACTCATTGAGGCAGACATTAATTTAAAGCTACATCATTACTGAACAGAGCCCCAGAGTGAGACGCTCTTAACGTATCAGCTGGCACATAGTCTTTTCACTGTATGCTCTTTCAGCAGCATAAACCGAAAGTCCGTGGGGCACTGACAGAGCTGAAGTGGGTGACTGGTGGCCTGCTGGTTCTGTTGAAGCAGTAAAATAAAAAAGCCATTAATCAAGCAGGATGGCTCTGTCTCCCTTCACGCCCAGGGAGGAGGGAGATGGGAGCAGAGCATCAAAGGGCTGGGTGAGAAGGGAGGGGGGAATGCAATGAGCAGAGGAGCAGCTGTGCACGTGCATGTGATCTCGTGCACTCAAGGTTTAGGCCAGCCAAAAGACTGTGGGTAGCACTTTGAAAATCCCACATATAAAATGTCTCTTCGAGCCTTTGGCTCGCGAGACCTAATGAAAGGGGTGGGCAATGGGTGTTGTGGTAGGCATTCCGCCGTAACACCCATTGATTTTTGATGCTGTCCCCTATTTAGCCAAATATGGGGCTGCGCCAAAATTAAGACCAACAGCGGCCCATACAGGTAAGAGTGGTGGGGCCAGGTGAGGGGGATTCTGACGGACAATGACCAGGGCAGATTAATTATTTATTTAGTTTTCCCTGTTAATCGTCTGTCAAAATCCCCCCCCACCAGGCACCACCGCATCGGTTATTAATTTCTCCTTGTTTTTGCTGTTTCTATGTGTGATACATTGTGCAGCACACACAGAAACAGCAAATTGTCACAAATGATTGTTTATGTGCAGGAAAGTGTCCCTTCCTGCACATAAATAATAATTTCAAAAATGACGATTTGCAACTTCTATGTGTGCCTGCAGCACACAAGGGAGTTACAAATCACCATTCTGGATTGGTTATGTGGAGGAAAGGACACCTTCCTGCACAGGAACAATCATTCCCTCAACACAGGCACCCTTGTACTATTGTGCGAGGGTGCCTGTGTTGGCACTAGGCAGCTTAATTTAATGTAACACCAACACTAGGGGAAATGCAGGGGTGCACAGTATCATTGTAAATATGGCACATCACTTAGTTTTCGGAATGCCGGAGCCGAAGTTAGCAATTTTTGCTTAACGCCACGCTTTGCCATTCACTTGTAAATATGCCCCATAGTGTCTTTTCTGTGGATGGACGAGGAGTACTTTATTTTCCTGGTGAGGGTGTGTAATATGAAGCAAAAAAAGGAAAGGCAGAAGAGCGATAAGGTGGGAGGAGGAAAGAATTAGAATGAATTAAGAACTTAATTGGAAGCAAGAAAGAAAGGAAAGAAAGAAAGAAAGAAAGAAAGAAAGCCCCCTCTCTCCTCTTCTCTTTGCCCTCTCCCTTGAGCCGCTCGCGGCCTGGATAAGGCAGGACGTAGATCTCAGAGGTATAGCGTGGACGGAGGGGTGGGAGGACAGAATATCCCTCTACGCTGACGACATTCTCTTATACCTTTGCAGGCCGCGCAGGTCCCTCATAGTGGCACTCGACATATTTGCGAGTTTTGGGCGTAATTCTGGCTTCCGGATCAATTGGGCCAAATCACATCTTTACGTCTTGCGGGGCGACCCCCCGAGGCTCCCTGACGCGTGCCCTATCAGGGTGGCGGACGACGGCTTCCGGTATCTGGGAATATTCATCACGACTGACACGACCCTGTTATACGAGCGCAACCTCAAGCCACCGTTGGTTCGGCTGCAGAGGGAGGCCAAGGCCTGGCAGCGCCTGCCAATGTCGTTGTTGGGTCGGGCAGCCTTATTCAAGATGCTGGGGTTGCCACGGTTCCTCTATGCGTTACAAAACTATCCCGACTTAGTCCCTAACACCTACTTTGCGGCGATAGAGACGGCGCTGCGGGACCTCCTATGGGCAGGGTCGCCCCGAATCTCGCTGAATAAACTCACGTTGGGGTGGTACGACGGCGGTATAGCCCTTCCCGATATTCGCAAGTATTACTGGGCGGCCCATCTCACAGCGATAAATCATGGGACATATGGTGACGGGAACGACCCAGCCTTCGGTATGGATCGGTGGCTGCTTCCCGGTGGGAACTATGAGAGAGCACTCTACTCCAAACGAGGTACGCACAACCTCACGGGTCCTACCCTTCACTCGGTTCAAGTCTGGCGCATGGCCCAGAGGAAGCTCGGATGGGAGGGAGTCCTAACACTAGCCACGCCGCTCTGGGCGTCTGAACAATTGGGTAATCTTGGACGCACTAAGGGCTTCCGCAACTGGGACCTTATAGGCATCTCCCAAATCAGAGACATCTGGGGCCCCGCCGGGGTCCGTACGTTCGCCCAACTGCAGGACACATATGAGCTTGCGCACACTGAATACTTCAGATACCTGCAGGTGCGGCACTCCTTACAGGCTACTATTCCACCCGACACTAAGCCGCCGCAAGCCTCCCCGCTAGAAGATAGGTTACTGGATGGGTACCTCCCAGAACACGCCATCTCCCTCACATACAAAAAACTAATTAACAACCCCCCTGATCTGCTGCTGCCCCTTAGAGAAAAGTGGGTCGCTGACGGGCTTGAGATAGATGATGAGGAATGGCTCTATGCGTTAGCCTCCCCTAGGGAGGTCGCGATATCTGCCCGGCTGCGCCTGATCCAACTCAAGCTGCTACACAGAATCTATTTCTCCTGTACTAGGTTGCACGCCATGGGCAGGGTTGACACAGTTCTTTGTAGGAGGGGATGTGGGGGGACGGGCACCTTCTTCCACGTGTTGTGGGACTGCCCCCAGATTCAACGCTATTGGAGGAGGGTGGTGAAGTGTATGGAGGAGGTATGGGAGGTGGAAATTCGCCCGGAGGCCAAGAGGTGTCTCCTGAACATCTGGGAGCCAACGGACCTGCCACCGAAGGGTAGGCTCTGGGTGACGCTTGGTCAAATGGTGGCTAAACGGAACATTGCCAGACTCTGGGGAAGCCCTACTCCACCAAAACTCTCGGACTGGCACGGCGACATGGACTGGTGCATGCTGCGAGAAAAGACTGTATACATTGCGAGAGGGTGCCCCAGGAAATGGGGGGAAGTATGGTCCAAATGGAATGACTTTAGGGGTGGCATTTGTGAGCCGCCTGCAGTCGAGCAGGATGATGCAGGGGCTATATAGGACTCCCACGTTTCAGTGGCTCCCGGGGCTGAGGTGGGGTGCCGCAGCCGCCCATGGGTACAGAGTATATCTACGGTACGAGTGGTGACTGGTTCTAGGGAAGTTTGGGGGGGAGGGGGGGGGGGGGGAGTAGTTGCTCGTCCGGCGCCGGCGCCGTTGGGAGCTCTCCGTTTGTTTATGGTTTACATAGGAAAAATGAGGCCTGCATTATCCTTCTTTCACTGTGATACGAATGCACTTTCTAGCGCCGCCGTACCCCCGGGTTGACGGCACTGGGCTGTGTTAGTTAAGACAAAGTGCATGAATGCAATATGCGGCCGGCCCGAAGGGTTGTAGGCCAAAGCTGTGTATCGTAAACATAACAATAAAGGTCTTTAAAAAAAAAAAAAAAAAAAAAAAAAAAAAAAAAAAAAAAGAAAGAAAGAAAGAAAGAAAGAAAGAAAGAAAGAAAGAAAGAAAGAAAAAAAAGGAATACAAGTATTAGTTCAAACATCAGATACTCTGGCATTTAATTTCATGCTGTTTCAGCAACATCATCCAAGGGGTGGGGTGCCTGGCCGGATGAAATCAGAGGGCCTGCGGGGGCCGAGGTGAGGGATAAAAAGTAGATTTCCCGTATATAAGGAGTATCGGACATATATTATGTTAGCATGATGCATCTATACGTACACTCCCTGTTTGATATATATGCTTTTGCTTGAAGGAAACTCGTTTATTTTCTTAGCTGTATATTTATTACTAAACGAGTAGGCCGAGAACCATACAGACGCCATTTTCTGATCACATGCTCGAGCACGGGCCGCGATCACGTGGGTCACGTGCAGTTGTCAGACCTCAGTTCATTTGAGTTACTGGTAGCAGCTGAAGGTCGGCTGTTACTCGACTGTTCTAAGACTCAAGGTCGCATCTGGCTTTGGGGGCGATAAGCGCATTCTTGGAGGCGCCGTGTCTGCACTCCCAGGCACCAAGACGAAAGAGAGTCACCCCTCCTGACCTCATCAGTAATAGATAGTCAAGTCTTTGTAATGGTTTGATGTGTGCCATATATGGTCCTTTCCTGGAGACCAAGGGCCAACTGGTGTTTTTCCTTTTACAGTGATTGTATGTGTTGAACCGAAAAGTATATAACCTCATGTTTGAATACGAGCCAATCGTCTTCTCGGCGCACCTTATGGGTGAGGTTCGGAGAGGCTCCTCTATAGAGTATTTTGCTTAATAAATGATTGAATCTTCTTCACTGCCAACTGACTGATTATTTGGTAATGGTATTGGGACTATTGATAGGTATAGTCCTTTAGTTTATTTTTATGGTACATCAGTTGGCGACTCCGCCGGGACTCCGTGACTGGGTTGTCCTCCCCGTAAACGGGTGGTAAGGACAAGGGGTAATTCTGGTCGAGCGTGTGGACGTAAAAGGATCCTTTGAAACTTAGCCATCTTTGGTATGAATTTACTCCGCTCTTACGATCAGAGTATCCCCAGCTGCTAGTGACCCTTCACTGGAGTCCTAAAGGTGTAACCCAGGAGCTGACCATGTTGGTCTCCAGGAGTTGGCAGTGGAGAACACGCAATTGTACCTGTGTGCACCAGGTGAGTGGAATTGTCTTGATGTTCTTGGCATGCACTGTTGAGCAGTGTTTTTGAAGCAGTTAACTGTGTAAGTATTTGGTGGTCAGTGTACCACAGAGAATCTTGGGGGTCTGACGGGGCAGCATTGTGGTGGCTGCACGTATAGATTCTCCGACTGACCTTTTTGTGAATAATAGAGATGCCGATCGGACGCCCGGTGTGGCACGTGTGGTGCGCGCCCGGCTGGACCGCTCTCGGAAAAGCGTGTGGCTGTACCTGGGTAGCTTTGGGAACACATCTGAAGCGGTGCTAATGTAGAGGGCTTAGTCAGAATAGTCCCAAGAGTGAACCAGGAAGGCTACGGGATGGTCTGTAGGTCGGTCTGTGGTTATACCTGTCTGACGGTCTCTTGGTAGTCTTTGGACTGCTTGGTTTTGGTAGCTGTTGGTCTCGGAATCTGAATTTGATTGATTCTCCACAAACAGGAGTCGACGGGCTCTGTTCTTTGTTTGAAAAGACGTCATTTTGAATACCTTTGTATGTATATAAATATTAATTGTCTTGTTTATGTTTGAATGAGCGTGACGTTGTACGTTTTGCGAGTGTTTGAACATGGCCATGTTTGAAAGTTTATTTTTATGATCGAATGAGGAACGCGTGACGACAATAACCATGCCGCGTTTTAGCAAATTGGGTTGTTTTGGATGTTGCTGCCGCCCTAATGATACGCGTTTGGCTGAAAGTCAACCCTCCCCGCCTGAGGGCAGCCCAAGTTATGATATGTATGTAAAGCATGGTATTACACCTCTTTTTTGTTTAATACATTATGGCATAAATATACTAAAGAGAATGTGGAATTACAATGGCCCTTAACCGGGTTTTTTGATGAGAAAAAGACACATTTCCATCAGGATCGATTATTTTCCAAACGTAGTCGACAGTCAATGTTTGACTCCCTAAACCTGTGGCAAAAGGAAGCAAAGCGTAGACGTATGCGGGAGGAGAAAGTAGGTAGGATGAAGGGAAATCAGACGATTACGCAGAAAGCTATAGCTTATGATAAGGCACAAACTGAACAAGGGATTGATTGTGCAGACAGACAATTTAGATTGCAAGTGGATAAGACCTATGTGGCTAGGACTGAAGTGGAAGATGAGATAGAGGATTTATTGGATACTCGTCCACCTCCGCCTTATGCTCCGCAGCGTATATATCCCGTTGTTCCCCCGACTCTAGTACAGGCCCCTTCAGCTTCCGCCCCTGTTGTTTCCTCTTCCCTTGCCTCTCCAGGAACGTCCTCTGCTTTGTCTCCCTCAGAGTCTGAGACGGCTGCTTTATGGCCTGTTACACTGCCGTCTTCCATTATGTCCACAGCTGTTTTGTCTCCCCCCACCCCTGCGTGGGCTTCCCTTTCTGCGAGCACGACCCCGTCTCCAGCTGTTTCGACTCCATATCATGCTCCGGGGGATGTCGACGCACGGAAGTTGTTTACCTGTTCGGCTGTAGGACAGAATGAGAAACGGATGATTGAGAATCAGTCATCCCAATGGATGCGACAGCCTATTTAAACTATAACTGATATATGGAATACGCTTCGAGACTATGAGCCTGTTATGCAGCAACATGCCTTGAAACACATGGCTGCACGTATTATTACTCTCTGGGAAGTGTTTTCCAGGAGGGATGGCCCCCAAAGTGATGTATGACATCCGGGACAGGGCTCATAAGTCTGAACTTAGCCCCGATGAAGTGTATAGAAATGTGGAGGTTTTTTTAAATTATCGAGAACGAATGCATCAAAAGTGTCCCTCATGGGACACTCAGCATCCTATGCGAGAAGATCATCCTATCTTTCATCCTGAAATTCTGGAACTACAGGACGACCACGGCGTGGTGACTAGACCTCATGTAGAGACTCGAGTGCAGGAGCAATGGGTTTACACCCCCTGGAAGAGGAGTGAAGTCCTCTCGCTAAAATCACAATTACCCGACCCCCTTAAGAATCCCATGGCTTATTATAAAGAACTCACAGAAGCGGCCTCTTCGGCTGTCATGACCTTAGCTGACATAGAGCTATTTTTTGCAGTGTTAGTTACCGTTGACGTATGGCGACAGGTGCATGATCAGGACCATGCTCAAGAATTAGGCGGGACATGGGAGCAGATAAAAGAGTGGGACAAGGATCGTAAGCCTGGAAATAAGCCGAACCCTGAATTATTGGTATTACCTGGCCGTATTATCACTTACATGCATTCCTTAATTCCGCCTCATAAGGTGGATTGGGACAAACTGAACGCATGTAAACAGAAGAAAGATGAAAGTGTTTCTGATTTTTTCACTAGATTTGAGGGCATATTCATTGATTTTAGTGGACAGGATTTATCGTTGGAAGGCGGTATACGATTATTTGTTCATCGTTTTGTGACCAATTTGTTACCAGAAGTCTCTTCACGGCTACAAGCCGCCGAAAGTACCTGGACCACTTCTACGCCCTCGGTAATATTGAGTATGGCCCAATATTACGAACATAGAGAAAATGAGAGTAAGGATAAGACAGAAAAGAAAAGGAAGGATCTTAAAACACGGGTGTTGTTGCAACAAATTGTGCAAGGATGAGGCAGAGAGAGAGGCGGTAGAGGGTTTGTCCCGAGGGGGGCGGGAACTGGATGAGGCAGAGGGCCGGCTGCTTTTTTGGGAATAAATCAGTGTGCTTATTGTAAGGAGGAAGGGCATTGGCGATCTCAGTGTCCGTTGTTGCTGGCCCAGAACGGGGCTATGAGAAGTAGAGGAAGAGGTCGGGGAAGTGTGGATCGCAGTGATATGCGACGAGAAGAGGCGACACAAGTTGGACAAGAAAATAATTATTTTGATAATCCAAGAGGTAGGCAGTATTATAATGAGAAGTGTGCAATGGACGCGACCGAAGGGTATGCTTATACATAGGATAGCCATGGACAGAGTGAGGGCCATGTGTCAGTACCCGTTGATCAGCAAGGACCTTATGTAGAGGCACATTTGATGGGGACATCTGAAAAGTTTTTAGTTGATACGGTTGCAATGAATAGTTCTGTTTCTCGTTCCCTGGTCCCAGGGGCTGCTCTGTCCGGGCACAATAATGTTTCGGTGGGATTCTCGGGAATTCCGGTGGTGAGCCCCATCTCAAAACCTATTCCTTTTACAATTGGTTACGATAGAATCTCCGTTTCTTTTGACTTCCCATTGTGGCAAAAATTTGTTGGGTTTGGATTTGTTAAAAAAATTACATGCTAAGATTCATTGTTCGCCTGATGGTGTTTACTTGACTATTAATTCCCTTGGGAAGCATACTTTGCAGTGTTTCACTAAAAATGAACCCCTCCCTCCTGAGTTTGCTGCTATTCCAGCAACATTGTGGGCCACCGGTGACACAGATGTAGGATTATTAAAAAACCTGCCCGTTTCTATTACTTTGAAGCAAAATGCTCGGCTTCCTCATATACCTCAGTACAAAATCTCTCCGGCAGGTGAGAAGGCTTTGCTCTCCATCATACAAGATTTGGTAAACAGCGGTGTGGTGGAAGAGACAGCTGCTAATGTGTGCAACACCCCCTTTTTGCCTATCTTAAAAAAGGCCCCTGTTGGAAGCGATACTGATTATGCTGATACCTATCGTTTTGTGATTGATTTGCGAGAAATTTATAAAATAGTAGTGCCCCAATACCCTGTGGTTTCAGACATCACTACTATTCTCACTATGATTCCTCCTACTGCTAAATATTTCTCTGTGATTGATTTAAAAAAATGCTTTCTTCAGCATTCCTATTCATCCTGATAGCCGCCATATTTTTGGCTTCTCATTGTCTGGTCGCAGCTTCCGGTTCTGCCGCGCTCCCCAGTGGTACACAGAGAGTCCTAGTATTTATAGTCAAGCTTTGAAAACATTGTTGGATGACTTGGTCTTGCCCCCTGGTAATGTGCTTTTGCAATACGTCGATGATTTGTTAGTGGCCTCTGATACCGAGGAAGGTTGTAAGAAGGCCACTGTACAATTATTGTCTCATTTGGCTGCTAATGGCAATAAAGTATCCCTTTCTAAATTTCAATATTGTCGACAGGAGGTGACCTATCTCGGTCATCTACTGTCGAAGGAGGGGAGGAGACTAACCCCTGAGCGTGTGACTACCGTTTTTAATATGCCTGTACCTCGTACTCAGCGTGATGTTTGTGCATTTCTCAGCATAACTTCTTACTGTCGCCAATGGATCCCTAATTTTTCCCTTCTTACTAAACCCCTTCTGTACTTAACCACTAAAGATGTGCATGAACCTTTACCCTGGACTGATGCTTGTCAAGATGCTTTTGACTCTTTGAAATCTGCGCTTTGTTCTGCACTTGTTCTTGGTACTCCTGACTACCGAAAACCTTTTGTGCTTTACGTACATGAGGTGGACGGTTGCTCGCTTTCTGTGTTAACACAAGGATTTGGTGGTAAGCAGAGACCTTGTGCCTATTTCCCGGCGGTGTTGGATAACGTCGCCAGAGCACTCCCTAGCTGTTTAAGAGCTACTGCTGCGGTTGCGGTGGCTATTCCACAGTCGGAAGGGCTCGTTCTGAACACTGACCTCACAGTGATGGTACTACACTGTTGGACAGGCCACATGAGGGGCTTGCTCCCTCCCCGCATGACAAGGCCCAAGCCCCGGCCCTCCAGGTGTGACCCGCAGAAACAACCCGCACCCCGTCTCCAGACGGTACTTCTGCCCCCGGACATCTATGTATCATGGGGCCGACCCACTCCCGGCTCCCCCGGCCGGACCAGCCGCCATCTTGGACACTGCACCACGAGGCCGCGTGGCCTCAGCTCGACCCTAACCCTGGGCCTGGCCAGGCCCCGCCATCCCGGCACCACCATCCACCCAGGAGATGAACGGACCACTTGGCAGGTCGATGGGAGAAAGGAAGTATCGATGGCTCTCCACCGCCAGGAGCCGCTCGCCCTCCAGCTCCCCCAGGCGCTGGCTCCACCCCCTGCTGGGTGTCTGGACTCCCTCACCCCGGACCTCCCGACCTCCAAGTGCGAGGGTCCGGACATCAAAGGGCGCCAGACCTATAACTAGGGCAGCTCCGGAACAGGAAGGCAGTTGTATCCTGGAGTCGAGAGACACCGAGAAGAACTCATCCTTGACGGACTACCGGCGCTGCCGTAGCCTGCCTTGTGAACTGTCGTCCTGCCTGCTGGCGCTGCCGCGGCCTTCTGCATCCTTCATCCTCGTCGGGACCTGCTGGCGCTGCCGCGGACCGTTGTAACCACCATCTTCGTCGGGACCTGCTGGCGCTGCCGCGGACCGTTGTAACCACCATCTTCATCGGGACCTGCTGGCGCTGCCGCGGACCGTGTAACGACCACCTTCATTAGGACCTGCTGGCGCTGCCGCGGACCGTGTACCGACCACCTTCACTGGGACCTGCTGGCGCTGCCGCGGCCCGTCCAAGCTAGAACACCGAGCTCGAGGATTGTGAGCTATCCATCATCGCATCTACCAGATTGGTAACCAGACTGTCCCGCTACCCCCTTTCCCAAACCCAGAGACTAGAATCGAGGGGACCCCGGAGTCCAGACCTCCTTGTATCATTCCATCGTACCTTAAACTGCTTATAAAGAACGTTAAAGTCTATCCTTGTGTGGTGTGCATCTGTGGGGGGGAAGTTACTCGTCTGTACGATCGCTGGAGACGGTTCTCCCCGGAGACCTCTCCCCTTGTCCTCGGCCGACCCTCCCGGTCCGTCTAACATTGGTGGCCAGCGGCGCGATCCGAATCAACGCGTAATCGTACAGAGAGTAGCTCACCCCACGACAAAACCACAATGTCAACCAAAGAGAGCGGATCCACCGAGAAATTCCAGATGGATAAATTGGAAGAGTACAGCCATCGTGAATTGAAACAATTCTGCATGGAACTAGGCATTGCTACCACCGGCCTGAGTACCAAAGACGATTTCAAGCACGCCATTGAGTCGTGGGCAGAAACTGGGGTCACCAGATCCCCAGACCGAAACAGTGCAGCATCAGAGAGGATCGCCACGGCTCCCGAGGAGCGAGGAACGGGCCTCTCACAGGAAGAGATCCAGGAGAGAGAAAAAAACCGACTGCATGAGTTAGAAATGGCACGGCTCAAAATGGACGGTGAACTAAAATTAGCCGAGCAAAAACTGAACCTAGAACATCTGCGGCTCCGAGAAGAACGGGAAGAAAAACAGAGGCAGAGAGAGCTCGAAGAAAAGAGACTAGCGTACGAACACGAGCGCAAATTGGCAGAAATAGACCTACGGAAACAGAACAAAGAACCGGAGGTGCCCGAGCGACCGCGCACCCCGGGAGCAACCGAAAAGAAAGTCCACATCCCCAAGGATGTCGTTCGAGAGTATGTCCGAGAGGACGACATACAACAGTGGTTCAAGGCCTACGAGATCGCCATGACCTCCCACCGGATCGATCGACGTGACTGGGGAGCCGGCCTATGGGGGAGGTTTGTCAACGAAGGCCGTGATGCCCTGCTACAGCTCCCAGACCATCAGATGTCATCCTATGACCACATGAAGGCTGCCCTCCTCACCCGATATGGGCTCACGCCCGAAATGTACCGCCAGAGGTTTCGAGACTGCACCCGGATCCCGGGTACAACTTGGGTGGAATATGTCAACTATTTCAGCCGAGCCTTTGAGGGTTGGATTAAGGGAAGCCACGTAACAACCTACGAGCAACTTTTTAATCTTATGGTGTGGGAGCACCTCTCTAACAACTGCTTCGTCGAGCTCAGGCAGCACCTCCTCGACAGTAAACTGACTGACCCACGGCAACTCGCCGCCGAAGCTGACCGGTGGGAAAGCACCCGGGTGGGCCGGAGAGGGCCACACGAACAGAACCGGAACAACCAAGGTCAGCACCGTCCCCGAGGAGGAGGAGGAGGCCAGGGGCGAGGAAGAGACACCGTCCCGGCCGCTTCCGCTGCCAGCACCCCGCCCCCGGCCAGCCGGGGCAGCCCCCCGATGCGCCCGGGGTTCCGAGCCAACGTCACGTGTCATCGATGCCAGCGAGTCGGCCACTACGCCAATGACCCGAACTGTCCGCAGAACCAAACGCCAAAACCCCGCCAGGTAGCTGCCGCCGCCTTGGGGGGAGAACAAATCTCCGAAGAACAAGAAGAGTACAAGCAGGCCCAACAAGAGTGGGAACCGGCCGCCATGGTTCTAGCGTGCCTAGGGGGAAGAGACATGGTCCCGCGGGCTCCCCTACCCGCAAACACCAGAAAATATAGCCAGTGGGTGAACATTAATGGGCGCCGGGCCGAAGCACTACGTGACACAGGGGCCAGTGTGACGGCCGTCCGCTGTCACCTGGTAAAACTAGAGCAGATCCTGCCGAACATTCTCTGCCCCGTCCGTTTGGCCGACAATTCAGAAAGTCTATGTCGGATGGCCTGCGTCCCCTTCGAATGGGGAGGAGTCTCCGGCATGTTGAAGGTGACGGTCCGGGATGATGCCCCCGTGGACTGTCTCCTGGGGAATGATCTTGAGAGTTCCCCGTGGGCCGCCGTCGAAAGAAGAGAGCATTTGGGGATGTTGGGCCTCCCGGACTGGGCGTGCGCAACCACCCGGTCCATGGCCGCCCGTACCATCCCCCGACCAGAAGAACCAGAATGGCCAGCACCTCCTCCCCCGATCGCTCTAGTAGAGGACACCGACTATACCGACCCCCCAGAGCAAACCCCCGAAGGGGTCGCCCAGCCCCAGGACCTTCCCGACCTGGCTCAGTGGCGTCAAGAAGGGGGGCCCACCCAGGAACAGTTCCGTCAAGAGCAAAAAACCTGTCCCTCCCTCGAGGGACTCCGCCAGCAAGCCCTCGCCCAAAGCGCAGGGGACACCACCGGAGCCCATTGGATCTATTGGGACAACGACCTACTATACAGTGAACAGAGAATCGCGGAGTTAGGGGCCAGTCGAGCGTTGGTCGTGCCCCTCCGTTTCAGACACTTCTTGCTAAATTTGGCCCACGATGTCCCTCTGGCTGGACACCTGGGCCAGGACAAAACCTACAGTCGCCTGGTGACACATTTTTTTTGGCCGAAGATGAGGAACGACGTCCTCAACCACTGCCGGTCCTGCCCCACGTGCCAGGCCAGCGGGAAGAGCGGCCGCAAACTCAAAGCACCTCTGCAGCCCTTCCCAGTGGTCACCACCCCGTTCGAGAGGGTGGGAATAGACATTGTGGGGCCCCTGGACCCCCGTACCGCACAAGGACATCGGTTCATCCTGGTACTGGTGGACCACGCCACCCGCTACCCCGAGGCTGTGCCCCTGCGAACTGTAACAGCCCCGGTGGTCGGCCGGGCCTTAATGGGGATCTTCTCCCGGGTGGGCTTCCCCCGAGAAGTCGTCAGCGACCGAGGCACGAACTTTATCTCGAAATATATGAAGTCCCTCTGGCAACAGTGCGGGGTCACCTACCGATTCACGACCCCCTATCACCCTCAAGGAAACGGACTAGTTGAGCGGTTCAACCGCACGTTCAAGGGAATGATTGGGGGGTTGGAAGAGCCCCTCCGTCGCCAGTGGGATGTACTACTTCCGTGCCTCCTCTTCGCCTATCGGGAAGTGCCCCAGAAGTCCCTCGGCTTTAGCCCGTTCGAACTCTTGTACGGGCACCCTGTGCGAGGGCCCCTCAGCCTAGTCAAAGAAGGTTGGGAGATGGCCCCCCTAAAGACCCCTCCAGACGTCTTCAAGTACCTCCTGACACTGCGTAACCAGACCCGGCGGTTCAGGGAAATGGCCAAAACGAACCTTGAGGCCAGTCAGGAGGACATGAAAAAATGGTACGACCGAAATGCCTCCTCCATCGAATTCGAACCTGGCCAGCAAGTGTGGGTGATGTCCCCCACCGAACCATGTGCCTTGCAGGACAAATGGACGGGACCCTTCAAAGTGGTCGAACGCAAGAGTCCCGTCACCTATCTCATCGATATGGAATCTCCCCGGAACCCCCTCCGGGTCCTCCACACCAACAGACTCAAGCCCCACTTTGTGCGCTCAGAGCTCAGCCTCCTGATGGCTACAGACAGTGGAGCAGAAGAAGACTCCGAGCCTCTCCCGGATCTCCTGACGGCTCAGGAGAAAGATGGTTCCGTGGACGGGGTCCGGCTCTCCGATGCCCTCACCCCAGAGCAGCGCCAAGGCTGCCGGGACCTCCTGCTGCAGTTTTCTACCCTATTTTCCCTTACCCCCGGGGTCACCCCCTGGTGCTTGCACGACGTGGACACTGGGGACAGTCCCCCTGTCAGACACCGGGCCTACCGCGTACCGGATCGGGTGCGGGCCTGCATCCAAGAAGAAGTATCCAAGATGCTCACGCTTGGGGTCATCGAGCCCTCGGATAGCCCCTGGGCCAGCCCGGTCGTGCTAGTCCCCAAAGCTGCTGCCCCCGGCACCACGCCGGAACTCCGATTCTGCGTCGACTATCGGGGCTTGAATGCTGTCACCAGGACCGACGCCCATCCCATCCCCCGAGCGGATGAATTGATCGACCGCATGGGGGCTGCCCGCTACCTCAGCATCTTCGACCTGACAGCGGGCTACTGGCAGATCGGACTCACACCCCGGGCCCAAGAACGTTCCGCCTTTTCTACCCCCGATGGCCACTACCACTTCAAGGTCATGCCCTTCGGCATGAAGAATGCCCCAGCTACTTTTCAGCGACTAGTGAACCAGGTCCTGGCGGGGCTCGAGGAGTTCAGCGCCGCCTACCTGGACGATATCGCTGTGTACAGCCGCCACTGGTCCGACCACCTCCACCACCTCCGAGAGGTCCTGCAGGCCCTCCAGCGGGCCGGCCTCACAATCAAGGCCGGCAAGTGCCAAATTGGTCAGGGATCTGTGACCTACCTCGGACACCAGGTGGGAAGCGGTCTAGTGGCCCCTTTGCAACTCAAAATCGCTGCCATCCAGTCCTGGCAGCCACCAGTCACGCAGACCGAGGTCCGAGCCTTCTTGGGGCTCACCGGTTACTACCGGCGGTTCGTGAGGGACTATGGCAGCATTGTGGGGCCCCTCACGGGACTCACCTCCAAAAACCAACCAAAGAAGGTTAACTGAACCCCCGACTGTCAAGCGGCCTTCGAGAAGCTGAAAGCCGCCCTGTGCACTGCCCCTGTGCTCCAGGCCCCCGATTACAGTCGGGAATTCATTGTGCAAACGGATGCCTCCGACCATGGCATCGGGGCGGTCCTCTCCCAACTGAACCCCGAGGGGCTGGACCACCCGGTGACCTTCATCAGCAGACGCCTCCTGGCCCGAGAACAGCGCTGGAGCACAATCGAGAGGGAGGCCTTTGCAGTGGTGTGGGCCCTCAAAAAGCTCCGGCCCTACCTCTTCGGTACCCGCTTCCGGGTGCAGACAGATCATCGACCCCTGCAGTGGCTAATGCAAATGCGGGGGGAGAACCCCAAACTATTGCGCTGGTCCATCTCCCTGCAGGGGATGGACTTCACTGTGGAACATCGACCGGGCCAAGACCACGCCAACGCAGATGGCCTGTCACGCTTTTTCCGCCTCGACGAGGAAAGTCCCCAAGAAGATGGGTGACTCTCCCCGCCTTCAGCTGGGGGGGACGTATGTTGGACAGGCCACATGAGGGGCTTGCTCCCTCCCCGCATGACAAGGCCCAATCCCCGGCCCTCCAGGTGTGACCCGCAGAAACAACCCGCACCCCGTCTCCAGACGGTACTTCTGCCCCCGGACATCTATGTATCATGGGGCCGACCCACTCCCGGCTCCCCCGGCCGGACCAGCCGCCATCTTGGACACTGCACCACGAGGCCGCGTGGCCTCAGCTCGACCCTAACCCTAGGCCTGGCCAGGCCCCGCCATCCCGGCACCACCATCCACCCAGGAGATGAACGGACCACTTGGCAGGTCGATGGGAGAAAGGAAGTATCGATGGCTCTCCCCCGCCAGGTGCCGCTCGCCCTCCAGCTCCCCCAGGCGCTGGCTCCACCCCCTGCTGGGTGTCTGGACTCCCTCACCCCGGACCTCCCGACCTCCAAGTGCGAGGGTCCGGACATCAAAGGGCGCCAGACCTATAACTAGGGCAGCTCCGGAACAGGAAGGCAGTTGTATCCTGGAGTCGAGAGACACCGAGAAGAACTCATCCTTGACGGACTACCGGCGCTGCCGTAGCCTGCCTTGTGAACTGTCGTCCTGCCTGCTGGCGCTGCCGCGGCCTTCTGCATCCTTCATCCTCGTCGGGACCTGCTGGCGCTGCCGCGGACCGTTGTAACCACCATCTTCGTCGGGACCTGCTGGCGCTGCCGTGGACCGTTGTAACCACCATCTTCATCGGGACCTGCTGGTGCTGCCGCGGACCGTGTAACGACCACCTTCATTAGGACCTGCTGGCGCTGCCGCGGACCGTGTACCGACCACCTTCACTGGGACCTGCTGGCGCTGCCGCGGCCCGTCCAAGCTAGAACACCGAGCTCGAGGATTGTGAGCTATCCATCATCGCATCTACCAGATTGGTAACCAGACTGTCCCGCTACCCCCTTTCCCAAACCCAGAGACTAGAATCGAGGGGACCCCGGAGTCCAGACCTCCTTGTATCATTCCATCGTACCTTAAACTGCTTATAAAGAACGTTAAAGTCTATCCTTGTGTGGTGTGCATCTGTGGGGGGGAAGTTACTCGTCTGTACGATCGCTGGAGACGGTTCTCCCCGGAGACCTCTCCCCTTGTCCTCGGCCGACCCTCCCGGTCCGTCTAACATACACGCTGTGGATACATTATGGAACAAAACAAAGACCCAGCACCATACGAGTGCGCGTCTTACCGGATATGAATTGACTTTGTTTGCTCCACACATTACGATTAAACGATGTGCCACTCTGAACCCTGCCACATTACTACCCCTCCCTTCGAATGAAAAGAACAATGATGTTCATGATTGCATATTTCGGACTGAGGAAGAAACGAAGGGCAAGTAGACCTGACTGACACTCCTCTATCTGACCCTCAAGGGGAGTTGTACGTCGATGGCTCTTGTTTCAAGTTACCAGATGGCACGACAACTGCTGCATATGCAATAACTACTCTTCGGACTATAGTTGAGGCTTCTTGAGTACCCTATCAGTCAGCACAGGCGGCCGAATTAGTGGCATTGTTTCGGGCCTGTGAGTTAAGTGAAGGACTGAGAGTAAATATTTACACCGACAGCCAGTACGCCTTCGGCGTGGCTCATAGTTTTGGCCAACTTTGGGCAGAAAGAGGTTTTCTTGCTTCTCATGGTCAGCGAATACAGCATGGTCCCCTGAATTTGCGATTACTGACAGCATTGACGTTACCAGAAATGGTGGCTGTAGTCAAATGTAGTGCACACAAGGCAGTGGTTGATGCAGTGGGGGAGGGTAACGCCTTTGCCGTTCAAGTAGCTACCTAAACTGCGAAATCCAAATTGACCTCAATGTTTGAAACTAGCTCTGCTAGGTGGATGGCTGAAACAGAGATGTTTGATAATACCATGGAGAGTGTCCGAGAAATACAGAAAGAAGCTACCCCTATTGAACTGGTTCACTGGAAAGAGCGAATTGGGAGATTAGATGCAGATGGTTGTTGGATTGATTTGACAGAAAAGCAGCAGTGGCTGTTGCCTAATACATTAGTGAATGCGGTGGTGACAATGGCACATGGTTCCGCTCATATTGGGGTGAAAGGTATTTGTGCAGTGTTAGATCCTGTATGGTACAATCCCAATATTTCTAGGACCGCTGCTCATTTGGTACAATATTGCATGGTTTGCTTACGACATAATCCAGGGGGCAGGGAACCTGTTCTGAGTGGAAACTTTGCACCACCGTCTTTACCTTTTGAGATGCTTCAAATGGATTATATCCAGCTGGAGCGCGTTAACAATTTGAAGTATGTCCTGGTCGTGGTATGTGCTTTCAGTAAATGGGTGGAGGCCTACCCGACAAAAGAAAACACTGCTTTGGCAACAGCAAAAGCGTTGGTAAAGGAGTATTTCCTTCGCTACGGATTGCCTCGTGTGATCTGGAGTGATAACGGAAGCCATTTTAATGCAGAACTCATCACACATATTTGTAATGGACTACAGATTAAACAGAAATTCCATGCGGCTCGTCACCCCCAGTCTGCTGGGTTGGTCGAGAAGTATAATGGGATATTAAAACTCAAATAGGCTAAAATCCAAGAAAGCACTGGACTGAGGTGGCCAGATGCTCTGCCGCTGGCATTAATGTCAATACGAGTTACCCCACATTCTCGTTCTGGTTTGTCTCCGTATGAGGTCATTTTTGGGTGCCCTGGTAATGTTTGGGGCGTCCCGAGACCCAGAACGTTTCGTGATATAGAGTATCCTATGCTGACAGACTATTTGTATGCTTTGACTAAAAATCTTCGTTCCATTCATCAACAGGTCTCAGCAGTTTTACAGCCCCTGCCGGAGGGTCCTGGACATCGCTTGGAACCAGGACAGTGGGTTCTGGTCCGTAACTATCAGCGAAAATCCAGCTTGGATCCTCGTTTGTCTGAAACGTTTCAAGTTTTGTTGGCCACGCGGACGGCGGTAAAGGTGAACGGCAAGCGACACTGGATTCATATGTCACATCTGAAAAAACGACCCCTCCCGTTCCATATGATCAGCGAATCCAGGACGGGGTTCTGTCTCAGGAAAGTGAGCGGGTTCCTCGATTCATCCCTTTTTGTGACGCCCAGGTAATTGGAGAAGGGCAAGGAGAAGGTGCACCGGGCTCGGAAGGGGGTTTGTCATCAGCACAATTGATCGCCCCAGATTCTGTTGTTCCTACCGCTAACCCAGAGGCTTGCAGTACCCCTGTTTCACCGGATACGTCATCCTCTGTTTTGTTCTCTGATCAAGAAGTGCCTGGCCATACTCGATACAACCTGCGGCCCAGAAAACAGCACGGTACACCAGGTGAACATGGTAGGAGATAGGGAGAGACTTGAGTGATAAGGTACAGACCTGTGCTATGAATGTCTGTTAGATACACTTCTGGTGTACTGAGCGAGACACTGGACTGAACGCGCTGGGAGCCTTAAACATTTGTTTGCTCCGTTCAGAAAGAAAGACTGAATTTCATGTTCAAAGGGACCCAGGTTGTGTTTTCTTCAAGGGTTGTGTGAGAACATAACTCCAACGTGCAAAGTTTGTTTTGGTATTATTTGTGATGAACGATAGGAGCCTGCCTGTGAGGCTCTAAACGGACACAGGAAAGAAGCACCCTCTGGCAGGTTGGACTGCATTGCCCTAGTTTATTGTTGGACTTTTAGTTAGTATGTATCCCTTTGCTCGTTTTGTTCCCGAAGAGGAACGTCCTTTTGTACCACGCTATTTTCCTACATATATGCCTGTTTTTTCTAGTTGGACCAATTGTGTTAAAATTGCATTCATAGCTACTATAGCAATATTTCTAATTATATTACTGGGAGTATTCATATATTTAGAATTTCGCCACCCTATGCATATTGTTTTAGGAACAACTACCCCACCATCCGGAACATGCGTTTCATACTTTAGCCCCTCATAAGGAAAGGCATCATCAGACCTATGTGAAAAATGCATTCATTGAAATGCTTCATCAAGCACACAGTGCCACCAATACTACACATTGTTGGGTTTGTGGTCTTTTACCATCTGTTATGCACAAACACGACTTATTTATATCTCTACCTTTGTCTCATCTGGAAAGTTGCGAGTCTTGGTTCAAATTGCTTTCTATGATGTATATGCATTACACTGTGGACGTTCAAAGGTTTTCAGAGAAAGATTATGAAAAGATTTTAGCATATATTGAGGTTCATCAAGGATTCAACCCTGATGGGAATAATGGGGAGAGAACATTAGATCCGAATGCCTGTATGAATATGTATATAACGCACGAAAATACCACTTGGTTGAAAAATGAAATTTTAGACTTTGTTGAATTCAATCTTACCCAATATTATCGACACTTTCAGGACCGTAATGTTACTGAAGATAGGGCTATTCCAGTGCCTGTATTAAACAGTACCTCTACGTTTTGTGTTCAAGGAGCCGGGTACATATCAGTAGGAGAAAGCCAATGTAATTACACGTATCAGTTGCGTACCTTTAGCAGCCCTCCGTTGTTAACCCCTCCTAAAGTATATTTTGTCTGTGGAGAAAGCGCCTATACTTGGCTTCCACGAGGTTGGAATGGACGTTGCTACCTGTCCTTCCTATACCATCCAGTCTATATTGCCACTTCTAATTATCACAAGGATCACCGACTAGATAAACGTAGTGTGTTTATTAGGAGGAGTAAAAGGGTGATAGATACTACCGATATAGATCAGACCAATATTCCACTGCAGTATTTCACTGACATTATGAAGGGAGTGTTACCCTTTTGGGGTCCTATAATCACTAGCCAAGAAGTACGAGGCATGTCTAGAGTAATTGAAGGGGTAATTCACACTATTGCAGGAACACTGACCAACATAACAGTAGAGCTACAGGCGACCAGACTTGTTTAGCTTCAAAACCGTATGGTTTTGGATGTTATCTTGGCAGATCGAGGAGGAGCATGCTGTGTGATCAGCAGCTCTTGCTGTGTTTATATTCCTGACTCCGCCCCCTCCGTTCATTTGGCTATACAGAAGCTACATCGTTTAGCTTCCGAGATACATGTAGAAACTGGTACGTGGTCTCTCTCTGGTTGGTTCTGGGGTTTGCTGTCTACTTGGGGATGGAAAATTTTGATGGTGCTGGCATTTATGGCCGGTATCATATTCACGTGTTGTGTTTGTGTACAATGTGGACCTGCATGTTGCTCTTATTGCGCAACAAAACTCACTTCCTCTGTGTCTGGTTCATCCCCAACAGCGGTAAAAACTCAGCTAGTTCAGCGGGAGCTCAAGGACCTAATGCAGATTGATGAGGGAATATTTGAAGATTGAACTGTTTTAGTTAGCTACATCATGCTAAAAGGGCCGTTCTGAGGGATAAAAAGTAGATTTCACATATATAAGGAGTATCGGACCTATATTATGTTAGCATGATGCATCTATACGTACACTCCCTGTTTGATATATATACTTTTGTTTGAAGGAAACTTGTTTATTTTCTTAGCTGTAGATCTATTACTAAACGAGTAGGCCGAGAACCATACAGACGCCATTTTCTGATCACATGCTCGAGCACGGGCCGTGATCACGTGGGTCATGTGCAGTTATCAGACCTCAGTTCATTTGAGTTACTGGTAGCAGCTGAAGGTAGGCTGTTACTCGACTGTTCTAAGACTCAAGGTCGCATCTGGCTTTGGGGGCGATAAGCGCATTCTTGGAGGCGCCGTGTCTGCACTCCCAGGCACCAAGACGAAAGGGAGTCACCCCTCCTGACCTCATCAGTAATAGATAGTCAAGTCTTTGTACTGGTTTGATGTGTGCCATATATGGTCCTTTCCTGGAGACCAAGGGCCAACTGGTGTTTTTCCTTTTACAGTGATTGTATGTGTTGAACCGAAAAGTATATAACCTCATGTTTGAATACGAGCCAACAGTCTTCTTGACGCACCTGATGGGTGAGGTTCGGAGAGGCTCCTCTATAGAGTATTTTGCTTAATAAATGATTGAATATTCTTCACTGCCAACTGACTGATTATTTGGTAATGGTATTGGAACTATTGGTAGGTATAGTCCTTTAGTTTATTTTTATGGTACATCAGAGGGCCCTTCTCAACTCTGCGCAAACTACCTAGAGGACCTGCTCCTTGGATGATATTTGTATTGTAAACCAGACACTTGAATATTTGAGGTGCCATTCACAAACCTATTTGTTAAGTAATGGTTTTCTCATGGGACTATATTGGCGGAAGGTTACATAAAGCATATCTGTTGCTTTATTTTTTAGGATTAGGCTGGGACATTTCTTCACCTTGAGCACATTAAGGTTTCTAATAGAATGCATAGTCATAAATTAGTTTTTGGGGGTTTCACAGATTTTATTCACAATTCCAAATATGTAATGTTGGTACTGAGCTTGTTTTAAGAAGGGTGGAATTTTTTTAATGTAATTTATTCCTGTGAAAAATAAATGATCTGTTGCTAGGAAATGATAAGCATAGTTTTTCAGTTTCAATATTTGTATATTTTTTCAACGTTTCTAGGCAAAAGTACACAATAGAATATATTGTAGTCACAATAAAAGTCATGCGATGAAATATTCAAGATTTAGCACAGTACTGTGAACTACCTGTACAATTGGTAAAATTAAGTTGTTAAAAAATAATAATACCAGTTCAGTGCAGATACCTGCGCTGTTTTGCAAGGGACAGATCCCAACAACTTCCATTTCGGGGTGGATTCGAAGGGGCATCGACAACGACAACTACCTTAAGTGGGCAACTTTGGGAGATGATTCTGCATTTAAAGTTACACATTTCGAGAGTGCATAGGCAGGCAATGACTACAGCATAACCAATGGCTACTGCATATTAAAATGAGTCCATAGGTGCACTAGAAGGGTGGACAAGTGCTAGTGCTTAATTTGAGCCGTTGGTTTCCGGTGCTCTGCATCGCCATGTAATTGTAAACACCGCATTTATGACAATCTGCCACATGGTGGCGCTGTTCATCACATTTAGAGATGAGCAGCAAAACGGTTATTATGATTACAATTAATGTTAAAAATACCTGCCTTCCCAGCCATTCCTTTAGCTTTGGGGACCTGGAATAATATGACTGTTGCACTTGCAAGGGGTGAGATGGTAGAAGCTGTTTTGGCAGTTGTTAGACCTGGCACCTTGGCGTGAGTCTCCCTTCCACTTTTTGTCGCTGTGCCTCATGTGTTTTTATGGTGTTGGCCGCTCAGAGCACTGTGCCACTGCCAATCAGTGCCACAGTGCAAGTGCTCCCTATGTACAATGTATATGTTGGTTGGATTCCATGATTGGCTTATTTGGTTTACTGTCAGACCCCAGTAAAGTGCACCAGGAGTGCCGGGACTTGTAAATACAAATGCCGCTGGTGGGCTTGCAGCACTGGTTGTGCCACCCACAGACGCGGCCTGGTAAAATATGTCTAAGGTCTGCCATTACAGAACTTGCGTGCAGTCTGGTACTGACATGCTGACTGGGCAAGTGCACACACTTGCCAGTCCCTAAACCTTCCCTTTACTCATGTGAGTCACCCCTATGGTAGGCCCAAGGGCAGGGTGCATTGTGGCATAAGGTAGGACAAGCCCTGATGTGTGTGGCATGTCCTAATAGTGAATTACAGCCATTTCCGGAAACCCAGATGGGCAGGGCTAGGTAGCCTGGTGGTGAATAGGACGATTGACAGGTACATGGGTGGGAGGAGTACACCTGGACTCTGAAGGGGACTGTGCTCTGCCACCACAATGCCGGCTCCACTCCCTGTGGAGCGTCTGATGACCCTGCCCTGCACCCTGAAAGAAGAAGCCTGCATCGCGGCAACAAAGTGCTCCAGAACTGGACTGAACTAGGCAAGGGCCCCCCTGGCCTGGGAGAACAAAAGAAATGTAGTATAAATGAAGGATCCCTGCTCCTAAGAAATTAGATCCTGTCCTGCCAAGAAGAAACCTCTGTCCGACGAGGAGGAACCGGGAAAGCTGCATGGAGGAGTACTGTCCCTGACCTGGGGGATTGGCCTGCAGTGGTTGCCTTGCTGCTGAAGAAGAGGAAGAAAAAGACTCAAGAAACTTTTATTTTGACTTGTGCTGAAAGATCTCCAAGGGCTTGTGAGTGAGCTTGCCCCCTGAACGAAGTCCCAGGACCAGTGGACTTCACCGCCGTGAGATCGCCTTGGAAAACGGACCGTTTTCCTCGCAAATTCGCTTCGAACTGCTGTGTACGTCTCGCTGATCGCAGAGTACTCCCTGTAAGCTGATATCCCGTTGTCCGGCACGAACGACGTGTCTGCGGATCGTACTCCAAGCGTACGCGCCTGCCCCCTGCTTTGGGAAAGGCTGCGGTGCGTCTGGGAGTCATACATCTCCTGCACGGAGCGTACTGTTTGCCTGTATCAGCAGCCCAAGTGAAGCCCAGCGATCCCGGTACGGCGCGAACACAGCGTCTGGCAGTACAAGCTGTACTCTCGCCCCGTCCACTGAGCCGCGCACGCCCAAGGTCTCCCGTACCGTAGTACGCGCCGCCCGGAGGACATCGCACCATACTGTGCGCCTGCTGCCAAGGAAGTGTCCGCGACGAACTCTGAAGCTTAAGTTACTGTGTGTCCGTCCCGCTCCCCAGCCCATCTTTAACCGCGTACGAAGCGTACGCCTGGGAGCAAAGTGTACGACCCGTTCCCAAACTCATTTTCAACCGCGTACGACGCGTACGCCTGGGAACAAAGCGCACAGTCATTGAAATCACCGTTAAACTCAAGAACTCTTTGCAACTAAGTATTGTGGGACATTTTTAAACGCTAGTTTGGTCTTGTGCTAAGCCTGATAAATATATAAAGAATTATTTTTGATATATATCCCGTGTGGAGTCCATTTGTGGAGGGTTGCTGTATTACTGTGTGGGTATTCACAAATGCTTAACCTAAACGCCCGGAGATAACGCCTTGTCTGCTCGCGCCAAGCTACCTAGAGGGTGAGCAGGGGTTATCGTTAGAGTGTACCCCCTTACCCTGACTAGAGGAAAGGTTCCCTGCTTGACACAAGTACCTACCTGTGCCAACCAGAGAACCCGGATTCTAACAGCAGTGATTACAGGGGGGATAGGTGGTACAAGCTGCAGTGGCCTCCAAGTCAGTGCCCTGGAACTTATTTGTTTAGAAATTAAGCACTGGTGCTGCAGATAAGAAGTTCCGAATTGTGTAGTGAATCTACAAGGGAGAGAATACCTGGGATTGCAAGGGATTGGAGGCTCCGGGACTCCTCACTCTTCTATATTGGTTTCTGTAGGATGTGCTCTTTTTAGTAGTGGTTTACTTAGGAAATATTGTAGGTGAGACTAGGGGCCAGATTTACAAAAGAAACAGCCCAATGAACATTGCTGCACTAGATTGTGCTGGGGAACAGCTGAGCCTTATTTGCAATTTAAGGATAGCTAGCACCACACACACTTGGGGGCATATTTCTGTGAGCCTTGTGTCACATTTGCACCATGCAAAGTGGAACATGCATGAAGCATGACTCTGAGTCCGATTTACGAAGGCACGCAAAGCCACATTGCATATTGTCCCTGTTCTGCAGTCCCTCTGTAAGCTGCTGCCCGCTCTTCCCCAACGAGGTGCAGCTAAGCCCGACAGCCACCCAACACTTCAAAACCCCTGCATAAGCTACTGCCTCTGCCCCAGTGAGGTGGGACAAGCATTGCCTGGTCCCAGCTTGGCAGGAAGTTCTGGACAGCTACTCTGGCCTTCCACAGCAGCCCCTCTGGCCCTTGGACATGCAACAATAAAAGGTGTGCAGCTCTACTTAAAACTCATCTTAAATAAATCCAGACAATCCTTTGAGGTGGCTACCAAGTCTATGCAAGAGATTTGCATAAGCACAATGTTTTGCACATGAATATCCAAGCAAAGAAGATCGCTTGCTTACAGCCAATGCCATACCTATAGTATTTGCCATTTCTTGTTTGACCATCAGTCATCTTCTCACCCCCAGCCCTTCCACTACACCCAGTGCCTGGCTCTCCTTCCTTATCTTGAACTCCCTTTCTCCTCATCATCCTGCAACCTGTCCTTTCCCTCCTGTTTCCTCTCTTTGCTCCCATATTTCTGTTTTGGCTTTACCAAAGCCTTTTGCTCACCCTAAAAAGATCTTTCAAGATGCATACACATACACAGCCACTTTCAGTCAGACCTCTTCATCCACTGGTCTATTTAAATGTCATTAACGATTTGTTCTGCCCACCACAGCTTACAGCATGGAGCAGTGGGGCAGCAACCTCAGCTACTGACTCCCTTCAGTGTGAGTAAGGGCACTTTCCCCAAGCACAATCGAACCTATTCACAAAGGTAAATATAGAAGTGTATATTTACTATTACACCTTGGTGTAAGTGTACATGTTGCTGCTCTTCACCATTTCCAAGTGTAGATTGGCACAGAAGTGTAGACTTACATGTATCCACCTTTCAGTTCAGGGGGTGGAGTTATGTAAAACTGAGTTAATTATCGAAATGGTGCTTCTAATAACTTTTCACATGTTGTGGAGATCTCTGCCACCGGACCAGAAAACTCCTTATGGGAAAGTATTTAAGGTTTATTAATTTTAAAAAGCACATATTTTACTGTAAAATATAAATATAAAAAAAGTACAAAAATTATTTTTATCCTAGACTAATCAAAAATATTTTAGCATATTAACTCTGAAAAATAAATATTAAATAATGACGTAATTTAGATCTGTGTATTTATATTATATATATTACTTTTTAATGAAAATACAGTAATCCCACCCTCACTAGCATTTTATGTTCAATTAATATTTGGTAAATTTATTTAAAAGTTAAAGGTGTTTGAAATTTGCATATGTTGTAAAATTACAGCAACATTTCGCGAAATTATGCATAATTGATCAAAATGCATATCTGTCATTTAATGCTGTATTTTAGCGCGAACTGCGTCATTGCATCAATTTTTGGGCATGAAGATGCATTAAAACAAAGATGGCACGAACAGCCACTCACGCCACCTAACGTGAAACTTTCCAACATTATGCGAATTACGCCAGCATCATTTAAATTTCACCCAGGCCTAATTTACACCTAAACACTGGAAGAGATTTACCCACAGAACAGATAGGTAGGGCGGGGACAGTGGTCCCCATCTGTAGGTTTGCAAATAACATATTGTATGTGGTACATGAAAAGAAGAATTACTGTAGTCTGTACAACTACAATAAAACGCATTGAGTGGATACGCCCACTGTGTCTTTCTTGCTCAATATTTTTTAAATTGCCCAGTTTTCCTATCTCACCACTTGGTGGCACTGTTGTCAAAGATTTTCAAACAATAGTCAAACGAATAACTGAATTGTAATTCCATTAAGTCTCTTTATTTCAATCTAAATGTTTGAATTTTTCTATGAAATAAAGTACACAGAAAAAGAGAAACACACCAGATGTGGACCATAGGTTCTGTTGTAGGGCCCATAGGCTCTGTTGTAGGGAATAGATGCTGTCTTTTGTTGAAGAGAAGCGAAGAAGACGGTACCAGCGTGAGACTGATGGCACCATAATTTATATGCATGAGAAGATTATATAAAATACAATATAAAATATGGTGTCATCATTCTCATGCGGGTACTGTCTCCTTCCCTTCTCCTTGCACTCTTTTGGTCTGCATTGGATTTTCACGCACAAAGTTTACATTTCTAAAATGTGGAGCCTCATCAGTTCCTTTGCCCTTCACAAATTTCCACCAGTATGCTGTTGGCTTTATCACATGGTGAGAGTTTTTGATAGATACCCATTTGGGTATCCTCTCACTAGCTTAACAACATGTATAATGCCTATGTAATATGCTTTTGCAGCCTTGAAAAAGTACAGGGGGACAAAACACGTGTCGGCTGCAGTGTTTTGGATTTCTATACCTGTGACTGTCTTTGTGAAGTAAAAGAAGAACATAAAACATCAGTGAATTGGATTTTTATTTTACAAAACAATCAATTTACTCAATCTGTCACTCACATAGTGAGCTCCCATCATGCCTAGCTGTGCCTGCACCTGAGGCCACTGCACGTCTAGATTCACAGCTCCTGCACTGTTTACAATGGAACATTAACTTGGGCAGTCCCATATCTTAATAAAGATTTGCCGTACTGTGACCAATTCCTACTCTTTTTAAGCCTGGTGTATAGACAGCTTTGTATGTCATGTCAGTCTCAGGTAATCAATAACATTCCTAAGTTAAAGAATACATGCATATATAAATAGATATAAGGACCTCGAGTCCGCGCTGTTTATTTAATAGTCTGTTCGATTGTCATTCAAGTTTTGCTTCTGCCCACCACTGCATACATCGTGGGGCAATGGGGCAATTTTCTTCCGCCCCAGCTTCTCTTTCACTTGGGGTTAGAGCATTTACCAGATCACATTAGCACATCCCCCTAAAAAGATGTGCAATTCAATGCCATGACTGATGGGCTCAGACTTTACCATTGATTTTTTCTCTCCGGTTGTTTTTAAATCACCCTTTTGTGTTTGAACTAGGGCTTCATGATACTGTAATTCAAACCAAGCAATACTTTTTTTCTTTAAGCCAATAATGATCATATTTTCTTGTGATCGATATTAAAACTAAAAAAGGGTTTGACACATCTTTTGAGTACCTCTGCCTGCTAGTAAGCAACTGCACTGTTATGTTAAAATGATACACAATGGTTAATTTCCTTTGAAAAGTAAAATGTAGCTATAAGCATAGGGATGCCATGTTTTGGTGGTGGCATAGTTTCTTTTGAATCTTCTTTTTATTCTACAGCAAATGCTGTCAAGAACAAAAAAAAATCAATGCACCCGCTTGCCACGGCCAGACCTATTTGCTTTCTCTATGACGGCCCATCCCCAACGTGGGTGGAGTCTCCCCCTGCCTCCCTCCACCACATACATTTTATAATCTCTATTCCTCCTTCTGTTGTAGGTTTTAATCTGTTCCAGTGGCGGCTGCCAGAACACGAAGTTGGAGGGGCGGAGGACGAATTGACTGGCGGGCGAACGTGGATGGGGAAGGCAAAATAATACTTTTTTTAAACTACCTTTCCCGGCAGCCTCTGACTGCCCCCGCGCTCTCCCAGCAGTCTCTGGGAAGGCAGTGGCTCCTCAGCCAATCCTGACACTGCTCTCCTGCTGGGAGAGCAGCACCAGGATTGGTCTGAGCATCCTGCTCTGCCGCTCAAACACTGCTCTGTGGCTTGTGGCTTTTCTCGAACCAGGATGTGAATACAGCTGGGTTGGAGAAATAGAAGTGCGCCTGTATGTTATGGTTCAGGGTGGGTTTGGGTTTTTGGGTGAGAAGGGTCATTTTAGGGTTTAAGGTGGTATGGGGATTTTTGGGTGGGAAGGGTGATTTTAGGGTTTAGGGTGGGTTTCGTTTTTTGGGTGGGAAGGGTCGTTTTAGAGTTTAAGGGGGTATGGGGGTTAAAAAATGAATTTATAAAAATATATATATATGTATAAATATACAAATGTGAGTGTATATAAACATACATATATACACACGCACATATATATTTATTTGTACCTATCATAAACATTTTTACCACGTGTATGCCTTTACCACACATGATTTGCATTGTAATGGCATGCGTGATAAAGGCATAAGTTTTCGTTGTAATGGTAGTTCATTGTAATGGCATTTGCGTAGTGATACCCGCGTTGTTATGGCATGCGTGGTATTAGTACACATTGTAATGTCATACATTCATACCATATGAACTCAGCTGGTTACCCCAAGCAGTGACGATTAGAAAGTTTACAGGGGTCATAGTCTGGCTAAAACCTGCGAGGGTCACATGCTCCAATGCCAATAATTGCAATTTGTCACTTGGCCAGACTGCGGCACTTACCTTCTCATACGAGGGGACAAAATCTTCTTTCAGAGCAACTATTCGGAACTTCACTGGAAAACACAAAAAAGATAAGGAAATCAGTCAAATCCTACTGCATTTCCTATCTGAGCTACAGAGTCCTTCTACTATTTCTTATTCTCATGGTATGGGTTTCTATAATAACGTAAGATACTGCACTGGTCATATCTAAATTTGCGGTTTAACGTAAGAGAGAGCCCAAGCAAACACCTCATGGCATCAGCACCCCCTCAGGAGCAGACAAACTGTCATTTGGAATCCCCAGGGCAGAAGGTTCGGAGCACACCAACACTACAAGGGAGAGGGGGGACAGGAAACGGAAATTCCACATGGAAAAAGTTACATGTAATATGAAGGCAGTACAATACAGAGCAGCTGTGAGCAATTACATAGATACATTAGTATAGTCTTACAGAATTCAATATATAATACATCTTTCCCCCGATGCAAAAAAAACTTCTACAAATCTCGGATTTGGTTTGCGAAGTCAGGCATGGCTATCGCTCCTGGATGCCACAGAATCACCATCGTCCATGCTTTGGAAATTGGGCTGCTGATACCTGAGGTTTGTGAAGAAATATCTTGAAACAGCGAATAATAAACATATTCATTGGTTAAACCACGCCCTTTTAAACTGTCTCAACCTGATCAAGAAGTTACCGTGATCCTCCTCAGTCCCTTTCTCGGTGCTGTCATTTTTAATGTTGGAATTTTCATTGCCACATCGTTCTCCCACTCTGCTCATGTTTCAACAGCTTCCATCTGAAGTTATTACGTTACCCTTTTTGACTTCACAACTTTCCTCAGACGGACAAAATTAGTAATGTCTTTTGGTACCACACCTGGTTTGTATATATCAGCCTAATCTCCTACTTTCATGGTTTCCGGATGTAATTTGATCTTGATACCTTAGAGCTCTTTCGACCTTAGTTGTTTCGAATAGACATGATCTCTGAACTTCCTCAAGTTATTAGCTTGATTTATCCCCCAAGGATAAACCTCTGAAGCTGAAATCCTTTCCTCGAGCATAGCAACAGGAGATGTGCCAGTGACTAAGTGCCCGATTAGGATGTCGGGCCGACAGGCAATCGGTACCGGTCCGTCTGACATTCAGAGGATTATAATGCCGGCAGTCGGAGTGATTTGGTCTGGAGGAAACCCCGCCATCTCCGACTGGCTCAAGGAGCCCATCAGAGCAACAGTCGGAGCTTAATCCCTACAAAGAGAGCGGTGCCTGAGGAGGAACCGCCATAGAGGTTAGGATGTCTCTTTCTCTCAGCCTTTACATAGTGGTTCCAGCACCCATGGGGGCCCCAAGCAGAGCCCTGTCCCAGTAGGCTTTTGTTATGGGGCCAAGGGGGCACATGTGGTGCCCCTCAAATATCCATGCACCGTGTGCCAGGCACCACATGGTGCCTGGCACACGGTGAATGGATGTTTGACAACATCCCTTGTTCAATTGCGGCTTGTGCTGCCGCCCTTTTCAGGTTCGCAGCACAAGCTATAATAGACAGAGGCATGTCTATGACTGCCTGTATGGTGGTCATATTGTAATTGGGTTGTCGGGACCGCGGACTCCTTGTCTGACATTCCCGTGCCCGAAACAATGACCCCCATCGTAATGAGACCCTTCATATGGTGTGATAGGATAAGCCCATTACCTGTTTCTGATGGTTCGAACTGAAGCCTGGTCCTTACACAGGCCTAGTTTCACACTGTCTTTAAGATGCATGTTAAAATGCTTTACTTGACCATGGCATTGTGGATGATATAATGCTGAGGTTATGTGTTTGATGCTATACTCCTCCAAAAGATCTTTTTATTTCTTCAGAACATAGCTGCCTCTTATTGTCAATGACTAAAGCCTCAGTGCATGCATCTAACATAATTTCGGTGACAGATTCTGTGCTTACATGTTACGCAAATTTAACTTCCAATCATTTAAAATGGTAGTCAATTAATACTAAAACAAATTGCATATAAGATTGCATGGTCAAGAACGAGTTTCAAATATGTAGAACCACTTTCTGGCATGGAAAAGATGGCTGTTCAACAGGTGCCATAGACAAAAACACAGATTTTGGATTCTTGTCGGAATTCATGCAGACTTCACTCACTTGTCAGTTTCCGAGTCCGAGTCCATGCCGGGACACCAAAGGTGTATCCTCAGTATATTTTTGTAACGCATCAAAACTCAGGTGACCATGGTTCAGAATTGTTTGCCTTATTTCCACTGGGGGAACATATCTACCATTCCTCTTTAATAGATTTCCTTCCAGGCAAATCTCTTCTGCAACATGGGCATACACATTCATGGATCTGAGCAATCATTTTTGGGAAGATTAACCTTTATTATTATATTTTTGGACCATTGTTAGTGAGAGCAGCCTCCATCCATTCCGCTTCTGACACACCCAAATCTGTAATATCACCTACTTCTTGTTTGGCAGAGATAACACCAATGTTTTCTTTGTTCTGACCACTTGGAGAGTTGTCTGCCACAAGAAGGCAAGATAAACAGTCTGCTGTGGCATTTCTTTTTCGTGAGACAAGGTTTTATTTTGAAGTAGTACTCTTTAAGTGTGGAACTCAACCAAGCAGTTCTAGCAGCGGGGACAAGATACCAAATAAGGGTTTGCTACCAACAAACTTGGTGCCTCAAACATAGGGCTTGATTTAAAGTGTGTAGTGCAGATGCTACTTCATTGCCTTGAAAGAGTGTCCCTCCTCTGCATTTAGAGCTACCCCTGGCCCTGCAGACATCTCTAGTCATTGGCAGGAACCTCCAATTACAGCCCTGCCAATGTGTTAAAAGTTTGACAGATGGTACTCGATGTTTGTCAAACTTTTAACATGATTTTGGTTTTACAAAAACAACCTCCCAAAGCAGGAGTTTGTTTTTGATAAATCAAAAACTATTGATCCCCAAACCATAGGAATTGTCTCCTATGGCATGGGGGTAATTTAAACTTTTTCATTGTCCCTTACCGACGGTTTACCCGGCTGTGAAGAACAGTGAACACTGCCCTTTGACACCCACTGTAACAAGCATTTGCAATGCAATAGAACTCGCATAGGACTCGCACGTGGAATTGGTATTAATCCTATGTAGAAGTTTGATGGTTTTTACCACCAAACATGTAATCAATCCCTTAGTTTTCACAGGATAAATACGAGATAAATCAACAGAATAAGACGACGGCCCGATGAACGGTAGAGCTAACACGGGGCACCAGGATAATATCACGAGGTAAAAGTAGTTACAATCCCAATATTTGAGGAAGGAGTTACAATACCTGGAAACAGATGTATATATTATATTATTATTATGATATATTTAGAAGATAGGATTGTCTCATTTTCTAAAGAAAAATTCTCGCCATCTGTTCACTCTTTAACATTCTGCAAAGATCCAAGCATGATTCGTAAGTTGGACTGTATATGAAGTTTTCTGTATCCATTTTACCATGGGCTTTCTGGCTTTGTTTACTTTAATTATCAGTCAGGGGTCATTAAGGGAGATGTAGAACATATTTTAAGTGTTTTCCTTCTTACATTTACTGTTTAAAGTATGTACTGAAAAGGGGAAAAAATACTGGCTTTAAATGATTTTCCTAATTTTTGTATCAGACAAGATATTAAACTGCCTGTCATGCTGGTATGAAACTGGCCATTTGGAAACCCCATAAGTAGATGATAACGCTGAGATGGCACAATTCTGATAAAATCATACCACAGTGCACCTTGATGCGGCAGATGTGATGTAAAGTGGATCTGTAGAGTGCTGCTTGCTGCCTGTGAGGATATCCAGGCGCTGATGATTGTGGGATTACAACTGTGGGAAACAATGATGTGTACCTGTAATAGCCGCCACCACTACGATAACAAAGATATGCTGGTAATATATACATTTGCAGTTCAATTTAAGACATAATCCAAGCAAACATCTCATGGCATTAGCATCCCCTCAGAAGCATACCAAGTGTCATTTGAAATCCCCAGCCAGAAGGTTTGAAGGGCCAAACACAAGAAGGCGGGGGGAGGACCAGGAAAGGCAATTCCACATGGGGAAAGTAATATGTCATATGAATAGAATACCATACAAAACAGCCATGCTTAATTACATTGACATGGGTACATTAATGAAGTCCTATGTAATTCAACATATAACAGTTTCATTTTAAGGCTCACCTCCCAAAATGGCCGTCCTGGCTTTAAGCACTAGCATACAATAGTAGAGAGGTCAGCTTCTGCAACCGTGTCTGGTGCCCTTCAGATGTGCTGGTCCCTCACTTCTTTGGGGCCTCCCTGGCATTAAAATCCCTTGATGGCCTTAAATAGGTCCTCACCTGGCCCATGATCCATTTGTTTTTGGGCTTCTGGGGGTATCCACGACCCCAGGAGTAAAGACACAATACTCCTCCCTCTCCTAAAAGGGGGGGAGCACATGCTAGTACTGTTGGCAAGAAAACAGTTTGACTCCATCTTCCTTTACCATGGTTGGGTCCCGTGACTCGCTGTCCTCAGCACCATGAAGAGGACTGTACCTGCTTACAGGATTGCACACCCATTTGTGTCCATCCTTCCGTGCACTGGGCTTAGCTGATCGACATGTTTTGGTCTTGGGCAACAAAGTGAAGTATGGTGAGGCTGTCATGTTTTTATGTCTGTGCCACATTCTCCCAAACTCCTCTGGCAGAGAAGGCAGTTCCCCGACTTTGCTTCCAGAGCGCAGCCTAAAACGAAGGCCCTCATTTACGGTGATTTGGCATGAGGCAGCGTAGCAAGTCACCTTGTTGTGCTGCCCTACACCAAAGGGAAATGGCAGGGATACGCTGTCTTTATGCAATGTGGTCCATTCCTGTCCTTCCCCCTGTTCTAACACCGTTTCGGCAGCCTAGTGCAAATGCAGGCACCCTTGCATGATGATGCAAGGGGTCTTGTAAATAAGCCCCCAAGTGAATAGGTAACAGTAAATGTGTTTCCTTTGCCAGAGCAATTCACGAAGAACACCTTCTTAAAAATATTTAGAAATTGAGATGTGCATGATAAGAACTGTGGCATATACAGCGCTCTGGCATCATGAGAGTGCTGACATATACCGTGATCACAACGCTGACCTCAATGGAAACCCTACCTAAAGAGAGAGCAACTAAGTTTGAAATAATCAGAAAGATGGCATTACTGAACTGGTGTTACAATCCAAACACTGTAAAACAATAATACAATTTGTCAAGGAAAATCCCACCTAATATTTGAATCAACTGCTAAATAGCACAGAAGTTTTACAAAAATCTTTTATTATTAAAAAACTGGTTACAACTGGTTATAGTTGAAATCCTCCTGAGGCGGAAAGCCGGGAGAACTCTGGCCGATTGTTTTTAAATTGTGATTTTACTCTGTGTTTTAAACAAGCGTATTTTGCACTTACTTGCACTCCACGGACCTAGTTGCAGCTGGGATAGCACCAGCTCAGCTGATTCGAGCGTCGTTGGAGGTGGAGAATCGCGCTGCGGCCATCGCGCGCTTGACCCCCCAGACACGCCCATTCTCGAGGCCACGCCCATTCCGAGGCGACGCCCACTTCCCCGACCTATATAAATCGCAACATAACTCTAACGCGCCAATAGTTGAAATCCTCCTGAGGCGGAAAGCCGGGAGAACTCTGGCCGATTGTTTTTAAATTGTGATTTTACTCTGTGTTTTAAACAAACGTATTTTGCACTTACTTGCACTCCACGGACCTAGTTGCAGCTGGGATAGCACCAGCTCAGCTGATTCGAGCGTCGTTGGAGGTGGAGAATCGCGCTGCGGCCATCGCGCGCTTGACCCCCCAGACACGCCCATTCTCGAGGCCACGCCTCCCGCCCCTATTCCAATGCGCCTTCCCCGGACGCGCAGCGGGCGAGCGCAGCGGGCGCGCCGGCATCGCGCCGAAGTCGCGCCTAAGTCCAGCCCGTCTGCGCCCGTCCGCGCTCGACCGGGCCTAGGGCCAGACTATATGCCTGTCCCAGCCGCCTCTAAGGTAAGCTATTCCCGCAGAGAGCTCCTCAGCCTTAGACCCACTAAAAACAGCTCATGTCTGGCACTACACGACCCCACTGTCCCTTTTCGCCGCTGTGACAAATGCAAACCAGGCAATCTCTCCCTTCCTAAACCCCCCGTCCCTCCCCCTGTCCTTAAAATCTCGACCCTTAACTGCAGATCACTTCCCAAACATGCCCTGCTTATCAACCATCTTATTGTCGACCTTAAACTGGACATACTTTTCCTCACAGAAACCTGGATTACGGAGCATTCCAACGCTGACGTCGTCCTAGCTCTCCCCCCGGGCTTCCTCATCATGTCTCAACCCCGTCCCCTAGGTAGAGGAGGTGGATTAGCCATTATCCACAGGGAACACTTTATCTGTCGATCCAAAGACTGCGCGATCCAAGACTCAGAGAGCTGCCTCTTCACGATTCAGCTGTCTTCGACGAACTCCCTGTCAGGCCTTCTGGTGTATCGGCCGCCCGGCCACTCTGGCCCCTTCACAGCCGCCCTCCTGGAAACCGTTTCCTCCACGGCACACCTGACACCTAACTTCCTTATAACAGGCGACCTAAACATCCATCTCGAGGATCCCCTTGACACTGGGGCAACCGACTTTATTGACGACCTAGCGGCCTTGGGTCTGCTTCTCGCCAACTCTGAACCAACTCACACGAAAGGGCACCTTCTCGACCCGGTGTTTTCCAACATCCCTTCCCTCCTTTTCATTAACTCCCAACCCCTCCCGTGGACGGACCACTTTCTAGTCACGACCCATCTCCCTGGAGCTTTCAAAAAGCCTCAAAAACCCCCCACCTTCACCAGAGACAGAGCGTGGGCCAGACTCTCGGTGGAGGATTGGTCCACAGCCCTGGACGCTTCAACCCCCAGTCTTTCTGAGGACCCCTCCACCGCCGACTCCCAAGTCAGAGACTGGATATCCTCCACTCTCGATAATCTTATCCCCATAAAAAATCGGGAGATCAAAAACAGGATAAAAGGCCAGGCCCCCTGGTATACTCCTGACCTCAGGGATCTACGCAAAGAGTGCAAAAAGGCCGAGAGGCAGTGGAGAAAGGACTGGCTCCACAGTAACAAAGACCTCTACAATAGTGCAGTTAGACGCTACAAATCAGCTCTCAAACTTGCTAAGGCAGGATTCTATGACAACAGAATACAAAACGCCACCAATTCCACAAAAGAAGCGTACCTGATTGTCAAAGAACTCCTCAACATTCCATCAGCACCCACCGTTTCCCATGCCCCCCCAGACAGAAGTAATGACTTTGCCTCCTTCTTCGACTCTAAAATCTCGCGAATATTGGACTCTCTCCCCAGCATCACCCCCCACATCTCCACTGATACTGAGGTCTGTATCAACAGCCCGCGGCTGTCCTCCTTTAGAGCAACCTCCCTCATTGAGGTCTCCGCCACGTTAGCCAAAATGAAAAGCGGCTCTCCTCTTGACCCAGCCCCGGCCAGACTATTAAAAGCTGCCGCCCCCAGTATAGCCTCCACCATCAGGGATCTCATTAACATCTCCTTGCGCCAAGGCACAGTGCCGCCCAACTGGAAAAATGCGGTTGTCAAAGCCCTGCTAAAGAAACCCCATCTGAATCCTGACGATATGTCTAATTATAGACCCATATCACTCCTTCCCTGCATCAGCAAGATGGCGGAGAAGCTAGTTAATTCCCAACTCTCCCAATTCCTTGAGACCAACAAAATCTTGCGCCCATCTCAAACTGGCTTTAGGCCCGGCCAGGGCACGGACACAGCCCTCCTCTCTGTCATTGAGGAATCAAGGCGCATTCTGGATTCAGGAGGATCAGTGGCAGTGATCCTCCTGGACCTCAGTGCCGCCTTTGACACGGTGGATCACCGTGTCCTTCTACATCGCCTGGCTAGGGCAGGAATTGTGGGCTCAGCACACGCCTGGATTAACTCCTTCCTATCAGGCCGTTCATTTCAGGTGTGGGACGGCAACTCTCGTTCAGACCCCCTTCCACTGACTTGTGGAGTCCCGCAGGGGTCCTCGCTTAGTCCCACCCTGTTTAATGTTTACATGGCCCCCCTGGAAGACGTCGTGACCCCCTATGGGATCAAAATTGTCAACTACGCTGACGACACCCAACTTGTCGTCTCCCTCTCCCAGCTGGACAAACACCCAGACAGCCTGCGGAACTGCCTCCAAGACATCTACTCCTGGATGTGCGAATCTTCCCTAAAATTGAACGGTTCTAAAACCGAAATTATGCTCCTGGGCAACAAATGGTCATCAATCCCCGCTTCGGTGTGGCCAGACACCTTTGGTGAGATACCCACTCCAAAGTCAGAAGTCAAAACGCTAGGCGTTTGGCTGGAACCAAGCCTCACCATGAAGACCCAGGCAACCAAGACCGCTGGATCATGCTTTGGCCTCCTGCGGTCAACCCGAAAAATTCTCCCTCTCCTTCCTCCAATATCCAGGAAACTGCTGGTTCAAGGGCTCATCCTAGCCAGACTCGACTATAGCAACGCCGTCTACCTCGGTGCACCGGAGTTTACCTTAGCCAAACTCCAACGGGCACAAAACGCCGCGGCAAGGATTATAATGGACCTCCCCCCCAGAGCCTCTGCCAAATCAGCCCTCAAGGCCCTGCACTGGCTCCCTGTCCGCCAACGAGTTGAGTTTAAGGCAATGTGCACCAGTCACAAACTCATTAATGGTGCCGGCCCTGCCGCCCTGAAAGACCTTGTCGCCCCCTACAAAGCCCCTAGGGCACTGCGCTCGGACGACGAGCATTTGGCCATCGTCCCTAAATTTAAGAAGGCTCGGACCGGTGGCCGTCGCTTTTCGGTCAAAGCCTCCTCAGGCTGGAACGTACTGCCTCGCCACTTGCGTCTGGAACCCTGCCACGCCCTCTTCCGGAAAAAACTAAAAACTTTCTTATTCCCCAAATAATCCTCCGGTCCCCCCTCCTCTTGGGATATCACAGCTCTATAGCGCGGGGATGCCTCCGGGTCACCAGGCGCTTTATAAATTTATAAATAAATAATAAATAAATACAATGTTAACATTTCAATACACTTCCTATCTATCACAGTTTTATACAAAACAATTGATAAAAAACAATTCATAAAAACAATACATTTAAAGTCCCCAATTACAATCAGTTTACACAATATACTATAACATAAAAAGAGAACAATGGTTAGACAGTATACTTTGTCTTGCAAAGGAATGTATCCTATGGTACAGTTTAGAAACCTGGCCTGGATACACTCATTTTCGTATCTGCAGGTCCAAATTTTCCCTTGGATTATGTACAACGATGCGTCGGCGCGTTTCGATGGGTTTGATTATTATTTCATCTTTATCAAGACAATAGTTAATTTGTTTCTCTCTGTATTCCTTATTGTATAGCTTGGTTTATATGCCCTGTATAAAGTAAGTATATATAGAGACATTTTCGTTTAAATTACACAAAAATGCTAATTACAATGGCAAACACAGTCTACAAAAAACCTTATATTTTATTGTTTTGCTTTGTTATGCACATCTTTAAAAACCAATTAAGCACCATTCAAAAACCACAATGATTCTACACGATTATTGTATACATGCACTAAAACAAATCTAATTTCACCATTTGTAAATATACTATGCCTGTTATGTTCCTTTGAAAGACAAAGTATACTGTCTAACCATTGTTCTCTTTTTATGTCATAGTATATTGTGTAAACTGATTGTGATTGAGGATTTTACATTTATTGTTTTTATGAATTGTTTTTATCAATTGTTTTGTGTAAAACTGTGATAGATAGGAAGTGTATTGACATTTTAACACTGTAACCAGTTTCTTAATAATAAAAGATTTTTGTAAAACTTCAGTGCTATTTAGCAATTGATTCAAATATTAGGTGGAATTTTCCTTGACGAATTGTATTATTATGCGCCTTGTGAGGTATGACCTAATTGTGAGTTGAACCTTGTATCCTGTTCCTTTCATAACCTAAGGGAATATTTGTTTTACTCCCTTGGCTACAACAAGGGGTCTCTCTCTCTTTTTTACATACAATCTGGACCCTAGCATAGTAAAGGTCTGGTTAGGATCCGAGTCTGGAATTGTCTGAGCTGTGATATGAGGAGAACTTTGCTACAATATGTTAACTCGCTGCATAATAAGCAGTGGCTGATTGCTTGTACCAAGGGTGGTGATGCGGGGAGTAAAAAAAAGAAAAATATTCACTTACCTCCGCAATGCAGCATCCTCTTCCCTCAGGTGTGTTTCAGGAAGCTCCTGATGCAGGAAACTGCACTACCCAATCCTGGTGTTGCGTTCACAGCATGAAAGCAGTGCCTGGATTGGATAGAGCAGGCTCTCCCATTGCTCCTAAGTACACTGGAGGCCTGAACTTTCTCTAATCCAGCTGTCTGAAAACAGCTAAGTCAGAGAACTTTAAAATGTTCATGTCTGGCTGGCCGTCCCAAGATGGCCGGCCAAACAGACATGCGCATTTTAAAGCTCACAGCTCCCTGCTGCTGCCACTCGGCAGCGCTGGTCGCACCCTGTCCTGACACTTAGTTTGGACGGTTTACTGAAAAATAAAATAGTAATAATAAAATGTAGTTACTATTTTATATTTCAGCTCTTGGGTTTGTGGGGCGAAGCTCCTCCTCTCAAATGGAGGAGCCGCAGACAGATATCTCACCGATTACGGGAGTAGGCGAGGGTTTTGATACTGGCTCCCTGATTCCTGGTAGGCCCTGTTAAACGGGTTGTATATTGCTTTGTAAGCTGTATTTTTCCACACATTTGTACATTTATAACTGCATGTATGATGGTTGCCAGTCTATGTGCACTTGAACGGGCCGGTGTTGGATGAAATGTAAACCCAATGTTAAAGAGTAAAGGCTTCACCAGTTAATTGGGAAAAGCACAGCAGATTTCACAGGTTTCATCTATTTATTATGAAATATTACGACAAGGCCAGTAGGACTGATTTACTTATTGTGAAAAGCATGCGTTAAAGACAATAGGATTTTAAGGATGAATTATTATTCTGTGCTAAAGCCTGTAGGAAAATACATTGTTATATAGAATTTCACAGATTTCTGTCGTAGGTAAGTGTTTTGGTGCTGGTGGCCTATTTAAACCAACCATGCGCATTGACGATCCACACTACAATTATCCTTATTTGGCTCTCTTAGGAGAAATAGTACTTTGCGTTGCCAACTGTAATTTTGCATACATTTGTACTTTTATGACTGTATACGGTAAGGTTGCCTGATGGAAAGCTTACGATCAGTATAAAAGGCTTAAGTTGGTTACAGTGACAAACCAGTTATAAAAGCTATATGGATTCTCATTGATAACCTTAGTAGGCAAGGATTGCGGGTTGGTTACCCGCCTGACAAACCATGAATTTGCACTGTTAGAATTCTTGTCAAGCCCTGTCAGAAAAGAATCTATTTTGTTTTGCCAACTGTAATTTCAAATACATTTTGACATTTTATAACTGTATGCCCGATGGTTACCTTGTGGGAAAGCTTCTGCGCAGTGCAGTAGGAACGAGTTGGCTATGGTGACAAGCCAATGATAACAGCTATAGGATTGCTTGGTGTGCAGGGAAATGATATTCATGATGCCATAGGTCTGGGTTGTTTATTATGATGAAAGGTTATTACAAAGGCAGCAGGTCTGGCTTATTTATTCAAAAGCATAGGGGAAAGCAGGTAGGGCTCAAACAGTGGAAAGTTTTACATTTTATGTTACAGGCCGTAGGAAGGTATTTGGTCATGTGTAAAGTCACAGATTACCATCGTAGGCTAGAGGAATGATGTGGTTCCCCACTCTGACAAACCCTGGCAGTAGAATGTAACTGTGATGATTCTTGTTTGCCCTTATTGAGAGGGGTTGTATATTGTTTTGCCAAATGTAACTTTGTACATATTTTTAATTTTTATATGTATGCATGACAGTTGCTAGCTTCTGTGCACTTCGGTAGGCCTGGGTTGCATATATACTGTCAAGTCATTGATAAAGGATAGAGGTCTTATCAGATCACTGGGAAAAGTTATGTGACATTCCTTAGGTGTGGTCCATTTACAATAAAAAGTTAGGACAAAACAGGTAGGCCTTACTTACTTTTTGTGAAAAGTATGTCTTAAAGGCAAATAGCTTTTTTGAGTGAGTGTGGGACCCTTAAGTATAATGTAGTGAGTCTGTTTATAAAGACTAGAGGTTTAGATTTCTTTCTATTTCTACAAACAGGGGTGGGTGGACTAAGGGGGACATAATCACCAACATAAGTGGCAATTAGGAGGTGATGGAATCACAACAAAGGTGGAGGGGAGGCTATATGGTCAGGATGTGGCCTTATGCAGTATATATGCCCCCAACACGGATCAGGCCCGCTTTTTTGTTAGCCTGACGGGTTCCTTGGCGCACTTTTTGGCGGGCCCCATATTGATAGGAGGGGACTTCAACTCGATCACTGATGTGGCACTGGACCGGTCGCATCCGCCATTGGCTGACTCGCCGGTGCGCCGATTAGCGGCGCACAGGGCGGACTGGCAGGAGGGGTGGGGGCTGATAGATGTGTGGAGGGAGCAGCATCCGGGACACAGGGACTATTCCTTCTTCTCCGCGTTACACGCGCTACACGTTAGGATAGATGCTATGTTGTGCAGCAGGGACTTGGCGCCAGTGATGGCCCACACGGAGTACCTCACTAGAACTATATCGGACCACAACCCGCTGCTGTTGACGTTGCAGTGGCGGCGGCCGAGATCGGCGGTCCCGACATGGCGCTTGAGGCCAGAGGCATTGGAAGATCCAGTGTTTAGTGATACGGTCAAGCGGGGCGTAGAGCAGTACTTTACGGAGAATGAGGGTTCAACGGCCACGAGGGCGATGGAATGGGATGCCATGAAGGTGGTGACCAGAGGCGTTTGTATGGGAACATTTGCGAATGTGAGGACTACTATCCTGACGGCTCTGGAGAAGGCGGAAGGGGTGTTGAGGGAGCTGGAGCAGCGTAGGCCTGAGCGATCAGAGTTGCAGGACAGGCTGCTTGAGGCGAAGGAGGTGGTAGCGACGGAAACTGAGCGGCTGCGGGGCTTTGACTACAAGCGGTATCTCGTCAGAGTCCATGCGGAACGGGACAAGGTAGGAACGCTACTGGCTAGACTAGCGAACCCGGAACTCCGGGGCTGCCCGGTTCTAAGTATTAGAACGGAGACGGGGGAGATGGTTTTCTCGCAAGGGGCGGTGCTCCAGCGGTTCAGGTCATACTATTCGGTCCTCTATGAGAGCCAGTTGGGGGTGGAGAACTCCGAGATAACTGATTATCTGGCGACTCTTTGCCTCCCCCGGGTAGATGCGGAAACTGCGATGGTGCTGGGAGGCCCCATTACGCTGCAGGAGATTCGGGTGGCTATTAAGCAGATGGCCAGAAACAAAACGCCGGGGGTGGATGGCCTGCCGATCGAATTCTACGCGCAGTTTGTGGATGCCTTAGCGCCCAGGCTCTTGCTGGTCTACACTGAGGCCATGGAGCTGGGGAGACTCCCCCAGTCGATGAGGGAAGCCTTGGTGGTGCCGTTGTTGAAGTCCGGCAGGGATGCCTCGGATGTGACGTCATATAGACCTTTGTCTATGCTGACGGTCGACTACAAAATATTGAGTCGCATATTAGCCACTAGATTATTACCGCACATGACCAAACTGGTCCACGGGGACCAAGCCGGTTTTATCCCCACCAGGAGCACAGCCTGGAATATTCGCCGCCTGGTCCGTATCATGGACAGCGTCTGGGACCCAGCACAGCGGCCGGCAGTGCTCGCCGTGGACATTGAAAAGGCTTTCGATAGCCTCGAGTGGGGATACCTCGATGCGGTGCTCGAGAAGTCCGGCCTGGGGGAGGGGTTCGGACGTTGGACACGGGTCCTTTACTCCTCTGCTACGGCCAGGGTGCGGCTGGGAGCGGTCGTGTCCGCAGCATATCCAGTACGCAGGGGCACACGGCAGGGTTGCTCGTTATCTCCCCTGTTGTTCGCCTTGGCGATGGAGCCTTTAGCGGCGCAAGCGCGGACAGGAGCGGCGTACGGCGGGGTTCGTTGTGGGGAGGAGGAACATCATATATCCCTGTACGCGGATGACCTCCTGCTGTACCTGGAGGACTCCGGTGATGCCTTGGAGGGGGCTGTGGAGATGCTCTCGCGCTTTGGCGAGCTCTCGGGCCTCAGGGTCAACTGGACCAAAACCTGCGTTTTCCCGCTGCGGGCAGATGTCCCGTATTGCCCTCCCACTCGGGATGTGGTATGGGAAGCTAAATGCTTTACTTACCTGGGAGTCCGGATATACCACGATGTCGAAAATCTCTTGGACGGTAATGTAGGGCGCTGCATAAGGGCATTGAGGGGGTGCATGGCCTTTTGGGCTGCCCTCCCGCTCTCGGTGCTGGGCCGGGTCGCGTTGCTGAAGATGGTGGCTCTGCCCCGACTGCTCTATTACTTCCGCACACTGCCGATATGGATCCCGCAGCGGATCTTTAAAGAATTGAAGTCGCAGATCATCAGCTTCCTATGGGGGACGGGACGGCGACGGGTAGCCCTGACGGTTCTGATGCGGCCTAAACTAGAAGGGGGACTGGCGGTCCCCGATTTTGAATTATACTACCTAGCGGCGCAGCTACAAGTGCTGACACAGAACGTGGCCAGGGTATTCCGGGGCCCGGAGCTGGGATGAGGGACGGGCATCCAGAGACATGTCCTGTCTTATATAGTCATGCAACAGAAATTAGACCTGAGAGATTTGTCCATCGAGGAGCGGACTCTCCGGCTATGCTGGCAGAGGGGCATGCGGAGAGCAAAGACGGTACGACCTTATGCACCGGAGATCCCGCTGGGGATGCTGACTGCGCTGCCGCATGGAGGCGACTGGTCCCCGCTAGCGGAGTGGGAGGAGCTGGGGTTGCAGATGGTGGGGGACCTCTATATAGATGGGGTGCTAGCCCCCTTCGGGGCTTTGCAGGAGCAGTTTGGCCTCCCGGATGGGAGTTATCTCCTGCACGCGGTGGTGAGCGCGGCGATACAAAAACACTGGAGAAAGGGGCTGGAGGAGCCCTCTGTGGCACTAACCTGCCAGTACGTGGCAATGGCGGCGGGCACGATTAAGGCAGTGACATGCCTACAGGCTAGACTGCTGCAGGAGGGGTTGGAGCCGCTCGCGGCATTGAAGGAGCGGTGGGAGGAAAGCATGGGCAAACCCATTCCGGACACGATCTGGAGCCACATCATGCGGAGGACATGGAAGGGTAGCGGGAATGCCCGCTTTCAGCAGGTGCACTTCTTCATCATTCACAGGGCGTATTTGACCCCGGGAAAGATCAGCCGGCACTTTAAGGTACAGGAGGCCGCTTGCCCGCGCTGCCTCACACTGGGTGCTGAACTAGAGCATATGCTGTGGGGGTGCCCGAAGCTCGGGTCGTACTGGACCGAGGTGGGAGAGATCTTGAATACTGCGACGGACAGGGAGGTCGAGTTTGATATGGGGGCGTGCCTGCTGCTCTGGTTCCCTCACACAGCAAAGACAAAAGTGACGAGTAAATTTATTGACTTGGGGCTTATGCTGGCTCAGAGAGAGATTACGTGGCACTGGAAGTCCCGGGAGGGCCCATCAATTGGGCGGTGGATCTCCGAGTTATTAAAATGGTCTAGATGCGAGAGTGAAGTCAGACGGCGCCAAGCGATTAAGGCGGACAATGAAAAGGGGTTAGAGTGGGTAAGGGCATGGGAGCAGATTGAGCAGGCCCTGCAGGATTGCCGGCTCGAGCGGGCGGAACGGGAGCGCGAGGAGAACGGAGGTCCTTGAGGCTGAGGACGATAGATGTACCCCTGATGGATGGCACGACTTAGAGTTAGGGACCACTGGAGGGGCCCACAACAGCAGCAGTTGGGGGGTGGGATGGGAGGGGGGGGAGTTCCCTGAGGTGGGAGGGTAATGCTATATTGAGTTGGATGAGGAATGTAGCTGTTGGGACAGAAAAGCAGAGGCTCCCATGGGGCATGATCCAGGCACCGCTGTGAGGCGATAGTTGTGTTACATTGCTTAACTGTCTATATATGCCGCCCGGCCCCCGGGATGTGGGCTGAATGGCTGTGTGCATTACTGAACCGAAGAATATGATCGGAGACTGTAGGGGGTGCCGGTTGCCCCGATGGTTATGTTGCTGAAAATGTTGCAATAAAAAACATGTTTAAAAAAAAATAAAAAAAAAATTTAAAAAAAAAAAAATGGAATCACAACAAAAATATTTTTTCATAAACATCCCAAAATGTTTTTTAAATCATAGTCCATCTATTTCTTAAAGAACACAGAATTTTAATTTTTGATCAATGTATCTGTGAACGACCACAGAGGCAAAGGACTACTGGATGCGGTAAAGAGGCTTTATTGAACCCAACATAGGACAGAAACAGCAGGATGAAGCTTTCCCGTAGGTCCAAGTGGTCCCTTCTCTCCGTCGATCGTCCCTCTGGGTTCTCGGTCCTTCCAACGGTTGTCCCGGCTCGGCGTGGGGCTGGCGTCTCCAGGCGTCCCCTCGGAGAAAGAAAAGGACAGGCGGTTAGGATAACCTGTGTCGCGGCCTACTCTCGCCCTGTACTACCTACAACTACTCAGGGATACTTCTCCCTAGGTATAGTTGGGTTCTTGTACTGTCAAGGGTACACTCCCCTTTCTTTCCTGGGCCCTTCCTTCAGGGTTTCCCAATTGGCTCTGTCTGCCTTCCCCGCGTCTTTTCCCCCCCCTTTGGGGCTGTCACTCAATTCTGGGTTCGGGGTCGGGGTGTTGAGGGTCCCTTGAGTTCTCTCGTAGGTCCCAAGTGCCACAACCCACCCCGCTACAGACCGGAGAAGCCCGCCTCCCTTGTCCACCACCCTATCACTGATTTCCCTGTATTTCCCACCACTCGCCTGAAACCGGAGCCCGCTGACAGGGACCCGGTCGCCTCGTCCAGCGCGTCCTCCTCGGGGCTCGCCTGTGCCCTTGTGTCCGCTTCCTCTCGGCGTCCGCTGGGCGTCCGGGTGCCGACCTCCTCTTCGTTCGTCTCCGTCCCGATGCCTTGGTCTCCCTCGTCTGCTTCCTGGTTCTTCGTCACGCCGTCTCCTGTGGATTCCTCCGTCTCCTCGCCTCCACACACACCTCCTTCCTCTTCCGGGTTTACATACGCTTGTAGGCTCCGCCCCCTTTCCGGCGTCAGCGTCAGCACCAGTCGGGACGTGGGAGCGCCCCCGGGGCACTCTGGCTGTGGATCGGCTGCTGGGCTGTCACAGTATCTTTCTAATGTTTATTTTTCGCAAATTGCCAAAGAGCCTTGCAACGATACAGCCTTTCAGCTTCTATCAGTGACCAAAAGCTGCAAGGTGCTCAATTGCATGGACATGAGCAAACAGTGTGATATTATCAAAAGCATATTTTCCTGAAACCTGATTGAGAAATTTGAATAATGTGGGGAGGATTTTTTCTAGTCAAGGCCGGAGGAGTTTGTGGATGTAATGACAGTGTAAAGAACTTAAACGACTGACTGCTAGCAGCAAGAAAGTGGAAGGACACCGATTAAAGGGACTGTCTATAGAGAATCTAATGTAACACATGTGTAGCCTCCATCTGTAGTCCATCACCTAAGCCTGATGGGATATATACTGCCCCTGCTCATTAACCGGCAAAGTATACAACACTTTACTGCGCCCAAGGACTCTGAAGCCCATATCGTCTGGCGGCAGGAGCCTCCCACATCATCAGGACTCGTGCCAGGCGGTGCTCAAAAGCGGAACCGGGCTCCTGCAGTGTGGGAGCCCCTGCTCATTAACCGGCAAAGCAAACAGCACTTTACCGCACCCAAGGACTCTAAAGCCCATATTGCATGGCGGCAGGACCCGCCCACGTTATCAGGACTCATGCCAGGCGGCGCTCAAAAGTGGAACCGGGCTCCCGCAGCACCGGAGCCCCTGCTCATTAACCGGCAAAGCACACAGCACTTTACCGTGCCCAAGGACTCTGAAGCCCATATCGCCGGGCGGCAGGACCCGCCCACGTCATCAGGACTCGCGTCAGGCGGCGCTCAAAAGTGGAGGGCATGTCTGTGCCCGTCAGTGGCAGGAAGAGGCAGGGCAGGGCCCACTCCCTTGGCTCTGGTTCCTGGTTATTAACAAAGTTTGACAAGTCTGTAAGTGATTTGACTTTTTTACTTGATTGTTTGGGAGTTTGAGTCTTATAAACTATGGGGAAAAGAAAACACGCCAGCTCTGCATTAACTAAGCCACCTCCAAGATCACATCAGTCAATCATGAACTACATCACAGGGGCCATGGGGGCCATTGAGAAACAGATCTTAAATGTGGAAGAATCCCTAAGTTTAACTACATGTGTGGAGGAAGGTGTGAGCACTGTCCCTGGTCCATCGGGTTTGTGTTCTGCCCAAGTAACTATGAAACCTAGGGTAGTTCAACCTGACAATCTACAAAATAGTGATCTGGCGCTATTGAACAAAGATGAGAATCTTAGTCTCCTTGAGTCGTCCCCACCCCTTAAACGGCCTAAAACTCTGAAGAAACACAGTGCGGATGATTTTGGGACCTTATCCGAATGGCCAAATAAGATAAAAAAGAAAGTCCCTGCATGGAGGCAAACAGACACTACCAAGTCAGCCCAAGCCGGGGAATTTGCTCCGCCAGTCTCACTTTTGAATTATACTTCTATGGTCGAATCTGTACAAGCTCTAACTCATCTTGTGAATTCTACTTTCTGTTCTATAGCGGATAGACTTAAGGCCATTGAGTCTGCTGTGCTAAACTGTGTAGAACGTTTGGGTTCTGTTACTTTGGGTAATTCATTTATGCACACTACTAACGGTCAAACCACAAGTAGTGTGGCAGCAAACAATCGTACTTTACAACATCCTGCTTTAGAGGTCCAGAATGCAACTATTTGTGTAATATCAAATCCAGAGGTTATTTCCCAAAAAACAATAGAAGATAGGTTGCCCGAGAATAGGGCCGTTCATAGGAAACCGCTTAACAATCAGGATATAATAGCTGGTTCTGCACCTATTAGAATTAATGATAACAGACTTGATCTCCCGCCCACCGCAACTCTGTATGTGGTAATTTTAGCAAATGTTCCGACTTTAGGTCCATCTACTGAAGAATCCTGGGTCTCGTTAAGAAATAAATCACTTAACTGGCTAAACACTAAAGTTGGGTTGGGCGGGGTACTCTTTGCAGATTTCAAAATGGCTAGAAGAATTGGGTGAGTCGGTAGAGGCCCAAAAAAACTGAATGGGGACTGTGTGGTACTCTCCTTCAAAACTCCACTTCTGGTAAAAGACTTAATTAGTAAGTTTAGTCCAGAGTGGTTGAACCCAAATCAAATTCACTGTTACCTTTGGGATTCTTTTACCGACCATCTTTCTGATCTCATAACCATCCGATTGATTCCATACAACCCTTTTCTCACTTACAATCTTTTCCTCAACTGCCAGTTTGTAATGCAGACTATGCCCGCCCCTATGTGCATCCTATAGCCCTGTCTAATAGATTTGACTGTATTTCTGACCTCACTGGGATAGACTGACTGGGGACAAATGTATCAAATGGGGTTAATTATGATAAATCTGTCACTGTAATTACATCTTTGTCATCTGACAATTGCCAAGTGGAAGTAGCAGAACTAGTGAACTCTTCTCAAGATGTGAGGCACATCCCACTAGGACCCATGGCAAGGAAGGAAATTATAACATCAATTGAAAGTGACAGAGATCATCAGATGGATGAGGATCCATCGAACCAGCAATTACCTGTGGAGCAGGCCCCCTTGAGAATCGAGAGTAGTATGAACTCTATTATGACCTCTGGGAACTATATTACAGTTGTATGTTGGAATGTAGCGGGGCTTCGGAGTAAGCAAAATATACCAGAATGGCTTGAATTTATGACAGGCTTTAGTTTTATGTTGTTACAGGAAACATGGGCCACTGAGCCAATCCATCGCAACGACTTTAAGACTTTCCACTCACCAGCAGTTCCATGAATACACAGGAGATCTAAGGGTGGCCTTTGTAAATATATGTCTAATAAATTAACCTCCATTAACGTAACAGCTTACACGTTTAATCCTTTTTACCAAATTGTTCAGGTTGACTTTCCAGCTTCCTCTTCCATAGTCCTATCCAATTTGTATAACAACACATGCAAATCAGATATATTGGATATCTTATGCCGGTTTGACGAGGAGTTGGAAGCAATAATGGACAAGGGAGTAAATGAGAAAATCCTGATGGGGGGTGGGGTGATTTTAACATCCAACCCTGTCAACTGTTAGCTAATACAGTGTGTGACATGATTTCTCCAACTGGTGATGGTGTCACTCACTTCTTCCATTCAGAGTATAGAGAGAAACTTAATGACTTACTGTTTAAATATGACGTAAGTTTTGTAACGAATTTGGGTAAAATCTGGTGGAAGTTTCTTGTGCATTTGACGGTAGTATGGGTAAGAGTGTTATCGATTTTCTACTCTTTCCTAAACGTTATTGTACCTTAGTAAAAAAAGAATTACTACATAATACCGCAATGAGCGATCATTCCCCCTGACTATAATACTAGATACCAGCTCCTTAATTAAGCAAAGGGTAGGGAATACCACTTTGGCTGCGGAGAACATAGTCTCTCCCGTTTGAATGGCTTTAGCCTGCGATGGTCCATGGTTGATCCGTCTAGCTTTGTCGAACAATTAGTTAGTCAGCAGAGAAAGGCTTTCGAGGTTTGTCTGGATGAGTCAGCAGAACCTGATATGGTCATCGAGGCTTTTAAACAAATTAGTAAAGGAATTCAGGTAGGGCTGACTACCAACCAGAAGAGAGGGGTTAAGAAAACCCAAAGCTGGTTTGATTACACCTGTACTCAGGCCCATAAAAAACTAAAGGGGGCATTGAAAGAGACACCTAGGAACACCATAGAAATACAAAACTGCAGGCGGGCCTATAGGCTAGCATTAACAAATCGCAAAAAAAGCCTAACAGAAGAGGCGTGGGACAATCTTCATGAGGCCAGACTTATTAAAGACTCCACAGCATTTTGACATGTCATAAACTCTCCGTTTTTTAGCGATGATGATAAGCTCAGACTTGAGACTGCAATAACGGAAGATAACTGGGTAGCCCACTTTGCCAAATTGTATACGGGCCCAACTGAAAACTATCAAATAAGTTTAGGGCCAGGGTCAGAAGATGCCCCTGGTGGGTCCACATTCCTGCCGAAATATTTTGAGTTTAATTTTACATTGGAAGAGGTGAACTGGGCTCTGGGTTTGAGTAAGGGAGGTAAAGCACCACATCCGGATGGGATCCCGATTAACATTTTTAAATATAATGTTGATCTTTGGGGTCCGCTTATGACTTTGGTTTTTAGGTCCTGCCGGAGGGCTGAATTCTGAAGCTCCTGGTCTGAATCCCATATTGTACCAATATTTAAAAAGGGCGACCAAAACTGTCCAGCACATTATCGACCCATCTCCTTGCTGAATTCTCTAGTTAAGGTGGTGGGCCGTATTCTTTTAAGTAGATTACAGGACTGGGCAGACTGTAATAGCATCTTGTCTGACCTTCAATATGGTTTTCGACAGGGAATTGGGACTACCGAGCAGGCCATTAACCTGAACCTATTGATGAGCAAATATACACACATTAAGGGGGGGGGGCAACTTGTTTTTGGTGTTTGTGGATTTGACCTCCGCATTCGATTGTGTTGTCCACGACAAACTCTGGTCTATAATGACTTTGGTGGGTGTTGACAGAGCCATTATTAATTTTTTAAGATATTTATACTCAATAAGCTCTGCTGAGATTTGTTATGGTACAAGAGGTGAATGTATGAGACCAGTTGATATCAAAAAAGGAGTACGACAAGGATGCGTACTTGCTTCAATTTTATTTATCCTATATATTAATAGCCTGGGTAGCACCCTTGCAGACAAATGTATCGATCTGCCTCAAATTGGGCATCGACCAATACCAGTTCGGCTAGACGCAGATGATGCGGTGCTTATGGCCCGCACTCCCATGGCCCTGCAGCACCTTTTAGATAATTGTGTTCATTTTATGGAGGATTTGCGGTTATTAATTAATATAAGCAAAACTTAAGTTTTGAAAGCAGGTCAAAAGTCGTATAAGGGGCGCAACATTTTTATAGGAGACACGGTTTTACCACAAACAGACACCTTTTCATACTTAGGAATTTTATTTGATGGGCAAGGGAATTGGAGAAGTTCAGTCAAATCGAGAAGGATGCAGTTTCATGGATCAATTACGGGCCTGTGTAACTTCTCAAGAAAACTTGGATTTAAACATCCCAAAGAAATGTTGACCATTTATAATGCCAAATGTATGTCAACTGCGATGTATGTCTCTGACCTGTGGGGTCATGTAAATGTGGATTTATTGCAGTCGTTGGAAATGGGTTTTTATAAAATCTTCTTGGGCTCCCAAACGGTAGTTCTAATTTTGTATGCCATGCGGAATTAGGAGTAACCTATGTAGCCAATCTGTTAAGGGTACAGCCAGTTCTTCTCTGGCAGAAGTTATGGACATCGGACTGTATGAACTTCAATCGCGCAATTGTACAGGATTGTTGTGGTTCTGAGCATGCTTTGAAAACACAGTGGCTAAAATACATTAAGAACTTTATGATGGACATTGACCACCCAGAATTCTATGACAACCCTGAATCCTTGAAGCATATTATGAGGAATGTTTTAAAAAAAGAATGTTTAAATAACCTAGAGGAAGCAAGATTGTTGGTGGAACTGGTCAAGCCAACTGTACAGCACAATCAAATTATTTTGACCAGTTTTTCAATGCAACCATTAACGTTTTAAATGCTCAACACAGGTTTGTTTTGACGCGTTTTAGGCTGGATATCTTTCATCACTTGACAAGCTTTCCCAACTTTAGCAATTGGTCACGTCAATTAATAAGTTGCCCTTGTGATAAGATGTCCAACCAATCGACCATCCATGTTTTGTTTTTTTGCAAATTTTACACTGAATGAAGAATCACTTTTATTAAGCCCCTATTGAAATCTCCAAATTTTAGACAGTGCAGACCGGCGTACTTATGTCTACAACTTCTCCCAAATCTGTTTATATGTGTTGTATGAGCAAGGTATCTGAGAGCTGTGATTATTAGAAGAAAAACATTAATTGAAATATGTTGATCCCTGTCTGTTTTTATGGTATCTGTTTTTAAATTGTGATTAATATTTTTTGTTCTATTACTGAACTGCATAATTTTATGATTCTTTTCCGTGAAACGAATAAAAATTATATGACTATAATATACTTTTCTTTTCTTTCTGTTAACCATTTAATTACCTGGCTGCTATTGAATTAAAGGCAAGAAAGAAAAGCATAATACTCACTGTAGGAGAGTAGGATCTGCTTCACATGGGTACCCCCACTTTTTGCTGGTGTTTCACTGTTTTTCGACCTTAGTCTGGCTGTGGCCCTCCTAAGCAGGACCACAGCCTAGCTGCTTCCTCTTTAAAATGGTTTCCATATACATTAGGTGCATATCTAATTGGATTCTGGAGTGCCTTATAAGCCCCTAGTATATGGTATACTATGTACCTAGGGAATAGGTACATCAGAGGCCTACCAGGGTCTGCAGCATATATTATGCCACTCCTGGGAAGCACTCCAAAATGACACCACAGGTCTGCTACTGCAGCCTGGGTAAGGATGTGCTTGCACCCCTTACTGTGGTATAGGCTACCTATATCCACATATATATACAGACACATATAAACCTATAAGCCACTCCTATGGCAGGCCTTGACAATCCTGAAGGCAGACTGCTTGGTTTTATGTGAGAGGGTGCCCAAGCATGAGCTGAGCCCCTCTGCAGCATTCGGAAATACTTCCTTATGGCTGTTCTGTGATACAGCCATACCATATACTCTTAAGTGCATTATAACCTCGCGGTAAATGCTAATTTTGGGATGGCTGCATCAAAACATGTCGTGTTTGGTGTAAAACGCTTTGGAATACTACCCCCCTTCCCTCCAGTCCTGGCGGCGGGGGTAGCATTCCACCCTTCTAGAGGGAGAGACATGTTCACACTGGCTAAACCCGGTTAAAACTTTCCAAAGCCCTGGCATCACAAAATGGATGCCACTGCCACAGACACGGGTCTGGCCTCCTGCTGCTGAGGGAAACTCCGGCAGGGGAGGCCTGAACAATAGGTTTCCTGTCACAGGGAGGTGTAACCACCTCCCCAGACAGGCAGATGTGTATTGGGGTAGGGTGGGTGCATTCATGCTTTTGAGACACTGCCTGGGGCACACAAGGTGTCCCTATGCATAGCCCAGTTCAAACCGGTTGCAAGGGCACTCAGCCCCTGCTCTGGCGCGAAACTGGACAAAGGGGAAGGGGTGTAACCACCCCCACCCCAGGTCCACCCATAGGTGGGGCCTTAGATTTAGTCCATCCCCTAAACTTAGTATAAGTATAGGAATCCAGTCCCTAGGACTTTAGATTACCCTGGACGAACCTTTGCAACATGTATCCTGGACCTTCGTCTTACTATCACGACTAGAAGACGGAAGAAATCTCCCTTGGGGTCAAGGAGTGACTCCCCTGCTTGGCAGGCACCAAAGAAGCAACTGACTGGTCTGCAATTCTGAAGCTCCCGACGGACGCTGAAGTCTCTGCATCCCCAGAGGTGGATTTCCAGACTTCCCCGAGGCTACCCTGAGTCCACAGCAAAGCTGAGGCCCGTGGCTTCGTGGGTGATGTGGAACGGAGACCCCTGGACACCGTGAACCTTTGCAGCAACACTATCTTCCTGGTCATCCTCGAAGTTGTGCTTTGAGCTCCGAGTAGCCCCTGCCTTGAGCACCTCCTGCACCAAAGATTGTTGGCCTCCACTCCACGAGTGACCCGTGGGCCAGCTTCAAGTGCGACTGCTCGAGGCTCCTTCGCTATCACTAGCCTGTTGGCTAGCAGGTCCCCACGAAGGCGACTTTTTTCTAATTGGGCGTTCCTGGTTGCTCCAGACGTGCCCTGACTTACCCTCGCTAGGTGAGTCCCTCAGACCTTGCTGGTCTGCACCGCAGTCCTTTCTCTGCATTCCTGTGACTTGCCATTGCCAAGGCTTGTTGGGTCCATTCTGGTCGCCGACACCGCAGCACTCGACAGACTTCGTGGGACAGCTCGAATCCGGCTCGTTGACTTAAGTACTTCGAACTCCAGTCTCATTACAGACTAGAGGAGTGTGCGTTATCTTAAATACATATATTTTAAATATATACCTGGTGTGGTTGTCTTTTCATTTGATCATTCAAGAGATTATAGACTGGTAAAACAAGCTGCTTTACATTCCTTCAAGACTTAGCCTGAAGGCTGCTCTCCATAGCTACCACTAGGATAGCTTCCACATAAGGTTGTCTTTAACCATTCACCATAATGGGTTGTTTGGACTGATACAAGTTGCCCACTAGAACTAGTGGACAGCATATATCAGGCCACCTTCTCACACTCGACTCCATGTCTTTAATAAAATTCGGACTTTCCTTCATGTTTATTTTAAAAATCCACATTTTCCAGCGCCTGTTGGGCAAGAAAATGTGGAGCAGTGCGCCCCTTGCTGTCCAACCAAACCCGAAGGTATTTGTAGGTGTCCATGTCCTTCCCTCTGTTTATGAGTCTGTGGATATTAATCACCGCCTTCTTTTTTGTGCCGCTGATCTTTAGGTTATTGGCCTTGCAGTAGGTGGATATAGCCATATTAATTAGGGGAATAATCCATCCCTTTGATTTTTCTCCTAGTATTCCTCCCATCTCCCGAGTTTAGGGTTTTACACCCACAGGCTTCCCATAATACTTTTTGTATTGGAAGTTTATGACTTGCGGTTTTCAAACCACTTGCATAATGTACTGGCAGCTGGAATAAAGTTGTTTAAGTTTGGTAGCGATTCAGCTTTTTGCGTTTCAAGAACTGCTTGGCCCAGTTCACAAACCCTGAACACACAGATCAGAAAAGCAGTTTCAAAGCCCATAACATTTGGGTTTTTGTTGGAAAATAAATGTAGTTTGCAAACTTAAGAGTCTAGGTTTCAATAAAATAAACCCTTATAAAAGTCTTTTAGCCATTTGTAAACATTTAGGGGTCTATTTGGATGGTGGGTGGATGACTGCCGCTGGGCCGGCCGTGGTAAATGCTGGACCGGTGTGTAGGAGAGTAGGGTCTGCAATCCTATGATCACCCAGATTTTTTTGCTTTTGCTTCATTGGTTTACGACTTTCTCCGGCTGTGGGCCTGCCAATCAGACCCACAGCCTAGCTGTTCTCTCTCGAAATTAACACACATGTACATTAGGTGCATCCACTAATTGGAACTGGGCCGCCTTGTCAGTCCCTGTCTCAGCATACCACAGGTATCCAGGGCATCGGTGTACCCAGGGCCTACCAGGGGCTGCAGCATGTATTATGCCACCCCTGGAATGGCCGTCCAAATCTGACACAACTGGCTGCACGACAGCTGGGGCCACGTGGTGTAATCACCCGTTGCTGTAGGTGTAGTATTCCTACACCTAACCCTAAAATGGACACATGGATTCCTATCAGTCACTCCTATAGCAGGCCTTATCAATCCTGAAGGCAGAGTGCAGGGAATCATGTGGGACGGTGATCTGGCGCGAGCTGAGCCCGTCGACGGCTTGCGGAACCAAGTCCTAATAGCCGTTCCATGGTGACGCGGGCCAACTACTTTTAATGCATTATAATCCTTGCGGTTATTTGCTAACTCTGGCATCGCATCACCTACACATGTCGAGTAAGGTGTCATACGAATGGGAATACGAACCCCTCGCCAGTCCTGGCGACGGGGTTAGCATTCCCCCCTTTTAGAGGGACACGACATGGAAGTAACCTTGAACCCCGGTTAAAGTTGACTCAAGCCTCAGCATCACAAAATGGATGCTGCCACCAGACACAAGTCTGACCTCCTGCTGCTGGGGGACCTTCCAGCGAGGGGAGCTTGGACAAAGGGTTTCCTGTCGAGGGCGGTGTTAGCACCATCCCAGACAAGGTTTGTGTATCCCAGGTAGGCAGGGCTGAAAGGAAGGTGATTGCAAGTGGCACCCCGGTGCTCACGGTGCATAGCCCGGCTCAAACCAGTTTCGGGGGCACACCAGCCCCTGAGCTGGCGCGAAGCCGGACAAAGGATAGGGGTGTAACCACCCCCCTCCTGGCTCCACCCATAGGTAGAACCTAGTCACGGGCCAGCCCCTTTTCTTAGAATAAAGGTAGGAGCGAGTCCCCTTCCCAAATGGGATAATCAGATAATCGGATAACTCCGAATCACGAACCACTTTCCACGAAAGGAACTCTTGACTATTTCTGAAGACTCTCCCTTGTGGCTAAGGAGTAGCCACCCTGCACCAGCAGGCACCACCTAAGCGCTTGCGGTTTGCTGTACGTCTCTCCTACGGATCAAGACTGCCCAGCTCGACGAGACCCGAGTTCCCTGCCAGCTCTGACCTTTTACCTGCCTCATCAGCCCAGCTGAGAGTCGTAGGTGTGACGAGACCTGCGGGACCGGCTATCTTCAGAACCTGCACGACGCTTATCTAGCACGCCCACCGAGGGACCCTCGAGGGAGTGCACCTAGGGTTTGAGAAGCCCTAACCCTGAGCAGCTCCAGCATCGAAGTCTGCCTCCCCAGCATCCACGAGATCTGCGTGGGGGCCCTTCCGCTCCTTGCTGTTCACCGCGTTGTCCGACCACTTGCCGACCGGCTTGTGGCCCTCTTCACGACGCTCCAAGATTATTTTCATCACCGGTCTGGTTGCTCCAGACTGGCTCTTGCTCCCCTTCAACAGAGGAGTACCACGGACCCTCCTGGTCCACTCCCGACGCCATCTTGACTCCCCCGCTTGGGTTGCCACTGCCAAGATCCGCTGCCCTTCCTGGGCCCAGCTTCATCGACAGCAGACACCTTCATGGGACAGCTCGCCCTCCCTCCGGGTCGCCGCCGCGCCTCCTGGGCCGAGGAACAGCCGAGTCCGACGTCACCCACTCACCTGGTCGAGGTGACTTCAGCCGGTACCCTCCTGGTACCCACCCGATCGCTGGCTAGCGGTTGAGAACTGAGTCCCCTCTGCTTTCAGGTTCTCTTCATCACCGATCCAGGCTTGGATCACTCTGAACATCGTCACTGGTCGCCTGCCAGCAACTTCTTCTTTCAGGCTCCTGAGACCACACGAGGACTCCCGACATCTTGCCGAACTTCACGCAGCCGCAGCCTCCGGGCTAGGTAACTCGAGCATTTAGGTGCTCCATCGCAGGTTCGCTCTACAAGTGTCCAGTTCCTTTTTCGTGTAGTCCCACTGATTGGAACACTCCGGAATCAGTACCTCCAGACTCTAACCATTCGCATTTCACTGTTAGTGTAGATGGTTTCTCGTGCCCCTCGGGCATTTGTGTAAATTGTGCAACTGAAGTATTTTCCTAAGAGTTTTGTAGTGTGCTTAGCTCCCTGACTCATAAAGAGCCAGGGTAGTCTTGTTATAAATAAATATCCTTTTATTTTCATAACAACTTGTGTGGTGTCCTTTCACGTGGTGTTCAAGGGGTATATGTGATGGTAAACAGCTGGCTTAACACGCCCTCTAGAGTTTAGCCTAAGACTGCTCGTATCCACGCTACTAGGATAGCTGGTCTATAAGGTTGACTTACAACCAATCATCAATAAGGGTCGTTTGGAATGATACACAGTGACCACTAGAATAGCGAGCACTACATATCAGGCCAACTTCTCACATTGGTGAGCAGCGGTTGGGATTTGAGCTTGCTGTTGTTTTACCACACACGTATCCTAAGAATATCGCAGTGAAAGATCACATAGGTACCCAGGTACATATAACTTAACTTAGAATACTCCGAGTTCTACTGAACCGGCTGTTGTAGTGTAACAGGGCTTAGCACACCCTGACTACAACTCTTAGCAAGGGATCAGTAGGTAAACCCATAGTGTAGGTAGGTGCAACACTTACACCTCACTAGAAAAGCATGTTGGTCCACGGAGAGTCTGCAGGGACTCCCTTAGTGGTCAGTGACCCTCCACAGTTCGTGTCACGATATGCAACTCTTAGCTTCAAGGAGATGAGACAACTGTGTGCCTCCAGGAAGCTAAACCAGGGTTCTAACCCTACCATCGCAATACTGATAGGTCTCTTAGAGGCATACGATGCTAGGAGGTCCTCTAACCCAGGTCCCCCCAGTGCAGATGGGAACATGCCTCCCTTAGAGGGAACCCTCGGTGACCCAGACCTCGACCTCCACACAGAGGAGGAGGACGAGGACGAGTTATCGGGAGACGAGGCAGACAAAGGTCCAGTGGTAGTCGGCAGGCTTACGAGGACCAACTTAAGCAGGCATGAGAATGGAACTGGGGGAGCCCCGGGCCCACGCTCAAGCAGGCCTAACCTTGGGAACGGACGAGCTAGGTCTCTCTCCAGAGGCTCTGGCAGATCGGTTCATACACATGTCTCTCAGGCATCTTCTCAGAGAGGAATGACTTCCCCTCAGAGAAGGGAGCATGAAGCGAAGATGCGGGAGGTCAATCTGAGGATCGAGCGGGAAGAACTTGCCCTCGCCAAAGAAAGACTTGCCTTGGCCCGCGAGCAGAAATTAAGTGGGTTAGATCCCACTGGTGGCAGCATTCTCAATAGAGAGAAAGACAGGGGTATAGACACTAGACACCTGAGTAAAATAGTGCCCCCCTTTAAACAAGGGGACGACATCCACAAGTGGATAACTGCCTTGGAGAGGGCCTGCACTGTCCAGTGCGTCCCCCCAAGTCAGTGGGCAGCTATACTGTGGCTTTCCTTTGAAGGTAAAGGAAGGGACAAGCTCCTCACTACAAGAGCTGAGGATGCTAACAACTACCAAGTCCTGAAGAACACACTGATTGATGGGTTCGGCTTAACCACGGAACAGTACCGGGTGCTGTTCCGGGACACCCAGAAAATTCAGTCTCAGGATTGGGCTGACTTTGTCGATTGTGCCACTAAGGCTTTGGAAGGCTGGTTGCTGGGTAGCAAGGTTACTGATTACACAGGATTGTACAATCTTATCATGCGAGAACAGATTTTAAACAACTGTCAGAACCAATTGTTGCATCAGCACCTTGTCGACTCGGATCTGACCTCTCCCCAAGAATTGGGAAAGAAGGCAGACAGATGGGTCAGAACAAGGGTCAAGCAGAACCAGAATCAGAACCAGGGTGGTCAGAAGAAAGCAGACCAAAAGGGTAACAAGAACGAACAAAATGACCAGAAGTCTTCGACAGGTCCCCAACAAACCAAAGAGGGTGGGGGTCAGGCTTCACAGAAGAAGAAGACTCAAGAAGGCCAGTCAAAAAGGTGGTGCCAATACTGTAAAAGTAAGACTCACTGGTTTAGTGAGTGCACCAAGAAAGGAGGGCAAACTCCTGCCACTGCAGCCCCTAAGGCACCTGCGCCCCCTAGTACAGTCAGCAGTGGTAGTGCGCCTCCCAAGGCATTAGTTGGGTTAACCTTGGGAACCGAGGGGAGTGACGACTTAGTCGGCACGCTCACTCAGGCCGTCCTTGTCTGTACAGGGGATATGGATATGTCCCCTGATGCCAGTCCCAATACTTTGGGCAAATACAGACAGACACCTTTGATAAATGGAAAAGTGGCTCAGGCCTACAGGGACACGTGTGCCAGTGTCACCATGGTGACGCCTAACTTCGTGGACCCTGGACAGATCATGCTAGGTACCAGTTACCTAGTGACCAATGCCAGCAACGTCACTACCAATCACAGTATGGCAGTTGTTGATTTCTCCTGGGGAGGGGTAAGTGGCCCGAAAAAGGTTGTGGTTAGTTCAGATCTCCCCGTAGAATGTCTGTTGGGCAATGATTTGGAAACGTCACAATGGTCAGAAGTGGAGCAGAGGACTCACATGGAGATGTTAGGCTTGCCAGCACATGTCCTTGCTGTGACCAGGTCACAGGCCAAAAGATGCCCCACTGAACAGGTGCTGGATCCTGGAAGAACGGACCAGACACCTTCCAAGAAAAGGAGCAGTAAGGGTAAGGCTTCGCCTTCCCCCTTGCCCCAGGTCGTGGATCAAGTCTCCGAGGAGGCTGACCTTAAAGAACTGAGGGAAACTGAGCCGCAAGAGCTTGAACCTGGTCAGGTTGAGTTTCTGGGCTCAGGGGGACCCTCCAGGGAAGACCTGGGGAAGGCACAGTTAGACTGCCCCTCACTTGAACCCCTCAGACAGCAGGCTGCTGCTGAGGCTGCAGGGAACGCCACAGGTACCCACAAAGTGTACTGGGACGATGGACTCCTGTACTCCGAGGCAAGAGACCCCAAACCTGGTGCGACCAGGAGGCTGGTCATCCCCTTGTCTCTGAGAGGTTTCCTTCCCACCTTGGCCCACGAGATTCCCCTTGCAGGTCACTTAGGCCAGAATAAGACTTGGGACAGAATTGTTCCACACTTTCACTGGCCCCACATGTCCGAAGATACGAAGGAGTTTTGCCGCTCCTGTGTCACTTGCCAAGCCAGTGGTAAGTCAGGTGGCACGACGAAGGCCTCCCTCATACCACTACCAGTGGTGGGGGTACCCTTTGAGCGAGTGGGGATCGACATTGTCGGACCAATGGAACCCCAGACAGCATCAGGGCACAAGTTTATACTGGTGGTGGTGGACCACGCCACCAGGTATCCTGAAGCTATTCCCCTTAGGACCACTACAGCCCCTGTGGTGGCACGGGCCCTACTTGGAGTGTTCTCCAGAGTGGGCTTCCCTAAGGAGGTCGTCTCAGACAGAGGTGCAAACTTCATGTCGGGATATCTGACTGCTATGTGGAAGGAATGTGGTGTCAACTACAAGTTCACCACACCCTATCACCCACAATGCAATGGGCTTGTTGAGAGATTCAACAGGACCTTAAAAGGGATGATTCACGGACTACCTGAAAAGCTTCGGCGGAGATGGGATGTCCTGATACCCTGCCTCTTGTTCGCCTACAGAGAGGTCCCGCAGAAGGGGGTTGGCTACAGCCCTTTTGAGCTTCTGTTCGGGCATCCTGTAAGGGGACCCCTTTGTTTGGTAAAGGAAGGATGGGAGAGACCTCTCAGAAAGCCGGCGTCAAACATTGTGGACTATGTGCTCGGTCTCCGCTCGCGGATGGCGGAGTACATGTAAAAGGCGTCTAAAAACCTGGAGGCGAGCCAAGAATTACAGAAAGCTTGGCACGACCAAAAGGCTGTCGTGACTGTGTACCAGCCTGGACAGAAGGTGTGGGTGCTGGAGCCAGTGGCCCCAGCAGCGCTCAAAGACAAATGGTCTGTGCCCCACACGATCATTGAGCAAAAGGGAGAGGTCACCTACCTGGTAGACCTGGGAACTCCCCGGAGCCCCCACAGGGTGCTCCATGTAAACAGGCTCAAGGCATATGTCGACAGGGAGGGCATGGGCTTGCTCATGGCCACAGACGAGGGACAGGAGGAGGAGAGTGACCCTCTCCCAGACCTGCTCTCTCAGAACCCTGACGATGGATCAGTAGATGGTGTTGTCTTTTGTGGCAGCCTCTCTGGACATCAACAAAAGGATTGTAAACAGGTTCTTCAGTCCTTTCGACATATGTTCTCTCTGACGCCCAGTCATACCAAGTGGTGTACCCATGAGGTCGACACTGGGGACAGTCTACCCGTAAAGAGTAAAATCTATCGGCAACCTGATCACGTCAGAGACTGCATCAAGACGGAGGTGCAGAAAATGTTGGAGCTGGGAGTCATTGAACCCTCGGACAGCCCCTGGGCTAGTCCCGTAGTTCTCGTGCCGAAACCTCACACCCAGGGCGGTAAGAAAGAGATGAGGTTTTGCGTGGACTACAGAGGTCTCAATGCAGTCACTAAGACTGACGCCCACCCGATACCAAGAGCAGACGAACTTATCGACCGGTTGGCTTCGGCCAACTACTTAAGTACGTTTGACCTGACAGCTGGGTATTGGCAAATCAGGTTAGCTGAGGAGGCCAAGCCCAAAACAGCATTTTCTACCCCGGGTGGGCATTATCAGTTCGTGGTAATGCCCTTTGGTTTGAAAAATGCACCTGCCACCTTCCAAAGGCTGGTGAATCGAGTTCTCACTGGGTTGGACGACTTCTGTGCGGCGTATCTGGACGATATCGCTGTCTTTAGCTCCACCTGGGAGGATCACCTGGTCCACCTGAGGAAAGTGTTAGAGGCCCTGCAGAAGGCAGGCCTCACTATCAAGGCCACCAAGTGCCAGATAGGGCAGACACAGGTTGTATACCTGGGCCACCTTGTAGGTGGAGGCCAGGTTCAACCATTGGAGAGCAAAATACAGGCCATCCAGGACTGGGCTCCTCCAACCACCCAGACTCAGGTTCGAGCTTTCTTGGGCCTGACTGGTTATTACCGGAAATTTGTCAGAAATTATGGATCCATTGTGACCCCGCTAAACGACCTGACAAGTAAAAAGATGCCAAAAAAAGTTCAGTGGACAGCAAGCTGTCAGAAGGCATTCGATGACCTAAAGCAGGCCATGTGCACAGCACCTATCCTAAAGAGTCCAGACTACTCCAAACCATTCATTGTCCAAACAGACGCTTCGGAGCTGGGTGTGGGAGCTGTTCTATCACAACTGAATTTTGATGGTCATGACCAGCCCATAGCTTTTATTAGCAGGAGGCTGACCCCCAGAGAGAAGAATTGGTCAGCTATTGAGAGGGAGGCCTTTGCTGTGGTTTGGGCCCTGAAGAAGTTGAGGCCATACTTGTTTGGCACTCACTTCAAGATTCAGACCGACCATAAGCCCCTCTTGTGGCTAAATCAAATGAAGGGTGAAAACCCCAAACTACTTAGGTGGTCCATTTCCCTACAGGGGATGGACTTCACAGTGGAGCATAGACCTGGCACTGATCATGGCAATGCAGATGGGCTCTCCAGGTATTTCCACTTAGAGCAAGAAGACTCACCTGGTCAAGGTTAGCTTATTGTCCCAAAGTTTGGGGGGGGGTCATGTAGGAGAGTAGGGTCTGCAATCCTATGATCACCCAGATTTTTTTGCTTTTGCTTCATTGGTTTACGACTTTCTCCGGCTGTGGGCCTGCCAATCAGACCCACAGCCTAGCTGTTCTCTCTCGAAATTAACACACATGTACATTAGGTGCATCCACTAATTGGAACTGGGCCGCCTTGTCAGTCCCTGTCTCAGCATACCACAGGTATCCAGGGCATCGGTGTACCCAGGGCCTACCAGGGGCTGCAGCATGTATTATGCCACCCCTGGAATGGCCGTCCAAATCTGACACAACTGGCTGCACGACAGCTGGGGCCACGTGGTGTAATCACCCGTTGCTGTAGGTGTAGTATTCCTACACCTAACCCTAAAATGGACACATGGATTCCTATCAGTCACTCCTATAGCAGGCCTTATCAATCCTGAAGGCAGAGTGCAGGGAATCATGTGGGACGGTGCTCTGGCACGAGCTGAGCCCGTCGACGGCTTGCGGAACCAAGTCCTAATAGCCGTTCCATGGTGACGCGGGCCAACTACTTTTAATGCATTATAATCCTTGCGGTTATTTGCTAACTCTGGCATCGCATCACCTACACATGTCGAGTAAGGTGTCATACGAATGGGAATACGAACCCCTCGCCAGTCCTGGCGACGGGGTTAGCATTCCCCCCTTTTAGAGGGACACGACATGGAAGTAACCTTGAACCCCGGTTAAAGTTGACTCAAGCCTCAGCATCACAAAATGGATGCTGCCACCAGACACAAGTCTGACCTCCTGCTGCTGGGGGACCTTCCAGCGAGGGGAGCTTGGACAAAGGGTTTCCTGTCGAGGGCGGTGTTAGCACCATCCCAGACAGGGTTTGTGTATCCCAGGTAGGCAGGGCTGAAAGGAAGGTGATTGCAAGTGGCACCCCGGTGCTCACGGTGCATAGCCCGGCTCAAACCAGTTTCGGGGGCACACCAGCCCCTGAGCTGGCGCGAAGCCGGACAAAGGATAGGGGTGTAACCACCCCCCTCCTGGCTCCACCCATAGGTAGAACCTAGTCACGGGCCAGCCCCTTTTCTTAGAATAAAGGTAGGAGCGAGTCCCCTTCCCAAATGGGATAATCAGATAATCGGATAACTCCGAATCACGAACCACTTTCCACGAAAGGAACTCTTGACTATTTCTGAAGACTCTCCCTTGTGGCTAAGGAGTAGCCACCCTGCACCAGCAGGCACCACCTAAGCGCTTGCGGTTTGCTATACGTCTCTCCTACGGATCAAGACTGCCCAGCTCGACGAGACCCGAGTTCCCTGCCAGCTCTGACCTTTTACCTGCCTCATCAGCCCAGCTGAGAGTCGTAGGTGTGACGAGACCTGCGGGACCGGCTATCTTCAGAACCTGCACGACGCTTATCTAGCACGCCCACCGAGGGACCCTCGAGGGAGTGCACCTAGGGTTTGAGAAGCCCTAACCCTGAGCAGCTCCAGCATCGAAGTCTGCCTCCCCAGCATCCACGAGATCTGCATGGGGGCCCTTCCGCTCCTTGCTGTTCACCGCGTTGTCCGACCACTTGCCGACCGGCTTGTGGCCCTCTTCACGACGCTCCAAGATTATTTTCATCACCGGTCTGGTTGCTCCAGACTGGCTCTTGCTCCCCTTCAACAGAGGAGTACCACGGACCCTCCTGGTCCACTCCCGACGCCATCTTGACTCCCGCGCTTGGGTTGCCACTGCCAAGATCCGCTGCCCTTCCTGGGCCCAGCTTCATCGACAGCAGACACCTTCGTGGGACAGCTCGCCCTCCCTCCGGGTCGCCGCCGCGCCTCCTGGGCCGAGGAACAGCCGAGTCCGACGTCACCCACTCACCTGGTCGAGGTGACTTCAGCCGGTACCCTCCTGGTACCCACCCGATAGCTGGCTAGCGGTTGAGAACTGAGTCCCCTCTGCTTTCAGGTTCTCTTCAGCACCGATCCAGGCTTGGATCACTCTGAACATCGTCACTGGTCGCCTGCCAGCAACTTCTTCTTTCAGGCTCCTGAGACCACACGAGGACTCCCGACATCTTGCCGAACTTCACGCAGCCGCAGCCTCCGGGCTAGGTAACTCGAGCATTTAGGTGCTCCATCGCAGGTTCGCTCTACAAGTGTCCAGTTCCTTTTTCGTGTAGTCCCACTGATCGGAACACTCCGGAATCAGTACCTCCAGACTCTAACCATTCGCATTTCACTGTTAGTGTAGATGGTTTCTCGTGCCCCTCGGGCATTTGTGTAAATTGTGCAACTGAAGTATTTTCCTAAGAGTTTTGTAGTGTGCTTAGCTCCCTGACTCATAAAGAGCCAGGGTAGTCTTGTTATAAATAAATATCCTTTTATTTTCATAACAACTTGTGTGGTGTCCTTTCACGTGGTGTTCAAGGGGTATATGTGATGGTAAACAGCTGGCTTAACACGCCCTCTAGAGTTTAGCCTAAGACTGCTCGTATCCACGCTACTAGGATAGCTGGTCTATAAGGTTGACTTACAACCAATCATCAATAAGGGTCGTTTGGAATGATACACAGTGATCACTAGAATAGTGAGCACTACATATCAGGCCAACTTCTCACACGGTGGCAGACATCCGCCAGCGATTTCAACCCGGAAAACCGCCTGTTGCATTAGCATGGCGGTGACGACCGCGGCGGTGAGAATTTTCGCCCGCCACTTTTCCGCTGGTACCAGTCCGCACGCATGCCTAACGGGCGGAACTGGACTGCCACAACTATGCCGGTTCAGGGCCAGGCTCCGCCGGCATGATTATGATGCCAGCAGAAGCCAGCCTTTCCACGGCCATGGAACCGTCATGGAAAGGCATGCGGAGAATATCTCTTGGGGCCCATTGCAGGCCCCCAATGTGTTGGGGGGGGGTGGGTCCACTGGGGGGACCATGTCCCTGTACCAGTTGCCTGCCACGCAGTGCAGTGACATGCATGGCATGCTCCTTTTCACACCACAGCGGTGCTGCTGGCAGCAGCGACCGCCGCAATGATAATCGCCAGAATCCGACCGCCGCAGTTGGATTTCGACTGCGGAGCATCCTAATTGGACCGGCGGTTATGCTGCGGTCCTTGCGGGCAGTCTTTTCCCGCTACCATGGCGGTCGGGGAGATTTCCCGACCGCAATCCTAATAGGCCCCTTAATTTTCACTAAACAGAACTACACCAAGCTCACAAACAGGATCTATTCTGGCCCAAGTTCATGGCAAGTTTTTTCAGTCAATCCTATCAGCAGTCTTTAATTTAGTGGTCAGGAAAGAAATCCTACTGGATTTTGAATAGGACTTTTGAAACCACCTGATCTTTGTAACTTCATGCTCTTAGCCAAGGTGCAAATAAAAAAGATAATACAGAAGCCATCCCATCTAAGACATTTTTTTATAAAGGTTTAATGCCAAATTCTCAAATAGAGTGAATGTTATTAGTGAATGAATGATTTTCCGATGGTCTAATCAATTTAAGGCTATTCAGGGCTATTATGGAAGACTCTGTAACATGCATGTGTATAATCATCAAATTTAAACATTCCTGTTCTAGCGTAAGTAAAAAAACATTCTCAGGGCAATGTCCATGTTGGAGGAAGCGGGTTAAAGTCTTACCGTTCTGCCCTGGTCGGTAGATAGGTTTGTCTGTCTGCACCAAAATCCCATTGTTGATTTGCCGGATCAAGACATTCTTGCTCTCAGTGAAGTTGACGCCAGGCCCTAGAATAGATACCTTAATTGTGGCCACTTCCTGGATGCCCCCTTTCGGAGCAGGGACCTGTATGGCAAGAAAGCAGAGGGTGGTATGAGAAACGTCCACAAGAATAATATCATCCCAAAAAAGTGGTCTGGTCAACAGCACACAGAACAAGGAGGCTGAGAATTCACTTGCAGGGCACAGATAGTATTACCAGAAGAATCTATGCTACAGGATACATCCTGTGCCTTTCCTAAATAATCATTTAAGTCTCATGGATCCCTTCAGGTGGACCTACCGTAGTACCAGAAAAAGATGCTTGTGAACAGAAAGCCCCACAAAGGGCAATGGAGCATTCTGGTCACCAAGTGTATTGGTATTGCCTGGAGCTTCTGCGCAGCTCCCATTCCAATGATCTGTTTGGCAGTAAAGATGAGATAATGGGAAACACTTTTTTGGAGGGAAAGTTTTGGAAATGATTAACGGTGGTGCTCCTGATGAACCTAATTTAGTCTTTGGAGATCTCTCAGTTGCCCTGCAGGATGTTTATGCTGTGTCAATATACCCCACCTGGCACCAGGCACAGGCTTCGCTGCTGGGAGTTGCGTTCCCTGGACTCTTCGCACAGGAAATGATGAGCGTAGCATGGACCCTAACACACGAACACGAGTACAGGAGCAAGTAGTGTAACTACAGAGGTCCCTATGGTAAATCACAGTTGCAAAGAACTACTGCATCCTTTCATGCAGTAATGGTGCCAGAGAGGGCTGTGGAGTGATGACAAGCAAAGAGGTTGGAAGGGGGATGCAGGAGAGAGAATTCTCGACAAGCTGCCCTGATGAGTAATCATAACCCTCTGACATTTAATAAAGGTGCTGTGGAAACTAGCTGCAATGGCTGTTAGCGTCTGCTGAAGCCATTTTGCTTTTGGCAGCCATGTTAGTTAGCCATGTGCTCGCCATGTGCTTTCTCACTCTTCACTATTGCATGCCCTTGTATTCGGCTTGTGTCATCAGTTAGTTAACTCCTTCAGCACTGAGCCAGAGCACTGCACATGCTGAGAAAGACCTGTAGCTGCCAGAATGCACCTGCTCTTAGAGAACTGTCAGGCTATTTTAACTAATGTCAGCAATATTGTAACCCCTCCCACTCTGTTGACTAAGCGATTCTTATGTATCCTTATATGTAACTAGCTATTCATGTGCACACTTGTACTGCCTCTTTTTGAGTCTCCCTGCATGCTCAGCGGTAAATACAGTATAAAAGACCCATGATCTCTGTACTCCTTGGACTGCCTCATTACAGTGGTCTGAGGGTATCGTATTGACGCAGTCTCCCTCATGTGAGGTTAATAAACTTGTTTTTTTGATATTCCAGCTTCCGTGCCAATCTCTTCTTTGTTGGTTTAAGGACCGGTGCATCAATGAACCCCTAAAAAGTTCTTTTTCCTACAAATTGACGCCCGAACATGGACCTCATCGGAGACGCGGCTATTTAAGGGAGTGGTCTTGACGGAAGACAGGAATCTACTGAAGAGGACAGGACAGGAATCTACTGAGGACGTACCCTGCACAAGGAGACTCTTTGTCTTTGCAGACCAATGTGTTTTCTGTTTTCCCTGATCTGACCCTCCAGGTGTTGGCCGCTCCCGACTGAGATCTTCTTTGGCGTGAGTATTTCAAAACGACCGTTAGGTCACTCAGAACTTGCCAGTTGGAAGATGGAGACTTTGGTTTGGTAAGGTTGCTGTAGCAACACTTTTTGTTTGGAATGACTTGGCCAAGATTTTGGTTTGTTTGTTTGTTTTCTGCAGCAAATGAAGGCAGGTAATGAGGAGATGTTTCTCTAATTTTTGAAGTCTTGAACGGCAAAAATTGTGTTAAGTCTCATTTGGATATAACATTATATATGCTATAATATTTTTGGCATGCCTCCTTCCAGCACACTTCGTAGAAAGTGTTGCTGTCTTGGTGGTACCAATATGGATTCAGAAAGTACTCAGCTGATTCCCCTAGAGGGGATACCTAAATAGGTTTAGGTATATTAAAAATGGTATTTCTTCCATGATGTATAGTACACTATGGAATAAATATATATATATATATAAAAAGGATCCTGATCTGCGCACTTAGTAAAATTCATAAGTGGTGATGCGGAGCGCTTTTGAGTGTTCTGTCAGCCCAACTAGTTATTTGGTGTAAGTTTGAAAAAGGTCTGAGGCTTGAGCCTGTTTTTTTAACATGGCAGTCTTTCGGCTGTCTATTTGTCTTGGTGTAATCTCTGTACCTTTTTTTGAGATTCCTTTCGTTTGTAAATATGACTTACAATTGGTATTTACAAATGGTTTGGTTTGAGAACAGTCTCTGGGCTGTCTCTTGTTTTTGTCGTAAGTGTTGATTTGTGGGTTACTTGTGTTTTTTGAGTGTCTATGTGGTTGTGGACTGACACAGGTGGTGATGCTTGTATTTGTTTCAGTAAGTAGTGACTATGTTTTTTGTGTCGGAATGGCTTGCTTTAACAAGCAGTGTTGTGTGTTCTGAGTGTATGATCCCCTTCTTGAAAATGTCTGGAATGAGCTAAATTTGGGTTGTTGTCGTCATTCTGTTATGCAAATGTCATTGAAAGAACTACATTTAAAAATTCAAGGAATAAATTATGTAACATATGCAAAATAGCTGCACGCTACCATTAGCAGTAAAACAGTAACAAACTATAGATGTGTGCCAATTGCCACAATGCTAAAGAAAAATTAACACTCAATAGGAAAAAAATGTATAGGCCTCATAGAAAGAGAAAAAAAAAGCTAATGTGTGTGCTTTGCATAACTAGGACTGAATACAAAATGTTACAGTATTATCCTTAGATATTAATATTAAAGAGCATTCACATCATCTGAGTAATTGGTTGCTGCTGAAATAACAGCTTCCTTTTCCACATAACAAGATAATAGATTTGTGCTGGCTTGGAATGCCTGTGTTTTAAATAGACTGCACCGTGCTCAAATTTCAGCACCAGAAAAAGAGCTTTTAAACAGCTGTTTAGCGCTGTCTGACTGAGAGGAAGCTGTCTGTCAAAACAGACTGAGATCAAACTTTTTCAGGACATTACAATACAGCAAAGGGTTTTTCTCCTGAAAAAGGCGTAGAAGTTGAGGCCTGCTGGTCGCACAGCGCAGCTGAGTAAACAACACATGGCAATGCGCGGCCACAAGCTACAGATCAGGCTGTGGGAACTAGGTTTTAAACTAGTACTGCATGGTATGAAGGCACGTGCGTTAACAATTAATGATTTTAAAAGTTAGAAATACAATTTCATTATTTTGGATAAAAGAGACATGATTCATAGTAGGGACTTTCTTTCTTTTTTTTTTTTTTTTTTGTTTGAAAAACCTTTATTGACATTTCAATCAATGACAAGTATGGGCCTACAACCCCCCGGGGCCGGCCGCTAAGCAGTCAGAGCAACAGAGATCTAATGTTAACACAGGCAGCACCTCGGGGAGCAGAATCTTCATGCTACTATAGTCTGGCCAGTGAACAGCGCAGGTAGGACAACAGGATAAAAAGGGTTTTCATTTTATAATGGAAAAAGACAGAAGGATCAGGTGCCGAACAATTTCCCAACAGCGATAAGAGGCAGGCAGAATGATAAACGTAAGCAATAAACAGCAATCTATTGGATCAATGGCGCAGACGCAAAAAATTCAGGATGGGGAAGAATATCATGCCCAGCTGCGCCTGCAGTCCCCTGCCCTAAAGCCCAGCGAACACCCCGGAAATTGTGGCACACATAAAAGGGCAACGATTCACAACAAAGGAGGTGTACCACGCTGACCCCAGAAAAAGAAAACAAGAAGAATCAGAGAAGAAAAAGGAGGCCATGGAAAAAAGAGATGAAAGACTAAAGAATCCCCTCCCCCAACCCCCCACCCTGCACCTCTGCAGATGAGTACGGCCCCCCCCCCCAGCAGTGTGCCTGTCGCCCTGGAACCAGACCCGAAATATAGAAGAAACAGGGAAAAAGGAGTAAGAAAAGAACCCCACCAGAAGGGGGGGTAGAGAGAATATTAATAAACTGGAGGAGGGCCTTCAAAACATGCCCCCGGCGTCTCCCTCCCGCACATTATGTTTCCCCCAAAGCAAACAATTAAGCAACACAAAATCGACCATGTCAAAGAAAGATGGGGAGCATTTTGCACCTACTATACCGACAGTTATACCATGAGAGCACGCAACCCCGAGCCCGCCCGCCTATTAGCCGACCACCACTGAAAGATCATTCTTATCCTTGGCCACTCTTGGCAAATCCGCCCATGCATACCCCTCGACCCGGCGCCATGTCCAATGCTACACGGTAAAGGAGCATCCAAAAACGACCAGGAAGCGACGCACCCCGGTGGGGTGGAAGTCTCTGAGTACCAACCCAGTCAGCATTATGGAGGAACGTCTTTCCCAGTGCTGCCCCAGGATCTGCACTGCACACAAGGTCCAGGAAGGCGGCATCAGCCAGAGTAGACAACCGTTGCTTGAGTTTTCCCAGGGTCGCCGGAGGCCGCACACCGGACAAGGCCACCCCCCCCCACTCAGGTCCAATACCTCCGGGACAGATCAGACCCACAGCCAGCCGATCACACAATAGTAGACTGTCCGGAGTTTCCAGCTGGTCACTAGGCACAGGGGTGGCCCCGACATTGTCATCCTGAGTGCAGTGCAGGAAGTCCCTGTGTATCGGAGGACAGGCGGGCCGCAACTGTCCCAACGCTAATGCCACACCATCAAGCCTACTCCCCAATACCCAAACGCCATGAAGCAAGGTGGAATGAAGGGCACCGAGAGCCTCGAGAAGGTCACAGTACCCCAGGACAGCTCTCTGCGATCGCTCCGCTACGCTCCCCAGAGTCGCACACTCCCGATCCTGCTGTGACCTGGTGGACAGGATGGTAGACTTCATCGTGACAAGATGGCCGCCGGGTAGGTCCAACCTGTATTGGGACCGGGACCCTGGGGCAAGCGCATCAAGGTCCATGTCGCTGGCAAGCAGGGTTCCGGAGGCAGACCAAAAATGTATCCGTTTTGTAGTCAGAGGCAACAGTCGTCCCCACCACGGACCCGCGCCCGCGAAAATCCGGGAGCAGCCCGCAGGAATCAGGGCGAGTTACAAGCGGCGTTCGGGCAGCTCACCGTCGAAGGCAGAGGCAATCACCGGAGAGTCGTGGAACTGCCACCCCGGGCATGCACTGTTCCGCTCCGCTTAGTGGTAGGAAGCGACCACGGCGAAATGTAGGCCGATAGTCGCACCGATCCGGCAGTCCGACTCCACCCAGTCCCCAAAGGCCGCTGTTGTTAAACTGCCACCCGGCCAAGGTGTCCACTCGAGGTCCCGGCTCCAGGGCCGCACAGGCCGCAAATTGCAAATACCCGTTTCTCCGGCGGTACAACCGCCAGAAACTTCGGAGTCACTCGATCGGTTGCCGCTCCCATTCACAAACGCGGGCGCATAGCGCAGGCTGAGGATCTAATGCAGGATATCCGTGCGGGATACGGAGGTTCACGGAGCCGGGAGTCTACGCTGCCGTCCCGGTCGCCATCTTGGCTCCTCCTCCGGGACTTTCTTTCTTGTTGCTTTTTTACATGAGCACATCTGTGGTTCTGACGGTAAATAATTACTGCCCTTTAAAAAGTGACACAAACTATTTTATGTTTCAGTACAGCTTCGGTGCTTAGTGTTATAAATACATGCATTTAAGGGCAAAAGGAAATGAATGAGGCTTGCTTTTCATATGTGGAAACATTAAAAGAGTTAGTGATCATTAGGACTACATAAAAAAATTATTAACAATAATTGCACTAAAATCGTTTTTGCTTTTTTATGATCTTTATAATGTCTAATAATCCTACTGTGAAAAATATATAAGCTCCTAGCATCAAAGTTGAATTTGAGCAGTACTTTACCCCAATGTGGGGAGTGAAATGTGAAATTTCACTTTACCCAGGTGTATAAAAACGTATTTTATAAGGGTGTACCTTATACATTTCTGACCCCCCCCCCACCCCTGGGATATCTAGGGGAGACCCTGGGGGTCCCTAATATGCCAAAACATTGTAGGTTATCTATTATTAAGTGCCCCTACCACCAAAGTCGAGTTTGGGCACAATTTATTTTTTAAAAGCAGGACTGCCACCCAGGGATGTTTTCAAACTGATCTCAGGCTTCAGCAATGCACACATACAAGTGCAGAACAAGCAGCTGGCCTCTAAACTGCTAGAAAGCACACCACACACTGCACACGAATAAAAATAAGTATAAAAAAAACAGCAGAAGTTAGATCCTACCTTTAAAATTATTAGCACACTGGTACGGAACAGGACTGCTTTTCAGCTGTGATTCTCCAGAGTTACTTTGAATTGGGAAGACCGCATGGAATAGCCTTTCTCAGACAGGGGACAACAGGTTCAAGGGTCAGAGGCCAAGTTCTGTATTTAGAACTGACCAACACTACTGAATATAAAGATTTCCACGCAGGGAGCCACTGTGACAGTATGTGATTTCTACATTACACTATGAAAGCTTGTACTGTTGAAGAGTAGTTTGATAAACCGATTTATTTTTGTATTAATTAAATATCCTGATTCTCACATTGTAGGGTAAAGCAGTACAGGTAATGTTTTAGGTAACATTAGCTAAAGGAAATATTGCATATTTTGTTACCAGCATATGGGGATATCACTGTTTTGTTGTGAAATAATACAAGTGTAGGAGATATGCAGGAGGGGTTTATCTGATATGAATAACATTATCAAGGGGTAGCAGCGTCTCTAGGCCATGTGCAGAAAATAGCTCTGCCATACATACAGAAATACTGGGTTTCACTTAAAATTGTTTTGCTAGGGCCAGATCAAATGGCTATGAAATAAAGTTTGCATCAATGTGCTAATATGTTACATAGCCCAATGAGCTAAAAAGGAATTGGTAGTTGGTTAAGGATTAATGTTTTCTAGTAAAGTGATACCGTCCTATGGCCTCTTTGGTGTGGTTTCTCCTAGTTATCTATCTCCTACAAGTTTGTTTGTGCCCAGCTGCCAAAAATGGGGGTAAATATTATTGTCGACAGGAGGTCACCTGTTTCAGGTTACCTACTGTACCATGGGGAGGAGATTAGGGAGATTAGCTCCTGGGCAAATTAAGGGTACCTGAAATGAAGTAGCACATTGTCATTTTTCTTGATTTATGTTCTCTCTCTCTCTCTCTTTTTCTCACTCTCTTGAGCCTGTCTAAGCTGTCTAGGAACGGCCATGAGACATTTAATTGGCTATTCAGTAATACTGTTTTGAAATTGTTGGAATTAATAAAATGGAAAAAAAATACGCCATGTTGCTGCCCATCCTGTCTGATGAAATTATGAAAGGATGAGTAGTCTAGGTTCCTGTTCCCTTATTTGACCTTTAAAGGGGAACTATATGTGGGTAGTTTTTGTTCTAAAATTCTCAGGTGATAACACCATTATTGTTTATGTTATTCTCATGCTACATACAGTTTTGCAAAGGCATTACTAGTCTCTTATTAGTCTGTGTAATTGAGCTGACAGCCCTTATTAGAGCTGGTAAATAGGGTTTTTTCTTTGAAAAAATGATGTTACATAGTCCAGATCGTGAAAAGTAGAATGCACATGGGTTCGCAATGTTAGGAACAACGCCCGTGTGATCTTCAGCAAACATTTCAAAGGAAATTATTGCTTTATAGGAGTTTGTTTGCCACAATAGGTTTTGCTGGAGAAATTCATGTACCCACTATGTTGAGGTATTGTTAGTTATTATGCAATAAGAATCCCTGTTAAATTAGCAGTTTTAGATTTTCCCGCTGCACCTATAACATGAAAGCATGGTCCTAAGCGTAAAATGTAGGTGTTTTACGTAAGAAAAATCATGTTAGAAGTGTCTGCAGTCCTGTATAAGTAGTGAAAGGTTATGACTTATGAAACACAAGCTTGTTAAGACAAGAAGCACAAAAGAATGCTTGTTCTAAAAATTCCCTTTCTTGAGGTTCTTCAGATGAATAATATAGGAATACACAAATGCAAGGATTTGGAGTATGCCTGTATTGTTTTTCTTTTTCCCTCAGAATTTAGTAAATAAACATAGACTTCCTTGGCTGCTTCAAATAGTGTAACGTTTTACTCTTGTCAGTTCACCAAAAAGTTCCTTTTATACTCGCTAATAGGTCCAGGGTTTTTTACTCTCAGATAGATGAAGTGGATCTTGGGTGCCTTGCTAATGTATGGGGTGCCCCAAGCCTAAAAAACATATTTGGAAATAGACTATCCTCTCTGTTGATAGATTATTTGTATGCCTTATCTAAAGATCTTTTTTTCTGTCCACCAATAGATATCCGCTGCCCTACAACCATTGCCAGAGGGGCCCGGACATCAGATCCAGCCTGGGGAGACAGCGCCAATCCAGCTTGGAGTCGAGGTAAAGGGAACCAGCACAGGTATTGCGGGCAACTATAACCTCAGTGAAGGTAGAAGGCCGAAAGCACTGGGACGTGAAGTGTGTACCCCTGCTACTGTCTTGGGCGAAAGACGGGGTCACAAATCAGAATGGAGAAGTGATCCTTTGTGTTAATCCAGTTTTTGATGCCCAGCTGAGAGAGTCACAGACCGACAAGGACGGCAAGGAGGCTTTTGCTTGAGGTAACACCCTTTGAAACAAGGGTTGCTTCAGATATCCCAGCATCAGGCCTCTGAGTCCTGGTCCCTAAGTGAATGCAAGTCTGCACCTCTGTTTGTTGATCAAGGGATGACTTAACACACTGGGTACAATCTGTGGCCCCAACAAAAGAGCAGTGCGCCTGCGGAGCAACCCCTCCCACTCTGTTGACTAAGCGATTCTTATGTATCCTTATATGTAACTAGCTATTCATGTGCACACTTGTACTGCCTCTTTTTGATTCTCCCCGCATGCACAGCGGTAAATACAGTATAAAAGACCCATGATCCCTGTACTCCTTGGACTGCCTCATTACAGCGGCCTGAGGGTACCGTATTGACACAGTCTCCCTCATGTGAGGTTAATAAACTTGTTATTTTTTTTTATTTATTTTTTTGAAAACCTTTATTGACAGTTCAATAAGAACAAGTATGGGCCTACAACCCCCCAGGGCCGGCCGCTAAGCAATCAGAGCAATAACGACAAGTATAAACACAGGCAGCACTTCGGGGAGCAAAATCGTACTGCTAATACTGTGAACAGCGTAAGTAGGGCACCAGGAGAAAGAGGTTTTCATTTTATGATGAAACAAAGCAGAAGGATCAGGTGACAAGCAATTTTAAAACAACGATCACGGATATGCAGAGTAATGAACGTTAGCGATTTACAGCAATCTATTCGGTCAATGGCGCAAACACAAGAACATCAGGATGGGGAAAAACATAGTATACAGTTGCGCCCGCAGTCCCCCGCCAGAACTCCCCAAGAACACCCCGGAAGTTGTGAACACATGGAACGGCAACGAGGCATAGCAAAAGGAGGTGTATCACGCTGATCCCAGAAAAAGAAAAACAAAAAGAATCAGAGAAGAAAAAGGAGGCCATGGAAAAAAGATGAAAGAATACAGAATCCCCTCCCCCAACCCCCCACCCTGCACCTCTGCAGATGAGTACGGCCCCCCCCCCCCAGCAGTGTGCCTGTCGCCCTGGAACCAGACCCGAAATGTAGGAGAATAGGGAAAAAGAAGTAGGAAAGGACCCCCACCGGACGGGGGGGTAGAGAAAGTATTTATAAACTGGAGGAGGGCCTTCATAACAGACCCCCGGCTTCTCCCTCCCGCACGGTAAGGTTCCCCTAAAGTGAACGAGGAACAGCACAAAAACAATCTTCTCAAACCACGATGGGGAGCATTATGCACCTATTGTGCCAGTAGCCATGTCAGGAGAGCACACCACCCCAAGCCCGCCCGTCCACTAGGCGACCACCCCCGAGGGGCCAGCCTCATCCCTGACCACTCTGTGGAATTCTGCCCATGCCAACCCCTCGACCCAGCACCATACCCCATGTTCCTAGGCAGAGGAATGTCCAACAACGACAGAGAAGCGACGCACACAGGCGGGGTGGAAGTCTCTGAGCATCAACACAGTCCGCCGCGTGAGGAAACAGGCTTCCCAGTGCTGCCCCAGGATCTGCACTGCACGCAAGGTTCAGGAAGGCAGAAGCAGCCAAAGCAGACATTAGTTGCTGGAGTTGTCTCTGGGTCGCAGGAGGGCATGCACGGGATGAGGCCACCACATCCCACTCAGGTCCAACGCCTCCGGGACAGATCAGGCCCTCAGAAGGTCGAACACACTGTAGCACACTGGCCGGGGCGTCCAGTCGTGTACTAACCTCAGGGGTGGCCGCCACAGCGTCCTCCTGCGCGCAGTGTGGGTAGACTCTGTGTTCGTGCGGACAGGCGGGCCGCCACTGCCCCAACTCCGACGCCACACCATCGAGCTTACTCCCCAAGATCACGAAACCATGAACCAAGGAGGAGTGAAGAGTACCAAGAGCCTCGAGGAGGTCGCCGTACCCCAGCTCAGCTCTCTGTGATCTCGCCGCCACACTCCCAAAAATCGTACGCTCACAGGCCCGCTGCGGCCCAGCGGACAGGATGGTAGGCTTCATCGACCCAAGATGGCCGCCAAGTATGCCCGACCCTCACCGGGGCCGGGACCCCGGGACAAGCGTCGCGATGTCCACGTCGCGGGCGACCGGGTTTCGGGGGCAGGCAAAAAACTATCCGTGGTCACGGGCAACAGTCGTCCCCACCACGGACCAGCTCCCGTAGAAATCCGGGGGCGGCCCGCAATGATCGGGGCAGGATACGGACGGCGGCCGGGCAGCTCACCAGCAAGGCAGGGGCAGTCGCCGGAGGATCTAAGATTTGCACCCCCGGTCATGCACTCGGTCAGCTACACTGGGCAGTAGAAGTGACCACGCTGAAATGTAGGCCGAGTTTGGCACCGCTCCGGTGGGCTGACTCCACCCAGTCACCACCGGCCGCTGTTGTCGCACTGCCACCCGGCCACGGCGTCCACTCGATGTCCCGGCGCCAGGGCCGCACAGGCCGCAATATTCAGATGCAGCTTTCTCCGGCGATAGCACGGCTAGAAACCTCGGAGTCACACAGTCGGGAGCCCCTCTCCTTCAGAAACACGACCACGTAGCACAGGTTGAGGATCTCAGGCAGGATATCCGTGCGGGATGCGGAGGTTCACGGAGCCGGGAGTCTACGCTGCCGTCCCGGTCGCCATCTTGGCTCCTCCCCCCAATAAACTTGTTATTTTGATATTCCAGCTTCCGTGCCAATCTCTTCTTTGTTGGTTTAAGGTCTGGTGCATCAGTGAACCTCTAAAAAGTTTTTTTCTTCTACAGTGCTGCAGTGAGAACTGGTTCCCATGGTGATTCTAGAGAGCTGAAAGTAAACATCAGGAAATATACTAAGGGCTGAGTGGGTTAGCTCATTGAGAGCCTCCTAAGAGAAGTCCTGTTGCCCCCTAAGGAAAACAAAAATAAAATCACAGGAAAGTTAACAAAACTGTTCACTCCAGGGTCTCCCTTTCAGCATTAAAAAGGTTCCACACTGGAGATGGTGAATTCAATTGGGGTGACCCTGATCAAAAGAAGTTTATTATAATGTACAGTCTAATGGAGCTGCTCCCTTCTGCACAGCAAATCAATTGGAAGGTCACTTTGAAGAAGTTCTTGTTAATGGAAATATAAGCAAAGGTCAGAAGAAGCCATAAAGATATCCTTGGTCTGGGAGACCTGGTCAGCTATGGAAACACAAAGAAGACCTGCTCCAAAATGCAACCTCTAAGGACTACGATTTCTTTAATTTGGCTGTTAGTATCATTGTGGAGATTTTTAAGATAAGGCAGTCGGGGCATGCTAAAGCGTGAATATTGAGGTTATGTCATTCCCCACTGAGATGGGTGTGATTCTGCAGAACTTAGAGGACATCAGAGAGGACACCAAAGAAGTATATAACAGGCATGATACCTTAGCAAATGTGTGACTACTAACGGATCGTCTGGCCTCTAAATATCTGTGATGTTATGGACAACACCATTTCACATGTACTCACAGGACACTACCCTGTGTTGAATCCTCAAAGAGATCGTAAGTCATGAGAAAAACTGCACAGATGCACAAGTAGTAGTACGCATGTGTACACTAGTATATGATAGACACATGATATAAGGGATCAATCGGTCCTGCCTGAAGAAAGCCATTTGACCCTGAGGGGAAGCTAACAAATGGCAGAAACATGTAGACCAAAGATGTGAGAGATCATAAGAGCCTAGTTTCACATCAAGTAAAAGTCAATTCTCATAGCAGGGAGACCTTGAGGTAATTTTAATTATCCTGATACCAGACAAAAAAAGATAATACCAACCTGCTCCACTGTAAATCAGATGTTGAAGCACACCCAGATGCACTAGGCATCTTGGGTGGGAACCCTGTGATGAAGCATGCCACTGATGCAGCATAAAAGCTGCTTAAACTTTACATGACATGAAAACACTTATGACAAACAAAAACCTAATCTGCACTTTGCTCACGTTTAGAAAATTAACATTAAAACTGATTAAAGATGAAGTACCAGCACTGTAAAAGCGTGCTTGGATTTGTAGAAATAGAAAAGGTTGAGTTACAATGCGTATGACATGTTTATGAATTAAAACGTTTACCACTTTAACAGATTAGTAATGAAAAGCATGAATAAAAATGTTTGCTACAAAGGAAAATAACAAATAATTATTTTTCTAAATGAGTCTCCCAACCAAATGTGTTAACACGAGCAATGTAACTTAACATTTTTAGGGGCACATGCATCAAGCAGTTTTGCCTTCACAAATGGGGGAATTTGCAAGAAAGGCTTTCCAGATGCAGCAAACCCTAATTTGCGATTCGGTAACCTGTTACTGAATCGCAAAATGGGTTTGCGATTCGGTATTTGGAAGGGGCATGTTTACGGCGTCCCTTCCAATTACCGAAAACCTAACGTTATGCATGACTGTTTTGTGACCGTGAATGCGGTTGCAAAACATTCGCATATTACCACCTACTTCAAGTAGGTGATAACCCATTCACAAATGGGAAGGGGTCCGTAAGTGACTTGTGGGAGGACTCGCAGAGGACTGCCTACTGCTGTGGTCTGCTGCGCACTGTACCAGACTGCTGCTGTACCTTGAAGGACTGCTTTGCTGCCTGGAGAGTGCCTTGAACCCTCAGAGACCACACCTACTGTTGAGCCCTGTTTCTATACCTGCATACAGGACTACCAGAAGGGCTAGTTTGCTGGCCTCCTGCTCAGAGCCAAAGGGACATAACAGACTCCCACCATCTTGAATCTACATCTGGACCCAGCCTGAGTGAGTCCTGAACCCCCAAGATGTGTCCCATCAGTCCTGGACCCTTGGTTTTGGTGCTTATTGTGTCCAGATTGTCAATTTCCAAAACTAAGAATTTAGACAAAATTTGGTCAAAAAGCTCTCTGAGAATCAGGAGAAGAAGGGGACCAACCTGCTCATCTATCTGCCTGAGGTGCATCGCAGGTCAGATTGACTTTGCGACTTCCCCTGCTATGTTCTTCTCCTCAGCAGAAAATATGGTTTAGCAGTCCTTCACCAAATGGGTATCTGACCTCGTGGAACTGTCTTCTGCTACAGCCCTCTGGTTCATCCCTCTAGAATTTCTCAACTTCTATTTATGCGACTAAGTCCGAATGTAGACACCTTCACCTTACATTCTCTGACACTTTTCTTCAGAAATGTTTCTAAGGTCACAGGTAAGCGCTGACCAGGCACAATCCACTTCTTGTTTCTGAACCACGCTCCAACATAGTAGGCCTTAACTTTTGACTTTGTCCTGGTCTTGCACGACTAGGGGGCATATCATCAACGGCCAGCGATAATTATCGCTGGCCGCTCTTAGCATTAAAATGTTTAACGCCGTCTATCGCAGATATTTATCGCCATGCTAGCGCTGTATTAACAACGCTCATGATAATAGGGGCCTGTGGTCTTAGCCACACAATCCACCCCCCATGTTAAGTATGCCTTAGTCAGGAATTTAACAGACGTTAAATTCCTGCGTTAAGGCATACTTAGCGCGATTTAAATAATCGCTTCCCCGCATTGTAAATATCACGAAGCTGCCTTCGTGATATTTACCCATGTTGTTTCCACAGACACGCCTACTTTGCATCTCATTAACAATGCAAAGTTAGGCGTGCTGGAAACGGGAGCAAAATCAGCAAAACACGCGACAGCGTGTCTTTGCTGATACGGCGATAAAATTATCGCCGCTTTTCGGCGGAAAACAGCCGCAAAAGCGGCGATAATTTGTTAATATGCCCCTAGATGTCCCTGGTTGGTGCTTTGATCTTTTATGTGCTATTTTAAAACTTAAAATGTAAACCTTTATAACTCCAGTTCTACTGGTGGAATTTTTGTTGTTTTGGTGTCAAATAATTTAATAAAATGTGTCTGTTTTTCTAAATTGATTTGGGGGTTTTCTTGTGTTGTGTTTTCACTTTATTACTGTTTGTGTGCTGCATAAATACTTTACACGTTGCTTCTAAGTTAAGCCTGGCTGCTTTTTGGGCCATGCTACCCAGAGTTAAACACACACTTATTTTGTGACTTTTTGCAGTTCGCCCTGGAAGGAGCAGGTGCATGTCACCTGACCAGAGCTCACACTCCAGACAAGCAACACCCACATTTCTCAAACAAACTATGGAATTATAGTTGCCCCATTGATTGCTTTGATCTCCAAGAAACAGCCCAGGAAAGTGATTTGGACCCAGGAGTGTCAGAAAGCATTTGGGGAACTGAAGAAAGCACTATGCACTGCACCTGTACTGAGAGCATCTGACTATAATCAGCCTTTCATTGTAAAGAAGCATGTCTCTGATAAAGAAGTTGGAGAGGTGTTAACTCAAATAGATGTCAAAGGTGGAGAGCGTTCGGTAACCTTTATTAGTAGGCTGCTACTACCCAGAGAATAGAACTGGACGGCTATTGAGAAGAAGTGGTTTTCCATAGTGTGGGACTTGAGTACGTTCCCATCTTACTTCTTTGGACCTACGTTTGTATTACAAACAAATTATAAGCCGCTGAAATGGTTAATGGCTATGATGGGAGAGAATCCCAAGTTGTTGAGATGGACTATTTATTTATAAGGGTTAGACTTTGTATTGGAGTACAAAGTTGGCTTGAGCTACATGAATGTTGATTGACTTTCCCGCCGGTTTTAACCAATTTGACCTCTCAACCTCTCCAGGTTCAGATTTGGTTCCAGGTGCTCTGATCAAGGAAGAGGGTCTGTTGGGAAGGAAAAGTCCTTTGCATGGTGATGGACCTGCATTCCTGCTTTGAGTGCCCCAATTGTACTTATGTCTGGATCCCTAATGCTGTTTTTTGTTGTCATAGACATACATGAATCATGAGTGTACGCCATGAAATAGGTCTGTCTCTCGATTTGTGGTTTTATTGGACCGGGCAGGGCACCCAAAGCACCATTGCCTTTGCCAAGAGTTAAGCAGCAGGAGTGCGGTGATGGCAGCACACTGTATAATGATCAGTAGGAGTGATCAGGTCTTTTTTAAAGCTCCACTACTGTGTTCCTAACTCACCCTTTGCCTACATTGGTTTGATGTGTAGTGCTGAACAGTGCATGTGTGATATACATGGGCTGGGTGTATGTTTGCCTGTGAATGGTACAATACAGGGATAATGCAGTGCTGTGCAGTGGATGTATATTATATGCATGGGCTGGCAATGATACAATACATAGAGGATGTAGTACTGTGCAACGAGTGTATGCTATATGCATGTGCTGGGTGGATATGGGCCTGTCAATGGTACACTACATGGAAGTCTCTGGGTCCCATTTTGGGAGAACCAGTGCAGACTGGATGAGCATGAGGTGAGCAGGTACAGGAATCCCCCCTGACAAATTTGTGTATTGCTGCATTCCTGCAAGCTGGGTGGGACACATTGTCAGAAGGGAGAGCCAGGCTCTTCCTACACTTCAAAGGGTGCTCTTTGATTCAGAGAGAGGTGACTGGGAATGGGCATGGGCACATCGCAGAAGGGAATGGGGCTGATAAGAGAATCATAAAGAATAGGGTTGAGGCCCTGAGGTAACCGTTGATACACATATCACTGTGGCTGACATCCAGGTGTGAGCCTCTAATCACTCATATGGCCTATGTTATGGTGCTATCAGCTTTGGAGTCGCTCCTACAGTGACAGACTGTTTTCTGCAGGAAGAGAAAACAGAGGGGAGGGAACTTCAAAAGGAAGCAGACACCCAACATAACCTTCAAAGACTCAGACACTAAACCACATTGATGTCTGGAAATGAACTATAAGAAGGGGAGCTTGAGTCCCCAAAAATTGTAAATTGTGTGCAGAGGATGAAAGGTGACCCCATATGCTGGGGTGGGGGACCAGGACAAAGGAAGAAGCCTGGTCTGGTCGAGACCGTCTGCAGAAGAAGGAGTTGACTGTGGTGACCTGAGCGGGCCCAAGCCGAGAATTAGACCCAGAACCCGGATCGTCGCAAACTTCCTAGGCATCGGAAGAGCACCAAGAACCCCCACGGCCACTGAAAGACCACGTGTGAGGACATCAAGGACACCAGACAGCAGCTGTTCTGGGCCACGTATTAAAGACGTATCCGAGGCAGTCGCTGCAGCTTCAACATATACAAAAGCGGCGCACTCGGAGAGTCTGGCCGCTTGGATCCTGCTAGTATGCATAAGACTGATTTTCAGGCCAGACGGCCTCAGGGAACTTGTTTGTCAGATAGCGCTGCAGCACTGGAACACTTTTGACTTTAATAGAGAATCAGAGTGGGACTTCTGAGACTCGGAATACTAGTGGGGCTTAACCTGAATGTAGACGATTATGAATGGAAAATAACCACTAAAACTAGCTAAAGGGGAGTAGGACTCTGGGACCCGCCTGTCAAAAACTAGAGTTATGACCTCCGGGGACTTTGTGTATTGTTTGTGAATGTCATATTTTACTTTGTGGTCGTATTTAAATACTCCTTTTTTCATAAAAGTATTTGACTGGGTAATCATTTATTGCTGCTGTTGTGTGTATTTTGAGTTGTGAGCCTGTTTTCATCCCCCCGTGACTACCTCCCTGACAAGAGCCTCGGACTGTGCAACCAGCCCTACCACTGAGAGTCAAGTGCTGAAGGGGTGCTTGGCCCAGTTGCTCAGGATTCACAGTAGGTCGGTCAGGAGTAGAAGATCTCAACCCCCACGGTTGGGCCCAGTAACTCCTGCTTGCCCGTCACCCCCTGATTGGGGTTCTGACAGAGGTGTTGGATACTCACCGTGATTTGGACACACTTGAAAGGTTCACCTGGCGCCACAGCCTCATGGTAAAGGTTGAGGGTGGGTCCCTGGCACTCCAGGGAGATGGCAAGGTTCACATAGCGCAAGGAGGCGAAGCTGCCTTCAAGGTGGAAGCAAACATTCTCTGATGATGGGTAGTGGAGCTCGGCTGGTAGTGTAACCACGTATTGTCTGTGAAGAAGAAAGACGTGGCTGAATGGAGACAAATTCACCATTAAACAGTAACTACACTAAACCATAAAGCACTCTCACGCAGATACATAATGGATCTAACACTCAACCACCATCACTGTTGCAAAGATAGTACATGGAATATATTATTTTTCTCTCTGTTAACACAAAACAGTACCTCAAACACATGTTTGCAATTTGTCTGGCAAACGATTGAGGCAGCATTCCAACCCATCATTCCAACCCATCATTTCAACCCATCATTCCAACCCATCATTCTTTGGCCCACAATGCCGCCTAAGCTTGGACCCAGGCATATGCAAATCAGTCTTGACTTTGGTCCATAAACATTACACCGAACACTTGAATACTTCACAGTGGCATATTGTACACATTGAATTTATCAAACACTGGAACACTCTCTTTTATCAGCTTTTATAACATTGAAGTACTCCCACGGTTAAAAACTATGTGTGTGTGACACTGGTATAGTCAGTATATCTGGCAATGGAAACACCTCTCTTTTACAAAATCTAGGTGCTCTTTTATTTTATTAATTATTTGCTTTTCTTGCGCCTATCTCGCCTAAAGAGCATTTTGGTCTCACACTTTTTGATTGGATGAGTTGTATCCTTCCACTGCTCGTAACTGTGCATTGCACTGAATGAGGGACTATTTTGTACGTCTCCCTGCTCTTCACACTCATGTAAGCCTCCACTCTCTTTAACATTTATCAGCCCGCAACTTGCCTAACAGCCCCCATACATGTCACCACCACTCACCACTGTATCCACAGGCGACCATCTATATATGGATCTTAATCCATTCCTGAAGCGAACATGTGTAGGTGCAGTCTTGGAATATTTTTTCTTAAAGCATTGCAAGATGGCAGCTGTGTGTGCAGTCACATACCAACAAGCCTGCCAAACAGAACGCCGGCCAAGCATTCTGTGGCTGTCAGTTCAATGCACCTGTGGAGGATTATGGTGGGCTGCCAGCTTCTCCTGTTCAGGTAAGCAAGCTTCTAAAGACCCCTTTTCAGATCCTTCACAGTACACTAGAAAATATTCTTGGATGGACAGCAAGTAAATATTTATGCAAAAGGAGAAGCACTACCTACCCAACAGTGCACCTCCAATATGTGTGAGTATTACACATATATTCAGGGTTATGCTAATATTAAACCATTCGACAGGCTTGCCTGATGCTCAAAAGTTATCAATCCCCTCAGTGTGCCAGACTGTGAAGAGTGATTGCTAATGGTGATATGGGCTGTTTGTGTTTTATGGGGCACTGTTCAGACTGCAGATGGTTATTTATTGCACTTAGATCACTGATTCTCTGAATGTGGCCTCTGCAGTAGAATTATGGATCATGCAATAGATACTTCCAGGATGACAGCCTACATTATCATTAGTATGTGGAGTATATTGCCAGGGTTTTCACTGCCCCAAGCACATAAAGTATCATTGGCATGCCAATAGTTGAAGCTGATCTAAAGTATTAAGTACCAGTGCAAACACAGACATCTGCATTGCCCCAATATGTAAAGCAATGTTTCCAGTCAGTAATTCACATTGCTCCTAATAGTCTTGCATGTAAGGAACAACTGCCAACTCATGTTCTGCACTACCCACAGTCTTCGACCTTTAAAGTGAAATTGCCATGTCATTAACAAGCACTGACCCAGCTTGTAAATCTCCATTGTCATTCGCCTATCCACAAAATCCCCAGAAGTTAAGGCCCCATATGGTTTAGCAGTATGTAAAGCATCATGAACATTGTACCTACTATCAACAATACTTCCAGCGTGAAAAGCATGGTTGTCATTTCATTGGACCAAGAATATAAGCACTGCTGCCATCCCAGCATCCACGTGGCCTGTCAGTATGTGAAACACTATTTCCATTCAAGTATCCATAAACGTTTTGATATATAAAGCACCATTCCCATTCCAGTATACACATATGTTTGAGTATATAAAGCATCATTACCATTCTCGTATCCACATGGCTCTATCATGTAAACCACCATCACCATGAAGGTAAACTAAATAAGACTTCCAGGCTTCAGCTTGCAAAAGTTCACTGCCGGCACCTACTACCAACTGCCACTTACCAAGGTGATGGTCTGTTGGTAGTTAGTGCCTACTCTCCCTACTCGCAGAGTTATCTTTTCTACAGTTTATGTCTGAGCATGTTCTGTAGAGGAAGCAGCACTGGTTCATGCCCAGACTGAAATATTAAGTCGCCCTAGAAACTGTACTGCTTCAACAGATAACTAATGTCTCTCTCCAGTCATTTCTATTCGGTGGGAGGGCCTGGTGCAGATGCTCAATGTAGTAGGTAATTCGTGGTAGGATTTGAGGGAACCTTGTTCCTTTCCAGGTTAGATTGGCATCCAACCCTTTTTTGTTGGTCTTCGTGTACATTAGGGTTAAGCTCAGAGTTGGTTTGTGTGTCTCCATGTACATCAAGGTGAAGCTCAGAGGTGGTCTGTTGTTCTCCATGCACAACAGAGTGAAGCTGAGACTTGGTCTGTTGGTCTCTGTGTACATTAGGGTGAAGCCCAGAGTTGGTCTGCAAATAGAGTGAGGAGTTTTCTTTTGTTCAGAAGGATAGAGATGGTCAATAGTTTACAGAGAGGACAAGACGATTTTGACCGAGGGGCAACAAGTGACGCTCAGTTGGTCCCTAGTCTTGATGTGAGAGAGTGCATCCTTGCATGACTTTGTAGGCCTTCAGAAGGTGACACTATTAGGGGAAACAGGCAGATGTGTGGTCTCAGCAAGGGGAACTGGGTAGGCTGGTAAAGATGAATAAAGGGAAAATGAAGCTCCAGAGAGATGCTAGTTGTCGCCATTCTTCCTTTATGCACTCTCCCCCTGGGCTCAGGCAATGAGCAACAACACTTAAGTAATGCTGAAATCAATTATATATTTTTTAATTATTATAAAAGTGTATGACCTTGACAGAGAAGAGCTCTCAGGGATATTTTGATCACCATGATATAATCCCATTGAGGCGGGATGAAGGGTAGATGCGTTAAAAGCACACACCACAACTAACTTAGAAACAGTGACCTGCAATCAATTAAAGAAGTCTCCTCGTAAAACAAAGTTCAATTACTTGCCATTTCATTTTCATCAGCCCCATGTCTATCCTAGTCACTGGCAGATTCTGAGCAATATCAAAGACTCAGCCACCTTCAGCAGTGTGCCCGTTCACCCTCAATAGTACCCGCTATTTGAAGGTCATGGGTGTCTTGGTCGTCACATGCAAGGCTTGAGGTGGCAGTATTAACAAGTTTGCAATATGGCCTTTCTTGCCATCCAGGGCCACTTGCACAAATCCCTCATCAACCGGGGATTCTGCTGGTGCTGGCTCTTCATCTGCCCCTGGTAACGATAGGGCAATGGCTATCTAAACAACTGGAACTTCACCTTCCTCCATTGTGTCACAGATAAGAGGGACTACGTGTGTGCCTAATTGAAGTATGCACAAGTAAAATGTAAATGTAAATTCAGTATTTGTAAAGTGCGAACATCTACCCAAAGGCATCCCGGCGCTGGGGGCCGTCGGGAAGATTAAGCAAGCTATTGCCCAGAGTCACATGGTGCTGGGATGACCTGCCGCCGGGGATCGAACTCTGAGCCCCAGATTCCAACGTCAGTCGCCCTGGCCGCGTTGCCACAAGTTTATTAAGTAAAACAAGCAACATGCGATATCGCTATGTAAAGTGACAACATTTCCACTTAATTATCTTCGGCATCTAATACTAAACCCTTCCCAATTTATTTACCTGATTTGTGTAGGTTTTCTTCATAAATAGTTCAAGTGAGAGTACACATACCAGACACTGAGGGACCATTCACAAAGGCAAATTGAGATGAAAGTCTAACTTTTTGACTTTCGGCATTCACAAAGGGCATTTATGAGTTGCAAGGTTAGACTTTTGTCTCAGTTAAACTTAAGTTGTGTTCTTAAGTCTAACTGAGACCAAAACTTAAGATAAACTGAGCCAAAAGTCTACCTTTACTACTCATAAATGCCCTTAGTGAATAACGAAAGTCGTAAAGTTAGACTCCCATCTCGATTTGTCTTTGTGAATTTGGCCCGAATCTCAGATTAACCGGTGTACACCTTTCTCATGGGAAGAACTTCCACATGCTGTGCTTGTCGTTTGTGAATTCTCATTTAGCAGTGCCAAGCACAAGAGTGAGGCTAAGTATGTCAAAGGCAAGAAAACAATGAAGACTATACACAACATAACCAAACACAATAATTGTAAAAGAATCAACATAGCGTCAGCTGTTACTGTGTTTTTAAAGCAATTTCCTGGAATTTCATAATCCCACCATTTTGCACCATCTAGTGCAATACCTATATCAAATTGATGGGCAGCAATCTATTTACTTCATTATTCAACTCATCATCATGGCAACTTTTGATCTTAAATTCGGAATTGCTATCAAGGCTATCCTCATTTTTAGGAATAGTCAAGGGAAAAGAAGGTGCAGAGCCTTCATTATTGGGGAGACAATGAATAACACACAAGCAGATATATATAAAAATGCAAATAAGGTTAATAACTATGTAGGATGAAATGCCCCCGTGTGGTTGTGGCGCTCACTAACTCCGGTATAAAGTGTATTTCGTGTATCTATCTGTTGGTGCTCAAGGGAAGAGGAGTCATCCACCCCTCAACATTTGCGACCCAAGGGGCTCACACAACTATTTCTACAAGCCCGAGCACACACACAATATCATTCATTAGTTTAGGCAAAGCAATGTAATGCACGAGACAGTATACAATCGTTTGTATTTTCTTTCTTCCGTAGGTCCAGCCAACACGTGTGTCGTCGCTCGGGAGTAACCCACGACTTCCTCAGGGCTTTGGACCGGTTATAATTCCGTCCCGGCCAAGAAGGCAGCGAAAATATTCAGACCGATTATTACAGCTACACAATCTGATATAGCATTCACTGAAGAGACAATAATTGGACGTGAACTGAGATACCTATTTTCCCTGCCTTTTAATATAGATCACAAAAAAGTTCTTATATGTGAATGATAAAAACGCCAAGTATAAAACACATTATTACTTTCAATTTGAATCCCAATCACGATCTGTCGTTTTATAGTAAATCATAGTTTGCACGATATTTAACACAAACTTTTAAAAAACGGGCTATTGGGGTAATGCTATACTCAGTGTCCAAACATTGTAAGGCAAGAAGGGCCGGGCGGCACTGGCGTAAGCCTATGAGTTTTAATAAAGGAATAATCCACTTCTTACGTGGTAATTCATAATAACTACAGAAAAAGACTACGTGCAGTGGCGATTGTTCTGATTGCCCATTACAAGGACAAGGAGTTAGGTTACTAGACCAATCTTTTGTCTTCGGAAAAGTTATCAGCCGATGGAAAGTATTAAACCAGAATCGTGTTAAAAGATATTTTTCATAGGGATTAACACTGAATAGTAAATATGGCTGGATCCCAAATGAGACTTGTACCGAAGCAAGATGGAAGTTTGTGGGCTTTAAGATCTCAGTTGTTAAACGAAGCTCACGTAAATGAGATAAACACGCGTTTTTCAGCTTTTTGCGTGATACTTCGATTACAGTCTCAGGGAACGTGAAAAAAGATTCCAGGTTTACGTCTCTCAGAAAGTTATGGACAAATAGCAACCATGGGATGTTTTTCCACTTTTCCAGAGTAAGATAGTCAGAGATAAGCAGACGAGTCATTTTACATTCTATAGTTTCCCAGAGTCGATGCCATAAAATAATTGGTTGGATAGCAATGAGATCAGAAATATAATCCTCCCCCAACTCCATATGGCAACCGTAAGTTGGCGAACTTTTGGGAGCGGCCAAAAGGTACCGAAAAAAGCCATTTTCTACTTTTTGGATAATTTCCGTGTTGACATAACCCCAAACCCCAGCCCCATACATTGCCACCGAACGGCACTTAGCCCTATAGATCTGGATCAACTCCCGCGAGGGACGCTGGCCTAGTTTTTGCGCAAATGTGACCAAGGCTGTTGTAGTTCTAAGGAACCCCATCTTTCTGGCCAGAAGGGCTGAACCCCAACTAGAGGTATTGTCTATCAAAATACCTAAATAGGGGTACGAAGTTGCGGTCTCCAGGATGGTATTATTTATCTGTATATCGCCAGAATGTTTGAGGCGTTTCCCCAGGTGCATGACAAACGTTTTCTTTATGTTTACTTTTAGATCTAGGCTTGCCATGAACTCACAATATCTATCAAGAAGAAGTTGGAGTTGGCGTGGGGTCCTGGCCATGATCACCGCGTCATCCACGTAGAGCAACGCGGGTATTGGACGACGATCGATCATGGGCAGGTCCTGGCTTCCTACTAACATCGCAGCCTCCAAACCATTCGTATATAGATTGAAAAGAAAGGGTGCCAGTACGCATCCCTGTCTGACACCCTTAACTACTGGGAATGATGTTGTAACTTCCCCCCCCAGACCGTACCGTACTTTTGCTGAGGCCCCTGTATAGAGATTCCGAATGAAACTCACCAAGGGGGGATCAACCCCCATAGTCAGAAGGAGTTTCCAAAGTTTGCTATGGGAAACGCAATCAAAGGCCGCCGAAAGATCGACGTAAGCTAAATGCAACCTCCCCTTTTTCGCCCATACATATTTACCTATCAGTAATGATAGGTTTAATGCCTGCTCCACTGTCCCCAGTCCCTCTCGAAAGCCATACTGGAGGTCAGAAACCACTTGATTGCTTTCAGCCCAGTCTTGGAGTCTTTTAAGAAGTACCTGACCCATCACCTTGCCTGTAGAGTCCAAAAGGGAAATTGGACGGTAACAGGCAGGGCTATTACGGTCGCCTTTCTTAAAAATGGGGAGAAGAATAGAAGTTGTCCAAGACTCTGGTGGGCCAATTTTAGTGGCTGCTTCAAACACCTTTGTAAGAATAGGGGACCATAATTCTAAATTGTTTTTGAATAGGTCCACGGGAACCCCGTCAGGGCCTGGGGCTTTGCCACATTTAGAAGCTTGCAATGCCGTAAGTACCTCGACATGGTCAAAATGAAGGTTAGGGTTAGAGGGGAGGGATGGTCTTCCATAGTTTTGAGTAGCCGGCATCCCCAAACTTTCTGAGGGGAGCTCTGTCAAAGAATCCTCCAAAATACCAAAGATCCTAGAAAAATGATCAACCCAAGCTGCCTCTCCCACTGCTACCTCGATCCGTGGGATCTCTCGTTGGTCGGTTAAGAAAGGTGTTCTTACTATTTTCCAGAAGGAGGCTGAATCCTTGAGGGAACAGCTCTGATGTAACTTAGCCCATAGTTCCTTCTTAATATCCACCTTACAGGATTTAAGTGCTTGCTTATAACATTTTCTTAATCTTATAACTTCCCCTTTGTCCCTTACGGTATTAGTCAGAGCTTTCTTTAGTAAGAGGTAGGCGCTCCTTGTTGCGGAATTAAACCATCCCTTTTTAACACCCTTAGATTGACGGAACAACTCTCTCTTAATTTCGGATGTAATAACAGAAAAGCTAGCCAGTACCTGATCGGGGACAGATTGTGAGTTTAAGCATACTTCAATATGTGGGAGTGTACGACTCAACACTGCTGAGGTAATCTTTTCAGCATCCACTTTATCCCATTTAATTGCATACCCGTTCAGTTTATTTACCCCTAATGTTTCTTGTGTTAGGAGAGTTCGCTTGCTGGGCAGTTCTGGCGTATCAGGAATAGTGATCATAAGAGTGTTGGGAAAGTGATCACTGCTAGGATCGGTACCTGTTCGGAAGCTACATAGCTGCTCCTTAGAAGCTTGCGATACCAAAACAAAGTCAATCAGACTAAATAGTCCCCTGCCATTAAACGTGGGAGTAAAAGAAACTGGGGGGGAAACAAGATCGTTTGCAAAACCGAGATCTAAATTAAATATTATCTCGGTCAAAGTGTTCCCTAGTTTGGTATGAGGAAAATGCGTTAAGTTATAACCCAGGTCATCAACAATACCACAATTGTTTGTATCGCCTCCCTTACAAAGATTTAAATTGAAGTCCCCTCCCCAGACTATGCTAATACTAGTACTAGAATGTTTAAGTCGCTCCTCTGTTAAGAGTTGGGAAATATTTTCCAAGACTGGGAGTATGTCTTTTGATGTCAAGTTATTATAGAAATTAACTATGTAGGACACATGTGTTTTACTAGGTATTAACTTAAGGATCTGGGAATAGGGATTGCTGTTAATGATTTTAGTATCAGTGGTTAGGAGTTCATTTGAGAGATATATTACCAAGCCACCTTTCGCTCTCCCACATAATGAAGGTTGGGCAAATGAATTAAAAGTTTTATATCCTTGCAGATGGATGGGAACAGTTAACCATGTTTCTTGCAAACAAATAATGTTATGTTCCCTAATGGTAAAGAGCCATGATGGATGGTCTGCCTTAGAGCGCAAGCCGGCGACATTCCAGAATATTAATTTGAGGGATAGGTCAGGTTTAGCCGAACCCCCCCCCAATTATGGTATCGTCGACAGGGGATTTTATCATAGCCCTTGGGGAGCCTAGGTCTAATTGAAAATTTGATATACCCTCCAGTGAGGGTTGAAGCTCCTCCATGGCCCTAGTGGAGGAAAGGAGTTGGAATACTTGGTTCTCTTTTTCAGGAAATGGACAAGTCGGACAGACTGAAAACTGCGATGATTGAACCAGTCAGTCATTTGCGTCCAGACCTGATGAATGATCGAATCTATAAAGAGCTTAGAAGGGTTTAGGGCAATAGAATGGATTATAACCATTATAGCCATTACTGTTAAACAAACAGTTATTGTGGCTAAACATAGGACGCTCATTAGGGTAACTAGTTAATAGTCCCAGATTAGGTGTAAATTCTACTGCAGATCTCGGGTAGAAAAATATCAAGTCACGTGTCGTGATACCCCCTGACCCAATTTCCTGAAATTCACCTAGGATGTATCTTACAGTTCTACGGTCTGAGAAATTAATGATAATAATGTCACCTGATAGGTTTTTCCTTCGACGGCCCAGCCATGGCAGTCGCCTGACATGAATAATTTCACCATTCAAATAGAGAGGGAGCGGCCGATTTTGACGGAGCCATAAAAGCACTTTGTTTTTTAGTTGGTAAAAATTTTCCGTCTTACCTTCCTCTAAGGCTGGAACACCTGTCAGAATGACTACATACGGAGCCGCTTCCGGGGGGAGGTCTACTAGCCTAGTCCTAGGCTCTCTCATTACATCAAGTTTTGAATGGACACCTTGATCAGGGGCAAGTCTTAGGTTTGCAGGGTTCCCACCCCCCTGTATGTTGTTCACCCTGGGTTCAAATGCTAGACGTGGTACACAAGGCGCACTTAGCTGGGAAGGTTTTGGGTTAGAAGGATTGATGTTCTTTACCCCTCCCTTTTGGGGGGGGGAAGATCGAATATTATTTTTTACACATCTTTTTTCCACGGGGACAAAGGCAAGCTTTGATGAAACAGGTGTCAAGGATGATGGTAACCCTTTCTTTAAGGTGACCGATGTAGGGGTCGGTACTGCCATTACCAGGGGTACAGATGATGGAACACTGTTAAGTTGAGCCTTATTTGCTACTATGTTCTCCCTAACTACTTGTTCTAGGGACCCTAATTGGAGGGTGATTCTATTCAATCTCTCTATTACTGTCAGAATAAAGGATCGTACTATTTGCCCGATGGTCCCAGTAATATTGGTAATAATAGGGGTCTCCTTGGATGGAATGGATTGAGGGGTAGGCGGGGCAGATGTCATGTGCAATTGCGGGGTGGATAGTGCAGGGGTATTATCAGAATCAGGATTTTGGTTTAGAGTTTGAATAGGCCTGCTTAATTTACTCCTTAACGTTCTACCTCCCCACTTTCTCCTTCTTTTTGTTGGCGGGGGACCTTGGCAAAGATCAAGATTGTGCTTCCGAGTGTGTTTCTCTTTTTGGGCAATCTCTACCACAGGTGACGAAGTGGGCGCCCGGGACTCAACAGGCGAAGGGAGGTTACAAGTAGAGGTAGAGATGATGACACTTAATTCATTAATAGAATCGGCAATAAGGTCAGTAAAGGAGTCTATTAGATTGGATCTGTCCCGGAGAAGCAATGGAGTGCTTTCAATAATAGAAGATTCACAAACTGTTGGAGTTATATGAGTCCCATCATGGACCGACAAGCTTGGTTGTATTGAGTGCAGGGACGTGCGCATGTTCTTAATAAGCTCAATCGAGCGGCGCCTGTCAGCTCGCCGCTCAGCGAGAGAGTCCTCCCTATCTGTGTCCGGAATTGTCCTGATGACAAAATGGTCCAAGGTTCCTTTGATAGCCCTTTTTACCAAGGGGGTTTTACCCGTTATACTCATGGTTCGTGGTGTTTGGGAAAAGGGACTGACAAACTGGGATAGGGGATATGGTAAGTAACCCACAGAGCCTTATGAGGTAATTTAGCAGGGTAAAACAATTGGACTAGGTCAAAACGGTATGCGGGTACAAACACGGAATTTTCATAGTGGCTTACTTGAAGTGACCGTTTCGAGGATGACAGAGGGGAGGCCCAGCCCGGCCTTTTCCGGCCTAGGACGGCCGATGACGGCCCGCCCTTTGCCCGGCTCGTCCCGCGCGCGTCCCGCATAGCAGGCCTCAGGGTCTGTTATATGCGCCTCCTGGCGCTGGCGCTGCGTGTCAGGGAACGCGCCGCCGCAAAGGCAGCCGGGAGCTGAGGTCCCGGAGCGGCGACGCGGCTGATTACACCCAAGGACTCCTGGCGGTGGCGGTGAGGTTTGATAGCAATAATCCAGGTAAGGTCCCCAGCTCCGCCGGCCTCAGGGTCTGTTATATGCGCCTCCTGGCGCTGGCGCTGCGTGTCAGGGAACGCGCCGCAAAGGCAGCCGGGAGTTGAGGTATCGGAGCGGCGACGCGGCTGATTACACCCAAGGACTCCTGGCGGTGGCAGTGAGGTTTGATAGCAATAATCCAGGTAAGTTACAAGTCAGTTTTCAACAGTAAAAGCACAAATACACGTTTGGGCCCTAGGGGCGTACCAAACCATATACCAATAAAGTGGTATAAGAACCACGACTGAGCTAGACACAAGGCCTAGAGCCTGTAGAAGTGCTTGGACCACAAGGAACCACCCAAGGACCTACGGGGGACGCGTGCAGTGTGAGAACACAGCCGCGAATCGCCGTTAACTTCTATGGGGAAAGACGCCTTTGGAAATTAAGAGTTTAAGGACACTTAGAGGAAGACTACGAGTGAACCCTTTCGGACTTAGAGGTGTCTAGGGAAAACACCCATGGGAGCACTGGAGTACTCGAGTTACCTAACCCAGGGAAGCCGGGTGCATAGGTGTCTTTTGGTGTCGGGTCGCGTCGCTGTTTTTAATGGAAGCTGACAAAGAAGTGCTGCTGCTGTGAAGAGGAGAAGTGTCTGGAAAGATCCAAGCCTGGATCGAGGATGGAAGGAACCTGAAAGCAGAGGGGACAGATTCTGGGTCACTTAGTCCAATGCCCACAGATGTCGGGTGCTTCTGTTGAGTTGACTGGTGTCTTGACTCTTCAGCCACGAGGTCCATGAGGCGTCGACGACAACCAGGAGCGGGATTCGTGCTGTCCCATGAAGTCTGTCGAGTGCTGCAGTGTCGGCCACCAGGATGGACCCAACAAGCCTTAGCAACGGCAAGTCAAGTGGAAACAGAAGAAAGACGTCAGTGCAGACCAGCAAGGTCTGGGGGACTCACCCAGCGAGGGTAAGTCGGGGCATGTCTGGAGCAATCAAGAAAGCCCAATCAGAAGAGGAGTTGCCTTAGTGGGTACCCACTAGCCAATGGGCTAGCAATCGCGAAGGAGCCTCAAGCGGTCGCACTTGAAACTGGCCCACAGGTCACTTGTGGAGTGGAGGCCAGAGATCTTCAGTGCAGGAGGTGCTCAAGGCGGGGGCTACTCGGAGCCCAAACCACAACTTCGAAGAAGACCAGGAAGATGATGGATCGGCAAAAGTTCACAGTGTCCAGGGGTCAAGGTTCCACATCACCCATGACAGCCACGGGCCTCAGCTTTGCTGTGGACTCAGGGTAACCTCGGGGAAGTCTGGAAATCCACCTCGGGTGATGCAAAGACTTCGGCGTCCGGCGAGAGCTTCAGAGTTGCAGACCGGACAGTTGCTTCTTTGGTGCCTGCCAAGCAGGGGAGTCACTCCTTGACCCCAAGGGAGATTTCTTCAGTCTTCTAGTCGAAATAGAAAGTCGAAGGTCCAGGATATATGTTGCAGAGTTTCGTCCAGGGTAATCTAAAGTCTCAAGGACTGGGTTCCCATACTTATGCTAAGTTTGGGGGTTGGACATACTCTAGGGACCCACCTATGGTTTGGAAAGAGCGGAGGTTACACCCTTTTCCTTTTTCCAGTTTCACGCCAGAGCAGGCCCCTGCAACCGGTTTGAGCTGGACTATGCACAGGGACACCAAATGTGCCCCCAGTGCAGGACTTCAAAAGCACCCGAGAGTGCTCCCGCCCAGCCCCAATACCCACTATCCTGTCTGGGGAGGTGGTTACACCTCCCTGTGACAGGAAACCTATTGTCAAGGCCTCCCCTGCCGGAGTTTCAGTCAGCAGCAGGAGGCCAGACCCGTGTCTGTGGCAGCAGCATCCATTTTGTGATGCCAGGGCCTAGTCAAGCTGGTACCGGGTGTACCGGTAAAGTCATGTCTCTCCCTCTAGAGGGGATGAATCATACCTCCCCCGCCAGTTACTGGTAGGGAGGTATGATTCCAAGGTGTTTGACACCAAACACGACATGTTTCTGTGCAGCCATTTCAAAGTTAGCATTTACCGCAAGGTTATAATGCACTTAAGAGTTTATGGCCAGGCTTCACCACAAACAGCATCAGAGGATTATCTCTGAATGCTGCAGAGGGGCCCTGCTCATGCTAGGCACCCTCTCACATAAAACCAAGCACGCTGCCTTCAGGATTGTTAAGGCCTGCCATAGGAGTGACTTATAGGTTTTATATGTGTGTGCCTTGGTAGTGATATAGGTAGCCTATACCACAGTAAGGGGTGCTTGCACCACCTTACCCAGGCTGCAGTAGCAGACGTGTGGTGTCATTTTGGAGGGCTTCCCAGGGGTGGCACAATACATGCGTCAGCCCCTGGTAGGCCTCTGCTGTACCTATGCCCTTGGTGCATAGTATACCATATACTAGGGACTTATAAGGGCACTCCAGAACCAATCAGAGATGTACCTAATGTACATGGAAACCATTTTAGAGAGGAAGCAGATAGGCTGGGGTCCTAATTAGCAGGGCCACAGCAAGACTAATGTCGAAAAACAGTGAAACACCAGCAAAAAGTGGGGGTACCCATGTGAAGCAGATCCTACTCTCCTACACCCTTTGTGTTGTTTAAGAATTCTAGATCCAAGGTACCTTCCTCTGGAAAGGACTCTCCATAGTGAGTCCCACCCACTGTTCTGCATTTGCTTTTTCCATACTGATGGAACATTGCATTAGCGGGAGTTGTTTTTACTAGGGGCTCTCCGTATTTAGATATTTGGGCCTTCGTTCTTCCTCTATCAGGCACTCATTCTCGCGAACTAAGAAGGGGTCTGCCAGCTTCATGTTGCAGCTCATCCATGGAGAAGTCAGGGTTGAAGGAAAAAGAGGACTAGAAGGCTCCAACTGTTCTCTGGCCCACTAGCCCTCTTACTTTTGGAAAATATCAAGTCTCGGACATGCAGCTTGCAGAAATGCTAGGGCAGCTGCAACAGTAAGCCGCTGCTGCACATACATTCCTCCTTATACAGTCTGTGCCAAGGCCCTGGCACTCCTGCATACCTTCCCTTTCTCCGTGCTGTTTCTATAGCCCACTCACTCTGCAGCGGAGATTATATTCACATCCCCCTGAGTCCAGCCAATCTCTCCAGACGACTCACCCAACCTGGCTGGATCCACCGTCTCCCACCCTGAAGACATTTTCATATTTACTTAGAACAGCCAATGAGGGAAGAAATAAACATATACAGGCTTCACATTATACAGTTTTAACTGCACTAATGCTCTCTGATCTGATTGGTGAGTCGGGTGCTGGGACACACTCCAGCCCAGCACCCCTGGAGATAGCTCTCCTTCACCTTGGCACCTGGGGTTGCTAACTTGAGTCCGGTCCAGCTCTCTACCCACCATAGCCAGGTGTAAGCAGTTTCTGGCTGAAGCACCAGATTGTCAACCATATTCACAGTTCTGTCTGCCATACAAATCCTGATTTCTAGGTGCCTAATGTATCACTCAGCACTGGCATGATACCCCAGGCTTTAAGGCAAGCAGCTGTGGCCCCTTTTTTGAAAAAGCTATCTCTTCATCCCTCAGCTCTGGGCATTAAGAGCCCTATCTCTTAGCTACCACACAATGCTAAATTCTTCAAATGTGGATTTACTCTTCAACTATCTGCACTATCTGACCACCAGCATCCAATCTACTGGCATCTAACTTTTTACGTCCTCAGAGGGCACCCTTAATAGCCTCCCTAAAACTATTTGCAATCCGTGCAACAAACTGACAGATATTAACAACTGGTTTATCAACATCTTGATGGGGGAGTAACTGCAGGCAAGGACGGCAAAAAACCTGCCACCCACCTCCATCACTGAAGACTAGGAAGATTTTGGACAATTTATGGTTGAATTTCTGGGGGAGGATGAGGGCCAACTGAACTCTTGAAAATGGACCACAGGAGGTTTTCTGAAAAATAGATGATGCTGTCAGAAGGGTGGCTTGTTTTTTGGGTTTTTGGAGGTGAGCTCTAAGGTTCGACTGAGGTTCTCTGTGGGTTAAACAAGGGTCTTTTGCTGGGCAGCTGAAGGTGTCCGAGGATTCACAGTGGTGTCAAAGGCTAGCTGGGGGAGTTTTAGGAACAACTGAGAGTGAGTGAAGATAGGCTCAGGTCTCATTGGGGCATGCCAGCAGTCTCTGTGGGCTGATTGGGATCATTTAAGGCCCCACTGAGAAGGGGCAGTCTCCGGGCCTCCCAGAGCACATTCATTATTTATAAGTGCATTCTGGAGGTGGACATCAGGCCTTCTTTCATTCTTTACATTATTACATTGACGTCCAGAATCTAATGGACTAGAATCCAAAACCACACACATAAAATACCTTTACGAGGCACATTTCTGCTAGCAAGTGGCAACAATCCCGGTGTGACACCTTCAGCCAGTCCTGATTTTTTTCCTCAAAAGCACCTTGCACGCTAGGATTTATTTAAGGTCACACATGCAATGTTAAATGTGAAATTAAAAGTCTTGAAACACACATACAATTTAACTTAAAAGCAGCAGGTGGGTAACTGGCACTTGCAAGATCTTCTCGCCTGCGGATATGTATTTTTTGTGTGCTCTGCATTCCCTCTGGGAGATTGTGATGGGTCAGCCGCCATGTGTGTAACAAGCAGAACAGATCTCATGCAATGGTCATGACAGAGTCTGCAATAGTAATTCAACCAGATTGAGACAAGCTTTGCATTCTCACCGTGTCTATGGTGCTGTTTTTTCTGCAGCCTTTTTTCTGAGCATTGTTACATTATTTCATGTCATTGAACACAGTGGTAATGCTAGGTATTGTCACCTTATCTGAATGTGAATGGCTTTAATCTTGATGATCAGATTCAACACATTATAAAAGTGGAATGTAATCATTTTAAGGGCAGCTGCTAGTGGCACAAAACAGAGTCAAGCAAAGTTACAACTACCCTCCAGACTCCTGGGCTCCACCTCCCTCTCTCACACCCCTGCATGTGCCGTACAACAGCGGAGGACGCTCCTTCTCCTACCTCGCCACGAAGTCCTGGAACTGCCTCCCCCGCTATCTGTGGACCTCCTCCTCACTTTAGGAATTCAGGAGACTCAAGACCTGACTATTGAACTGATGCCACCCGAGCAGCTTGGCTGTCAGTGCCTGGGTACCCTTGGGGGTGATAAGTCGCGCTTTAAAAATCCTGCGTGATTGATTGACACTTATTGAATTGCTAGTGGTTTAAGGCAGCAGATTCTGGTCCACTGCACTCATAAGTGGCACCAAATGACCAGAAAACAAATGAAAAATGTAGTACTTCAGAAGCAAAACACTTGTTTTCCTGGCTCGCTGAACATCATTACACTTTTCATGGAGAGATAAACTTATCTGTATATGAAAATCTGATCACTCTCATTAACAGTAGACTGATACGCTTGTCTTCTGAATGAGATGGCTAGATTATTTTTTTAAAGTAAGTGGCTGACAAAGTCCTTGTGGATGCTACTTTTCAAATTCCCTTAGTATAATAACACACTCAACATGTCCTTTCTTCCCAACTTAATCTGTCTCTATATTGCTATTCCACACTGAAGTTGGTAAGGGACTTGGCAAGGATGTGGCAGAGGCGTACCTGGCAGTAGCTGATTTGCGGCTGTGGCAAAGTGGGTACTGAAATGCCAGGGCTTTCATTCTTAAAATTTGTTTTAAGAGAGAGCCTGTTATAGTCAAGTTATAAATAAAATTATATATAATCGTGCTTGATTTCTAAAAACAGCACTTTAAGTGTATTAATCGCGTTCTGTATAATTACTGGCCTTTACACTTGGCTGGCATTACAAAGAAGCTGCCCTAGTTTAAGGAAAGCTCTGTTAGCGTGTACTGTTAACAATCGTGTTACAAAACAGAGACTGGAGGTACAAACATGAAGCTAATGTAATGGAAAACAAGCACTGGCGTAGCCAATAGGTCTCGCTTTTGGGACCTTATAAGTATTTAGCTATGCAGCACAATATCCTTGGTGCAACAGCACTAACTATTGCATGGCTAAACACTTATAAGGTCCCAAAGGCGAGACCTATTGGCTATGCCAATGCTTGTTAAGTATTGGAAAAGGTATTAAAACTAGAAAACTACTGAAGATCATAGCAGCTAGGTTGACAGTAATTCATCTTGAGTAACTCGTTCTGCAGCTGTGTTTGACAGTTTTGCCTCTCACTTCCGAGAAATAATGTCCTGCGTCACTTCGGAGCAGATGGCGATGAGAAATACGAATACAGAGTAAGTGTGGCTGTTACTCTTCCGCCTCGGCGTAACCATCCCCGCTTTAAACGGCAGCAGCCGCGTGCGAAGCTGCTGAGCCAGCAAACAGCAGTTTTCAGATCGAGGCTCGAGCTGGCACTGAGAGGTCGCGTGGAGCCACCCTGAAGCATGTCACCACACTCGAAGCCATGTCTGGGAAAGGCAGTTTTCATATTTCTCTCTTCAGAGTTACATTCAGATTGTACCTGAACCCCGCATGCACTCCCGACAAAGTGTTGGGACCTATAAATACTACATCGAAGAAAAAATTCTATTAGCCCGCACTTGAACACTGAAGCCCTATTTGCTGCACAAGTTCCTATGTGGATAATGTCCAAGTCAGGCTAGTTTTCCTAGTTTTGCTACTAACATCCTTTAATTACTCAGAGATTTTGTTTACAGAAGAACACCACATTGGGTAGTCACTAAGGGTGGGCGCTTTGCTCCGCTCCGTCCACGGAGTGTGCGTAGTACTGCCCACTTCGCGCTGCGCAAAGTAGGCGTAGCAGGGGCAGACTACGCACACCCCGTGGCGGAGCAGAGTTGCCCGCCACCCGCCTCACTCCCGCCCTCATTTTACAATTACTATAAGCATTAGATAAAGAAAAAATTACTTACCTGAGCTGCCGCGTCCCGGGGCTCCATCTGATGTTTCCTGGATAGCTTCCTCCTCACGAATGCGCATGCGCGGGCGCCCGCGCATGCGCATTTCTCCCGAGAAATGCGCATGCGCGGGCGTCTGCGCATGCGCATTCGTGAGGAAGAAGCTATCCAGGAAACGTCAAGATGGAGCCCCGGGACGCGACAGCTCAGGTAAGTAACTTTTTCTTTATCTAATGATTATAGTAATTGTAAAATGAGGGTGGGAGGGAGGCGGGCGGCGCGTAGTGGGGCAACACGAAGTGTGCAGGTGGGCGTAGATTTGCCCCCACTCCGTAATGCTTCACGTAGCCTCACTACGCGCACTACGCCCAGGGTTGGTAGTCACACAGATTAAACATGTGTGCTCAGTCAGCTTTATGTTTCCCACACCAAACACCTTCCTATCAAAAACCTGTGCTACTGTCCCCTAACAATCGCAGAGACTGGTCCGAGGACGCTGTGATTTACAAGGGAGAACAATGTGGCTGACGCAAAACAGAGGAAGAAAAAATTAAAACAATTCCCTGATAAGACAGGAGAAGGGGAATAGGACAAATAAGACTGTATGACTGAAATAACAGAGGCGTGCGAGACGCCATATGTGGTGGGGGAGGGGGAGAAGCGGGAGTTGTGTGCGCGAGCAGCCATAGCTTGGAAAACAAGCATTGGCCTCGCACGGAAAAAGTGAAAGCTCCAGATGGCGCCTTGAGCGCTGAAAGCTGCCGGCTGCGCGCGTGCACGCTCGCGTGAACGTAAGCGCTAGGCAGTGTGGCAGCACTTTCAAAACCCGTACAGTAAATGTCTTGGACAGACCAGCGCATGCGCTGGATCAGGCGAGACCTAAAAAGTAAAGAGATGACAAGATATTCCTTCTGTAATTCAAACCTGTATGGGTTTGATTGGGAAAGATAAAATTGAGCATCCAAGCTCCAGGGGTGGTACAAACGACCACATCAGTGAAGACCTGAGCAGTAAATTAATTGTGTTGCTCAAACCGAGCAGGGTGAACAGAATTAAAAAATGTGCACCAGACCGCGTGAAACCAATAGCACAACAAAAGAGAAAGCAATGGAGTTACATAGTCCTTGCAAGCATCATATGCTTCCTGCTGTGATACGAAAGAGCCACACATTCACGAATCTGAAACTTCACAGAAATCTGCAGTTTATTGTGTCTCAACAGTACTTATTTTATGCATGCAATTGTTCAAAAGAATATTATATCTGAAAGATTCCAAAGGAGCCATTTATAAATAAATATTTGAGAAACCTTTAAGTAGTATTATACTATTTGCCTAATGTTGTTAAAAATGTACAACCCTCTCTAAACTAGGCATTAAGTTTGACAGCACCTTGACTAAAGTATAGTGCTTACTGTGAGAAGTTGGCCTGATATTAGATGTCACTAATTCTAGTGTACACCCTGTATCAGTCCAAACAACCCTTATGGTGATTGGTTGTAAAGTCAACCTTATAGACCAGCTATCCTAGTGGTAGCATGGACAAGAGCAGTCTTAGGCTAAACTCTGAATGGCATGTAAAGCCAGCTGTTATACCATATGTAACCCCTTGAATGCCAAATGAAAGGACACCACAACAGATATATATAAAAATAGAATGTATTTATTCTAGTCAAACCCTCAGCACTCTTTATGAGATTCGAGGTAAGTACAACACAGTCTTAATTATGCATACATTAAATCACACAGGTAAGTAATACAGTTAGGCGCTAGGGGCCACGCAAACCATATACTAAGTAAGTGGTATAAGGACCACTGTCACGAACACAGGATAGGCCTAGGCCTAGGGAATCGCTGGGGCTACACTATACTACCAAAGGTTAGGAAGTGGGAGGCCCACGGGATTCAGGTGCAGAGTGGAAACACTCACGCGTAATGCGTAAAAGTCGATAGAATTACTAGTAGTTAGAATTTAACAGTTTTAGGACACTTCTGGTATAGCTAGAAAGTCGAGACTCGGAAACTAGACCCTAGGATAGTCACTATCCTTGTGAGCACCGGAGTACTCAAGTTACCTAGCCCACGGGCTGCGGGTGCATAGGTGTGAACTTGCGTCGGGTTACGTCGTGGACTTCTATGGATGCCTGAAGGAAAGTTGCTGACAGGCAGTCAGTGAAGAGTGTCCGGTGGATCCCAAGGTGGGGATCAAGAAGGAAGGAACCTGCAAGCAGAAGGGACAGAGTCTAGGTCACCAGCCAGGAGCCGGGAAGGAACCAGGAAGGAACCAGGCGATGTCGTGAAGATGCAGGTGAAGAGGTGAAGCTTGTTGCAGCAGCCACGGGTACCAGGAGGCGTCGAGGACGACCAGGACCAGGAGGTGAGCTGTCCCACGAAGGCTCTTGCAGTCGGCGGCGTCGAAGTCGAGTCAGGACCCAACATGCCTTGGCAAGCGGAACCCACGCAGGATAGAGGACTTGCTTCTGGTGCAGACCAGGAAGGTCTGGGGTGCTTCTCTTTCACAGAGGAGCGGGTGCCAGTCTGGAGGAGCCAGACCAGCAAGGTGAAATTAAAGGTTCGTCGTCGCAAAGGATACTAGCCAACGGGCCAGCAACCGGACAACACGTCGAGCAACACAGGTGCAGAAGGGCCCCACGCAGGACACGTGAAGTGTGGGGAGCTGGTCTTCTTTGCAGATGGTGCTCGGGAGTGGGGCTTCTCAATTCCCCAAGCACAGCCTCGAGGGAGCCTCGGAAGTCGCGCTAGTCAGGTACTAGCCACTTTTCCCCAGTCGGCGGTCCCACGTCCCTCGTCGCCTCCACGGGTCTCAGCTTCGCTGGAGATGTGGATCTGGTTCAGAGGTGTCTGGAAGTCTCAGCGCTGGTCAGTCTCTGCAGTCGTCCCTCGTAGGATTTAGTCGCAAAGCAAGCAGCGGTTGCTGGATGGTGCCTGGTTGCCCAGGGTGGTCACTCCTAGGCCACAAGGGAGATTTCTTCAGTCTTCTTCCTGAGGTCGAATGTCGAAGGTCCAGAGTTTCTGTTCAAGTTGCAGATTCAGGTTAATCTACTTTAGCAGGGCCCAACTAGCTACTAATATACTGGGCTAGTGGGCTGGCTACCTGCAAGGTCCCTCCTATGGGTGGGACCAGGAAGGAGAGTGGCTACACCCCCTTTCCCTTGTCCAGTTTCGCGCCAGAGCTGGGGCTGGAGTGCCCCAGCACCGGTTTGAACTGGACTATGCATGGAGCACCTTGTGTGCCCCAGGCCTGTCTCATTCCTGGCCCAATACACTAAAGTCTGTCTGGGGAGGTGCTAGCACCTCCCCAAGCAGGAAACCTATTGTCCAGGCCTCCCTGGCTGGGAGGGCTCCCAGCAGCAGGAGGTCAGACTCGTGTCTGTGGCAGCAGCATCCATTTTGTGATGCTGAGGCTTTGGTGAGAGTTAAACAGCAAAGTAGGATTTTAACATGTCTCTCCCTCTAGAAGGGAGGAATAATATCCTCATCACCAGAAATGGTATGGGGGTATTATTCCAAAGTGTTAGACACCTTACACGACATGTTTTGATAAAGCCAAACCATAGTTACCATAACCGTTTAAGATTATAAGGCACTTTAAGAGTATATGTTAGGCTATATCATAGAACAGCTATAAGGACATGGTTCCGAAAGCTGCAGACAGGCTCAGCTCATGCTAGAGCACCATCTCACATGTTACCAAGCACTCTGCCTCCAGGTTTGTTAAGGCCTGCCATATGAGTGGCTGATAGGTACACATGTGTCTATTGTTGGACTTGGCCCTTCTGGCAGGTTCACCCCTGAACTTTTTTGCTTTTTATTGGTGACTTGGTGTGGTGATTTTTGGTTTCTGAGCACTTTCCCTGTGTCCCAGGGTAAAGTGCGTGCGCGCTCTGAGTGCATGTGGTGAGATAGGCCTGCCCTCCCATAGGAATGCATGGGGAATGTATGTGTCCCTAGTAGTTCCTGATGCGTGGGGTGTGCAGGCCCGAGTTTGGTATGTGCGGACTCGTGTGATTGAATGCTGCGCGATGATGTGTGCGGCGTGCATGTACCTAGTGTGGAAGTGCCACTTCTAGAAGTGGGCACTTCGGTGTGCAGTGTGAAATATGTGCCTTGTCGCATGATTGGCTGGTTGAGGTCATGTGTCGGGCTAGGGATTCCCCAGAGTCAGGATGAGTCACCCAGTGGTGAATGGGGAGATCAGCAGCTAGATGGGTGGGGGGAGTACACCTGGGTCCTGAATAGGGCAGGGTTTTCCCCACACAATGCTGGCTCCGCCCCCTGTGGTGCGACTGATGACCCTAGCCCTGCCAGTGAATAGAGTGAGGGGCTGAGCACATCAAGGGTGCTCCCCAACCAGCTGCGACTGGTTTTCCCCCTCACCCTGAACCCAGAACAAAGGGAAAAGATGTATAAAAATGGGGCTGTGTCCCCACAGAAGTTGTTCTGTTTTTGGATCCTAACAGGAGGGGGGGCTGCTGCTGCTGCTGCTGGAGGCCAGGAGGAACCGCCACGTGGGATTGCCTCCCTGCCCTGGAGGACCCAGTGAGCTGGCCCCTGGCCCAGCCTTGCCCCCTGCCTACCTTCCTAAGGACTTTGGTTCTGGACCTTGTGGGAATCCGTAAGCGCTGGGAGCGCTTTATGTGTATTCTCCTTAAGGCGCCTGGGATCTTTTTGTTGGCCTTTAGCGCTGAGAGCGCTTTCACGTTTTCTCCCTAGCGCTAGGAGCGCTGTATTTCTGGAAGCCGGTGCCCACCCGGCATTGTTACCACCATAGCGGGTGCCTACCCCGCTTCATTGCGTGCCTTTGGCCTTGACAACGAACGCGGGTGCCACCCCGTATTGCCAGCCTTCGCGGGTGCCCACCCCGCATCACCGCAATCCAGAAATCACCGCCGCAGCCGGGCTTCAGCCGGAAGTCAGGCGGGCTGAGGGCGGGCCTCCGGGACAACCGGAACTTAGAGAAGGAGGGCGGGAGCCTACCCCGCCTTCTACCGAGCGTCGCGGCTGCTCAGAGCCCCGGAGCAGGCAGAAGCCTACCCTGCGCCCCGAGGCCCTCTGCCCAAGAAAGAAGCGGACGGGAGCCCACCCCGTGGTTCCCTGCAGACAAGAAAGGAGAGCCCCGCAGCCACCGAGGAGGTAGGAGCACTGCGAGATCCTGGCAGCTGTCCCCATCGCCGGACCGGAGCAGTCCGGGGAAGCCCGGGTGAGTGGGGGCTGAGGGGGGAACCGGGTTAGCCCTCTCCCATTTGCTGCACGAGCCTGCGAGGCTCACGAGTCCCCCGAGCGGGACTCCAACGGCAGGCCTCAGAGATTCTGCTGAGTCCAGAGGGACTCAAACTGCGGGGGCATTCTGGGGATAGTCAGAGCGGCCCCGGAAGGCAGTGGGCCGCTCCAACTTTGGCCCCCATTGTGTACTTAAGAGCCGAGTGAGGCTCCAACGCCCCGCACTGTTTTCTTCGAGCGCTGGTGCGCTCCAACGTTATTGGGGGCCCTATTCGGTTGTCTAGAGCCCAGGGAGGCTCCAACGAATGCCCTAATTGTCCTAAGGGCCCAGAGGTGCCCAGGCCCCAGTCCCTACAGCTGCCCAGCACTTAGTGGGCAGCTGCAACGTTTAGGTTGGGGCCTTCTGAGTTTTGGGACTGTGCCTCCTGCGCAGACTTGCCCCTGACTTTACTGGGACAGGGCGTCCTAGCCTGGACAAGGCCAGTTGGCCTAGGGACTGCCACAGATAGTGGCTAATGTGAGTTTTTGCGCCATTGTTCCTTTCCTGCACCTCTGAATGTGTTTATGCGTCATGTGCTTTGCTTTACACCTCTGAATGTTTTTATGCGTCATGTGTAATGTGCGTTTACCCCTACAGGTATTGTGATACTTAGGTGGTTGTTTGTTTTCACGTAGTACAGATGGTACTAGTGAGGTCCTGATTCCCTGCGCAGTATTTTCCTAAGGTGGTTAGGGTTGCGTAGGTGGTACTTACCTGTTACCAGTAGTTACTGGTTGTGTGCTACCTGTTCTATTTTTAGTGCTACAGTGATTGTAGGTGCTATGTCCTAAAGTATTATTCCTACGTTCTAAGTGTAATTTCTACAAAGTGCTAATTCCTGACAGTGGTCCATGTGGCCCTGTACATATAATCCCTTGTAAATTCTGCTTGTGCCTGTTGGCACATTGTAAAGTGTGTGTTTTTATCTAATGTGTTGTGGTATAATACAAAGGTTATTTTTATATAATACCTTGTGTGGAGTTTCCTTTGTGGTGGGCCTTGGGTGTTGTTGCTGGGTGCGCGCGCAAACGCTTTACACATTGCCTCAGAGATAAGCCTGACTGCTCGTGCCAAGCTACCAAGGGGGTGAGCAGGGGTTATCTTTGGCGTGTAACTCCCCAGCCCTGACTAGAGTGGTGGTTTCTGCCTGGCTTTGGCGCAAGCCTTAGCCAACCAGAAATCCCATTTCTAACATTGGTGATCAGCGGTGGGATTTGTACTTGCGTTTGCGCTGTACCGCAGTAGCGACTGGCTGCACCACAAAACTCTGCATTTAGATAGTCACATGGTATAGGGATTATTGTGCTAAATTGTTTTTAAGTGTGTTTTCTGGATTCACCAGAGGGTGGGATCCAGTGGTGGCAGCGTAATAGTGTCCAGTACATTTTTCCCCCGCCCTGCGCCCAGAGTTGGTACCTGTGTCACTTGTGGTCAGGTTGAGGAATCAGGGGTGGTAGAAACTGCCTTACCAGTCCGAGGGGAGGGTTGTGTGTGGATGAATGGTGTGTGGCACTAGGCAAGTGAGTGTGAGTTCTCTGGGATAGAGAGCTTACTGAATCCTTTGTGAATTGTGTACTCCTGTGTTAAACGCAGACCCCTAGGTTCCCTGTGTAATCTTTTCTCTAGAACGTCCGCCAGAATGGAGCCTGCTTGTGATCCCTATGAGCTAGCTTGGCGCCAGAGGCAGGAGTTAGAAAGGTCCTGTACAGAGAGAGAGTCCGACACTCGGTACGAACTTCAGGGCCACCTGGTCCTATGGCAAAAGGGTGCATGGGATCTTGAGCACAGTATGGAAAGGGCCCGGGCCTCACACCTGGAGGGTGGTGGGTCTGTGGGGAGCCCTGAAGAGTCAGAAGAGGAGGAAGAAGATGACAGTACCTGGACGCCAGTAGAGAGTGAAGACCCCATAGGTAGGGAGTCCCTTGCTGGGTCCAGCGTAGGAGGCAGCGCCTCATCCCTTTCCCTGTCCCCAGAGGAGTGGGAAGATAGGAGGAAAGAAAGGGAGCACCAGCTGGCGTTAGAAAAGCTCAGGTTAGAGCATGCGCAGGCTATGGTGCAGCTGGAGGTCGAGAAGCAACAGCTGGATGTGGAGGAGAAAAAGTTGGAGACCGAGAGGGTCTTAGCACAGGAGAGGATAGCGGAGGCTGAGAGGGCCTTCACCAGGGAGAAATCAGCTCTGGAGGGTAGACTATCCCCTGCGCGCAGTTTTAATTTTCTGGGCTCCCCAGGGAGGGTTGAGTCCAGTGGTGGCAGCCATATAGATTCCCGTGTAGGACGTCCCAGTCCCAGTTCCCCCAGTCTGGTACCTGTTTCCCAGGAGGAGGAGTTAAGGTTGAAATTCAGGGGCAGTAGGAAACTGTCTCACCAGTCTTGGGAGGAGTTTGTGGATAAATGTGAGGATGCACTGGCTGATTGGATAAGAATTCCCGCAGAAACTGATTTTGATAAACTGTTTGATCTGGTTCTCAAAGAACACCTGCTCAGTTGTTGTGTGCCGGGGTTGCGCCAACACCTGTTGGGGTGTGGATTGTCTGAGCCATTTGACCTTGCGGATGAAGCAGAGCGCTGGGAAAGGGCTAGAGGTTCTCTAGAGTCATTAGGGAGTGACTCCAAAAGTAGTGGGTCAGGTATCTTCCAGCCCAGCGTGGTGGAAGAGGCTCAGTGTAGCCCAGCTAGGTCCCAGGATAGCGAGGAGGGTGTAGGGGCTCACTGCCTGGCTCAGTGGAGCAGGAGTTAGAGGGTGACCGAGGGTCCCCGGACGTACGAAACCCTGCCTCAGGACTTGGATGGTTTCATGAGGGAACACCAAGTTGGGGACCTAGGCTGTCCTGTTAGCCCATTTGAGGAAAATCTCCTAGTGAGTAGAGGACCTAGAGCACCTGTAACCAGGGCTCCTGTGGTTCTAGAGGCTGGCAGTACAGCTCCGGTAGGGAGGGTACAGGAGTCCAGCGTGAGTGATTGGGGGATGAGTTCCCCAGTGGAAGAGCCGGTGGGTCAGGGACTTCCCAGTTGGGCTAGGATCCCGTGTAGTGACCAGGGTGACACCACTTATGTTCTGGGGGATCTCCGCGCACTGTCAGGTGGACAGGGGACGGGAGATCAGCGCCAGACAGACAGTCGCTCGACATATGTGTCATTTGATAGCCTCAGGGCGATGGAGTGTAAATCCCCCAAAGTCCTGGAGTGCCAGGCGATTATTCCACCAAAGGTTCTAGGCCAGAGGTTGGAAGGCCAGGTTCGGGATCAGCCTGACCTGAAGGGTGGGACGTCTGTAATCAGCGTCCCGACCGGTTCTTCTTCCAGAGGTACCGCCCCAGTTGGTAGGGAGCAGGGCTCTGGAAGGGGGTGCAGAGGGTGGGAGAGCCCACCTCTGGCCCCGGTACAACCTGAGGGGTTAAACCCTGGGTTGGAATGGCGTTCTAGGTGTACCCCTCGCCAGAGGAGGAGGAACCCTAGGAGAAGAGGTAGGGGGAGGAGAGCCTTCCCTGAGACTCCTGGTCCGCCTGAGGGTGTAGACCCTAGGCTGGAGAACCAGTGGCAGTCTAGTCCTGTCTTGCAGACAGGAAGAGTGGGGAATGGACGCTATGTGCCAGGGGCTCCTACCCCCCACTCTATGGTTAGGCAAAGACCAGTGGCACCTGGGTGGCCTAGGGCCTGGTCTTGGCCGCGGACAGCTTGGGAGTACCAGTGGGGTAGCCCAGTTGGTCCAGACAGTGGTGTTAGAAAGAATTCCATGGGTTCACCGTGGCATAGAACCGGAGGGTGTCCCTGCAGTTGCGGGCCCGTGTCCGTGTTCTATCGCCCCAAGCAGGGAAGTCCATCACGTTGGTGATTGGGCTGCCCTGCGTTTTGGCTGGAAGGGGGTTGTGTTGGACTTGGCCCTTCTAGCAGGTTCACCCCTGAACTTTTTTGCCTTTTATTGGTGACTTGGTGTGGTGATTTTTGGTTTCTGCGCACTTTCCCTGTGTCCCAGGGTAAAGTGCGTGTGCGCTCTGAGTGCATGTGGTGAGATAGGCCTGCCCTCCCATAGGAATGCATGGGGAATGTATGTGTCCCTAGTAGTTCCTGATGCGTGTGAGGAAATATGAATTTTATGGTCAATTGTGTCCCCTATCTTAGACCCCAACGGCTCCATGTACATGCTACAAGTACATGTATGTTCCCTCCAGTTCTAGCTATGAAGACGCAAATACATGTGCGTCCAACGTCAACATGTCCTCTTTCAGATCCGCCATGAATGGGTCAAATATTCCATTCCTAAATATGATTGGCCACCGACTTTATATGGTTCACTTTTCTAGTTTTACAGTTCAGGCGAGTAGGCCCTGGATTCTGTCATCAAGCCTTTTCCTGCTTCTGCCTCTGAAATGCTCCAGCCTGGACCTGCATCCGTATCCATGAACTTTGTCCTACTCCCTGCGCGGCTAACGGTGCCTGACGCGGCCTGTTGCCTGCCAAAAAACTGTATTCAGCCTTCAAGTTATCTGCTCCGCTCCTCACCCAATGCATTCCTGTCTAGTAGTTTAGGTAAACATCCTTCCAGCTACCGAGCAAAGAGCTTGGCCTCGCTGTCTTTTCGCAAGTAATTCATAGCCCCTGTTACCATGGAAGATTCCTGCCCCCTCACATCTCATGTAGACACATAGACGCTTGTACATGCACTAACAGTCAGTATAGAATAGATTCCGTCCGAGAAACCTTTCCTTTTGGATAACACGGTTCCTTAAACAAAGATATTAGATACGATTTGGGATTAGGTTGACCTGACCCCCCAGACTTTTGTCTCCACATGTAGAGCTAAATGTCAATTCCCCTTCACCCTCTAGTTGCACGTCAATCACACGTCATGCGGCTGCGCACGCATCTCTGCCAAATATTTCTGCTGACACTGCAGGATTCTCTTATGGATCCACCCACTTGTGACATCATTTTAAATGACGTTTCTAGTATACGCCTGTATTTACGCCTACTTTTCATTACGTATGTGTATTCTTATCTGTATTATCAGCTGTTACGCCTCCTGCATCTGTTTTAATGCAATGCTTTTCATATATATATTATTACTTGTCAATAATGTATTGCCTATCCCTTCCTGAACCTTCGTGGTGATGGAATAAGATTGCCTAGTTCGAACTATGATTCCTTTGTAAGGAATAAAGCCCTTTTCAGAACCTCTAATACCACGGATTCTGCCTCTTATTTTGACTGAGTTATTCTTACTAGACTTTACCGCATAAAAATAGTACAGGTAATTTAAATATTTACCACATAAATTGGCGCCCGAATAGGGACACTTTCTCATCTCACGCGCCGGAGGTGCGTTGCAGGCCCGGTCCCCTGGCACAGCTGAACGGACAAAAACACGTACCCACAGGATTTCCTGTATCTCCCTCCGGCCAAGCGGGGGTGACTGAGGCTGCGATCAACACCCAGACGAGGCGGTGAGAAGTGCGAAGTATCCCGACCAGAGCCTAGCTGAGAGAGCAAGATCCGAGGTATACAGAGGCCCACCAGGTTCCGAAGTTCCGAGTCGAGTCGAGTCCAGTCCGGTCCAGTTCAGTTCAGTTCCGAGGCCTTCCGTTCCGTGCTACCCGGTGAGTACCATTGCTGGGGAGGCAGTTAGACGTGCACATTGGTTTGTGCCGGTCCTGACGGGTTTGGGTACACAGATCCGGTCTGCACTGTTTTAGCAGTGTATCTGTACTGTTTAGCAGTATATCCAGTATGTTCATGTATATATAATCTAGTATTATCTAGTATTATGTCAGTAGTTAGTTTTCTCTTAATTATCATTGTTCGTTAAATGTTAAATGTTAAATGTTATACTGTGGTCAAAAATTGTGGTATGAATGAGTGTTCATTATTGTGTTTTTCGTATTAATTGTGTTCAAGTCCAGTTCAAGTAAGAATCAAGTAGCAAGGTTTAAAAATGCCGTTCTTTTCAAAATTAAGACAGATCAAAACTAGAAAAGGAGTACTCGAAGAAGCTGTTCCCATTCCACCTAGGGATACTCCAGGGTATTTTATGTATCATAAACATGGCTTAGATGCCGTGTTATATCTTGACTTATGGGTGGACTACACCAAGGATCTAGCAGAAAGTCAGAGATGGCCCGCAGCTGGGACATGGGATGCAGATTGCATCATGAGAGTAGAAGAAGAATTATGGAAAAAGAAAGCCAGACAGTCACAGAAAGATGCCATTGAACTATGGCGTAAAGAATCGCATAGGCGCACAGAGAAAGCGCTCAGACTGGAAGAGAAAAGTAGGGAGAACTCAAATAAAACCCGAGAAAATATATTAATTGAGGAAGGTACCCGAGTAAAAACAGAACAAGTAGACAGGCAACGAAACACTCTTATGAATGGTATGTATCCTCTCTTGGCCGAAGGTTTACCAAAGGCCACCCCGGAAATACCGAAAGATTTGCCGCCCCCATTACTCCCGATTAAAACACATCCCAAGACCGCAAAGGATATTTTCCTTTCCTCCTATTTAGACGATGTAGCTCCCGAATATGTTAATGTTCCACCACACCCACCACCTGTCGATGGTGCTCAACGCCGAGATCATCCGCCCCCAACTCCGCAACCACAAACTCCTCCGCACAATCCAACTGTTCCTGCATCCACAGTTTCTACCTTACATCCCACAAATCCTTTTATGCCTAGCACCTCAGAAGGTGCGACAGGAGGTGCGGCAGCAATTTTCGCCACACCACCATTACGAAGCAAATCGTCTCTTAGAGAATTAGCAAATCAACGTACACCACAAATAGCAACGTCCGACATGTTTAAGGAACATCTTATAGATTGTAGATATGACCCAGAGCCCGGTAAAAATGACAGAATGCTGTTATCATCACTACGTATACGACGAGCTTCATCGTATTTAACGACATTACCAGGAATGATTAAACATTTAGACAATATATATCGCTTTGTCCAAACAGGGCAAGGCCCTGAAAGTATTGACGAAGCCATGGAATACCAGAAAGTGGATGTACAGAGACTATTGTTACGCTTCTTCATAAACTGCTTGATCAGAGACAGAGATAGGTCCGAGGTAGATCAGGATGAAATGCAAGTCCTTACCAGATGGGGTCAGAATATATCAGAGGGAAAACACGATAAACAGACATGTATAGTAGCTATGTGCCGAAAGATCCGCAAGGAAGTAGAACGAACACATAAAGCCAGATCGGAGGCAGACAAAACTGAATCAGAGGGAGAGGAGGAGGAAGAATCAGAAATGCCCACAGGACAATTAGAAACGATTGCTTATGTAGGTAGGGGAAGACCTTGTAACAATACCAGATACTTTAATGACCCGATACGTCCGATACGTCCAGAATGTAACAGACATTTTCAAGCCCCTATGCTAAATGCGAAGTCCCCTGAACACAGGCTGCTGATAAATTACTCCGAGACCGAAGGGGGAATCACATGCTTGATTCTATGGATGAACAAGAATTAGCCAGGTCAGCAGTACAATGGGCTGACAGTTCTGAAAAATACAGTGATGATGCGTTAGCACACACGTTTTTGAATCTTACCCCAGACGAACAGCGTTTAGCTGGTATATACATGATACAGCACCTCGTTATATTGTATAGAAGCCAACGTTCCGATCCTGGTCCCCTACCTGATATATTGATGGAATTACTCACGAATAAATGGAGAGGTTCGGGTACTGATTTAATTAAAGAAATTCTAGAACATCGACACCAGTACACTGTCTTCGTATGCCCAGAACATGTTTCAGTTCCCCCCAAGTTGGAAAGGAAAACGTATCACATAGACAGACAGAATCCCTTACGCGAAGTGCACCCAATCAGAGGCGAAGACAATACTTTTAAACGCGTGTTTGTGTACACGCCCATAACTAAAATTGAATTATTAGAAATGAAGAAAGTGGTACCTAGCCATGACAAAGACCCAGCAGGTTTCCACCGTGAGATAAAAGACATGTTACTTATGGGAGAGTATACTTATCCAGACATTATGAAAATATTAAAAGTTTTATTGCCTGCCGGTATTTACGAGAAACTCAAAGAAAAGGAATGGGAGGTGGGAGACCAGAAGATAGAGTGGACAGCATTAGAAAACGAAGAAAAAGCCCGAGCTGCAGGTTCAGGGCTTGGGGAAAAGACTACAGCATTACCAGGATTATTAGTGCAGGTACTACCACGTCTATTGACTACGAAAAAGGAAGACTGGGGTGCAATTTCAGCCTGTAAACAAAAACAAGATGAAGACACTAGTGATTTCTATTCCCGATTTGAAAAATGTTTTGGTATTAATAGTGGCATAAAAGCAAGTAGTGAGTCGTATCCACATCTGTTTGTGACAAAATTAGTTGAGAATTCCCTGCCCCAAGTTAAAGGTAGAGTATTAAAATTCGAGAGTACCTGGCAAGGTAACACACCGTCACAGATGTTACAAATGTTACAATATCATCACAATAGAATTAGAGAAGAACAAGAAAATGAACAAAGACGTATGAAAGACACGAAAATGAAAATGCTTGTTGCGCAGTCAGTTCCAGCTGATGGTCATAAAAAGGGTACAACACAGTCCAATGATTCAGTAGATCCTGTTAGAGGAACATGCAACTATTGTAAACAGCCAGGTCATTATATACACGATTGCGCAGTTTTAAAACATAATATCTCTACGGGCAGAACCAAGGAGAGACCACGTCCGCCTAGACAGGATCAGATCCAACAACAAGTACCTCAGAATATACAGCCTATGCCAGCTGTACAACAGACCGCACCACAACCACAACAACAACAACAACAACAGCCACAGCCTATTGCTGCAACACAAAACACGACACAACAGATGTACCAGTATGCACAAAATGACTATCCAGAATATCAGCGCTACACATGAAATAGCCTAGAGAGGGAAGTTGGCCCACCCCTTATTGAGGTTCCCGTAGATCAAGAAGGTCCTTACGTACAGAGTCAAGTATTAGGGAAAGACAGAAAGTTTCTACTCGATACAGGGGCAAGCAGAACCACTATCCGTCGCAGCGAAGTCCCAGGGGTACCCCTCTCAGGCTCACAAAATATTTCCCTTGGTTTTTCAGGAAAGCCCATTATTAATGAAGTATCGCAGCCGCTTGCATTAACGGTCGGTCCATTAACACGGACTACAGATCTATTGCTCACAAAATCATGCCCAGAAAACTTGTTAGGTATAAAAACATTGAAAGCTCTAGGAGCTGTAATATGTTGTTCTCCGGAAGGAGTACGACTATTTTTGCGTGACTTTAAAGGTCACTATGTGTCTAGAGACATGGATCATCGGTTACAGAATCTACCTACACATTTATGGGCACAAGGCCCCACTGATGTAGGTTGTATGCACATTACACCATATCGAGTTACACTCAAAACAGGAGTAGTATTACCACGAATACGACAATACAAGTTACCGCCAGATGCTGTTGTGGCTTTACTGCAAATCATTGACGAGCTCATTGCACAAGGAGTGGTTGTAGAAACGGACTCCAATATATGTAATTCCCCGATAATTCTGATTCTTAAACGAACTGATCCAAAGGCACCACCAGTATATCGATTGGTTATTGATCTGCGAGAATTAAATAAATGCATTGTACCACAATACCCTGTGGTCCCAGATATCTCTTCATTGCTAACAGCCATAGATTCAGAAGCAACGTTCTTTACTGTAATTGATCTCAAGAACGCTTTCTTTAGTGTCCCAATTGACCGGGAAAGCCAATATTTGTTCGGATTCAGTTTAAATGGACGAAGTTTTAAATTCACACGCGCACCTCAAGGATTCACAGAAAGCCCCAGCATCTATAGCCAAGCACTGAAAAGAGAACTTGACAGTATCCACATGCCAGCTAACACTGCCTTGCTTCAATACGTCGATGATCTGCTGATCACCGCCCGAAGCGAACCTGAATGTGAAAAAGCATCACTGACGGTTTTACATTTCCTAGCCGACAAGGGGCACAAGGTGTCCCCTTCAAAGCTGCAATTCTGTGTCCAGCAAGTTGTGTACCTTGGGCACTTGCTGTCCAAGGGGGGAAGACAGCTTACACCCGACCGTATTCAGTTAATTGTTAACATGCCGACACCCAAGACACAAAAGGAGGTACGGGCATTCATAGGCCTCACTTCGTACTGTAGGCAGTGGATCCCTCAATATGCATTTCTAGCAAAACCACTCATTCAGTTGACAACACAGGAGGCAGCGACATCAACTGTCCTCCCTTGGACTCAGGAACATACGCAAGCTTTTGAAAACTTAAAGAAAGCTTTATGTCAAGCACCTGTTTTAGCAACACCATGTTACAGCAAACGTTTTACACTTTTTGTTACAGAACGAGAAGGTACTGCTTTGTCAGTACTCACGCAGGAACAAGCAGGATCACATAAGCCATGTGCTTATTTTTCCAGTACATTAGATCCCGTAGCTCAGGCTCTTCCTGCGTGCCTGAAATCAGTCGCAGCAACAGCTTTAGAAATCCGACAAAGCGATGCCATAGTGTTAGGACATCAATTGACAGTACAAGTACCACATGCAGTAGAGGTTCTCTTGAACCGGACCCAAACACAACACTTGACCATAGCAAGACTGACGGGTTATGAATTAACATTGTTCCAGCCACACATAGAAATCAGACGTTGTAGTACATTAAATCCTGCCACACTTTTGCCAGTAAGTGGAACAGACCCATTGGCACATGATTGTATTGAAGTCATCACTATTACGACAAAACCCAGACAAGACTTGACCGATATTCCATTATCAGATCCAGACCTGACATTGTATGTAGATGGTTCATGCATGAGAACAAGTACAGGAGAGTTAGTGGCCGCTTATGCAGTCACAACAGACACTGAAGTTATTGAAACAAATTGTATAGACACTCTGTCAGCTCAAGCAGCAGAGCTCATCGCTCTGACACAAGCCTGTATTCAAGCCAAAAATAAGAAAGTCAATATATACACAGATTCACGTTATGCATTTGGAGTCGTCCATGACTTCGGCGTGCTTTGGCGAGAGAGAGGTTATTTAACTTCTCACGGTGCCCACATCCAGCACGGTCCCCTTATTCAAGCTCTGTTAGATGCAATACATCTGCCGACTGCAATATCGATTATGAAGTGTAAAGCCCATACAAAAGTGACTGACATTATTTCTCAGGGTAACGACCTAGCTGACAGAACAGCTAAACAGACTGCTCAGAATCAGACTCATACAACTGACACGACAAAGACAATAGTTCCGACAACAACACGCTGCATGACAGTTAAGGATCCTACCCTTGATGTAATTGACATACAGACACATGCTACACCAGAAGAAATAAAGAAATGGACTGAATTAGGAGGGATCCAAACGGATCAAGGATGGATGACAAAGGGAAAATCTATATGGTTTCTCCCCGACTCAATGGTTCAAGTCATCATTAACACAATACATAGTCCAGCGCACCTAGGAGAGAAAGCTATGCTAGACAGTATTCAACACATTTGGTTCAATAAACACTTGCGAGCAGCAGCTAAACAGAAAGTACGTACCTGTATGATTTGCTGTCAGTTCAATCCAGGAAAAGGCGTACCTGTAGAACAGGGTGGATTTCAAACCCCCGATCACCCTTTTGAAGTCCTCCAGATGGATTATATCCAGATGGAACGATGTCGAGGATTCAAATATGTCCTCGTAGTTGTGTGTGCTCTTTCCCGATGGACAGAGGCGTATCCCGTCTCAGATTACACTGCCCCGACTACTGCCAAACAGTTAGTTCGAGAATTCTTCCCACGGTATGGTTTGCCCCGTGTCGTGTATTCAGATAATGGCCAACCGTTCTCATCCGAGCTAATGAAACATGTTTCACTTTTGTTAGGCTATCAATGGAAATTCCACTGTGTCCGACATCCCGAGGCAGCAGGTCTCGTGGAGCGGCATAATCAAACTTTGAAAATTAGACTGTCCAAAGTATGTAGAGAAAAAGGTGTCGACTGGATAGTAGCCTTACCAGTTGCGCTCTTTTACATGAGAATGGTAGCACACTCTCGAACAGGGCTATCCCCGTATGAGGTGATCTTCGGTAGACCACCAAATATGTGGGGGACGCCTATACCCCGTAAAATAACTGATGTTGATTGTAATATGCTGACAGATTACCTGGCTTCCTTGATGTCTGCACTACAATCTTGCCGTTCACAGGTAGCTGCAGCTTTTCCCGATAACACTGAGGTGAAGCCCATGACGTGGTTCCGGGAGATCTGGTACTGATCAGGAACTTCGACAGAAGGAACCCGCTGGAGCCTCGCTGGCAGTCGCCTAAACTCGTCTTATTGACCACAAGGACAGCTGTGAAGATTGAGGGACGTAAAGGGTGGTTGCACTCGAGCCATATCAAAAAATTTCATGGACTATCATCCGACTTGAATTATCCGCCCTGCATTCCCTCACAGACTGACTCGAAACTCCCCCTGGTTGAAAAAACTGAAAAAGAAAACTATAAACTGAAACTAAGGTCTAGCAAGTCAGACAATTTGATTGTTTAAGTCCTCTTCAAGGTGAATCGGTTGAATTTGTCTCTGACATGTATCCTCTAGACCGAAATAGAGAGAGAAATAGACAGAAACAGCTAAAAAAAATATGCGTACTGTAAATCACTTCGTAGTCACTGCATAGTGACATTGTTAATTATGTTTTTTCTAAGTCTTTTGATTATCATTACTAGTATGTTATTACACATGTATTACCCTATTTCCAAGCGTGCTTTCAATGTTACTGCCGAACATTCTTTTAGCGAACTACCCCCGCATGAGTTGTCCTATAGATTTGCGCTGCGCAACAACACATTCATTAGTATGTTACATCATTCTCATCAGACCAGCAATGCTACAAATTGTTGGATATGTGGCCGACTCCCTCCCTATCAGAAATACAAGGGAGTTCTGCCTCTCTTTCCGTATCCATTCACCCACAATGGCTCCTGTGGAGCATGGTTTAGTTTGATTAATTCCCTAGATTCAAATTCAGTAGTTTATCAAGACAACTGGGTTTGGGGAAACCTGAACCTAGTTTTACTTAAAGTCTGCTACCCTAACAAGGAGGGACTTTCCAAAAGAACAGGAACTGATCTAGAAAATGAAGTATATGGATTAGGTAACTTTACACTTAATCTCATGATCCTGAATGTTGAATCCGAAGCTACACCAATCTTGCCCGCTATGTCAGTATTTCCAGTTAGAGGCGAATTATGTGTAAGAAAGAATGGTTCAATTCACATGGGCCATAGTAAATGTACCACTGTAATAGAATTCAGTGATAAAGGCAAATCTACGTTTAGAGCTTCTCGTCACTCCTACTTCATCTGTGGTCACACCGCATACTTATGCCTACCCCTAGATTGGGATGGTACCTGTTACATTGCATTCCTTCTGCCACCTGTTTTCCTAGCCCCGCCTGATTACCATAGGAATACCCATTTAGTACACAATAGACAGCAGAGAGATCTCCCGATTGTCGACTACACCGAAACAACATTGGAGCAATACACAGATTTCAATAAAGGTTTCTTTCCCTACATAGGTACAGTCACTAATAGTAAGTTGATACGTAGATTAACTAGAACCCTTGAAGCAGTAGTGAATGAAACTACTTCCGCCTTAGGCAACTTAACAGAGGAGCAGTCTGCGATGCGGATTGTTGTTCTTCAAAATCGTCTTGTCCTTGACGTCATCCTGGCCGATAGGGGCGGAGCTTGTAGGGTCATCGGATCAAGTTGCTGTGTTTTCATACCAGAAAACGCGCCGTCAGTATATAAAGCCATAACTCGACTTCATAAGATCGTAAGCCGAATACATCAGAATCCAGGCAGCTGGACTTGGTCCGGTTGGTTCTGGAGCGTGTTGTCAGCCTGGGGATGGAGGATCCTATCCTTCCTAGGTATTGGTTTACTCATTCTATTCAGTTGCTGCTTGTGTCTACAATGTGGGCCAGCGATTTGTGGTCTGTGTGCCACATCGTGTATCCCGCCTTCGAATTTTCACTCAAGATCCCGGAAGAAGAAAGAAGAACAAATGATGCTATATGAACAGATTGATGGATTGATGAAGATGGATATTTCATAAGGGTCCGTAGGGGACAAGGAGGGAATGAGGAAATATGAATTTTATGGTCAATTGTGTCCCCTATCTTAGACCCCAACGGCTCCATGTACATGCTACAAGTACATGTATGTTCCCTCCAGTTCTAGCTATGAAGACGCAAATACATGTGCGTCCAACGTCAACATGTCCTCTTTCAGATCCGCCATGAATGGGTCAAATATTCCATTCCTAAATATGATTGGCCACCGACTTTATATGGTTCACTTTTCTAGTTTTACAGTTCAGGCGAGTAGGCCCTGGATTCTGTCATCAAGCCTTTTCCTGCTTCTGCCTCTGAAATGCTCCAGCCTGGACCTGCATCCGTATCCATGAACTTTGTCCTACTCCCTGCGCGGCTAACGGTGCCTGACGCAGCCTGTTGCCTGCCAAAAAACTGTATTCAGCCTTCAAGTTATCTGCTCCGCTCCTCACCCAATGCATTCCTGTCTAGTAGTTTAGGTAAACATCCTTCCAGCTACCGAGCAAAGAGCTTGGCCTCGCTGTCTTTTCGCAAGTAATTCATAGCCCCTGTTACCATGGAAGATTCCTGCCCCCTCGCATCTCATGTAGACACATAGACGCTTGTACATGCACTAACAGTCAGTATAGAATAGATTCCGTCCGAGAAACCTTTCCTTTTGGATAACACGGTTCCTTAAACAAAGATATTAGATACGATTTGGGATTAGGTTGACCTGACCCCCCAGACTTTTGTCTCCACATGTAGAGCTAAATGTCAATTCCCCTTCACCCTCTAGTTGCACGTCAATCACACGTCATGCGGCTGCGCGCGCATCTCTGCCAAATATTTCTGCTGACACTGCAGGATTCTCTTATGGATCCACCCACTTGTGACATCATTTTAAATGACGTTTCTAGTATACGCCTGTATTTACGCCTACTTTTCATTACGTATGTGTATTCTTATCTGTATTATCAGCTGTTACGCCTCCTGCATCTGTTTTAATGCAATGCTTTTCATATATATATTATTACTTGTCAATAATGTATTGCCTATCCCTTCCTGAACCTTCGTGGTGATGGAATAAGATTGCCTAGTTCGAACTATGATTCCTTTGTAAGGAATAAAGCCCTTTTCAGAACCTCTAATACCACGGATTCTGCCTCTTATTTTGACTGAGTTATTCTTACTAGACTTTACCGCATAAAAATAGTACAGGTAATTTAAATATTTACCACACGTGGGGTGTGCAGGCCGAGTTTGGTATGTGCGGACTCGTGTGATTGAATGCTGCGCGATGATGTGTGCGGCGTGCATGTACCTAGTGTGGAAGTGCCACTTCTAGAAGTGGGCACTTCGGTGTGCAGTGTGAAATATGTGCCTTGTCGCATGATTGGCTGGTTGAGGTCGTGTGTCAGGCTAGGGATTCCCCAGAGTCAGGATGAGTCACCCAGTGGTGAATGGGGAGATCAGCAGCTAGATGGGTGGGAGGAGTACACCTGGGTCCTGAATAGGGCAGGGTTTTCCCCACACAATGCTGGCTCCGCCCCCTGTGGTGCGACTGATGACCCTAGCCCTGCCAGTGAATAGAGTGAGGGGCTGAGCACATCAAGGGTGCTCCCCAACCAGCTGCGACTGGTTTTCCCCCTCACCCTGAACCCAGAACAAAGGGAAAAGATGTATAAAAATGGGGCTGTGTCCCCACAGAAGTTGTTCTGTTTTTGGATCCTAACAGGAGGGGGGGCTGCTGCTGCTGGAGGCCAGGAGGAACCGCCACGTGGGATTGCCTCCCTGCCCTGGAGGACCCAGTGAGCTGGCCCCTGGCCCAGCCTTGCCCCCTGCCTACCTTCCTAAGGACTTTGGTTCTGGACCTTGTGGGAATCCGTAAGTGCTGGGAGCGCTTTATGTGTATCCTCCTTAAGGCGCCTGGGATCATTTTGTTGGCCTTTAGCGCTGAGAGCGCTTTCACGGTTTCTCCCTAGCGCTAGGAGCGCTGTATTTCTGGAAGCCGGTGCCCACCCGGCATTGTTACCACCATAGCGGGTGCCTACCCCGCTTCATTGCGTGCCTTTGGCCTTGACAACGAACGCGGGTGCCACCCCGTATTGCCAGCCTTCGCGGGTGCCCACCCCGCATCACCGCAATCCAGAAATCACCGCCGCAGCCGGGCTTCAGCCGGAAGTCAGGCGGGCTGAGGGCGGGCCTCCGGGACAACCGGAACTTAGAGAAGGAGGGCGGGAGCCTACCCCGCCTCCTACCGAGCGTCGCGGCTGCTCAGAGCCCCGGAGCAGGCAGGAGCCTACCCTGCGCCCTGAGGCCCTCTGCCCAAGAAAGAAGCGGACGGGAGCCCACCCCGTGGTTCCCTGCAGACAAGAAAGGAGAGCCCCACAGCCACCGAGGAGGTAGGAGCGCTGCGAGATCCTGGCAGCTGTCCCCATCGCCGGACCGGAGCAGTCCGGGGAAGCCTGGGTGAGTGGGGGCTGAGGGGGGAACCGGGTTAGCCCTCTCCCATTTGCTGCACGAGCCTGCGAGGCTCACGAGTCCCCGGAGCGGGACTCCAATGGCAGGCCTCAGAGATTCTGCTGAGTCCAGAGGGACTCAAACTGCGGGGGCATTCTGGGGATAGTCAGAGCGGCCCCGGAAGGCAGTGGGCCGCTCCAACGTTGGCCCCCATTGTGTACTTAAGAGCCGAGTGAGGCTCCAACGCCCCGCACTGTTTTCTTCGAGCGCTGGTGCGCTTCAACGTTATTGGGGGCCCTATTCGGTTGTCTAGAGCCCAGGGAGGCTCCAACGAATGCCCTAATTGTCCTAAGGGCCCAGAGGTGCCCAGGCCCCAGTCCCTACAGCTGCCCAGCACTTAGTGGGCAGCTGCAACGTTTAGGTTGGGGCCTTCTGAGTTTTGGGACTGTGCCTCCTGCGCAGACTTGCCCCTGACTTTACTGGGACAGGGCGTCCTAGCCTGGACAAGGCCAGTTGGCCTAGGGACTGCCACAGATAGTGGCTAATGTGAGTTTTTGCGCCATTGTTCCTTTCCTGCACCTCTGAATGTGTTTATGCGTCATGTGCTTTGCTTTACACCTCTGAATGTTTTTATGCGTCATGTGTAATGTGCGTTTACCCCTACAGGTATTGTGATACTTAGGTGGTTGTTTGTTTTCTCCTAGTACAGGTGGTACTAGTGAGGTCCTGATTCCCTGCGCAGTATTTTCCTAAGGTGGTTAGGGTTGCGTAGGTGGTACTTACCTGTTACCAGTAGTTACTGGTTGTGTGCTACCTGTTCTATTTTTAGTGCTACAGTGATTGTAGGTGCTATGTCCTAAAGTATTATTCCTACGTTCTAAGTGTAATTTCTACAAAGTGCTAATTCCTGACAGTGGTCCATGTGGCCCTGTCCCCTGTACATATAATCCCTTGTAAATTCTGCCCGTGCCTGTTGGCACATTGTAAAGTGTGTGTTTTTATCTAATGTGTTGTGGTATAATACAAAGGTTATTTTTATATAATACCTTGTGTGGAGTTTCCTTTGTGGTGGGCCTTGGGTGTTGTTGCTGGGTGCGCGCGCAAACGCTTTACACATTGCCTCAGAGATAAGCCTGACTGCTCGTGCCAAGCTACCAAGGGGGTGAGCAGGGGTTATCTTTGGCGTGTAACTCCCCAGCCCTGACTAGAGTGGTGGTTTCTGCCTGGCTTTGGCGCAAGCCTTAGCCAACCAGAAATCCCATTTCTAACATCTATATATAAGGGTAGATATAGGTATACTATATCTAAGCAAGGGGTGATTACACGGCCTTGCCCCAGTTGAGTGATCAGCCAGTTGTGTCTGATTGGAAGGCCAGACCAGGGGTGGCATAATACATGCTGCAGCCCCTGGGAGGCCTAGGGTACACCTATACCTAGGGTACACTGTACAGGGTCCAATAAGGTGATCCTTACCAATTGGGTATGTACCTAGGGTACATGGAGACCATTTTAAAGAGAGAGCAGACAGCCTGGGACCCTGAATGGCAGGATCTCAGGCCAACTAAGTTGAAAAACCAGCTAAACACTAGGCAAAAAGTTGGGGGTAACCATAGTCAGATATCCACCTTCCTACACTTACACATAGGCCACTTGTCACTACTTTTGAACTAACTCATCCTGAGTATGCCTGTTCCAACCTTGGTATACAACCATGATATATGTGTCATTTACATCTTCCCTCCCCGCCTTCCAGTGATGGCTTCACACCGGTGTCTGGACTTCTAGAAATCAACAGAAATTCTGACAAGATAAAATCTTAGATGGCATCTGCCAGCTTCTCATACAATCTCTGAACACCTCTCTTCTGGGCAGAACCTTCGGCACTGGCCCTTCTCCAGTCCACGCTGTTGCACACCCTGGATAAAAATCTGAGCTCAGAACACTCTTATCTCACAAACAACCAAGAAGTCTGTCCATTTTGGTCTCATCTCAGGTTCCTCATCCCTTAAAGAGGTCCTAGCTCTCAACCTTTCAAAGCAATGTTTTCATTTCACCACCAAACCCTTTCTAACGGGGCCTTGCTTTAGAGAGCACAAGACGGGGACTGCGTACTTGGGAGAATACACTACAAAATTGTATTGGTGAAAAGACTAAAGATGTCAACATCACAGAACACAGAGGGCCCAATTCTCAAATGGTAACCTTAGACCTGAAGTCTAAGTTTAGACCTGAATTCTAAGTTTAGACCTGAAGTCCAAGGCCCTGATTCACAAAGATAAACTTAGTGATGAAGTCTACGTTTAGACCTGAAGTCATGGATAACTGTATGTGAGAGGTGCAGGTGATCAGTAGGCGTCATCTCCAACGGGGTTTAGCAACACTTTTCCTTTTTGTTTGCTGGAAGAGAATAGATAAAAAATGTAATAACTAGCAGGGAGTAGCTCTGGAGACTCTTATGCAGCTCGACAACAACTGGTAATTTGTCTGATGAGGTTAATGGCCAGTCGACTCCTGGCTGTGTCCCTGAAAGAAATACAAGATTTCCTTTAGGAAAGGGAAAGCCTTGTTGAGGGACGAGTTCACATCCCGGACAGGGAACTGAACAGGCAACCTACACAGCAGACCTGTGGCCAAATAACTCCATCAATCTAGTGCCAGAGGATCCGCTGTTTAAGATGCCAAGAACCACTGTTCCAAGTGTGCTCCCTTTGTTATCCCATTGCTTGGAGCCGGGCGTGGCGGGAGCTCCATTGTAGACCAGGCTTGTACCTGGGTGCTGTTCTAGGACACGCTGACCTAGGCGCAACAGCGGAAAGAATTATAGCACCTGGGCAGAAACCACAAGCGTTCGTCTGTGATGTGCCAACGTGGACGTGTGAAAGTCATGGAACCATGGCCATGGATAGGAATAAACTTCTAGGACACGTCCCATTCTGGCACAAAATTGAGTCCCACCTTAGCCTACGGGAGTGAAATAATGAGTGAAAGGGTCAGAACTTTTAGACCGATTAATAGCATCAACATATCAAACAACCTTCTGCCTCGCAAAATATTCTGCCTTTTAAAACAAAACCTGGCCAGGCATGTCTCCTTTTTAAGGATATGTTAATGGCTAAAAGCCGCTCAGACAGGTACATTGGACCAGTTTATCTGGCAAGAAATAAGCACCACCAGCCAAGCATCCTTGTATAGGAAATATTAAGAAGCCTCCTTACCCACACTCCAAGCATCAGACCTGTGGGTCTTATCACTCTCAAGTAAGGAATTCAAAAACATTTTCACTCAAAGTCATTAGAAGGTTCTCAATGCGGGAGGATAAAAATGCCAAAACGAGCACGCTCATGGCAAACCATAACCAGTAACACTTCTTGCAGACCGGAATAATGTTAAAAATTGTGCTATTCACTTAGTTTAAAAAGCAAATTCGTGGGGTACCACTCTGACACTGTGCCCACTCTAGACACTTTACCCACAAAGATCACATCGGCAGATATTGCCATGTGTAGATTATGTGGCAAAATGAAAGAGACATCAATTCACGTAATATGTATCTGCCCAGAACTTTAAACTGAACTCAGACACCATCTAAGGAAGCCGCTGAACAATCTGGGGTACATATATGCAGGGAGACAACCACCTAGGGGTACATGCATGCAGGAAGGCAACCACCACGAGGTATGTACATGCAGGAAGTAAGCCACGTGGGGGTACGTACATGAAGAAGGCAGCCACCTGGAGGTGTGTACATGCATGAAGCCAGCCACCTGGGGGTACGCACAGGCAGGAAGGCAGCCACCTGGGGGTACGTACATGCAGGAAGACAGCCACCTGGGGGTACGTGCATGCAGGAAGACAGCCACCTAGGATTATGCGCAGGCAGGAAGGCAGCCATCGAATGCCTGAATGCTTTAAATATTGGGTTTGTCAATTTTTTGACGCCGTTCGAAAAACAAATTGAGAGTACACATCAGTTGCACCAGAACAGTATCAAGCCAGCACTGATCAACTGCAAATAAGGAAAACCACAGCACACGCCTCCCGTGAATCCAGACAACGTTAACAACAGGGGCAGCCACATTTCTTTTTAGCACAACTGTACAACCCTTTACTCACGCATTATTGAGCCGGTACCTAGAGGCTCATTTTGTGCGAAGATGAACTCAGGACTCCTTCATGGAGGCAAGCACTGACTGACTAACCCCCCAATGAGTTCCACCAGCGTGAACTAGAGGCTCAGTCGTGAACAGCATGTTTGCACAACCATCGAACACAGACCTCCTTTTAACGACTCTTACAAGCACAATCTGTCACTTTAGATCGTTGCATGTTTGCACAATCATCACAATGTATCAAGTGTTTTAAGTAATACTTTCATCATAATCCTGTATATTAAAACAGTTTTATTAATTGTAACTTTTACTTTTAATTGCAGATTATCATAATAGCTTAATCCATCAAATGTACCCAATTTAATTCAGCTCAATTTTATTTTATGATACGGAACTCTGATGGAGGTCGACATAACAAAGGAACAATCAAATATTCCAGCATACAGGATTTGAAAAGGTGAAACTTTAGGGAAGTTCCTTTACATTCAGAGGGAAATAGTGACGTTGTGCAAAGTGCTATCATAGATTCAAAATACATGTTATCAGCAGATTAATAGCAAGTAAATCATCAATACAGATTTAAAAGTGTCGGAAAAAAATAAAACTTGTCACACATTCCCACTCATTGATAGGGAAAAAGTGACATCATGCAAAGAGCTATCATAAATTCAACCTACATCGTATCAATAAAAGTAGAGAAATAAAGTGACGCCGAGCAAAGAGCAATCATTAAATCCAACCTAGAAAATTACGCCAAGACAATTGCAAACAATCATCAGTACAAATTTAGGAAACATTGAAAAATTGTAAACAGTTTAGCACCTACCACTTTATTGGGTGGGAGGGCACACATTGATATGCTTCTTCTTCTACTGGTTGTACATAATATTTTTAAAACACCGGTCTTAAAAAGTGATGACGTGCAAAGTGCAAGATAGGGCATGCAAAAATGATTAACCCTGGGCGCAGTGGCGCTCCGCGTAGTTCCACAGAGTTAAAAACCTCCATGGAACTCCGCTCTACACACAGCACCACAAAACAATTTTTAAAAAACCCACTTACAAGACGTAATACATAGGGGGATGCAAGGAGGTGGACGACGGCAAGAAAAAGACGCAGCGGCGAGGAGGACGGCGGCCCGCAGACGGCAGAAGAGAAGGTAAGTGTTTTTCTTTTTATTATTTTTTTGAAGGGGCTGAGGGATGTACTCCGCTCCACCACGGAGTCGGAATTTTGCCGCAACTTCCCGTTCCCAGCGGAGCGCAAAGTTGGTAAAACTCTTGTCTTGTACATGGAGATTACATAAATCACAAACTCTCTCCCTACTCAGGAGAGTGTCTCAAGTGCTTTTTATTACCTGCAGAGGCAACAAAATAATCTCAATAATAAAATCATTATCTGTACTCCATGTGGGTTAGTACGATAAGGTTCCATGTTTTTCCACAGACAGCTTTCTTGTATAAACAAATTTCTCTCCTACCACTGACATATTAACATATCCTGACTCCAACCTATTTTATAAGAAGATTATTTTAAATGGCTTTTTAATAAGGATTTAGACGTAGGAAAACTATTAGCATGGTTCAACCCAATAAATTCCCTAGCTTATAGAAAGGAACAAATTAATACACTTTTTTATTTTCTTGAGGTAAAGATTTCATGCAGCAAAGCGGCACGTAGTGACCCAACTTCTCCACTTAGCCGGCAATTCCCCCACTTCAAAACAGATGCTAGGGTGGATCGGTAGGGTCCTCCCCAGGGGAGCCCATAATGCTGCTTTGACTTTTGCTGCCTTGTGGATTTGTTTATAGTTTCTTATGAAAAATGGAACCGCCAGTTGGGGGCTCCGGACGGTGTGGCCGCCAACGCTTTCTTCGATTTCTGGGACCTTTATCACTTGTCGCTTGTGTTTAATAATTGTGTCTATGCTCCCACTGTTTGCTAGCGGCCGGCCGGAAGGTTGTAGGCCCATCCTTGTATATCTTCTGCATTCTGTAATAAAGGTTTCAAAAAAAAAAAACAGATGCTAGGGCTGTAAGGGAAGTTGCCACGAGTCCAAACTCCAGACGTAAGACATACGGGATGCCTTGGAGCTCAGACTGCAAATCTGAAGGAAAACATGTCTTTCGATTACATCAAGAAATTCCAATATCTCATATCCAATACCTCACAAGAACAGCTTAGGGAAGGAGGATTTTTTACTCTAAATACATGTGAAAGTTTCTTTTCCCGCAATCGTTTTATAGTCTACTAATAGCGTTAGCGAGCAACATTACCTTACTCAAACAGTGTTTTATATAATCATATTCTTCACAATTGCTAGAAATATTTTTAGCTAAACATACCCTGATAGGTCATTTATCATACACTGGAGGTCTTCTTTTTCGCACTATTAATTTTAGTGACATTTTTGTTTTTACAAAAACGGTTTTATTTAACCATATGTGTTAAATAAATAAACCTGAATCAACTTGTTAGGACGTATCCATAATGTTTAATTAAAATTATATGCAATATTTCATTAATTTTTATATGTAAACTTCTTTCTTAAAAGCATATAGCTTTGGGGAAGGGGGAATACTTTGTTTATTTCTCTGCTGCTGGTTTTTAGCATAAGCTTGGAAGGACAAATGAAAAGAAATTAACCATTGCACCAACTAGCCAAGGCAAAAACATTCTTTATACCAGCCTCCTAAAGAGATAGGAATCAAAAAATAAAGCGGAATTGTTAGTTATTGAAGCCTTCAATTTCCAAAGACTAGTGGAAACACCCAATTTAGAATGTTGAGAACGGCAACAATGGTCCACCGTGGAATAATTTCAATAATAATTATGCAGAAGGTCATAGTCTTCAAAATGATGTGATTCATGCATTTTCCAGATCAAAAACTCACCAATTAAATGTCACATGGAGCAGACAACAGATTGTGAGCAAAAGAAAAACATATTTAATTTGCATTGATTATTTAGCATAAACAAGCAAAATGGTGCTGAGCGCTCAAATGTAATCACATGGTGAAAAGTGAAAAACAAAGTGGCAAACACCTATAGGAAAAGAGAAAAATCATGGGAATGGAGAACAACAACTGATTTACAAAGATGCCCAATTAATCTATTCCAGACACAATTTTCCTGTCTAATTGTCTATGAAGTCTAAAGTGTTTCGACTCCTCTGTTAATGCAGGGTCTTCATCAGGATGAAACAGAGAAAAAGGACACCCATTCTTCGCCATATTTACTGAGAAAGAATCTCAAGGAGAATGAGGTAGAAATCCTAAATTGGGAGCCTTCTGCAATTTCCCCAGTAGGTTCAGAAGGCATAGGCCATCAGGCGATCACATCTCCTTGTATGATGGTCGGACTGACTAAAGGTTGTAGAGAAATTATTGTCTCAAGTGTAGTTACCAAGAACAGAGGGGTCCAGTAAGCTAAATAATGCACAGCATGTGAATCCAGAAAAGATTCATGCTGCAAGACCTAGATCCAACGCCTCCACATTTTGCTTAGATGCTCTCTGAATAGGTTGTAAAGGGCATCTGCCAAACTCTAAACAACCCCCTTGATTATAATCTGTTATAAGGCCTGCTTCTGCGGCCCCTCTAAAATTGGTATTTGTACCTCAGTTAACAACTGAATACATGTTTTATAGGAATCAACATACTGGGCTGAGCTCGAGGTCTTGCCACATGATGCAGGGAATTTATGAAAAATGTCTGAAGCAAAGATGAGCTTAATAAGTAAGTAGATAAATTGTTTATTGTCTTGAATAATTAAAATCATCAACAATACAAAGACCGAGAGCCAAATTGATTAAAAAACACAGTGTAAAGTAGTACTAACAAACGTATAGAAACATGGATTTAACGCCTAGAGACACACCAATTGTAGAATTGGGGGCCCTGCATGGTTAAAAATAATTATTGTTTTCATGCAAGTTGGGAACATATAGTAGGCTACAAATTCCACAAAAAGGAAGATTCTATATACTACAAAAGTACTGCATATAATTCTGGTTGTATGTAAGATTTTCCGTCCACTCAGCCCCCAGTGTGCGTTCTACAAAGGTGCTACGTTAGTCTGCGATTGTTATATTTGATGTGCAGCCCTAGGAGTCGAGGTCTTCACTGAGACCCATGGTCCGCTCGAGAATCTTGGTGGGCTTCGGGTTGTCGGGCTCCTTCAATCTGCCTTTCTTGCAGTCTTTACCGTGGGACTGAACAGTAGCTTTTTCCAAGGCTCTCGTGCCACTATGAGAGATGTAGCTACTCTGCAAATAGGATGCACGTCGTGACCCATGACGCGGGCAGTTGTTGCCTCCCTGGTTGTCAGAACAATCAGTCTCAAAAAACAAGACCTAAGGAGACGAGTCCTTGGACCTTATTGGGGCACACACACAGTATATGAGAAAAGGATTTCCTCTTATAGTTACACCCTCTGCGGCATTTGCAGAGCCCCCCCCATTCAGTTTTCCAATTCACTCTTAAGTCACCTAGCGCTACGAGTTGGAATCTGAACTGCATAAGTGGTGTTCTTGGCTCTATTTTCAGATTCATTGTTACGTAGTTCTGCGCTTTAGGTGAGTTGTGGGAGGAAGGCAGCAGATTTCATTTCAAGACCGAAGACTACCATTATGCATTAATACTTTTGTTGCCAATCCTGCAGCGCCTTTAAAGAACGTTCAAACAATACAACTTCAGTCTAGCAAAAAACATTTACAACATTCACACATCTCCCAAGATACAAGAACAGGCCTATTGCCTTTGTCAGTGCCTGTTAAAAGCCTCTTTGCCCCTTAAATACAGAATAAATCGCAAGCTGTCGTCCAAGTTCTCCATGAATTATATCCTTTGAATGGGCTAGTTTCTTGAAAGAGTTATTGTTCGGAGCGAGGTCCCAGAGCTTCTGAAGGTTCCACTCATCCAGACTTCCCATGAGATTCTAAATGCCTTTTGAGGAGTAAATGTTCTGGTTGGTGGCCCAGATCTCTGCAAAGGTCATCTTAAGAGTGACCGCTGCAGCACTTTTCAGGCTAAAGCAAAATTAGATAAGAAGTAGGTCAGCCTTCAGTCTGACACAGTGATTGACAGGGGCATAGCTTTGGGGGGTGGGGGTGTTTGGGGTGTTACACCCCCCTAATAAATGTACTATTTAATAAATAGTTGGGTACAGGAAATAAATACTTTTGTGTCTTGGTAGTCAATTTTAACAGCACTTTTTTCACACATTATCACTAGCACTGCAACCATCACCCTACAAATAGTCACCATGCTTTTTATAAAATAAGAAGTATACTGGCACTCACTTCTGGGACAAATGTGTAACCACTACCTTCATTTCTATATAGGTGTGTGGTTCACTGGTAGTTCCCATAGTTCCCAGATGATGAAGCAAGCCACCTTGGTGGGTGATAGGAACTTAGACTTTTCTGTTTAGACTCCATCACATCTCTAGTTCTACATTTTTGTTGTGTTAGGGTTATATACAATGTTAGACCGACAGTTGTTTTGTGTATTGAATCACTGATTTTACGTGGGATTTTTAAATACTCACTCAGATAAAAACATGCACACACGCTTGTCTCGGTTTTGTAGGTCTTACAACATGGTTACTGTACAAAACACTGTGTTTTAAGAACCCCTCACAATCCGCACTCCTTTCCCTTTCCACTCGCCCTTAAGCCCATTCATGCGCTGCTTCTCATATAATGATTGACATATGTCAGCGTGATTGCCCCACCACCATCTCCCCCACAACTTACTGACCAAGCTACCTCCCTGGTAATTGATGCCAAATTCTTGGCTTTTTTGGCAGACCGGAGTTCAGTTTGGGAGACACAAGATGGATCCGATAACATTTGACGATATAATCACCAGATCTTTGTCCACTTTCTTGCCATAAGAGGATGAGACATACAAGACAGCAGAGAAGAACTTATATTTTAGAACTTCCAGTCTGTTCTCGCCTGGGCTCTACATAGAGTTGGCAGAGTTGGTATGGCAATAAAAACAGCTCTGTTTAGCGGGGCTCTATGCCGCATTCTATGGGTAGGGCCACTGGAATTATGTGGCAGAGGTTGACCAAATTATGCGTTAGGGTTGAAAAAATTATGCAACACAAAAAGCAAATTATGCGGCATAATGTGGCACATTTTGTGATTGTAGTACTTCCATATTTTGTCCTTTTTACACCTGGTAATAATGTCACCCCTTTAGTAACAATTTAACATCCAAATGCAGAAGTAAGCAACTAAAAGATGACCAGTCAAACTTAGGGATAAGGGTTCCGGTGTACATTTGAGCTAGAAAAAAATCTTTTATTATTAAAATTTGCAGTTTATGCATGATGGATTACATGGCAAATACATAATTATGGGGAAACCTCTGCGGTAGCAGAATTGCATACTTCCAGTGTCCCTGTCTATGGGTCATGTTTCCATCTTGCCAGACCCCGAGGTACTGGCACGTGTTGACTTCAACTCTATCCCCATCGATTGTCCACCCGTGCCATATATGTGCTCCAAAAATACGATTTTGTTTTTTTATGTGTTTCGCTTTAGGTCAATATAACTATGAAGACAAACTGGAGAGCAAGAAAGGCCGGCTGATGTGTATTCCAGAATTACATATCGTCTGCATACTGTAATGCTGATAAAATATATAGGTGAAAAGACCACAGGGCACAAGATGGCGCTGTAGCAAGAATAAATACAAAAAACTGTTTTTAAAAAAAATATGCCCACAATATCTGTATTTTGACCTGTGCATTTCCTACTGCAGTTGTGTATTGGTGTCACAAAATACATCATATACAAAAGCAAAAAACCTTTTACAGAATTCACACATCTCCCAAGGTACAAAAGCCAGTCCTGCTGCCTTTGTCAATGCCTGTTAAATGCCCCTTAGTCCCTTAAATACAGCATAAATCTCAAGCTGTCACGTCAGATATTTGTTTTTGCATTTGTGTTTCTGAATTGAAATACTTTTCCTTATGTCCTATGCCTTTGAAACACATTTTTTTTTACTTTGCCCATATTATCCCTGCAACATTGGTAAAGGGTTTGCCATAGCGCTGAGGCTCACTTCACTCACCTATCCCAGTTCAAGCAGGGGCATCGGGCAAAATATCGGTATGCCTATTACGTGCCACCTCCCTCCCTGCAACAAGACTGCTTTTGTAGCTTCAAGGTGCAATCTGGCGCCGCCTGCTGGAGGCACAGCAGTAAATCTCATTTTACGGTTGAGCGGACCCTGACTTTCACGTCCCCTAACTAAGGGGCATATTCATGAGAGACCTGCATCACCTCTAAGGGCGATTTAGAAAGCCATGCAAAAAAGCCACTTTACGTGCCTTTGAATGACTTTAAAAAATCTGGAATAAGGCAACGCAGTGCAAATCGCTGCGTTGCCTTACTCTACGCAAGGGAGGCGTTAATTTAATGGGCGTTGCGGTGGATGTCCCCACTCAACTTCCATGGTTCTTGATGCATTCCCAAATGTACAAGGACTTATAGATCTGGGAATGTACCAAAATCTTATGCGTCCCCAGGTAAGGTGTAACAAGGAGAAAGGTCAGGAATAATTTAGATTTATCCAATATGGTGCATTCCTGTCCTTTCCCCTTACACTGGTGAATAACGACAACGCAGGCACCCTTGTGTCATGTTGCAAGGGTACCTCCGTTGCATGCAAGATTGCTTTTGCACCGGAAGGGGAACCTTCCTGCACAAAAACAATCCTGGGAGGCTTTTTCCTCTTTCTATATGTGCTGCAAATGAAAGAGGAAAAAAAGAGGACAAATAAAGATATTTCTCCTTGTTACGCCTCACCTGGGGAGACGTAAGATTTTGGCGCATTCCCAGATTTAGAGTCCTTGTAAACCTAAGAATGCCTAAAAAAATATGGGAGTTGTGTGGGAACACCCACCGCAACTCCACCCTTGTGCAGCGTAAGGTAACACAGCAATTTGCGCTGAGTTGGCTTACTCCAAACTTTTAAAGCCATTCAACGCCAGGCAAAGTGGCTTTGAGTGGCTACATAAATCTGACTTAGAGGCTTGCGTCACGCATGTACCTCTTTGCGTGGTGCAACGCAAATGAGACAATAGCCTCTCATAATTATGCCCTTAAATGTTTAATGTGCTTTAAGCACGGAAGATTTCCTGTGCATTCAGCTTAGGGCCCACCAGGAGAGGAGGCACAAGTGACATGTCTTGAGAAGGGGAGCTGAGGAGGGGGTGGCAGAAAAAAGAGTTGGGTGACAAAGGGTACTGTGAAGGATGATGTGACAGTGACAGACAAGGGGGTAGCCAACAATAGTGCAACAGGTGCAGTGGCACTGGGGCCCAGTGTTCTAAGTGAACCAGTACATTCCAATTACGGGTATATTTCTGTGCTTAACTAACGATGAGGCCCATTTTGCTTCCATGCATTAGGGCTGATGCCAGCCTTGCTACGCCACTGACAGGATTGTGACAGGAATAAAAAGAGTGCGACAGGCTAACAGGGAGGCGGTGACAGAGGAAGGGGGGCTCTGGGTAGACCGGAAGACAGAGGAACTAAGAGTGACAGGGAATGTTGGGTCCTATACGGTCGCAGACACATGCTGCCTCGGGGGTCACAGGTACGGGCTACCTCACCTCGGGCGGCAGAACAAGGAGAAATTGTCAGCTCGTGCCCATGCACGGTATGTCACTCGAGGACACTGCACAATGACAGCTGCTAAACAAGTATTGTATTTTAATTGCATTTATATAGCGCTTACTACCCCTGATGAGGTGTTGAAGCGCTTTTTCGGCGAGTAGCACGCTACTCCGGGACCCCTAAAGGATTATTGTTAGATTAGTATAGTGAAATATGAAAGTAATTAAAGTGGTGGATAGGTTAGTCAGTTATTTGGATTCGGAAGGATAGCAGAAGGATTGAAAAGGAAAAAAGGTTTGTATTTATACAGCACTTTATACCCCTGATGGGGTGTTGAAGCGCCTTTTTTTTTTTAGCAGTAGCACACTACTCCGGAAACCCATAAAGGATTAGTGGTTAATTAGTATGGTGAAATATGAAAGTAATTTGAGTGGTGGATATTAGTCAGTTATTTGGAGTGAGAAGGATAGCGGAAAGATAGAAGGGGAGAAAGGTTTGCATTCATATAGCGCTCAATACCCCTGAAAGGGAGTTGAAGCGCTTTTCTGGCGAGTAGCACGCTACTCCGGAACCCATTAAAGGATTAGTGTTGAAAATTAGTATAGTAAAATATGAAGTAATTTGAGTGGTGGATATGTTATTCAGTTATTTGGATAGAGATGGGTAGCGGCAGGATAGAAGAGGGAAAGAGGTTTGTATTTATATAGCGCTTGCTACCCCTAATATGGTTTGAAGCGCTTTTTTTTTTTTGGGTGAGTAGCACGTTACTCTGGAGCCCATAAGGATTAGTGTTGAATTAGTATAGTGAAATATGAAAGTAATTTGAGTGGTGGATATGTTAGAGTTATTTGGGTTGAGATGTGTTGGGGAGGGGTAGAAAGGGAAAAAGGTTTGCATTTCTATAGCGCTTGTAACCCTGATGGGGTGTTGAAGCGTTTTATTGGCGAGTAGCACACTACTCCGGAACCCATAAAGGATTAGTGTTGAAAATTAGTATAGTGAAATATGAAAGTAGTTTGAGTGGTGGATGTGTTATTGAGTTGGATAGAGAAAGGTAGCGGAGGGATAGAAGAGGGAAAAAGGTTTGCATTTATATAATGCTTGTTTACCTCTGTTGAGGTGTTGAAGGGCCTTTTTGGCGAGTAGCACGCTACTCTGGGACCCATACAGGATTAGTGGTGAATTAGTGGAATATGAAATTTGAGAAGTGAACATGTTAGTCTGTTGTTTTGATTGAAAAGGATAGTGGAGGGATAGGAGAGTAAAGGATTTTGATTTTTTTGGGGGGGTCATAGCAGTAGGAGGAGACTTTGTACAAAATGTCTCATCCTCAGGGGGTTCTGCGTACTGACCGCTCCTACGCAGGTAAGGGACGCCATAGCATCAGGGGGCACTGGGCAATGCCATCTCCTGGGATATAACTGCCCCGGTGTGCACGAGACGTAACCACCTCACACAGGTGCAGGACTTCACAGGGTAATTATGGCCAGCTCTTACACAGGTGGGGGATGTTGTCGCAGCATCATGGGGAACAGGGTCATTAATGCCAGCTCCTACACAGGTGAGGGAGGCCACGGCATCAGGGGACACTGGGCAATGCAGCTCCTACGCAGGTGCGGGGTCCCTCTGACTGAGGGTGGGTCAGGGTCATTAATGCCAGCAACTACACAGGGGCGGGAGTGTCCCTGGCTCAGGAGGCAGATGGTACCCATGCCCTCTCTGGTGATGCCTCCCCACGACACCCTCCTTCCCTTAGGCAGCAGCAGTACCCAATACAGTAAAGGCACCAGTACTATGTCTCACATCTGTGTAGCCGAGACTGTCGAAGCCAGCAGGAGAACGCCGACAGCAGAGAGTGTCCGCATGGTGCCCGGAGCGCGCCTCTTCTCTGGATGGACTTGCGGTCTCTCGGCGAGCGGCAGGGCTGGAAGTTGCTCTGAGTCGCCTACTACCCACCTCTACTCGCCTGCCACTGCCCCCTCAAAGGTTCATCGGTCTCTACTTGCTGCGCTTTTATCGGCGCACCTTCACTCTCTCGCTCTTCACACCCCCGCGCACAGCCACGCCCCCAGCCCGCTCTGAGGTGGGGGATGGCGGCACTGGCTTGGCACGGTGGCTTCGGCTGACAGCTGTGATGGCGCGCTGGACAATGGGTGCTCTCTGCAGCCCCCTCCCGCCTCCAGCCAATCACACAGAGGTAAGCCACCCCCCCGCCACCCACTTCTATTCCTCCCTTGGTCGAGCAGTGTTAGTGTGACCCAGTCAGAGGAACGCATAACACAATACCTGGACATCGGCCTCTCTGAGATTTACCACCGGGCCCGAGGCCTGGCCTTTACGTTCACTAGGAGAAGAATAGGAAACGTGTGGAAACTCGCGGGATTGTAGTGCCAGTCAACAACGGCGTCACATTTCAGAAAGATCACGAAGTCAGACTCCCTCTATTATAGAATGTGATGCTTAGAGTGAGTATGTGGCTTCAGTGAAAGCGCCTCATACCACTGGTTGGGCATCAAAGCACTTCTGGATATTAGAGCAGGGCTGTCAGTGGGAGAAAGAAACGGAGGGGGGGGGTATCTCAAACGGGTGTGGCCGATGTAATTAATTGCTGCGCTTAAAAACACAGAAGCTGTTTTTTGCTGCTTCTGTCATTGCATCCAGACATTTAACACAACATGTAACATTACACCTAAAAACAAGCCAGGACTAGTACCACTATGGCTTCCTTAACAACATATTGAAAGTGCCTCAGTTCTAAAATGAAGAGACTGTGAAAGAAATATAGCGAGTCTCTTTGAAGTTACATCAAGAGCAGTGAAGGGTGGAAAAGCTGTAGAGTTAAAATGTATTTTTTTCAACCTGAGGGTGAAGGCAAAAATGGAGAGTCTGATAGGGACCTGTCTCAGAACCTGGATTTTCGAACCACTGGCCCTGAGCACCGGCAGGACCCGGCACACTTAAAGCCCTGCATTCAAGTCTGTTGTGCATGTCTAGAGGAGAGTGTTCTATGTGAGAAGAGTTGGGGAAACTGTTGCTGCGCTGAAGAATGGGGTGAATCGAAGAGAGGTGCGATAGATTCACATTTGTGTTCTCTAACAGCAATGCAAACAAGCATTGGCATAGCCAGTAGGTCTCGCCTTTGGGACCTTATAAGTGTTTAGCCATGCTACAGTTGATGTTGTTGCACCAAGGATATTGTGCTGCGTAAATAAATACTTATAAGGTCCCAAAAGCGAGACCTATTGGCTATGCCAATGCTTGTCTCCTATGTCAAGAGTACCCCGTTTCTAAGAAGCTGACCCAGCGTCGTAACTTGTGCACCGTGCCAGCACCTCATAAAGCCACCCTGAAGACAAGATGGTAGATTAGGATTATTCCCTTGGGAAGTAAATGAATGGAACACCGCTATATGGCGATCAAAGCCTTTGATATAAGAATTGGTTCATTGCACAACCTGAAAATAAACAATAAAATAATCCTATCACTGAAATGATTGCACAACGTGAATATTATAAGTAAAACCGAAGCGGAAAGCAAAGAATAGTACATTATTTTACAAAAGCAGATCATGGACCAAGATACACTAGGGTTGAACAACTGTAGAGATAAGTTTACGATTTTGTGAAAGCTTCGCATCACTCTTGGAATAGGACTTTCAGAAGCGCAGAGATTCGTACTCTAAAAAAGAATATTCCTGTAAAAAGACCCTATAGAAAAAAAATTCCTATATGGTCATGGGCATTTTCTTGCAGAGGACATAACTACGCGTTTGATTTAGAAGGAGCATGTTACAGACCGAAGCTCTGAAGAAGCCCGAGAGACTCTTAGCGAGTCAAATTCTGCTGCGTGTACGACATGACCTGCAAAGTGATGATGAAAAGGCGGCCACCCTTTAAGAATCAGTGGATGTTCACACAGACAAAACGCACAAGCCACTCTCTGTAAATCCTTCTTAAAATATGCCACACAGGAGATATGGGAGCCTGGGAGATATGGACAAAACAGAAATAGTGCTCAATCAAGTCAACTTTAAAGGGGGAAATGAGAATCAGCAGTTATACACAGACGTGTTGCTTAAAATTTGAGAAAAAGAAATGCCTGAAGCGTAATTTTGCAAGATACCTTTCGAGAACACGTTACTATAAACACTCAGAAAGCGCGTTATGATCAAACTAAGTATTAAACAAAAGTATAGATACTGTTCTGAGAGCAGTAGGTTTGAACCTCAGTGAGAGCCTCACAAAGGGCCTTTCCATAGAAATCAACCGAAGACCAGCCCAGCTCCATATTCCAGCTAGGTATTCTCTTTGTAACTTTTCGAAGAAAACCAGCTTCCTTCCTGGCCGGGGCAACATGAAATGTAACTGGATAAGAATGTGGCCATTGTTTTGTGCAGCCTCCTCAACCGTCTGCAAACAAACAATCTAAGTAATGCCTTTGTGCATACGCCATACTGCTACAAAGAAGGAAGCTTCACAGCCGAGAACGCGTTCCATTTGAAAGCAGACATTCACGAGCCTCGGACGCCCAGTCAACTGCCAAATCATTAGCTCGATCCAAATTAGTGCGAGATCATGGATTCGAAGGCATCAGCTGGAACTTGCCATAAATGAGACTTCGTTGTCCCAGCCCTCGGACAGAAGTTTCCAGCCTGTGAAGGGTCTTAGGGCTTCACCACTGACTGCAGTGGAACGCGAGCAGCAGTAATAACAGCCTTTGAGCGAATGACCCCTCCTTACTAGCAAGCAGGTCACAGGCCAACGAAAATCTTTAAAAGGACATACAATTATTATATAAACAACAAGGCAAAAGTTATTGTGGAGTTAGTAAAGTGAATGAAAGTGTGGTGCAAGCCAACCCTTTAAAACAAACAAGACAAAAGGAAAAAAAGCTAAAGAAAAGTGAAGAACCGGCAAGAAAGTGAAAGCGAGCGTGAGCAGACAAATGTAAATAAGCGCACGCGGCCACGCTAATTGAAAACAGATGGCCCCTGCGCGCAGCTGCTCGCTCCCACAAGGTGCACGCCGCCACAAGCACAAGTGTTTGAAAAGTGTAGGCCAATTTCTAAAGGTAATCTCCTAGTGCAGCGCATGCGCGCTGTGCTAGGCTCGACCATAAAGGGTAGATACGCACTCATAAAATGTGCCAATGCTCGATGTTAAGCCACAGGGGTTGTATGATGGAACCACACATACGATTACTTCGCATCCCTTAACAATGCGGCCTTTACCACGACTGCGTCTTTACCATGCATGTCTTTATCAGGCATGCTTTTACAACAAATTTTGTTCCAAAGGTATGATTGGTAAAGGGATATGCGTAGTGACGGTTACACCTCAGCCTCCACCCTGAGACCTAAAACCCGTCCCCAGATCAGCAATCACCTCAGACCTAAAAACTACGCTGACACCCTGCCCTGAGCCCTAAAACCCAGCCCTAAAAACTACCAGACCCCAGCCTTAAAAACACACCAGCCCCCGTCCTGGCCCTAAAACTACCCCCAACCTTAAAAACTACCTCACCCCCCTACTCTGAGCCCTATTATCCATCCCCCAGCTCTACAAACAACACAACACCAGCCGTCAAAACACCCCAGCCCCCCACCCTGAGCTCTAAAACCAGCCCACAGCCCTAAAAACTACAGTGATGCCCCGCCCTGAGCCCTAAAACCCAGCCCTGAAAAGTACCACGACCCCAGCCCCAAAAACAGAGAAATCTAATCACTAAGCAGTTCCTTCAATTCTTGTCCAGGCAGAAAGTCCCTCCAAGTCCCCAACACCTGCCACTCCCCACCCATTTGCTCCAAATCGAGAGCGCTGACGGCCTTTACCATGCATACACCTTTACCACCTTTAAAATGAAAACTTTTGTAAAGGCATGAGTGGTAAAGGAATATGCATGGTAAAAGTATATGCGGGGTAAAGGCAAACGTGGTAACGCTTGCGTTGTACCAGCATGCATAGTTTAGAATGTGTTGGTAACAGTTAAAGTGGTGGGGCGGGTGGAGGGGGCACGGGGGAAGGTGCGAAGGGGGTTCAATAATAAAATACAAAAGACTAACCTGGTGCTGTCGGCCTACCTCATGCTCCTCTGCTTCCAGTTCCTGGCATCACGGACTCCCCATCCAATCCCTGCGCTGCTCTCAAGTATGAGAACAGCGCTAGGATTGGCCTGAGCGGACTGGATTAACGCTTGCTCAGGCACAGGAGTCTGTGCTGTTTCTCCAAACCAGCTGTGCAATACAGCCAGACTGAAGAAACCTAAGTGCACATGTTAGTTTGGCCGGCCTAAGATGGCTGGCCAAACTGACATGCGCACTTAAAAGTGAACCTAACCCTCCTCCTTCCATGGCCAGGCCTCACACCTCCCTTCACATGCTTGCTCAGCCAGCAACTGAAAAATAAAACAATAATAAAATATAATTTTATTTTTTCAGCTGCTGGCTTTGAGCCAGTGGGACGATGCTCCTCCACCATTGCAGAGGAGCCGCCGCTGGTTGTTAATGCTGTTTCCCAGCCAGAGGTGGTGGAGGTATTGCATGGTGAAAGCAGGCTTGCTTTGCAGCTGGCATTGTACAGTTGTACAAATGAGCCAATAACCTGCTCAAGCTTGAAAGGTCAAATGCTAGACACAAACCACTTTGAGGACAGAGTAGAAACACTGGGTTTTGCCTATGTGACAGTTGTTGGCTTTGTTAATGGATTTTAGCAACATTTTATTGCAGCCCGTGCTGCTGAACAACATGTTTTGCGGATAATGGTAATGGTTAATGTAATTTTTGCAATAAAGGTAAGAAATTTGTGTTTTTGTACTGGATGCGAGTTCTGCGGAAACAGGTGGTACATTTTTATTTACTGTGAACCAAGCACCCCATTGTAGTAACTGACTTCTATACGGCATTGAATTTGAGTATTCTAAAACGTGCGCCACTAAATTAAGTATGAGATAGCACAAATAATCAATTGTCTTTAAATTTATGAACTTAGGTTTAAAGCGTTTGCGTGAGCACAAACAAGTACTGTGACGTTGCTAATTAAGTACAATTCTGAGCTAAATGATGAAAACATTTGGATCCAAAAACCACATCTGTGAAACAAAAAATGTATTCTTTATATCAGAAGTTGCAAGCAGAAGTTCACATGTTAAAATAGAGTACATGGAAATGTGTTGTGCCAATCATTTTGAAACTGAGACATTTGTCTTCTGTATTGCTCATTTTAAACATAACTAACAATTGATTTATTGATTTTACACATCTACTGCCAGTCACTGCCAATGCAGGTAAGAACTGTGGGGCGGGGAAGTCTACAGATGACAACGAGGGAAAATAAAAGTTAAAAAAAGAAACCACTTACCTTGCGCTCGCCGCATCGCCGACCCAGCGATGCAGTGAGTGCAATGTAAATGGCTTTAAAAAAAAAAATATATATTTTCCCTGGTTGTTATCTATCGGCCCCTCCCCACCACTCTTAACTGCACCGGCTGCCACTGTCTACTGTGCAGGAGCGGCTCCTCCATAATAGCGGAGGAGTGTCGCCCCACTAAAAATGCCCCAGAGACAAGAAATAAAATGGTAATGAAGCTAATTCATTATTATTTTATTTTTTTGTCAACTCGTCCAAAGCGATAGGACGGAGCAGGGTCTGCTGTCTGGCAGTACCTGCAGGGAGGAGTGGTGGCCTGCCTGTGCATAGTTTAAAGTGCGTATGTCTGGCCGGCTGTCTTGCGACGGCCATCCAGGCATGCGCATTTCAAACTTCTCTAACCCAATTGTCTTAGACATTTAAGTAAGAGAAAGCACAGGCCTCCAGTGGTCTTGAGAGCCCTGGGAGAGGCCACTCCCTCCAATTGTGATGCTCCTCTCATTCTTGTTTACAGCATGAAAGCAGCGCCAGGATTGGTTAGGGGAGATGTTGAGGTTACTGAGCTGGAGGCAGAACAGAGAAGAAAACCAGAGCGCGGAAGCAGGAATGTAAGTGCCTATTTCTTTTCTTTATTGAATGAGTATACAATATGCTTAAGTATATATTGAATCTTTATTTAATAAGTAGAAGTTAAATGAATGCAGTTACACACGCCCCACCCATTTCCCAGCCACCACTGCCACTGTGTCCCAATGCATCCAGCAGGAGGCTTTTGATAGAAGAAAAAAACGAACTCATTTAACTAAGCACTGTGCCTGTTGAAATTGTAAACCTTTATTTGTATATGCAACTAATGTTTCTCTCATTACACGTTTAAATATTTTTGACCTTCTCCTTTCACATACATTAAATGCACTCCAGTGGCCACATTACTAATTAGTATGACAGACTGGCCAATTACACACCAAGCAGGACCTCTGACCTCGGCCAGGGACCTGCTCTCTCCCCCCGGTAGCTCCGATCTGCCGCTACTGCCCCTGTGGCCTCTCCCCTCCGCCGTCTCCCGCTCCCGCCTCCCAGCTGCACCTCCCTCCCACCTCCCCCATAAAATGCCGGCCGCTGCGGGGTGAGCGCAAGCAGGACCTCGGCCAGGGACCTGCTCGCTCCCCCCGTAGCTCCGGTCTGCCGCACGCTGGTAGGGGTTCGAGCTGGTAGAGGTTCAAGCCCAGGTTACGCCCCCTGTTGTCCCTTGTATTGTATTTTTCGTGCCTTGTATTGTATTTTCAGTTCCTTGTGCCTTGTATTGTATTTCTTGCTCCTTTTTACCGTATTTTTTTCACTGCTCCTGCCCACATTTTTCTGGTTTGCCCTGTGTTGTGACCTTTCTTTACTTTCTGCCTCTTGTTATTTTTGCCCTCATTCCTTCCCATCTCGTGTCGTTTTCCACCTCCCACCCGCTTCTGCTGCCCCTGCGGCCCCTCCCCTCCGCCTGTCTCCCGCTACCGCCACCCAGCTGAACCTCCCTCCCACCTCCCCCATAAAATGCCGGCCGCTGAACAGCCGTGCAGCGGACACACCACTGGCGCGCCAAAGGCAATCCCGTCTGTGCCCATCCATGACCCGACCACGACCAGCGCCAGGGACCCTGGACCTCCGCACCACCAATGTTGCAACCCAGAAGCACTCCACAAACTCAACCCGGGCCACAACAACAACTGCAAGCTAGCTTCTTCGGCCGACAATCATGGACCCTTCAGCTGCCACAGCTGCCGACAAACCCACAGCACCGCAAGGAATACGGACCCAGTACAACCCGCCCGCAAAAACACACCCGAACCATAGACCCTGCAATGCATCTTCCTCAATGTATGATCCCTCCACAACCACACCACCGAAATCTGGGACATCCTTGACAGCACCACCCCAGACGAAGTGTTCTTCATCAAAACCTAGACCAACACCACCTCGGGCCCGGACATCGCCATCGCCATCCCACAAGGGTACAAGATCACCAGGAAGGCCTGCCACACCTGCCCGGGAGGAGGAATTGCCATCATACACAAATAAGCTCTCCTCCGCCTGAGCACGCTCCCCGACGAACCCACAGACCTGATGGCACACCTGCACTTCAAGATACAGGCCAGCCCTTCCACCACCCTCTGAGGAACCCTCATTTACTGACCCCCTGGACCACGCGGACCTTTCACCAACTCCATCACAGATATCTCCCTGCACGCCATCGCATCCACCAAGTGCACACTGCCTGGAGACCTCAACTTCTACCTCGACAACCAGCTGGACCCCAACACCACACCCCTCCTCGACAACCTCCTCAATGTTGGACTCCGCCAAATCATAACCGAACCCACGCACTCAGCAGGACACACCCTCGACCCCCTCTTCACAACAGGAAACTCCATCACCTTCAGTCACACCATCGAACTCCCATGGACTGACCACCGTTGCGTCCACTTCACCTTCAGAACACCAATCATCCACAGACACTAGCACCTGCTCCCACGTAGAAACTGGTCCAGAATCACAGACGACCAGCTCACCTCTTCACTCAGCAGCTCCACCCCAACGATGACCCCTACACCGTAGCCCAAACCCTGCACAGATGGATCTCCGACAACGCCAACACCATAACCCCCCTCAAGAAAAACAACAACACCACGCCAAGAAAGCCAGGTGGTTCACCACTGAACTTCGAGTGTCCAGACGCACTTGCCGCCGCCTCTAAAAGACCTGGAGGAACACCAAATCCAAGGAAACACACGACAACTGCAAAGCCGCTACCAACACCCACCATCAACTCATCAGAAAAATTAGATAAAAAGCGATCGAAGACAGAATCTCCACGCACGCACAAAATAGCAAAGAACTTTTCAACATCATGAAGGAGTTCACCCAACCCACCAGTGAGGCAACTGACATTCCTCCCTCCCAAGACCTCCGCGACAGACTGAGCACCTTCTTTCACCACAAAATCCAAAGCATCTACGACAACTTCGTCGAAGACAACCAACACACGGAACCCTCACCAACCACCCCAGACAAACTAAAACCAGCGATGGACAACAGGACAGCCCTCACCACCGAAGACACACTGAAGACGATGAAGTCAATCAACTCCGGGGCCCCCACGGACCCCTGCCCCGACCACTTCTTCAACAGAGCCGCCGACTCTATCGCACCCATTCTCCGCCACACCATTAACCGCTACCTGGCGACCGCCTCGTTCCCTGATGACTGGAAACATGCTGAGATCAACCCTCTCCTAAAGAAACCCTCGGCTCACCCCACCGACCTCAAAAACTACAGACCCCTCTCCCTGCTCCCAGCGAACGTCATCGAGAAAGCCGTCAACAGCCAGCACGCCACTTTCATCGAAGAGCACAACATCCTCGATTCCTCCCAATCCGGCTTCAGAAAAAAACAGAAACTGCCCTCCTCACCACAACAGATGACATCCGCACCCTACTGGACAAAGGAGAAACAGTAGCCCTCATCCTCCTTGACCTCTCAGCGACATTCGATACAGTCTCCCACCGCACACTAATATGCAGACTCCACGAAGCAGGGATCCAGGACTGTAGTGTAGTTCCCATTTCCCTTATAGGCTCTGCGCATTGGAATAATATACACTATAGTTTTTGCATAGGACTAAGGTCAGTATGCTCCTATCGAGTACATTAAACTTAATTACTTTATGTGCCAGCTAACTCAGAGGTCACTAGAAACTTCTCGAATAAACAAGAAGGGTTTAGTTTCTGACAACCGCATAAATATGACAACTTTGTTTCCCTTAGAATCGGAACGTGTCTCAGAATCGGGGAAACAATAGATAACAGTTCCACTCAGTCAATCGTGCATGCTTAGTTTCTCCAGAGTTACAAAGAAATAGATAGATGGGCGTTTCAATAAAAGGATTTATTGAACAGTCTTGTTTCTCGTGTAAGAGATATGAGCTGTTACAATCATTAGACAGTAAGCAAGATATAATACGCACAACTTAAGCAGTAAGAATAAATAATACTGTAATAGCATTGTCTTTTAGCTATGACATATATTCATATATACATACATAAATAACACAGGCTAAAAAGTGAATACTCGTCCGATGCTTCTAAATTGTTCTACCCCAGTGTACCTAATCTAAGTGTTGTGCGAGGTAAGAAGTAGTTGCTGTTTTCTATAGTATGGTATATACTAAGTTTATATGCCAAGAGTCCCTCTAGGTTCTAGTCACCTCCATACCTTTAGAATGAGAGAGGTGGGTATCTCTTTCCGGGTCTCAAACTCTAACATCCCATGAAAGGAGTCAGAACACCAGAAGCTGGATTCTCTGCGGGCAGGGATGACAGTGTCTGGTCAGTGCGTCAGGCCGGGATATGGTCTCTTCCGAACTTCCCGTGGTGAACCTAGCAGTCAAGTCGTGCCGTGCCGTGGTTTGCCATGGTAAGGGATGGCATATTGATACCTGGAAGGTGCTTAGGAATGCTAGCATTGACGTAAAGTCAGGCAAAGCAAAACATCATGGATGAACCCCTAAGGAATAGTAGTTCATGCATAATAGATGAGTTCTTGGAGAAATCAATAATCCTAGCTAGGGAAAGTCCAGACGGCTTAAGGGTCTGGTTTCTAAGAACTCGTTGTGACGTGGGATAGACGGATGTAGGTGACCATGCCTGTATTTGGATTGCATGGCTAATGCCTAAATAAGGACTGGGATTCTATGCCTAAATAAGGGCAATGCAAATTGTACCTATATAAGGACATGATTCAGGGAAACCTATATACGGGCATCGAAATGGAAACACAACAGGACAAAGCCCTCGACTGGATGCGCTCCTTCCTCTCCCGCAGAACGCAGTGGGTCAGACTCCCCCCCTTTCCTCTCGGACCCTAAACCAACCACCTGTTGAGTCCCTCAGGGGTCCTCCATCAGCCCCACGCTCTTCAACGTCTACATGGCTCCACTCGCCGCATTGTCAGAACCTTTGGACTCAACATTGTGTCATACTCAGACAACACCCAACTTATCCTCTCCCTATCCAATGAACACAACACCGCCAGACACAACTTTCGAGAAGGCATGGAAGCCGTCGCCAAATGAATGAAAAACAGCTGCCTACAACTAAACACCAACAAGACAGAAGTACTAATAATGGGACCAAACCCCGATGCCTGGAATGACACCTGGTGGCCCCCCGCCCACGGAAACCCACCCACCCCCACGGACTACGCTCACATCCTGGGAATCATCCTGGACTCTGAGCTCAAAATGGACCGCTAGATCAACGCCGTCTCGTCCACCTGCTTCCACACCCTCCACCTCCTACATAAGACCTTCAAATGGATCCCCCTCAAACACAGAAAAACTGTCACTCACACCCTGATCACCAGCAGACTCGACTATGGCAACGCACTCTACGCCGGAATCAGCAAAAACTTCACCCGCAAACTATAGAACATCCAGAACGCTGCCGCAAGACTGATCCCCAACCTCCCAAGTCACTGCCACATCTCCCAGCACCTGCGCACACTAAACTGGCTCCCCATTGAGGCAAGAGTCACCTTCAAGATGCTCACCCACGCATACAAGTCCCTCCATGACACCAGACCATCATACCGAAGAGCCGACTCAATTTCCACGCACCCAAAATGACCCTACGATCAGCCCAGGTCTCCTACACTGACCTCAAGATCTGGCTCTTCGCCGAACCCCCGTCCCCACCCTGATGGACCGGAACCTACACAGCCTCCCTCCCCCAGCATCTTGAGACCCTCACGGGTGAGTAGCGTTCTCTACAAACGCCCGATTGATTAAATTGAAGTGGGAAGATTTCGAAGTACAAAACTCACATTTGAGTCTCGGCGTTATCTCAACTTACGGTCATCTTGGGCACTTCACACTGTTTACTGCCCAGAAACTGTTGACGCAAATGATACGATTTCTTCACAGGAAAGAGGCAGTTCAGCCTTTAACACAGTCCCAACAGTTTGGACATATTCACTTTGATGTCCAAAGCACACGGTTCAGTTTTCTGATAGTTTGTGCCAAGTACATGCTTGGCTCAGTTCTCATTTTACAAAAATTGGTAAGCGACCTCTGCTCAAATTTTTAAAATAATAACTAATAGATGATTTTAGATAAATTAGAAATGTTTTTTTAAAAAAACATCTGAACTACTACTCATTTAATATTGCTGCTTTTGGTGAATATGACAATTTCACATGCACTATGAACTACTGCCCTTGTGTCTATGTTTACTTTGGGCGAAAAAAGTATTTTCGCATGGAGGTTCAATTTTCCCACACATGGTTTGACAGTCCGGCAAACAACACGTACAAACACATTGCCTTTCAAAATATTTGTCCCCTTGTTTCTAAATGAACTTTTATGCATTATTAACATACAAACTTTAATATTGGATTATTTTGTACATCTGCCTTTTGTAAAACACAGCCATTGATTTTTTGTGTGCAAGGATGTTTTTTGACGGTCACAAGGAGCGTGCATGTAACTGTTACATTGTATACGGATTTAATAGATTTTCACCTCACACACTCGCAAATTTAAGGATTGCTTATTAGCAGTTACATTCTTTATTTAACTGTATTTTTAGCCTGTACATTTTCTCAATGTAAAATGCATTGCTTTTCATATCTTTACAGACAGAGCGTATTTTTTGCAAGCATGTGTTTAAAGTTGCTTGGTTTATTTATTTATTTCTTTTTTTGCTTGCACGATTTATGGATATAAAGAACTTAACGCCGCCGTAGCCTCAATTCTTTGACGTTACGGTGGCTTTTTTTTATCGCCGTAAGTTGCCCCTAACTGCAGTATCAGCACTTTTCTGGCTTAAACATGAATTTTTAAGATGAGCACTTCTGTTAGCGTGATTTACGAAAATGAGATGCAAGGGGGGCGTTTCTGTGCAAAAACTGCTGCTAACCCCACTTTACGATATTTACAATGAAATTCCCATACGGCGATAACCCCCCAAAACTGCGGCTAAGTCCAGTTAGAGGCAGTTTTTTAAGACTAGAAAATAGCTGGTCTTAAAAGTGGTGCAAAGACTTGGGACCACATAATAGATGTTTGGGTGCTGGACCGCGCTGCAAGGAACATTGCTGCGCTGCCCTGCTCCAAAACAAAAGGTCAGGGATGTGCCCTATCAATATGATAAGGCAAATTCTAAGGCCCCCTTCATGAAAAGTGTTGCATCGCTGCGACAAAACAGTGTTGCGACAATTTTAACTGCGCCATCCTTGCAACACCATGGATGCGCTGTATTCAATGTACGGTGCTCCATGTCGCAATCAATGATAGATACGTCTGGAATCCTGATATATCTGGCAGCGCTAAAGTCACCCATTGCTACAGTTGGGTTGCAAGCATGATGCAACTCCAGCAATGCATGGGGCCAGCATATCCCTATGGCACTGCTTCACCCTTACACCTGCCATGAGGCAGGCTCAAGATTTTGACGCAGTGGTATCCTATAATTGTCCCTGTGAAATCTGAGAGACTTCACTGCTCCAATCCTACAAGGCTTTGTTGTGTGGAAACCCTGCGTACATCATACCAGATGCAGGTAAAATGTGGCACAGGGTTTCACAAGGTCACGCATGTGCTTAGATGCGTCACTTTGTAAATACGGCGCAATGTGGTGCAAGATTCACACTGCAAGTACCTTAAGAAAATGACGCACCAGTGGACTTAAACTGCCAGAATTGGCTCAGGATTAAGCCTACTTGTCTTTTTTTCCCTACGATGATGCACAATGTCTGCATCGTGCCAACACAGGCACCCTTGCACCATGGTGCAAGGGTGACTGTGTTGCGGAGTTGATTGATGTTGTGGCTCCATCTCTACTCGAGACGTCTGCAGGTGCTTCTGGACTATTGGAGGGCAGGAGTGAACCAGTTGGCCTTCTTGAAGTGTTGTTTGCCTGGTCTTCTCTTGAAGGGTACCAGGGTGTCGGGGCAGTTGGAGATCCATGTGTGGAGGTTGTGTGCCACGATGTTGGCAACTGTAAGTGTTGGCGGAGTGGTGGTGCTGTGGGAGTTGACGAGAAGTTCTTCGGTGGCCTTGATCCAGCGGCAAGGGGGGGGCGATGATGGCAGTGGTGTATGGTGGGCGTAGTGAAGGCGTGGTGTATACCATGATGGGCAGTCCAGGAGAGTTCTGTGGTGTGGCTATAGTTGAAGTTCCGGCTTTGTGAGTTGGTGCGGTTACTATCTGCTATAGTCCATGTTGGCGAGGTTCACCAGGAGGGGGGTGGTGTTCTGGTCACTGAGGTTGTCCAGGTGGAACTTGAGGTCTCCAAGTAGGATGTAGTCAGTGGATGGGAGAGACTGGGGTGCGATGAGGTTTACAATGGCATCAGTGAATGGGGGTTCATGGCCCAGGGTGCCTGTAGACGATGGTGCCGTGGAGGGTGGTGTTGGTCCGGATCTGGTAGTGGAGGTGTTCCATTCTTGCCATTGGGTCATTAGAGTGCGTGGTCAGTCAGAGTGTGCTTTTGTAGATGATGGCAATGCTTCCTCCTGGATGGTCGGGGTGATCCTTGTGGGTGATTTTGTAGCTGTCGGCGATGACGATGACGATATTTGTCCAGAGCAGAGGTTGGTCCAGGTTTACGTGAAGAAGTCGATGTCTGAAGAGGTGGCGTCAAGGAGGTTGCAGATTTCTGTGGTGTATTTGTGGAGGGACCGCACGGTGAGGATTATGCAGTTGAGCCGGTCAGGTGTGCTGTTCTTCGGCTTGCTGATGTGGCAGGAGGTGCGTTTGCACTTTTGGCAGGCGCAGGGTGCATAGGTATTCTTCTGTGATACTAGAAGGCTGGCGGCATGACGTCCAGGGTGGAGGTCAAGGAGGGCGCTGGCGTCGTAGTGGTGGAGTGTCCTAGAGTCAGGGTCCCTGGTGCTGGGCGCGGTGCAGGGACAGACAGACGCAAACAGGCTTGCCTTCGGCGCACCAGTGGCATGCCTGCTGTGCATGGCAACACAACATCTGCCATTAGGTAGTGCTGCAGGGGGGCTGGAAAGCTGGGAAGTGGGCAACACGGGAAAGGACACTGGAGGGAGCGGGGATGTGGGGGATGCTCTGGCAACGAGGGAGAGGATAGGGAAAAAGTAACTGAAAAAAAAGCACAGGAAAAACAAAGCCAAACAAGCAAAAAAATAAAAAGACAAAGGTAGAAAAGCAATGAAGAAGGGCAGAAAGATTAATAGGAACAGCAGAAAAGAGGGGCTGAAGGGCAGTCAAGCTGCAGAGCAGTGAAGCCCTATAACTGAACCACCAGGGATGATGCGCAGGCAGGAGCCTGGGGGTGGAAGAGGATTCTCGAACATTTGACCTTCGGGTCAGAGAAACCAGCAGCAGCAGATGGGGACAGTAGCAGCAGCAACCAGACGGTGCAGCACTGTGGGAAGAGGCAGTCCACTAAGGGTTAGTCCCCAGGACACACAAAATCATACTAACAGGGGGCAAGGAAAGGCAGCACCACCCAGTTGCCTCTTCCGATCTAACAGTGGCAAACAGATTCCATGTTCCTCAGTGACTAACGGCAGATTAAGCTACGTACCCAAGGGCCTGGGCCAGAACCGGCCGATGCCCCTGGCACCCACTGTCAAGAATGGCCGATCCCAGCAACTTGAGCCAGTTAGTGAAGTCCCCCAGCAGTCTTATGCAGTGCCCTCGGTGATGTAGGTCAGCCGCAGCACAGGGATTGCTCAGGGCATGGTGTGCATCACCCACAGGCACTAGACCTGAGCCCGACTCGCCCCCAGGCCTCCTAGTATGCGATGCAGACCTCCCTACGTTGGTGCGTCTACCATTCACAGCTCCAAGGTGTGCCAGGTAGTCTTCTCACACAGGTCAGCAACGTTTCTCCGTGCGACCTGCCAGGCTTCACCACCAGGTAAGGGTGATCTTCAATGCCTCAATGTCTACCACCACGGCCCAGCAACTCTACAGCACGTCTGCCTCCCACTCTGGGTCACTGACATAGGCCCAGTGAGGCCTCCGGGCCCTAGGGACTGTCCCCGCTTTCAAGGTTTTGGCTGCCATGTTGTTGCAAGGAGTTTGCTATGACAATTCATGCATTACTGGTTTTTCCAAGCCATGCGCCTTGTTTCATAACTGTAGCCCTGAATCTGCATTTCCCGTTCCCTAGTGACTCTGGCTGGTCATCCTGGCTATTGGGGGTTTTTGGGGGGTTCTTGATCTGTGCTGCACTTGGCCCTGGATGCTCCGTTCTGCATTCCATTGGTTTTATTTGCTATTTTCAATTGGAGGTGGACTTATGTTGGGCTGACTAACGTGAGTTTTTTTCCAGGTATTGGGCCTTTCGTCACTTTTCTCTCACTAACATCAAAATGTTTATCGCCTTGAGATAGTGTTAGAGGCTGTTTTCACTGTGTCTAGCTGTTACTATCGCCATGTAGTGATGTGTTGTAAATATATCGCTAACAGGGCGATAGTTTTTGGTGATAGGCCTTGTTAAGAAAACTGGCGCTAACTAGCGTTAGCGTTAGTTAGCAGTAGTTCTTGTAAATATACCCCATAGTATTTTTTTTGTTTGCAGACAACAACATTTTCTTTGTTTTGCAAAGATGTTTTGACATGCACACACAACAGCTACATGGCATGCGGAAATGATTGGTTTTTATCTCACACGCTCACAAATTTCAGGATCAATTAGTAATAGTTGCATTCTTTTTTTATCAGTATTTTTGGACTGCACGATTTCTCAATATCAAATAAATTGCGTTTTATTTCTTTACAGACAGAACATATTTAGGGAAAGCTTGTTTTTACAGTCACAAGGAAAGCACATAGAACTATTACATTGTATCCGGAAGTGATTGTCTTTCATCGCACACACACACATTTCAGGACCGATTAATAACAGTTGCTTGGCTTATTTATTATTATTTTTTGCCTGTGACTATTTATGACTGTGAAAAAGTGCTTGCAAACAAAAATATGTTGTCATCAGATGCATGAGATGAAAACTCAGATTCCATGTTAGGATGCCAGTTCAAACTGCTCACCCACAAGTCAAGGGAAGAGTAGTAAGGAGGTTAAGACAAGGTCTCACGATAGAGGCAGAGTAAGTGTAGTTCAGGGGAAATGCTGGGCAGGTGGGTGTGGGTTGAAGGGGAGCAGGTAGGTAGAACAGGGGATTATAGTGGGGAGGCGGGTGATGAGACAGGGGGTACGGGCATTGCCTGCGATCCTCAGCTGGAGAGGAGAGACCTGGTGTGGTTCTGATGAAGGTTTGCTGAGGATCAGATACTCTGGTCTGAAGTCAAGATAGGATCCGGTATGCCCAACTCCAGGCTCATTAGGGTGGGTCTGGTGAGGCCATCCTGACAAAGAAAGAAAAATTAACAGTATTTAACCAGCAGTTTTAGTTTGGATGGGGAAGTGGTTGAGGGTGAGAAGCCCAGCACCAATGGTTTAGAAAGCCTACTGGTCATGATGTGGAGATGATAGAGGCATTGTTGGACTATAAGGCTATGGAGGAAGAAGAATTGGAGTGGGAGATGTTGATGGAACAGAAAAAATGGTAGTGACAGGCAGGGTGGAAGTTTCTGCATCAAGAATTTGCCAAGCCGGAAGCGGCCCTAACGCACAAACCAGGAGGATGAGACTGGGATTTGCAGACAAAAAGAAACAGAAGGCATTAGTCCTGCAAGGAGGAGCAGTGTCAGTGAAGGGGCAATGTACTTCAACTGGAGACAGGCTTTGGTATGGGCTACAACCTTGAGACCAAGTGTGGAAATGAAGTTTAGTAGGTTGGAGAAAGGTGTTGTAGGTGGGAGCACAAACATGAGACTGATGGGGGATGGGGGAGGCTGGGTTAGAATTGAGATGGGTCAAGAAAAGTTGTGGATAAAGGTTGGATAAAGGGACTGTGACTGAGGAGGTGATTACAATGGTTGAAGAAGGTAAGTGGTCGGATGGGTTGATAGCAGTAGAGAAGGGAGGGGTGGGACTGTAGGAGAATAAGACAAGAAAAAAAATAAATAAGGAAGTTCAACCAAATAATGTTTCCTGAAGCAAACAGTGTGCCAGTAATATTTTGTGCATTTCTGGTTGGTGGAATAAGTCATGTGATACAATGGGACATGTTGGGCCTTTAATTGTGTAAATTTAGACATAGAGTGCCCTAAGTGTCCAGTTATCTATTGTTTTCACCAAGTTGGGAAGAGGGTCAATCCTGGTCTTCGCAAACACAATGAGACAGGGGGAGACTCAGAAAGGGGCAGACAGGAAAGGGTTTATGTGGCAATTAATTTGGAAGCTTTACAGCACTGGTTGCATGTTTACCACAAGCACAGTGCTTTTAGTTTTACCGTCACACACACAACCACAACCACACACACAACCACACACAACCACAACCACACACACAACCACAAGCACACACACAACCACACACACAACCACAACCACACACAACCACACATACTCCAACACACACACACACAACCACACACACACACAACCACACACACACAAACACAACCTCACACATACAACCACACACATACAACCACACAACCACACACACAACCACACACACACAACCACACACACACAACCACACACACAACCCCACACACAACCACACACACAAACACATACCACCACAACCACACACAACCACACACTCAACCACACACACAACCACACACACAACCACACAACCACATGCACAACCACACACACACAACCACACACAACCACACAACCACACACAACCACACACACAACCACACACATAACCACACCTAACCACACACACAGCCACACATACAATGGCAACCACACACACACAACCACACAAACAACCACACACACACAACCACAACCATACCCACAACCACACACACACAACCACAACCACACACAACCACACCCATAACCACACACACACCCACACACAACCACACACACAACCACACACACAACCACAACCACACCTAACCACACACACAACCACACATACAACCACAACCACACACACAACCACACAAACAACCACATACACACAACCACACCCTCAATCACACCCACAAACCACACACACACAACCCCAACCACACCCATAACCACACCCACACACAACCACACACACACAACCACACACACAACCACAGCCACACACAACCACACACACAACACACACAACCACACACACACACAACCACACACACAACCACACACACACAACCACACACAACAACACACCTAACCACACACACAACCACACACACAACCACACACAACCACACACACACACAACTGCACAACCACACACAAAACCACAACCACTCACACAACCACACACACAACCACACACACAACACCCACAAAACCACACCCACAACCACACACACACACAGCCACAACCACAACCACACCCAACCACACAACCACACCCACAACCACACACACACAACCACAACCACACAACCACACACACAACCACACATACAAGCACACATGCAACAACACACACAACCACACACACAACCACACACACATGAAATATGGGGTGCAACTAACAAGAAGGGGGCAGGTTTGAGTGCACATTGACTGCAATCGAACTCTTAAGATGATGGGCTGTGTATATCCATTATCAGCACTCACTCTTCGCTAAGTGATCTTGTTTGTTTTGTTTGTTGTGTTAATGCTTTGCTGCTCCCGTTTGACTTACACTGTGCTTTCTCTTTCCACAAACTCGATGTTTGTGTTCCTTTATTTTTAGGTGCTTTTAGTATTACTGTCACACACAAAACCACAACCACACACACAACCACACACACAACCACACGCACAACCACACAACCACACACACACAACCACACATACAACCACACACACACACAAAACCACACACACACATAACCACACATACACACACACAACCACACCCACAACCACACACATACAACCACACAACCACACACACACCACACACACACAACCCCACACACACAACCCCACACACAACTACACACACAACCACACAACCACAACCACACACTCAACCACACACACAACCACACACAAAACCACACACACCCAACCACACACCCAACCACACACAACCACACACACACAACCACACAAACAACCACACACACAACCACACCTACAACCACACCCACAGCCACACACCCACAACCACAACCACACCCACAACCACACACACACAACTTCAACCACACACACACAACCACACACACAACCACAACCACACGCAACACACACAACCACACACACAACCACACACACATCCACACACAACCACAACCACACACATAACCACACACAGCCACACACACACAACTACACACATACAACCACACACAACCACACACACAACCGCACAGCCACACACAACCACACAATCACACACAACCACAAACAACCACACAACCACACACACAACCACAACCACTCACACAACCACACACACACAACCACACACCCACACAACCACACCCACAACCACACACACAGCCACAACCACACTCAAACACACAACCACACCCACAACCACACACACTCAACCACAACCACAGACAACCAGACACACAACCACACACACAACCACACACAACCACAACCATACACACAGCCACACACACAAGCACACACACAAGCACACACACAGCCACACACAACCACACACACAACCACACACACAACCACACACAATCACAACTATACAAACAACCACACACACACAACCACACACAACCGCACACACAATCACACACACAACCACACACACCCAACCACACCCTACCACAAACACACAACCACACACAAGACACACAACCACGACCACACACAGACACAACCACACACACACAACCACACACAATCACCGTGGCGAGCGAGCGCAGCGAGCGAGGCCGAACATCTTTAGGAGGTTTCAGGGGGGGTTCACCCCCGCGAAAAGTTTGAAAAAAGATTGGGCAAATGGTGCATTTTCAAGCAAATCTGAGAAGTAAGAAGGTTAATAAAGCAATTGTGAAAGTGCAGTTATTACATTAATAAAGGGATGTCATATAACAACATGTAGATAGAAATGTTTCTGAAGCTAGGCCCTGCCAGTGCCACGCACCTCTGAGCAATATACAAGCTGTGTGCCAGCAGGGCCTAGCGTCAGGAACATTTCAATTGTTATGTTTTTGAAGCTAGGCCCAGTGCTGGCACTCAGTGTTTATGCTTCTTATAGGTGCATCAGGCGTGGCAGGGCCTGTAGCATGAGCCAAGCACTGAGAATGCTTGATATCTAAATCATATAACAAACATCATGTAAACTATGACAAAGTCTCTTCAAAATAAAAAAAAAAGTGCATTTCTCTCACACCACTGCACTAAGAAATACTTACTAGTGATAGTTTTGAAGCATAACTCATAAGTGAAATTATGGCCAGATGTACAACCTTTTTTAGCAGTCGCAAACGGGAAATCAGCCCTTTTGTGACCGCTAAATAGCTCTGTGCAATGTACAAACCCTATTTTGCGAGTCAGTAATCTATTACCAACTCACAATATTGGGTTTGCGCATCTATTAGGAAGGGGCGTGCCAAGGGCGTCCCTTCCTAACAGCCATTGGCACTTCTTTGTACAATTGTTTTGCAACCGCAATTGCAGGAGCAAAACACTCCCATTTTACCACCTACTTCAAGGAGGTGGTAAGCCACTCGCAAAAAGGAAGGGGTCCCCAGGGGAGCCTTCCTCTTTGTGACTGGCAGCGAGAATATTTTTTACAAGCAGGCAGTGGTCACACAGAACACTGCCTACTCTTAAAAAATTAAACAGAAACATTTCATTTTTCTTATTTAAATTCTTCCAGTTTTTTAAAAAACTGCTTTATTTAAAAAGCAGTCACAGATATGGTGGTCCGCTGATCGTAGCAGGTCACCATCCCTGTGAGTGCTGGCCACTCTCAATGGGGTTGCAAATTGCGGCCTGCCTCATGAATATTTAGGCAGGTCGTTTGCAACCCAATTGGGACTCGCAAACAGTGTCTGAGACCCTGTCGTACACTCCATTTTGCGAGTCGCAAAACATCGCAATTTACAGCTCGCAAAATGGAATGGTCATACATCTGGCCCTAAGAGGCAAGACAGGTGTCATGTAAACCCTGTACAATGCCCAGGATATTATAGAGCAACATTATAGTCCATTAAATCAAACACAATAGATTTCTTGTAACTCCTATTCTGAACACACATATTTGAAAGTGCTTTCATATTCTATAATGAAGAAAAAGAAGTTTTAGTGACATGGCTGGACAGAGCTCAGTCAGCCTGTTTTCGTAAAGTCTTTTTCCTACCTACCGATACCTCATATGCACAAAAACGTAGGGAATTCAACCTTTCATCCCAAAAGTGGTTCCTGAAAGCTAGATTTATAGCATATTGTCTAAAAGCTAAACAAGCCCGGAACAACACATTAAAAAAAAACATCTGGACAACGATAAACACCCAAGGGTCCGCAGGGTGTGACTTTCAAGCTCATTGTGTTGAGGTATTGAAAGCAACGAAAATATGGTCAGCCCCCATACCCGTATCAGCGGCTGCAAGACTTTTAACAAAACAGGCAAACTTACTGTCTGCCGATAGTGATATGCAAACTTTGAAAAACTTAAGTCATGGAATCTGGGCATTAAAATGTATAATAGTGGGACCTTGCCACATTACTGGTCCTTCCCCTTAAAAGCAATAAAGAAGTGTCAACTAATGAATTTGCGGTTCAGATTGATTCCACTATTGGCATACAAATATGGGTGAGGGTACAAAGAGACTGTAGCTACTAAGTGCCGAGCATGCGGAGCAGCAGAGGAATCCCTAACTCACATACTGTGCATCTGCGAGAAACTACGCACACTGAGAATATACTGGCTTCGCCATAGTTGGCGTATTTTAAATATACGGACATGTCAAGCTGCCCCGGTCGAGTGCATGAAAGGCGAATCAGTGCAGCTAGCGGCACGCTTCATGAAATATCTGATGGCAGTAAAGGCAGTTTTGGATTCTGACCATCACACAGAACCATAATTCATAATGCTGTGCCAAGTTAAAAAAAAATATATATATATATAATATTGGAACATATGCACTTTATATTGTTTTTTTATATGGCCTCATTGCAAAGATTTTAATAAATTATGCAATAAAAAATTATCTATTGTTATCGTAACCATGTTGTTCCTGCCTACATTTCACATGCTTTACTTAATCTTGCATTCCCTATGAGTGTTTGTTTTTCCAGGATGTTGGTACTTTTTTTTTTAGGCAGCATATTGCTCTTGTCTAGTTCGTAATTTGAATTGAGTCGCATCCAGGTATTTATAGCAGGGCACAATTGGGTTGTAGTTGAAGGCAGTGCGAGTTTCTCTCAGTGGTGCAGTATGGTGTTCAGTGGGGGAGAGAAAGTGGCACTATGGTCAGAGCTACTGAATTTGGAACTGGGAAACCCGGTTCAGCCTTCATGACCAGTCCCCCCGACCACTCTCCTAAGGGAGCACATTCCCATGCTAGACCTTAGAAGGCCCAGCTAGACTTTAGAAGCCTTGGTGTCTTAGCACCAGCAGGTGGACCCTAGCAGTGGCAAGTGTGGGTTAATCTTGATGGCCTGTCAACCACAATCCATACTGAAGTTCACCTCAAGTCTTGCGCGCAGGCCTATGAATCAGCACACCCTAGAGCAACAGTGACTCTGTCACTGAGGTCACAGGACAGGACCCCTGAGAAGAGCCGGCTGTAAGGCTGTGCGACCGGTGTGACCGCACCGGGCACGGACGTTTGGTGGGTGCATCGTTTTTGCAAGTATGTCATGGATTTAAAAGCACCTGCTGCCTCCTGTCTGGCCTCCAGCAATTTTCTAAAACAATAAAAATATAATGATAACTCTGGTGATTTATGTTCTTCCTAGAGAGAGAGAGAGAGAGAGAGAGAGAGAGAGAGAGAGAGAGAGATCAGAGTTTTGTCTAGTGGAAGTTTTGACTCATGGAAAGGTAGTGCAGAGGGTTAATGTGCCTGCTGCAAAGAGCATGTACCATGCAGATCACAAAGTGCACATAATGTAAATAGGTCGGTGGGTTACTGCTTTTGTCAGAGAGATCCTTTTGTTACTTGCAGTTTATAAGTTAAAATCATAACATAGAACCGCAAAATAAACTGTCATCTAAGAGCTGCATGCAAACTGCAAGGTATAAATTAGAGTGTTATGTTTTTTTCCCCCCAGTCTTTGATTATCCTAATGTTGCAAAAAGGGTTCATTTGGATAGAATTCAGTTCTGGTATTGAAGAGAACCCCCCAACCATGGTATTATGTTTTAAATTCTCAGTTTGTGTTTCTCCTGTTAAACTATATTGCCTACTAGTATGGTTGTCATGTGACTACTACACCTTGTAGTCCTTTGTCTTGTGTAACATTTCCTATACAGTGATTTACACATGTATCATTGATTGTCTCTGTGTAATGTGTATGATGTAAAGTGCTCCGACACTCTACACTGGTATGAGCTGCGCTGTAAATCAAATTAAATACATCTGAGAGAGTGCAGTTATAGAGACTTGAGTGGCACTGTTAAAGGGTGATAGTGAGGGAATCCGTGGCGGAGGTGGTCATTGGGGGGCACCAACAAACATTGTTGCTCAGGGAGCCATCAACGCTAAAGCTGGCCCTGTCCTTGAGGCTAGTACGCCTCACCCACTGGTACCTCCATTGGCCTTGTTTCAGTAGTAGTAGCTGCAAATCACCAAGGATCGGCAGTGCAGGATTTGCACGCACACCAGACTAAGTTTGCAAACTTCACAGTCTCTCTGCTTCATGCACAAGCACTTTTAACATATGCTGCCTGCTTTGGGACTACTGGAATTATGCAGCAAAGGAGGACAAAATTATGCCCCAGTGTTGACTAAATTATGCAGCAAAAAAAAGGCTGCAGCGTAATACAGTATATTTTCTGATACTTTATTATTTTGACTTTTTACATATGCTAACAGTCTCTGGAAAGATTTTGCCTTATTAGGACCAGTATAACATACAAATACAGCAGTGATAAGGGTGATCAGTCAACATTTGCGAAGGGCTGTCCACTTCGCAGCAAAACAAGTCGCATTGTTTTGTAACTTTTGATCCGTTTGAGCTACAAACGATTTGTAAGTTAAAATTGTCAGATTATGTAGCAGATATGTTATGTGTCAAATATGACAGGATCATAATTATATATAAAACATTTGCAAACTAGGATATTTTGATATTCATGTTTGAACTGGTCCTGTGGAAAATAGGAGAAGTGCTGATGAGAGAAACTCCATGGCTCGGAGACAAATGGCTTGTGCTTCCACTTTTAAGCGAATTGGGGACATTCTGTGATTGAAAGCATATCCCACTTTGTGAATGTATTTTAATGTCAATAATTCATATTAAACCTTAAATAATCATGTGTATCAATTGGTGGTATTAAGTAACATAATATGTAACTGGTCAGTGAAATGCCAAACAAATAATAGAAATTGGGATCTTTTGTGCATTCTGGTCACCCCTCTGACTCCGCCCACTGATCCAATCCTCAAGTTATTTCCACCCTCTGATTCTCCGCCCACAGTTCCCCTACATTTTTTCCCCCACTACGACCACTGGTGCAAAGTATGAAGTGCGACATTATGAAAAGAGATCTGAAAATATAGACATCGGTAAAGAAAGAATGATGTTAAGAATCCGAGACCAAGAGCGAAGAATAATTTCACTGAGAAAGAAGAAACCTGCTAGTAGGGTGCAGAGCAAAAGTACTAGAAACAGCTGCACTTGGTTGGTCTGAGAAAGGTAGCTTTCAGTGTCCAATAGCAGTGCTGACATTTTCCAGCTGGTAGTAAGGCAGTGCAGCAAATGTCGCCGTCCCATTTTAGACGTGATGAATAGAAAGGGTATGTGCTCATCTCTTCTGTGCTTTAAGTGCAGACCGCCCTCATTAGAGAGCCGAACCTTTGCACCAGGGGTCCCCTTTGTATTCTGGGAACAAATACAAATGTATGTTCCAGTTGATTGCTCCACATTGAAAGGACGAAAGACTGCACTGCCACCCATGGCTCAGCCCGGGTGTCGGTTACGCACAAAAACAAACTGTAAGGTGAGATGAAAGGTCCATGGTAAGGGATGGGGCAAGGTAGGGCAGACACACTGAGAGACAGTAAAGCTCACATCTATATTTGTCAAAGGATCGATTTGTCAAATTCAATTTAATCATCGAGTATCGGTTATGAACGTTTTGTCACCTATGCATCCTCGACTACAGCACAGATGTTCAAAAGAGCCAGAAGGTCTGTGTTCGCTCAATAATCTTACAATAATATTTTGTGGGTCTATGAGTTGGGCGCTATAACAGAAAATATAATGATGAAAACAGGTAGGACAACAGATATCAAATATGTAGCGACTAACATGATACCAGGTTCAATGATGGTTGAAAAAGTCCCTTTCTTGACCATAGTAGCTCAAATGTTTATTTAAAAAAGGCTGGCATGTTGCGTAGTTTCTAGCAATTTTAGCCTCATAGGTAATGTTTCACAATAGTGTATTTAATGGTAGATCACGGCTTCACCAGAGGGACGACTAGGTTTATCACATTTATGGTTTAAAAAGCAGACTTTGTGAACATGCCATGTTAAATATCAGCAGTTAAAAATATATCAGATTTCACACAAGTTAATTCAGACTACTTAATGATGTATTTAGATTGTAACGTAGTAAGCCATCATACTAGTTTAGGGTGTAGTCTTCAGGAGTTACAGCTACTTAGCACAGGGACGCGTGCATTGCCTGTAATATGAGACTTTTAATGCAACCTGTTTACATAAAATCCTCCAAGTCGAAAATGTGTTTATTCTTGTCATGGCATGTACTGAAACTCTAGTCCATCTTTGAAACATCCCATTCAAATTTGTTTGAGATATTGTGCAGCCTAGAGCAGCAAGGAAACCTAATTAGTGCTGGCATCGGGTTTTTAGATGCATGAATCGGGAGGCGGAAGACTAGCATTCAAATCAGTAGTCTCCCGCCTGAATCCGGAGGGTTGGCATGTCTGTGTCCCAAAGGCGAGACCTATTGGCTATGCCAATGCTTGTTGTTGATGTAGTTTCTTTATTTTATTTTAATCTCCATTTTCACTTTCACTAAGGTGCTTGGTTGTAAATTGCTATGCTTGAGTCATACGCACACACACAGTGCCACACCCACTTACCCTGCACCATCTCAACAAGGAACGGCTGCTGCTGAGTGCTACTGCCCTGAGCCCAGAGCCTGTGTGCAGGGGCATATCTATCAATAGTGCGGCAGGTGCAGCGATACCTGTCAGTGGAGCAAGGAATGTACAAACACCAGTGTCTGTCTTTCAGTCCAGATAGTGAATAGAGAGTGAACTCTTGTTCAATAATGCCCCCGTGTGCCGGACTTCTGCCCCCGGTGGAATTTACACCATCGGCTAGCTCACACGAGGCTTTTAAATCAAGTTGGAGTTGGCAGAGAAAAGAACTGCAGCCCTTCCTCGACTCAGAGGAATACACTATGCACATAACTAGAGCACATTGTGCGTGTGTGTGTGTGTGTGTCAAGGAATAAAGCAATTAACAGATGTGCGGCTTTTATTAAACAAAGGAAGTTCAAATGTTATTGTTTGAAAAGCATTTTATCTAAGAAGGCAGATGAGACTGTTTAATTAAAAGTCGAGTTGTAGTTCTTCTAGAATTTCAATTGAACCTCTTTGAATAAAGTGAATCAGAAATTAAATTGTACAGCTAGGGGAAGGTGTGATCTTGCAGGCACTTCTAGCTGCTGCGTCTCGCGGGTCACAGGGGGGTCCCTGGTGATGGGCACAGAGGGCACCAAGCCTCTCAAGTGATGCCTTATTTCCACAGATGACGGCTGCCATTATTATCCCGAGGGCATCAGCCCTGCCTCCCTGGCCCCTCCGACGGGTGTTTGTCATCTCAGAATGGTAAACGAATAATAAAGTTTAAAAAAATGGCACCGCCACCTTAGAATGCATTTTCTTATAGCACAAGAAAATGCATTCAAAGATGATTGTAGCAGATTCATTAGGAAAATCCATTTCCCCCAGATAACTGCTGCATTGCATATTGAGGATCTAAGTGAAACAAGACACCGACAAACTCTTCTGTGCAGTAAGGGAGGGGGAGGAGCGGGTGAGAGAGGGGGAGGAAAGCCAGCCATGCGAGGAAAGGAATGCTAGAAACCAGGATAGCAGCTGTGCGTGTGCACGACATCGCGAATGCAAGCTGGAGGCCTGAAAAAAGCCACTAGGTTAGCACTTCCAAAACCCGCTTACTATAACTCTCGCCAGAGCAGCGCTATAAGCGCTGGCTCAGGCGAGACCTAAAAACGGAGCGCGGTGTGCCTGAAGCGGGCGCCGAGCTCCGAAATACAGTAAACAAGAAATGTACGAAATACAGTAAAGAAGAAATGCCCGTACATTTTAAACTTTAGTGCAAGGAGCACTGAGCATGCCTTTCCTCAAGGAAAATAAGTAAATAAATGGAGTGCGGTGCGCCTGAAGCGGGCACCGCGCTACAAAATACAGTAGACAAGAAACGCCCGTACATTTTAAACTTTAGTGCAAGGAGCACTGAGCAGGCCTTTCCTCAAGGAAAATAAGTAAATAAACGGAGCGCGGTGCGCCTGAAGTGTGTGCCACGCTCCAAAATACAGTAAACAAAGCACATATCGGTTTGACTGCCCTTCAACAAAAAACTGTGTGGAAAACATAGTGCGCCCCAGCTAATGAAGCAGAGTATGTCACGCCGCAAGTGAGAGATCAAATCCTGGTGGGCGGGGCCAAAAGGAGACAAGGCAGCAACAAGGAGGGACTAAGAAGCCTCCTTTACAATAAAAAGCCTACGTTTTGCATACTACATGATGCGAACCAATTAGAAAGGTGGGCGGGGCTTCAAATCTGCTCTCCTATAACGAGAGCAACGGATGCGCACTGCTTTCACCAGCCGAGACCTAAAAAGGTTGGCTCTTAGTGAGACAAATGTGAATGTAGAAAACTGTTGGAGGAGTAGGGAGATTCTGTCTGAGAGAAAGGCAGGGAGAATTGTGTGAGGGAGACACTGGGCGAAAGGATAAAACATCTGATGGACAGGTGGATACACTGGAGAGGAAATAGTAAAAGAGAGAAGCAAGCTTACGGGATATGAGGGTGAAGAAGACTGAGGAACAGATGATCCGAGAGAGATGGTGTAACAGGAAGTAGCTTGGTGGGAGGTACGGTGTGGTACACTGTATCGGGGAGATGGAGAAATACCAAGATTAGTGAGGGAGCAAAAGGGGAGAGGGCCCCTGGAGAGGGAAGCAGAAGGGGGAGACAGGAAGATGGAGTGAGGGAACTAAGGAGCAAGATGCAGAGCTCTATGTTTCTGAGGTCCATACATCAGTACTTTTATCCAGTCTAGGTTTTTGTGTTGCATTCTGGTACTAGTAGTTCCAAATTATTATTGGGATAAACAGGAGTATGAAAACATAAATGTGGACTGGATCACCTACTCATGCATGAACATGGCGTACCTGAGAACTCTGAGGAAGTAGACCAGAAGAACTATGAACGAAGTCTGAAGAACAGGCAAGGGAAAGAGGAAGACCAACGGAGATAGGGTGAGAGACAGTACTCTGTAGGAGAGAGAACAAGGGTGTAAGAAATGAAATCATTTTTTAGGGTGTGTGACTAGCAACCTCAAGGAATAATCACACCCATTGTCAGGGTGAGCAACCAAAGAGACTACATTAACCAGAGCTCATCCCCCTGGAAGCTATGGCACTCAGCAGACAGGCTTAACTTGGAACAGTGGATCCACAAGAATGGTCTTAGCCTCTCACCTTTTAAATTTATCCGATGGGTTATATGTAAACCCAGCGACAGAAGGCTGGCAGGACAAAAGCAGAGTCTTTTGGCAACCAAGCAGTGGATAAAGACAAATTGTCTTGGATTCCTATTCTCTCCACTTTTAAGTGAGCCCCAGGTGTTGTATGTGAACCCAGCAGATCTGTCAAGCGGAATTTTACCCTCAAGCAGGATTTGACACTAGTGTCAAAAGGATGTATAGTTTCTCCTTCCCCCCGCTCTGCATATTCTGCGGAGTTCAGAGTTTGCCCATTGAGGTCTGCCTATTGTTTGCTTCTGGGAGATAGTTTCTGCCTATTTTATGCTAAATAGTGTCCAGGACAAGCTGGAGAGCCAATGCAAATTAGCCGTTAGGGCATTTGGTCTGAGAAAAGTTAACTTTCTAAAAATTAACTTTTGCTTAATATTTATTAAAAATCCGACTTCACCATTTCAAATTGGATTTTTTTTTTTTTTTTTTTTTTCCTGGGAAGTCATTTACTCTTTTAATATTTCAAGATAAATACAATAAAAGAAAAAAGCAACTTAACTGCATTTTTTATTTTTATTTTCAGTCTGATGACAAAGGCCTCGAGTGAAAAATCTGTTAACTGCCCCCCCCATTTGTGCCATTCTGTACCTGCTATGCCGCATACACCGAGCAATCCGACTACCTGCCTAGCTCAAAAGCAGGTTCGGACACCATTAAGGTTACAAAATGTAGCCAACAAATTTGGCATAGAGTACAACAGAGGTAATACAGTTCGTTGCACACAGCCATCAGATTTTTTTGGGGGGAGGGGCCAGGGAACTGGGAATGGGCAAACTAACTGGCATTTTTAAATCACTTGTGTATTTGTAGGCCACGGATTACACTGAATATTTTAATCCAAATTCAATTATAAGTCAGTTTCGTAGTCGATACATTCCATAGTTTATCCTTCTTCCTTACATATTAGAAAGACTTCTTGCCAACATCTTAGAAAGACTTCTTGCCAACATCTTAGTACGGTAGTTTAAGTAATACAAATTTAAACATTGTTCAGCTAAAGTTACCTTCTGCCTCAGGTGCCATTTATCATTTTTAAACTAAAAGCCCAATACTCCCATCTGTCCATGTGAACAAGTACATTATAATCCGGAAAATACTGTAAAACATCCACGAATGACACTTGATCTGGTTTCTTGGACCCACAAGCTGACACCTACAGGAATAGTAAAGGTACAACTTTCAAGATTTCATAATAAATTAAAACCTCAGTGATTTCGAAACTGCCAGTTAACCTGCAACACTATTCAAGGATCCAGCTCTATTTTGAAACAATCCAAAAGGAAATGAGGTTGTTTGTGAAGGCCATAGCTTTGGTGACAATCTGAACCAAATTCTTTAGATCCTTTTTTCTGGACTGCGCTGTTGACTCCAAGTGGGCGATTATTTGGTCATGGCCTTGATAGCAACAGCACATTCCTCCTGCATGGCGCACAAGACAGAGACCATAATCTCTTCTCCCGCCTCATATTTTGACTCAATCTCCTTTCCAAGGTCACCTTCGGGTACCTTCAGATCGTCACGAACATCACCGGTATCAGTAAGAAGAGACAGGTAATTGTCACAAATACCAATAAGTTGGTAATCTTGTCTTTTGATATTTGGAACATCCATGTTGTGAGTGGAAGGGCAGATATCTTCATATTTCTTACCACTGAATATATCAATTCCAACAAGGTGAACCTTGGCATGTCCGTGCTTGCCAGTTTTGGAAGTTGACATTTCAACGATCTTGCAGGGACGTCCCTTCAGTACCACAAACCCATTTTTGCGCAGTGCAGAGCACTGCATAGGGAAAGTGGTGGAAGCCCCAGCATCTCCAGTGGTGAAGTCAATGTCATCAGCCATGGCGAGGAGTTTGTACCAGTACTTCCAACAAAAAAAAGCTCAAATTGGATTTTTAATAATTATGTCAAATAGTTGTTTTATTTGTATTTGAGCTGTTCCCATTCCGGAGATGCAGTATTTACATTTTTATCTGTGCACTACATAGAACAGCTATGTCTGTCTGGTGAAAATAGCTTTTGGGTGCAAGTCACGGTAAGGACATTTTAACATTAGACGTCATCATGTCCTACTTTTAAATATTATGCGGGGGGCGTGGCCAAGATGGCGGGGTGAGCGGACGCTTCCTCCCGTAGCTCCTCCGGCCCGGCCAAGCTTGAGCCCTTTTCTTATGCTTTTCTCCCCCCGCTGAGGCTCGGCGTGGGAGAGGAGCGTGGCGGAGCACCAGGGGCGCACGTTGTTGCCGTTTTGGTTCGGATCGCCTCGGGGGAAGCCCCCCAAAAGTCCGATCGAGTTCAAGGAGCGACGGAGGGCCTGAGAGGCGGAGCGCATTGGAGTGCTGTCCGGGCGCCTCGGCTGGGCCTGGTGCTGAAAGTTGCGATCTGGAGGGAATCTGGCCCGCCGCTCGACGGAGGTTGAAGGAGCCTTGCGGGAGGGGACCCGACGGTGCGGAAGGATTAGGACGGGTGCCTTGGCACTCGGACTGGTGTCGGCGACACTTCGCACTGCGGGGCCCCTAACCCTTAGCCGAGGTACGGCGGACTCTCTGATGGGGTCGGACCACCTGGGCCCCTGTGTGTGACAGACTGAAGCCGGCGGTGGAACCTATTTGACTGTTGTGCGTTTTGGGAGCCCCGGTGGTGCTGCCGGGCCTGGTCGTTCTGCCCTGCTCCGCCCTGCCGCCATCTTGTCCCCGAGGGAGCAGTGGGGGTGGCCTTCGCCGGAGCCCTTGCTGCTGGATGTATGTGACCCCCGCTGCTGCTGGGCTGACTTTCTGGGGGATGTGCTGATGAGACCCCCCCCACTGTGGCTCCCTTTGCTGTCTCGAATGGGCCCCCGCGGCTGACGGTGACCGGACTGGGCCGCCATTTTGTCACCTGTGACGCAGCGACTCTGCTTGTGGGGGGACACCCACGTCGAGCGCTTGCCAGCGGCTGGGCATCCCTGGGGCGGCTGGACCTGTGCCCGACCGCGGTGCTGGCGATGTCTGGAAGAGGCGGCCCGAAGAAGGGGGACCGCACCCTGCCGGACATGCTTGGCAGGGCCCAGCAGCTGCGGGACAGAACACAGCCCTCGCCGGGGTCCTCCCGGGCCCCGGCGGATGTGACTGGGGGGGAGCCACCCGTCACGAGGACCTTTATGGAGGAACTGTTTAGCTCCCTCAGGGAGGACTTCCAGACACTGAAGCGGGAGGTGGCCAGCGAGGTCCGGGAAGTGCGCAGGGAAGTGGAGGGCCTTGGCCAGCGAGTTGAAACGGTGGAGACGGAGGCCCACCACCGAGCGGAGGAGATAGTCCATCTTCAACAGGACGTTCTCCGCCTCCGGGAGCAGTGTGTGGAGCTCCAGGCCCATTCTGAGGACCTTGAGAACAGATCTCGGAGGAACAACATTCGAGTGCGTGGTGTGCCGACTGCGGATGAGGGGTCCGATCTGGGGGGCTACCTGCGGGCCCTGTTCCGAGAGATCCTGGGGGAAGCTGCGGACTTCCCCATCAGCATTGATAGGGCGCATAGGGTCGGCCGGCAGCGCCAGTCATCGGCACCTCCACCGGACATTCTGGCCTTCCTGCCCAACTTCCCACTGAAGGAACGCATCATGGCTGAGGCCCGCAGGAAACAGCCCCTGACTTTCCGGGATCGGCCGGTGGCGCTTTACCAGGACCTCTCCGCCATCACGCTGCAGAAACGCAGGTCCTTTAGGATTGCCACTGACTTTTTGCGCGAACACGAGACGCCGTACTCTTGGGGTCATCCCTTCCGCCTGATTTTTCGGTGGAACGGGGTGCTACGCTCCTTGCAAGACATTTGTGGTGTCCTGGGGCTCACGGCGGCGGAGGAGGAAGGAGCTACACCGTCGTGGAGGTCTTCGGAGAGACGGAACCGGCGGAGATCGACGAGGCGGCGCTCAGCGGCCAGCGCAGGGCGTCCTGACTCCCCTACCATCAGGGCGGACATGGCCGACGCTCTGAGGGCGGCGGCCGGGGACTCGGCCGGCTCCTCCGGCATGGCCTTGACGGCCTAACACTCACTCCGGGGGGAGATGCCTTTAGCTTCTTTACATGCTTGGTACGGGGCGGGGGGGTCGGGGGGGAGCGGATGGAGGTGAGTGGCTGGACGTCCACTTCGTTCCTTTCTACGGACTTGCCCGTCTTGGGGCTTGACTGGGACAATGGGGTGTTTGAGTTTGCGTGTGGCTAGTTGCCAGGGTTGTGTTTTGGGTGGGTGGGGGGGTTGTTTTGGGGTTGGGGAGGTCCCGTCCGATGTTGTCCATGCCCACCTTGTTTTGGCTTGTCCTGCGCGGCTGCCCCGCGCGCCCCACCCGCTGATCCCCTGCCCATTGCACGGCGCTCCCGATCCCCGAGAGGAATGTCGGGCCTAAAGGTAGTGACCCTTAATGTTCAGGGTCTGAATAACCCCGTGAAGCGCAGAGCGATCTTATCTTTGCTGGAGGGGACGCAGGCGGACATTTGCCTTTTGCAGGAGACCCACTTATTGCCCCGGGATTGCCATAGGCTGCGCTCTGCTAAGTTCCCTACCCAGTTCTTTTCCTCGGCAGCGAACAAGACGGCGGGGGTAGCCATTCTTCTAGCGAGCTCCTTTCGGGGGGAGGTTTTGTATAAGTGTGCTGAACAGAAGAGGAGGCTTCTTGCGTATCGCATGCGCTTAGGGGGCATAGCGTTTACGGTCGGCTCCGTTTATAGCCCTAACGACCACCAAGAGCGCTTCCTAGATTCCGTGTTGGTGGATGTCACTGCTTCTCCCGACCGCCACGTTATTTTGGGGGGAGACCTTAATATTGTCTTCGATTCTGTGATGGACAGATCGGCGCAGCGCTTCCCGCAGACGGGGGAACTGTCCCAGGCTGTGAAGGCCCGGATTGCGGAAATGGACTTGCACGACCTCTGGCGCTCCATGCACCCCACGGATAGGGACTACTCTTACTTTTCGCACGCACACCGAACCTACTCACGGCTGGACTACCTTCTGGTGAGTGGACCGCTGCGTGCCGCTGCCACGGCGGCGGACATCGGGGTCCTGACCCTGTCGGACCATTCCCCAGTCACCGGCGTTTTCCAGTGGCCGGCGGCCTCCCCCTCTCGGGGGGTGTGGCGCCTCCGGGATACCCTTTTACATAAAAAGTCGGTGGTGCAGCGCATTGGGGAGGTCATACAGGACTACCTCACTCACAATAGCAACACCGACACTTCGCAGGCGACACAGTGGGCGGCATTGAAGGCAGTCCTCCGGGGGGAATTTATCTCTATCTCCGCAGCCGAAAATAGGGAGCGGCAACGGAAGAGGGACGAGCTGACAGCTCAGGTTCGGGAGCTTGAGCAGGTCCACCGCCGTACGGGGGCGCCAAGGGTGTGGAGGCAGTTGAAAGCAGCGAGGAAGCTCCTGTCGGCACTGGATCTTGACAGGGCGGAGTATGCAGCCTTGCGCTTGAAACATGCCTTCTACACTGGGGGGGACAAATGTGGCAAGCTCCTAGCACACCGGCTCCGGGTCACGCAACAGCGTAGCGTGGTGAGAGAACTGGTGGACACGGACGGGGGGGTCGTCTCTGGGGACGCGGAGGTAGCGGAATCTTTCCGCGGCTTCTACGAGGCGCTGTATGCTGAAGAGCCCTCCTCGCCACGGGATGCCGAAGGCTATTTGGAGTCGGGGACCCTTCCGGTGCTGGATCCGGTTCAGGCGGACCACCTGGAGCGGGATATCCATGTTGAGGAAGTGATTTCCGCTATTGCGCGGCTGAAGCATGGTAAGGCCCCGGGCCCGGACGGGTACACGTCTCTGTTTTACAAGACTTTCTGCACGGCTGTGGCCCCTGTCCTTACTCGGCTATTTAATTCCTTTTCCGAGCCGGGAGCCATCCCACCGGATCTCCTGAGGGCGACGGTCACGGTAATCCCGAAACCTGGGAAGGACCGGGCCCTCTGCGGTTCGTATCGACCCATCTCGCTTTTAAATGTCGACCTCAAGTTGTACACAGGGATTCTAGCGTCCAGGCTGGGTCCACACCTCCCCGGATTGGTGGAGGCGGACCAGGCTGGCTTTGTACCCGGCAGACAGACGGTTGACAACACCAAGCGGGTGACGCATGTTCTGGAGAAGGCCTCGCGGATCCCGGGGGAGCGGATGTTGCTGTCTGTTGATGCGGAGAAGGCCTTCGACAGAGTTCACTGACCGTATCTCGAGCTGGTCCTCAAGAAATTGGGAATCGGTGATAAGTTCCGCACCATGGTATTCAACTGTTATAAGCATCCTTCAGCGTCGGTGCGGGTCAACGGGTGTAGCTCCTGTGGATTTGCTATCAAACGCGGCACGCGACAGGGCTGCCCCCTCTCGCCGCTCTTGTTTGCCCTCTACATGGAGCCGTTTGCTCAGAGGATTCGCAATAATCCGGATGCTACTGGGGTCCGGATGGGCCAGTATGTCCACACTGTCAGTCTCTACGCGGACGATGTCCTGTTGACCTTGGACGACCCTAGGAGGTCGCTGCCTGCTTGCCTCCGGGAACTGGACGCCTTTGCATGTGTGGCCGGCTTCAAAATGAATATGAGCAAGTCGATGGCGTTAGACGTGTCCCTGGCTGCGGATACCAGGAGGGACCTTCAGCGGCTCTTCCCCATGCAGTGGTCCTCGTCCACGGTGCCATACCTGGGGATTCTGCTGGCGCCCACATTACCGGAGATGGTTACGGCCAATTATGCCTCCCTCAGCAGGAAGATCAAGGAGGAGCTTGGTCGCTGGAGCAAGGGCCTACTGTCCTGGCTGGGGCGAATCGCGGCGGTTAAGATGACGGTGTTGCCCCAGATACTGTATCTTTTCCGGGCCCTACCTCTCCAGCCCCCGGTGGGCTGGATACGTCAAATGCAGGCTGACATCTCCCGCTTTGTCTGGCAGGGCCGCAAGCCCCGAATGAAGAGGGTCCTCTCCACGCTTGCTCCGGAGGCGGGGGGTCTCGGTATTCCGGACCTCCGTAAGTACTTTCAGGCGGCACAGCTGCGATATCTGGTGGAGTGGAGCAGGTGGGAGTCCGACAAACACTGGCTCTTTCAAGACCAGGCAGTGGCGGGCCGCACCTTACAAGAGGTTCCATTCTTGCGCCGCGCGCATCGCCCCCCTAATCTTTACGCTTCTTTTGTCACGCGGGTCCCCCTGCGGGTGTGGGACGCAGTCTGTGAGGCTCGGGGCCTCACCACCTTCCCTTCGCCGCTCACGCCCATAGTGGGCAACCCGGACTTCTCCCCAGGGATGGAGCCGGGGGTTTTCTCCCACTGGGTGCAGGCAGGCTGCAGGGCACTCTTCCAGATCTATGGCCCGGAGGGAGTGGTTCCTTTTCAGCAACTCCGCCAGGAGTTCGGCCTGACGGAGCTGGACAGATTGCGCTACATGCAGGTTCGGCATTGGGCCCTCCAGCCCCAGGTGCGTGCCACCGCCGCCCGTCAAATTACACCGTATGAGAGGTGGCTGGCTACTCGGACCTCCGACGCTAAGCTAATTACCGATCTGTACAAGTACCTACAACCCCCGCCGTTTCACTATTACAACCCGGGGAGGGAGCGCTGGCACAGGGAATTGGGTAGGACACTCAGCCACAAGGAATGGGCCAAAATTGCGTATCGGGCGCGGCACTCTGCATACCACACGGGACTTACGGAGACCCTTACTAAGGTGTCCACATATTGGTACTACACCCCGGAGAGACTGTATGAAATGCATAAACACACTGACAAGGGGTGCTGGCGGGGCTGCGGGCAGGAAGGTACCCTCTCACACATTCTTTGGGATTGCCCCGTGCTGACCGCCTACTGGAAGGAAGTTTTGGACGAGGTGGATAAGCACTTTGGGATAGAGCTGCCGCGCTTCCCGGCGTATGTCCTGCTGGGCCTCCCCAATGACCTAATGTACCCACTGAAGTCCCGCAGGGGTAGGCAGATCGCGATTGCGCTGGGGTCTGCGGTTCAGAACATTCTTATCCACTGGCGCACCACCACTGTCCCCTCCATCACGGGTTGGTTGCATAGGCTTTGGCATGTGCTGGGAATGGAGAAGCTGTCGCTTACGGTTGCGGGGGAGATAGACCAATTTGAAGAGCTGTGGCAACCCTTTCTAGCGCTGCTGTCCACTGAATTCCGGGAGCTCACCTGCCCGAGGTATCTTAGGCTTCTCAGGTTGACGCCGCCGGTGACCCTGGCGGACTAGTTCACATGTGAGACGGGGGCCTCCCGGGGGGGGGGGGGGGTGCGGGGCTTCTTGGTGAGGATTAATCTGGCGCGGGACCATAGGACGGGGGGGGTGGGGTGTTGTTTTTTCGTTACTGGGGGGATGGGGGGGGGGATTGTGCTTTGTTGAGTTGCTGCTGGCTTTCATTGCTTAGATTTGGGGTGTCGGATATGCATGCGGGGATTCCACAGATTGCATTTCTAGCCTTTCATTTACTGTGTTTTTCCCCTGGCCCACCGAGCTATCCATTGCCAACCCTCTTGAGTTGCACCCTTTTTCTTTGATTGTATTCTATGTATCCTAACCTCCTATCCCCCTCCCCCATGGTTTGTTTTGTCTCAATAAAAACGTTTTAAACATAAATATTATGCACCCTGCCTTGTGGGCTCCTTTGCCTGCTTGGGGATGACGTATTGATATTTTTTTTTATTTTTTTTTTATTTTTTTAAAAACCTTTATTCGTGCATCTTAAAAGAACAAATACGGGCCTACAACCGTCAGGCCGGCCACGATACAATAAAGCACTGATACCCACATTACATCCCCCGTGCGTCAACGGTCAAGATTAGCAACGAGTTATGAGTTACATACTGGAGATATCTTTGACACCCGGGGAAGGAGAAGTGAAGGTTAATTTTAAGTTTTTAAGATAATTTTATCAGGGAAAAAAAAGGTCAGTGAAGGATAAGAACAAAGGAGATTCGAGTCCGCAAGATAGCTTCACCACACGGGAGAGCAGCAACATCAGTAAAAACAACAATGGAAATAAAATCTCAAGCAGTGAGGCGGTGCAGAGATATAACAGGATAGTCAAATGAGCAAGTACGCACCCCTCCAGAGCCGCCCCCACTCGATCCACCCCACACCCGGACCCCGAATCGAGGCAAGTAGAGCACAGAGACATAAAAGAAAAAGGCCCATAGAACTAATTAAGAACAGAGTATTACCCCCCCACCCTACACCAATGCGGAGGCTACGGCCTACCCCCCCCCCGGCATAGTGCCTGTCGCCCAATGAACCCGAAATATAGACAAGAGAGAAAGTAGGAATAGAGTAAAGAGATTAAGAAAACAGAAAAGAAGGTGGGGAGGAGCCCACGGGACACCAGAGCGCCCCAAACCATCAGCCAGTTATGGCCTCCACAAACTGAGGGCCCACTACGCCAAAAAACTGCATGCGAAGATACCATGTCACCACAATTTAAGCGAAGGAAGACAAGTCGCGACGAGTGCGCACAAAACATACATACAGTTCCAGTCCCAGGCCAGCCCGTCCATGAACCCTGGCGATAGAAGTCAATCTAGCCCTGGCCCGATCGCGGGCTTGGGATTAAACCAGCCCCTACATGAAGGCCCCGTGTCCCGAGCAGACAAAGACAAGATGGCCGCTTGTGAGAAGATGGTGAAGTAGGATCACGAAATGGCCGCCGACCATCTATTGAGGTCCCTCTTTGCACCACATAAAATCCAAACCTGGCAAGTAAAGAACAGGAGTTCCACAAAAAGGAAGCAGTAGGCCACCGCGGACGGTTCCTCGAAGCCGTTAGGTGTCGCTCAGCAGGATACTCTCGGGGACGCGGTGAGGCAGGCAACAATGAAGCAGGCAGCCATGACCAGGGGGACAAAGTATCCGCAGTTGAGGTGGAGAGCGGTGGATCCCGGGTGCCGGGAACGCCGGATGAAGGCACCAGTGTAGCACAATCATACACCGCCGTTGTGTCCCCGCAAGAGGACAAAAGCACCGGGAGACCCACGCCCTGTGGATGACAAACAAAGCGCTCACGACCCGCAGCCGAAAGTATGGGGTCAAACCGCTCACTCAGCGCCTGCAGGCCAGCGCACATTTGTAGTTGAAAGTCCCGCAGGACAGCCAGAACGGAGCCGCATGTCAGCGGAAGCCGGGCCCCCACATCGGCAGCAATCCGGGACGGCACTGTGGAGCTGGTGTCCGGAAGAGGTAGGGCAAAGTGGGCAGCGGGCGAGACCGGAGTATCACCCCCCAGCCGCGAGCAGGCACTCAACGCCATGTTTTGCCGCTGTACGTTGCAAAGGCCAGGGGGGGGGGTCGTGGCAAGGAGTCAATTCCCCTCAGGTCTACGCCGCAGCAGGGAAGGCCGACAGTCGCTTCTCTTCTCGCAGATTCTCTTTGCCGCCGGCTAGGCAATAGGTGAAGGGGGTCAGCAGCCTCCCACAGCGCGGTCCTCAGAGCGGGGCAGGAGACCCGCCGCACCGGGGCCCACCCCACAGCTCCAGCCCGTCAGGCACAGGGTGCAGAAGGTGTCCGGCCGTCTCTCCCCGGGCTCATCCGGCAACGATCCGTGGTGCGAGGTGAAATCGGGATCGCGGGGCTCAGGTTAGCGCTAGCTGGTCCGGTAACTGCGGAGCTTCCAGGGGGCCGGCAAAGGCCATAATGGCGCAGGGGTTTAGTGCAGAGGACAAAAGCACCCACAACTCGGGCACCCGGGCGGGCTGAGACTCCGGGAAAGCGGCAGCGCGGTCAGCGCGCCTTCGCATACGTTGCACCTCGAAATTCGGCGAGGATGGGCATCAGGATAGTAGTCCGAGGCCACGGGCCGACGGAGCCGGGCGCTCAAGCGTCTGCTCCGGTCGCCATCTTGGCTCCTCCCCCGACGTATTGATATTTAAAAGAGAGGTTTTGCTCTGTCAAAAGTGTTTATTTTTAACAGGTTGAATTGTAGTTTTTACATTGAAATAGTCAAGCTACAGTGGTCTGAAGCCATGTTTGTACTGCCACTGTAGTGGATGGCAAAAAAGGTACTGCAGTCCACTAGTGGCATTGAACTTCCAAGCCCTTGGCACACTTTGTACCATATGTTAAGGAGGTATAGGCAGGTTAAATATGCCGGATAACATTATGCCAGTTCTAAAGCCATCAAATGTATTGGGTCCAGCTAAAAGACAAAACATCAGGGGTGACCTAACAGAAAAAGTGGATTTCCTACAAAGTGTTTCTGAGGAAAAGGTTCCAGGAATTTCTAAGGTGACCTAGAAGACTTTGGGACTAAGAGCGAAAAGGGAGAGTAGAGTAGAGAGCAAGAGAGATGGGAGTACTGCATGAGAAATGAACAAAAAGGGCAAAATGAGGAAAAGAAAGGGGTAGCCCGTCTTAAGGACACTAAATTTGAAGGGATGGAGATTGGTGGAAAACGGAGACTGAGGATGAAACAGCAAGGCTGACGGAGAAACAGTGTGAGATGTGAGACACTGAGATTCTGTAGATAGATGCAGGATGTTGATGATATGGAGTTTTTAGGAAGGGACCCCATGAGAAGAGAAGGACTATGAAATCTTGATTTAAGGCCATTTTAAGCCCATGAAGGGCTAAAGCCTTGTTAGCGTGTGTAGCCGTGATAGCTTTTAGAGTCTGTGTTGGGATAGGCTTATCTAGTTATTCTCTGCATTAGGGTGAGATAGATGGGAGTTGAACCCTACTTTTGAAGGCTTAGATGTCCTCCCTACTCCTCTTCTCTGAGGTGTATACGGACTTGCAGCTCTCCCAGCTCCTCATCTGTTATCACTTTCCCATCCTTGACCCCAGCTTTGCAGTATGCTCCCTCAACCTCTCGGCTCTCAGTCTGTTAGCTATAAGTTTATCTGCTTTATTACCCTTCTCATAAAACAGTTGTTTCAGCCATAGTCTATATTTTTCAAACTCTCAGTTTGCCCCTTAGGCATACCCTTTCTCTGGTATTGTCAGGTTAATGTTTGTATTATCTTTCCACTATGTCCAACTCTTGAACTCGTTTTTGTTCTAGTAGGCATTCTTCCCTTCATAGCCATGCCATTCCAGAGATACCCTTTCTCTGCTCAGTGATAATTCTTCTTTCTTAACCACATCCTTTGCAATATATCACTGATTTTTCTATACACTACTCCATAAAGCGGTAGGGCCACTCAGCTTCAACCTCCAACCTTGCATTATCTAAGATTGTGCCCACTCCCCCACTTCACGTTTGCCCTTTACTGTCTGTAGAATAGATATTTGGAGATAATGAGCATGTCACGCCAACTGTGAGATATGTGGACATGTGAAAAAAATAAGAATTCCTCACATTTGGATTTAATTCCACTAACTGTCCACAAGTCTCGTTTTTCTAAGTTTAGTTTCAAGTGCTTGGACATGACTTTTGTTGGTTCGGCAAAGAGTGTTGTCCTATATATGTTCTGATCACAGATCACATTACAATATCACCCTATAATGCCCCGGCCTCCTGCTGTTCCTACCCCGTCCTTCACTTGGTTGGGAATTTGAGTGTAAATATTGATTAACGTGTAAGCAGTACCTCATATCATTCTATGGAGTTTGAGGTATCTACTCCCTGGGTCTTGATTAGTGTTACTTATCTGGATGTCAAGGTCTCTTTTGCTGAGACTCGCCACCCCTGCTACTTTTTGTTTTCCCTGTGGCTCATGTTTGTACTGTGTACCTCTTATTCTTCATTCTAAATTTGTTTTTGCTCAGCCTGTGAGTTTCCTGAATGAATATTTCTGCATCCTGCTGTCTGCATAGATGGAGGGCATTCATCTGCAAGACCTTTTACAGGAAGGAGCTCGGATGGTGCAGATCGACCTAAAGGATGCGTATCTGTTGATTCCTATTTTTTCTCCTCACTTTTGATTCCTTCAATTTTGTTGGCGCCATTGGTGGTACGGGTTAACCGCCCTGCTCTTCAGCCTGTCCTCTGCCCCTTGGTGCTTCATCAAGATTTTTCGTCCAGTGATACAGTTCCTCTGTGAATAGGGGGTACTTCTGATCATATATCTAGACAATATTCTCATAATGGCACAAAGCAGGGAGACTGCCTTAGTTTGGGCGGTGCAACTCGTCCAAGATTCGTTTTTCATAATCAATGGGGAGAAATCTCTCCTAATCCCAACTCAGTCTGGTGTTCTTATGATTTCCAGGTGACTTGGTTCTAGCGCAGCTCAACATGTGAATATTTCATCTATCAAGAAGTTGATGAAGGACTTTGCTTCGCAGACTATATCATTGAGTATATTGCCAAGGTTGGCGGGCCTTCTGGCGTCGTCATTTCAGGCCATATTTCCCAGTCCCCTACATTATTAGTCGTTACCACTCCTCAAAATTTTACATCTACCGAAGGGTTTATCTTACTCTGAACACAGTGTTGGAGGAAACGAGGACTGAAATCTCCTGGTGGTTGGATCATATGGATACCTGAAATGGCAAGGCAAATTTTGCCTCTCATCCGGAGATGATCATACAATCGGATGTAAGCAGATGGGGCAGGAGGGTGGCAAGATGCGGCCAGGTAGAGACGGGGGCAGGTGGTCCCCAGAAGAACTGAATCTACTTATCAATTGCCTTGTGCTGTTGGCTGGGGCGTTTGCGGTACGGGCTTTACCTATGCACAAGGTGAAATGTTGCATCGTGCGTCAGATGGACGATGTTTCAGCGGTTTGGTACATAAACCAGCTGGGGGGTCGGGGTCGCGTCTTCTAGTGGAGATTGGCAACGATTTCTGATATTTTTGCCTACAGCATCAGATATCGTTGACTGCGGAGTACGATCCAAGTCAAGCGAATGTAATGGCAGACTGGAACTCTGTTTTTCATGGATTCCAGCGATTTGAGGCTTCACCCTCACGTCTTCAGAGCCCTCAACAGATTATGGGGCATCTTGCAAGGTGGATTTGTTTGCCATTAGCCTGAATACTCATTTTCTGACGTTTTAGAGTTGGAGGCCGGATCCTCGAGCAGTGAGTTCCAATGCCTTTCTTTAGTCTTAGTCAGGGAAGTTGTATTATGCGTTCCCACCTTTCTCAATGATCCAGAGGGTTTTGTCTCAAATGTGTTGGCAACGTGTGGAACTGATTTGGTGACCCCCTTTTGGAAGGCTCAGTCTTGGTTTACAGTGGTGATGGCGCAGTTGTGTACTTTGCTGTTTCAGATTTTGCCGTTCAAGGACCTTCTAGTGTGTCCAACGGAACTCCTGCATCCACTAGTGCTTCTGGCCACTTGTCACTTATGGCGTGTAGGATTTTCAGGAGACCATGCCAGATGGCAGGAGTTTTGGAGCAGGCTGCTGTGTTCTTCTTGTCCCAATCTTGGGCCCTTAGTACTCACAAGCGATAGGCTACCTCCTTGCGCCGACGTGTTCATAGGTGTGGTGAATGGGAAAATTGATCCCGGGGGGGCCACTGTTCCGTTGATCACTAATTTCCTGTCAGAACCGGCTACTAATAGTTTAGCCTATCGCACGGTGAAAAGATTTTGGTCTGCTATTTCAGCTTGTCATCCTCGTGTTGATAGCAGACCTGCAGATGAGCACCTGTTAATCTGTAAAGTTCTCTGGGGTATCAGCCTTGTTTGACCCCATCAACCGAAATATTCAGTTTTGTAGGATGTGAATCTGGTTCTTCAGTTCTTATGGGCTTGGCCAGCAAAAGAAGATCTTTCGCGGAAAGTTATCAGCAAAGTTGACTGTACTTTTATGCCTCCTTTCTTGGAGGTGAGTATCCGACGTAAGGTATTTGGACATAACAGGTAGGGCATTTACTCCTACAGGGGTTTCCTTTCGGATATTTAAACGCTCCAAGACGAGTTCACGTTGTGTGTCTTATCTGACTTTTCTGGACAATCAAATGTTATGTGTGGTATGGTGCCTCAGGGCCTATGGAGATTGTGCCCGCGAGTTTCGCAGAGGCCCTGGATGTCAATTGCTTATTTCATTGCAAAAGCCCTTTAGCCTGGTGGCTTCCGTGATATTGGGTCACATGGCTGTTGGCTGAAGAGGGCATTGATGTGACCACTTTTAGGGTCCCATGTGGTCTGTGGTGCTATGGCATCTAAAGCTTTTTCCTCTGGTTCTCAGTTAGAGGATATCATGGCAACAGCTGATTGATCGTCTGATTCCACTTTTAAGATTCTTTTTATGACAAGCCAATTGCGGATATAGCTTCATTGGTGGTGGCGCTGCTTCAAACTAGCATAATCTGAAGCCTCCGGTCCTGACATAGAATAAATCATTTCCTAGCTAACGTATCAAGAATTTTCAATTCTTTTAAGAATACGGAGCGATGATTATCCCACCTGATGCTATGATTGACATTATCTTGTATACACAGAATTGTTAATGTTGATAGCATACTATTTGGATTTGCTACTATATTGTATAACCTATCCTTTGATTTCAGATTCTTCTTTTGGAGAGTTTGGATATTACAATCCTTTTTCCTTCACAGCAGGTGTGGATAATAAACCAGCATAGACGCTCTTGGAGTATGCACGGTTGGAGGCCCGTTAGATGGAATCTCGCTCAAAGTTTGCCTATAAGGTGTCATGTTTGGATATGCCCGTTGGCCTGATGCTGTCATTGGTCCCTGGTATCAATGTTAAAGAAGGTTCGTTCATGCGCAGTTGAAGTTATGGTTTTCTCAAACAAAGAGGGCGGATACAGGTTTCAAGAGCTTCCATATGGAGACTTATACACTGACTTGTAGAGACATTGGGGTAAAGGCTCATGGGATATGTTGTTTAAAGGTCTCATTATTTTAATTGACTGCTGTATTTTTATCAGTAAAGAAAGAGAACCATAATCCTTGCTTCCTTGTCCTTAATAGAACTGAAAATTCTTGACGGGTTAGCAAGTTTTCTTTTTTATTCTGCCCCCATCACCCACCAAATCCCTTTTCCAAAATAAAAAATAAAAACTTGCTGAGGTTGCTGCCTATATTTTAGGGGTATTTTCATCTTTTAAAAGCATCTAACGAGGAGCAGGAAATCCTCTTTGCAGCAGTTCCCAACTTGTTTTCTCTGCCACAGTGTGAGATATATGCTTCTCACTGTGTGACCTTGTGAAGGGAGCCAATATGGTGTGACACGGGTCTGCCACTCTACCATCTCACTCTCTCTTGAGGCACCTACACTGACCTTCTTTATTCGCAACAAACGTTGTACCTGGACCCCGACAGTCCAGACATCAGAAAGGAAGACTAGCCTTCGGAGAGTGTCCAGTGTTTCTGCTGTGCTTGAGCTTTAGTTGCTGCCAGGGTTGGCTGCCAAGCCTGGCCTCATCACGACCTCTCAGCTGAATCTGCCATTTCATCTGGAGACCTCATGACTGCTTCAATGCTTCATAGATCCAGCAGTGCAAGTTGTAACCCTGTTTTGAATAATCAGCTAGGAAATTATGGTAACAGCTTCAGCCCAGCAAAAAATGTGTTTTTCGTATCATGTATCATTATTTACATGGCTTTCATATCGATGTGCTCACAATCCCAATGACTGGCATCACTGAAAAAAACTTGAAATAAAAAGACCAGAATGGCAATAAAATATTACAGTGTATCACCAACCTGCAAAGTGCAGGGTCTCTGAATTACTGCGACCAGAAAGATAAGGGTATCTATGCGTTCAAGCAGTACTGCTTTTTGTAAATTTGGTAGCTCCTGTCTCCAAGGTAACTTACACTCTTGAGTAATTTGAGTAAGTTTACTATTTTTCGATAGTCCAGCAGTACACATGAGCAACCACTGGTACTTCAGCACCCTCCTTTAGAAAATAATGAAGGTAGAGACTTAAAATAAAACCTTGTACTAAATAATGTTAAATTAGAATATTTAAAATAGTTTAATATATAAATAAATTTAAATTAATGTAAAAAATATTTAAAAGTACAGATGTAGTATTATGACATTTAAATATTTTATCAATCAAAAATATATTTTAAAAAGTACATATTGATTTAATAAATATTTAGATCTTGTATAATTAAATAATATGTACTATTTTTATATATTTTTAAACATGTGTTTATATTTACTTGATCCATAGTTGTCTTCTACTTCCACACTGTCAGCCCTAGACCATGTGGGGCACTACTTTTCTTTCCTCCACACCATGAAGTGGCTGCCAAGGTATTGCCCATTGAGTAGCTGCTTTGATACTTAAGTGTGATTGTTTCTTGTTTTCCCTGCTCACCTTTGTTTGGATTTTATGGGTGGAGGATGAGGCACGAAAAAAACCACAGCCCTTCCTTCCTGTTTTATTACTCTGCCACTGAGTTACCTTTCTTAACCAGTCCTGCTCTTTGCACTCTGAGTTGTTTTGTTGCTACTGTTTCAGTTTCCTGCTTCAACTGTAATGCACTTCTGACCTCTGTTTCTTTTTGCCCACAGAATCCGTTCCTGCTGGGCAAGATCTGCTCCATCCTACAGACGTTTCCTGTGATTCTGTTCAGCCTAGCCACTTTCCACAGTAAAGAAGCTGTATCCTGCAGTAGTGCCAATACTTGATGTGCTCAAGACTATCTGTGACAACAGTGTTTTAGGCGTCACTCACGGAAACCATACACATGTGAGCGGCTTCTTGATAAATTGCAATGATTGGAGTGTGGGGTACAAAGTAAGAAAGAGATTGTCTACTGGATGTGTAGAGGGTGGAGCAGGGTTACCCAAGATGCTCTATAGAATGTCCTTCTGAGATATAATAAGAAATAGTGTGTCTACTGGGGTATAGAGGAAGGTGTGTAGTATACTGCTTCCTCATTCTCCAACACTCCCCCGCCCCGAATTCCCCCCCCCCAAATACACCTCCTCCTTACACCTCCTCATTGTTGAAAATCTCAGCAACCAAACTTGGAGTGACAGGAGTCAGAACAGAGACATATTGTACTGATAGTGGCAAACAAATAAAGCTCCAGATTTAAAACAAGGATGCTCTGAGGAAAATATTCTGTTGCCAAACCACAACACAACAATTGCATTTCAACAGGATTGGCTGGGAAGCACTGTATCGCTAGCATTAACGTTAGTGAATACTATTGTTATTATTGGCAATTGTTTATAGTCCATCTTGGCATTAGTTTTATTTCTATATAAGTGCACATTAGTTTATCCATACTACTACCCTAATTTTTTTTAGCAAACACCTAAGACTTCCATTTCTTTCAAGAAGTGTAAGCTCTTTAGTGAGCCGGGCAGTGGAATTAGACATAATATAACAAAGCACAGTCACTGTCACCTCCAAACTTCCTTAGTCTGCACTGCAAAGGACTTTCCAGCCCTCCCACCCTGGGATCACCCCAAACCTATAGAGGTCTCTGAGAAATTCATTCATGAGCAGCTATTACCAGCTTTTGGTTGAAGTAGATATTAGCATTTGCCTGATAAGTGGTTATTTTTATGCAGTAAATGAGAAGGAGCTACCATCATGTGCTTCTAGGTGGTAGCGGCGTATCCCAGGCTCTTTAAGGCTTCTATTTGGAAAGTTATCGCAAAGAAGGTCCTTGAATTCCGAGTCTGCAAAATCCTAGGTTGCTGTACCAGACATCCAAGAGTCCAGAAGATCTGATTTCGGGTGAAGCAAAACCCCTCATTATTAAGATTGTGTTCCACTTTAGTTTCCCGGACCAGACTCTGATTTTGAATGCCACACCCTCATTTCAAACACATCCTGCTTTTAAACACTACTCCCTGATTTCCAAGTGGTTTGCCTTTATTATGGCAAGCAGGAGCTGAGTTTATTCACTGCTCTTTGATGTCAGTCACTGCACCATGACCTGCTTTTAACTTCTAAATCCTGTGTTCAAACATCACACTGTACCCTGGCGAAAATCAAGGTGTGACATTTCAAATACACGTGATGCACATGCACACACCCATAACGGCCAAGCTTTTACATATGGACCTCTGTGACCAGAATGAACTCTGAAATGTTGCTGAGTACATACTGATAACGACTCTTTCCTCTTACAGGAAACCTCCAACCGTAACGAAGCAATCCAAATTTGTGGTGGCCCCACGATCTGCATCATACCGATTAATCCCTCTCCGCCGGAAGCAGAGACGCCGGACATATGGCTTGTTTGTGAAGCAGTGGAAGGCATCCACCTCCCTGTCTTCTGGCTGGTGTGCAGGCCATGGAGTTGATTCCGATGGCGAGACATCTGTTGACCAACATGCATTGCCTCAGTCAGAGATAGGCTTTTCAGTTGATACCGTGGAAGCCAGTTGCCACTTCCATGAGCAGGGTAACATTTTGATCTGTGATCGTTTTCTTCTTGGGGAGTGTCCTGCAGGCTTTTCGTGTATCCGGCATCATGTCCCATGGCCGTACCACTGGCAGCTCAGACTGAAGACATCTAAGAAATGGGTCAGCCTTGGCCCAATAGCACAGGAACATCTAGAACGCCACTACTGCAATGTCAACACAGAACATGTCACACTTGTGGACAGGTAAGTGGCTACAAAGTGTGTGGTATCCTCTATATTGCAATCCTTCCATTATTTTATATCAGGTAGTTAGCGTTCCAAGTCCTGGATGCAGTGTGAGGAAGAAGAGAAGAGGTTGGGGCTGTATTGAAGAGCAATAGAGCTCTTGGTGAGGTTCATGTGTAGCCAAGTGCTTATGCTTTCATGTTTACCTAAGGACAAATAAAGGAGATAAATGTTGCCTCCTATCAGCCTTCCAGCGTGCTGCAAATAGACATTTCCATAGCACAGTTTTGCTCTTTGGAGGCGGGACTGAGCCCAGTAGCACTAGCTGAAAATGTGGGTGCATTTTCCTGCAAAATCTTTCTCTTGGCAGGTCAGCATTTGGTTGGAGGCTTTGACAACAGGAATAGAGTCTGATGTATCTCATACAAAGATTCATACCTAGCATGTGTTTGGACTGCACCTACTTATGCACCTAGTCATTGCTTGTTTACTCTTTGCCGAGTCCCATCTCACTCTGTAGTATCCAAGTGGCAACACATGGCTCTGATCAAAATTCCTAAATAAAAGTGTGGTGTTCTGTCTTTCTGATGAGGCAATGTAGCGGATAGTGGGCCAGTTGCAGTCATCTGATGGACATTAGAGCGATATTTTTACATGCAGATGTGGTCAAGAGCATTCGAGTAAGCTGCTATTTTGATGTTAGAACTTTCATGGTCCTGAGGCAGAAGTGTATGTGATTGCATCAGTAATTAACCTGATATGGAGACTGTTTCCAGGTTGATATTTGCTATATCTCTAAAGGACCATGTGTGTTACTGGAGTAGCTGGTTGTAAGATGCTGGCTGTCATTGCAGTCTCAAATATATTTCTACTTTGGCAATTTGTTTGAGTGCATTCTGATGCTGTCCAGTGGACTTCCTTCACTTTAGTCACTCGCGTATAGGTTTATGATGTGGGACCTCTGTTTGATGCTTTGATACTAACAGCAAGACTTTAGCCATCAGGTTGTCCTGTGAATGGTCATATTGGGAAATCCTACCTTCTGATGGAAACTTCTAAATGCTGATTCCTCAACTTTTAAATTCCCCCACCTGCAGCACGAGATTGGGAGCTTTTGTTTATCATTTGCTCTCCTGCGTGAAAAGGTGGTGCCATCATACACATTGGTGACCGTGCATGTCCACCAGAAGTAGCAACGTGAGTCATACATAGCACTATCCCTGTGTGCAGATGTAAAAAAAAAAAAAGTCATTTCTTTTCTTTCCCTGCCCTTCGACGTGGATCCGGAGCTCTGCTCCTATACTTGGTTGGTGTTTCACCAAATCTAAATTTGTTTTTTGGATAGGTCCAGGTCCTACTTCAAGTCACCTTCTCCGTGTCATTTAAAGACAAAGACGAGAGACAAGGTTCACCTGAAGTACTGGGTATTTTAAGTCCAGCGGTGCAGGGGAACACACCCTATGACTTCGGGGTTCTTCCTGTTTCAGACCTACAGAAACACAGAGTCTTCTGGGTGAAGTCAAAGATCAGTTTATTGGCTGCAGACCAATTACAGGCGTCCTAGAAGTACAACAGCGTGTATGTTCTCAGGAGACTGCTGAAAATCACAGAAAAGGGCTTCTTCTTAAATACAGAATTTCCTGCCTCAGGCATACATTCCTAGGTTTATGGCATGGTCATATAAAGTATACATTACAAACGAAACAGCAGAGTCATGATGACCATCCCACATTCCAGTTGAGCCAGCCCATAATTATTTACACAGCAAAGCTCAGATCCCACATTAGATATCGATAGGCCCCAATAAACATGAGCATCTCCTGTTTTGGGAAACAAGCCATAAAGCAGGAACAATCAGATGTGAAAGAGATTAGCCGGAGGCTTGTGTAGGATGAAAAGACTTTATGGTGTGTCAAGCCCTGATGCTAATCACAGGTGGCCAGAGGACGGGGAACTCGTGAGACCAGTTTGACCTGGGGCAGCGGAGCCAAGCTGCCCAGGTCACAGAAAAGTCAAAGAAAGCCACATGTGCTCTAAAAGGCCCGTTTTCGCTTCATGCTATATAGCCTATGTGAGGGCAACCATAAGATGGCCACCGATACAAAATGGAACCCACGCGGTGATGTGAAATAGCGTATACACAGTGCATTCATAGCTAAAACGTTACAGAAAGCACTCGTACATACCGCATTAACCATTCGCGGTTCACTACTACCGGGATAGACGGGGGTAGGGCCCTGCCTCCTACGCGGTCCCAAATGTTAAAGTACGACAGACCCTCCTTTTGCCCTTACATAGGCAATAACTATACTCATTTCAATCCGAGTCTAGGTCAATATTCACAAAGTCATGGAGATGTTGCTGTAGCATCATCCTATTACTTAGCTCGTCACTCGATACAGGTTTTCTTACACATAATGTAGCACAGAGGCCACACATCGCAGGAGCACACTGTATGCACAGACAGAACAGGAAAAGGATGGCTAAGATCATTCCAATGACCATCAGAACTTTCCAACCCCAGGCAGATATCAGTTCCCAGAACCACCCCACCAGTGACCAATCTCCTTTATCCACGTGTATGGACTCAGATATTTTATGTAGTTTGGAGATGGCTTGATAAACTGTTGGAGCGTTGTCTGGTATGAAAATGCAACAACTGGATTGGATAACCTTACATACCCCACCACGGTCTGCAAGTATGACGTCTAGAACCATGCGGTTCTGCAAAGTCATGAGGCGATCCGCTTGGAGCTCAGCTGTCAAATTATCAAGGGCACCAGCCGTAACATTCACAGTGGATTCAACCACACGAGTCAGCTGTCTCAGGTTCCTACTATTGACCATAGGTCCCCAAAACGGCAGGAAACCCAAAAAGAAATCTCCCGCTTCCTGACCGGCAGTATCCTCCTTACTAATCACGCCTCTCACAACTCTGGTCTTGTGATAGTCGGAGGCGGCAGTAAATGTTGGCGGTAGCAGATTTGCAATATAACATGTGCCCGAGATATCAGGGGGCAACCATGTATATGCTCGGTCATTGCAGATAAAATATGTACCCTTGGCAGCCAAAAACGCAGGGGAAAACTGTGACGGAAAAGTGTACGTTTCAGTACAGTCACTTCTTCCCAGTTGAGCCCTAGGATTCTGACCATTACCTTGCAAACAGAACCGACCTATGTGGGGTACGACCCAGATTGGGGATGAGATTTTCCGCTGTCTTTCACCCAGACTAATACTATACCCCGTCGCGTTCCACCCTACATAAGCTCTCAACTCTTCTTTGGGAATGGATGAGTATGCATCGATATCTCTACTCATATCGGCAACTCCTTTCATTAAAGCTTTATTATTGGTGCTAGGTCTGATGGAACGCGGTTGTCGCGGGGAGTAGGCGTCTAGTGCATAGAGAAACATGGTCTGGAATGCACATGACGATCCATTGTAACTATACGGCAGCACTAGATAGGGAATACCCTTATTTTTTTTTTTTTTTTTTTTTTTTTGAAACCGTTTATTGCAGTTTGTAAAAGTTACAGGTATGGGCCTACAACCACCCGGCCGGCCGCTAGAATGACAAAAGCATATTGCATAGATACAGTAAAAGTCTCTCGGCAGAGCAGTGAAACAGGAGTAGTCAATGGTGCAGGCCACACAGCTCCAAGCCCACAGTACGGTTCCCTTTTCTTAAAACAAAACAACACCAAAAAACCACACCCGCAAGGCAACCCGCGATCCAAAGTGACAGCATGTGCTCCATAAGTGGGGGATCCAAACCAGCAGCAGAACTCTGAGGAGGGGAATGGGAGTAGATCAGGGACTGGGGGACCGCGCGCCCGCGGCCGAGGGAGGGGGGCAGTCTAGGGAGACGGAGCAGGCGAGGCAGCCGGTAGCAGTGGTGGCTCACAAATACCCCCGCGGTAGGCGTTCCAGGGGCCCCAGAGTTTCACCCACGCCCCAGGCTTACCCCTCGCCACATACACCACCTTTTCACGAAACATACACCAATCCATATGCTCCTTCCAGGCCGACACCGCAGGGGGCCTCTGGGATCCCCACAATTGAGCAATGTCACGCTTAGCTATCATGTATCCCAGAGTCACCCACCGCGTCTGCGGGACCGAATAGTCATTTGGTTCCCATACATTCAGCAAGCATCTCCTCGCTTCAGGCAGCAGCGTGACACGCGTCACCACACGCAGGACCTCATGCACACAACGCCAGAATCGCTCCACCTTCGGGCACTCCCACAGTATATGCATGAAAGTCGCCAACGCACCACAGCCACGCTTACACATTCCGTCACCAGCAAAACCCATACGCAGAAGCCTTGGCCCCGTCACGTACACCCGGTGAAGGATCTTGAGCTGGACGAAACGAAGGCGAGCCGGGATGGCCACCTCTTTCGGAGAGGCCACCGCGGAAATCCAATCCTCGTCGTCCAGCTCCAGCCCGTCGGCAACCCAGGCCTCGCGGAGACTAGTCAGCAGGCACGATCTATCGTTGATCAGTTTTTTGTATATGAGGGAGATCGTGCTGTCCGGTACATGGCCATCCAGCACTCTGTCCTCCAGGGGGGAAGACTCCGGAATGGATGCGCCATCCGGGAAGACGGAGCCCAGCGCGTGGCGGACTTGTAGGTACCGAAAGTACTCACTGCCTTGCAGCTGAAACTCCGCCTGCAGCGTCTCAAAAGTTTTGAATCCCCCCCTCGTCCAGAGATCTCCCACCGTGCTGATTCCGATCGTGTCCCACTTCGCGAAGCCCTTCGACGTCCACAGGGAGCCCAACCTCTCAGACGCATACAGCGGTGACGCCCGGGTCAAACGGTCCTTCCACCCCATAGCTGCATTAGCCGCGTGCCAGACACGCACCATGACACGCGTCGGTCCCGTCAAACGGGAGTCGGGCGCGCCAGAGTAGAGCGCGCGATTGTAATCGCCACCGGGTAGGAGCATCTTATCCATCTCAAATGCCGGGTTCAAGGCGGGCCCGTAAAGGCCATGATTAATTGCAGCTAGTTGGGAGGCCCAGTAATACCGTTTAATGTCCGGGAGGGCGACCCCCCCATCGTACCACGGGAGCGTCAATTTAGCCAGAGCAATGCGCGGCCTCCCGTCCCAGAACAGGCGCCGCTGGAGGCCCTCCACCTCACGGAAATAGCGTGCCGGGACCAAGTCCATAGTATTCTGGAGGGCGTAGAGGAAGCGCGGCAAGGACATCATTTTAAACAAGGCCGCTCGGCCGAGCGGCGAAAGCGGCAGACGCCGCCAGCGCACCACGTCCTCCCTCAAGCGCTGGAGGGGGGGTAGCAAATTCCGTTCATAGCGGGCCTCCGGGTCAAGAGTGATATAGATACCCAGGTACCGAAAACCTTGAGAGGCAATCTGGATCGGACAGTCCCGTGGTAGGACCGGAGCCTCCCCGGAAAGCACGTAGACACAGGATTTCGCCCAGTTGATGACCAGGCCTGAGTTGCGACCGAATGAGCGCAAAACATCAACCAGGACGATCAGTGATTTACGCGGGGAGGCGAGATACAGAAGGATATCGTCAGCGTAGAGGGACACACGGTCCTCATGCTCGGGGGTCCAGCGGAGACCACGGATAGAAGGGTGCCACCGCAGCCACTCCGCCAGGGGCTCCAGGGCCAGGGCAAACAGGAGAGGCGACAGGGGGCAACCCTGTCGCGTACCCCGCCCCAGCGCGAATGGGGCCGAGACTCGCCCATTCACTACCACCTGCGCCAATGGGCCCGAGTATAGCAATTTGACCCAGCTAATGAAACCCGGGCCAAACCCGAATTTCGCCAGCATCGCCCAGATGTATGGCCATTCAAGTGTATCAAACGCCATGGTGGCGTCCAAGGACGCCAAGAGGGCCGGCTCCCGCACAAATGGGACGCGCGCGAGCACCCCGTGTAAGCGCCGCAGATTGAGCGCCGTGTTGCGGTGCGGTATAAAGCCAGATTGGTCTTGGTGGACCAAATCGCCCACCACGCCAACCAACCGGTTGGCCAACACCTTGGCGAGGATTTTGGGCTCCGCGTTCAAGAGCGAAATCGGCCTATAGGATGTGACCCGTTCACGGGGCTTCCCCTCCTTGTGGATCACCACAATTGTGGCCAGACGCTGGTCCGGCGGGAGGGAACCCTGCGAGTGGGCCGCCAGGAACATCGCGCGCAGGTGGGGCGCCAACACATCCGGGCGTAGCTTGTATAGCTCGATGGGAATACCATTGGGGCCCATGGCCTTGCCGGATGCAACCGAGCGAATAGCCAAGGCAATTTCGTCCGAGGTGGGAGGGGCGTCCAGCGAATCCCTGTCCTCCACCGTAAGGGAGGGCAGTGCGATGTCCCGAAGCAGGGCATGGGAATCTTCCTCCGAGCAGGGGGAAACCGGGGAGTAGACTTCGCGGAAATAATCCGCAAAGCAGGAGACAATGGCTTCCGGCTCAGTGACACGCGCACCATCAACACTCTCAATCAAAGGCACCACGCGGCTCGCTCTCTCCCTCTTATCCAACCACGCAATCAATTTGCCAGCCTTATCACCCACATCATACAATCGCCCCTGCTGCTCTCTACTGAGGCCCCTGGCGGCCTCCGTAACGAGGGCCCGATAGGCCGCCTGCTTTAGGTGTAGAACATGCAACTTGGCGTCTGTTACCCCGCTCCCCAGGTCACCCTCCAGTTCTGCAATCTCGGCCTCTACCCGGGTCACCTCCTCCCGCTCGCGCCGCCGGGCATGGGAGATAAAGGAGAGGGCCTCCCCTCTAAGGACTACCTTGAAAGCCTCCCACAGGGAGATGGCAGAAGAGACCGACCCCACATTCTCGTCGAAATATCGCTGTAAGGATTTGATCAAATCGGCACGAATGGTGGGGTCGCGCAAATACCATGCATTGATTGGGGCCACCCTGCCATCCCCCCTCGGGAAGACATCGAAATGCAACAACAATGGGGAGTGGTCTGAGATACCCCGCGCCAGATGGCGCACCTCCCCCACCCTCCCTGCATGGGCCGCCGGGACAAGGATGTAATCAAGCCGCGAGAGGCTACCATGGGCACCCGAGTGGAAAGTGTACTGTCGCAATGCGGGATGCTTTAATCGCCAGCAATCCACCAGGCCCAGCGTGTCCAGAAGGCCGGGCAGCCACGCCTGTGCCCGGGGGAGGTCCCTAGGGGGATGGCGATCCATAGACCCAGAGGCTACCGCATTAAAGTCCCCTCCAACCACCAGCAGGCCACTCGGAAGGTCCAGAAGGAGGCGCCCCAGGTCCGCGAATGTGGTGGCTTGTAACCCAGGCGGGACGTACACTGATACAAAGATAAACACTCTGCCCTCCATTCTTCCCACTAGAACCGTGTAGCGTCCCCTCTCATCATGGCGCACCTCATCAATCTCCAATGGGAGCGAGTTCTTGATCATAATACCCACCCCCCGCGAGCCCGAAGTGAAGCCGGAATGGGCCGCCAAACGATATCCCCGCCGATTCATTGCATGAAAGGAGTTACCTATCAGGTGCGTCTCCTGCAGGAAGACAACATCTGGTGAAATACGTTTTAAGTACTGCAGGACCACACCACGCTTAATCCTATCCCCCAGGCCGTTAACATTCCATGACAACACAGTCAAATCCCTACCCCCCATCATACGTCGAAACAATCGGCCGTCCCCCATCGAGCATCCTAAAAACAACAACATAGTAGCGGGTTTGCCCTGCGGTGCTAACAAACAACACACCCCCCCCACCCCCCGGTCCCAACAGAACTCCCCCCTCCCTGCACCCCTGCATGAGCCCAGACAGCCCCCCCAAAGTGCAGTGTGCCTGTCGCCCCATAGCTAAATACTAACTAGTCCCCCAGAGGAGGAGGGAAGCCCCCAACAGACCCCACACGACCTCCATAGGAGGGGAACATACGCAATCAATAAATGGTGAAGGAACAACGTCCAGAGCAAGGCCTATTCAGTCACCCCTCAATTCTGATCCGGCGGGCCCTCCTCGCCAGCCGCGCCCCCCCCGCCCCCCCGGCCCCGATCTCCAGGCAGAGTGTCCAGCCAGTCCCCAGCCGCCTCGGGCCGGTCGAAGAAGTGCGTGCGACCATCCACCTCTACCCTCAGCTTAGGGGAATACCCTTATTAATGGTATGTGGCATTAAACCACACACCCAACAATTGGTTGTATTCATAACTAGTTGGTGCTGGTGCAGGAGCTGAATAAATGAGTTGTTTACAAATTCGGACCGTCTGGCTTGTTCATGTTCAGGTAGAGGGTAAAAAGAGTGTGAGGAGATAGTAGGAGGAGGTATAGGCTGTACTGTGGGTGCAATGGGCTCTTGAAAGGAGAAGAATACAAATCCTACAGTAAACACTATCATACTACATAATACAAACAGGCATAAAAACACAAAACGTTTGCTTTTCATTATATTACACATTCTTGCTTTAAAGTTCATTTCCTCAGCCGGTCTCTCCATCTTGAAAAACTCCATCCTCTAATCATGCCGCTCGCGGCGGGTGAGTTTCTTCTGCTAAGGAGTACGCCTGTCAGTCCAGGGAACGCCCTAGACCAACCAGAACCGTCGACCTAACATCTTCGGCCTGTACCCCAAAGTCTTGGCACCGCGACCCTGCGGCTGAACCCGGATGGTGGTTCGAAAAACAAAAATCAAGAAAGTCCTTCAGATGGGAGAACTCTGGTTATTAAAAAATAAATGAAAAGGTAAAAGAAAAATAATATTTATTTGTCCATGGGCCTTGGCCTCAGATTGTAACGAGAACGGCCAGGTACTGTTTGATCTTGGAACAAAAGTTCAGGCTCTGTAGTGTCCAATCGAATTGACGGTTGCACACCTTCTTGCAAAATATCGTCACTTTCCTGCGTTGAAGTTGTGCCTTTTATGCGTGCATCACTGAACGGCACAAAACGAGGTACAATGTCTGTTTCAGAGTCTGCGATACCCTCCTGGACCCACTGGTCATACGGCAGAGGCAAAGGGATCCTTTTGATGTGGGCACCGTGGATCCAGTTTTTCTTCCCCTTCACTCGAACAGCTGATCTTGTAGCCAGTAGTACGAGGTGAGGGCCAATCCAGCGGGGCTCATCGTTGGTTTTCCGCTGAATGTTTTTCACAAGGATCCATGTGCCTGGTTCGATAGGGTGTCCAGGAGCTTCAGAAGCCGGAGGGAGAGTATCATGCACCTGTTGGTGTAAAACACGCAGTTTAGTTGTCAATTCGTGCAAGTAATCAAACAGTACTGGATGCTCGATTTCACTGAATTTCATCGGTCTTGGCACACCCCATACATTGGCCGGGCGGCCAAAAACGACCTCGTAGGGACTAAGTCCTACTCGTGAGTGCACGGTCATTCTAGTGGACAGGAGTGCTAGAGGCAGAGCGTCAGGCCATTTAAGACCTGAGCTCGCTTGGATTTTGGCCAGTTTGAGTTTTAGAGCGCCGTTGTAGCGCTCTACTAATCCAGCTGATTGGGGGTGATATGCGGCGTGAAACTTCTGCCTTATACCTAGTCCCTCGCACACATTCTTCATCACTTGACCCACAAACTCACTCCCATTATCACTCCACACCATTCTTGGCATTCCGAACCTAGGAAAAAATTCCTTCACAAGGGCTTTGGCTGTGGACAGAGCTGTGTTATCCTTTAGAGGATAGGCCTCTATCCATTTTGAGAAAGCGCAAACAACCACTAATACGCATTTCAGGTTGTTGCACCTTTCCATGTGGATAAAATCCAACTGTAAAACTTCAAATGGATATGATGGAGGCGCAAAATGACCAGCTGGAGTTGGGGTTCCCCTACCAGGGTTGTACTTCAAGCATACCATACAATTCTTGACAACATTTTCTGCACACTTAGGAATTCCAGCATTCTGCCATACTGGAGCCAACAACTTACAGATTCCTTTCGTACTGATATGTGCCATTCCATGTGCCATAGTAACCACTGGAAGCACATATGCATCGGGTAACAACCATCGCCTATGTTCTGACAAATCAATCCAACAACCATTCTCATCCAACTTACCCATACTTTCTCTCCACTTGCTTAACTCTTTCTCTGTGGCTTCAGCTTGAAGGGACTTTACACTTTCTATTGTGTTTTCACACATTCCAACATCACCAACCCATCTGGCAGGGCCTGCAACATACATTCGAGTCTTTACATCTTTTGCTGTTTCTTTCGCGACTTCATCAGCAAACGCGTTACCACGACCAACATCATCAGTGATCTTCTTGTGCGCACTGCATTTCATAATCGCAACTTGCAACGGTAGGGTCAGCGACTCAAGGAGATCATTCACCAACTTGCCATTCTGAATCTTAGCTCCATGCGAAGTCAGGAACCCACGTTCTTTCCACAATCGTTCAAAACTATGAGCCACGCCAAAGGCGTACTGGCTATCTGTATATATGTTCACTCTCATTCTTTCAGACAACACGCATGCTCTCGTAAGGGCAATCAATTCTGCTGCTTGAGCCGAATTTTGTGGCACACGCGCAGTTTCAACAATTGTGTGCAAAGTCGTGATAGCATATGCAGCAGTCGTATCACCATTCGGAAGCTTGAAGCACGAACCATCCACCCATAAAGTACCATCACACTCAGTCAGGGGAGTATCTTTGAGATCTACTCTCCCTTTCGTCTCTTCTTCTGTTCTGAACAGACAATCATGTTGCTCTATCTCATCTAGGTCTGCTGGAATTGGTAATAGTGTAGCTGGATTCAACGTGTTGCATCTCTTTATGTGTATGTGATTTGCTAGCAGTGTCAGCTCATAACCAGATAATCGCGCACTAGTTAAGTGTTGTGTCTTGGTCCTGTTTAACAATGTGTCCACAGCATGTGGAACCATGACAATCAATGTATTATCCATTACTAGTCCAGCAGACTGTCGGATAGACGTGGCTGCAGCGGCTGTGGCTCTCAGACAACTTGGCAATGCCCTCGCTACCGGGTCCAAGGTTGACGAAAAGTATGCGCATGGACGCGGTCTGTCGCCAAAAGGCTGTGTTAACACTGACAATGCACAACCATCTTTCTCGTGAACATACAATGTAAAAGGCTTGCTGTAGTCAGGGGTACCCAACACAGGAGCTGAACGCAATTCCCAAAAACTTTTCTGACACTCTTCAGACCATGGGATAGGATTCGGTGTGTCCTTATGTTAATGCTAACAAAGGTTTTGCCAACAAGGAAAAATTAGGAATCCAATGCCTACAGTATGAAGTAATGCCCAAGAAAGCACGCACTTCTCTCTGTGTCCTTGGCACACTCAACTGTGCAATGGCTTGAATTCGTTCTGGGGTCAGTTTCCTTCCCTCCTTCGATAAGAGATGACCTAAGTAGGTCACTTCTTGTCGACAATATTGCAGCTTTGAGAGAGACACTTTGTGATGGAAGGCAGACAAATGATGCAACAATGACAAGGTAGCTTCTTTGCAAATCTTTTCAGTATCCGCGGCGATTAGTAAATCGTCAACATACTGAATGAGGATAGCACCACTAGGTAAAACCAGTGCATCAAGCTGCGCTTTTAAAGCCTGACTGTATATTGATGGACTCTCACAGTAGCCCTGGGGAGCGCGTTTAAAACGGAAGCTGCGACCTCCTAAACTAAAGCCAAAAATGTCTCTGCTCTCCTCTGCAATTGGGATACTAAAGAAAGCATTCTTCAGATCGATCACTGAGAACCATGCAGCCGAGGCTGGAATCATGGTTAACAAGGCAGTTATATCAGGGACAACTGGAAACTGTGGCACAACAATCTTATTAACCTCTCTAAGATCAATCACAAATCTGTAAACAGGTGGCTGTGAAGGGTCCATTCGTTTTAAAACAGGTAAAACAGGACTATTGCAAACGTTGCCTCTTGTCTCTTCAATTACACCCTTTTTAATCAAATCACTGACAATTGCTAACAATGCTTTCTGACCTTCATTGGAGATCTTGTACTGGGGAATGCGTGGCAATCTGACATTGGCTTTTAAAGTGACCACATATGGCGGTATTTCCAGGAGACCCACATCATTGGGACCAGTGGCCCAGAGGGCATCCGGAAGGGATGACAATTCAGGTGGCATTGTGTTTTTAGACAAATACATTGGGGAAATCACTTTCTTACCTAATGTAAGTTGTACTCCTGAGGGAGAACAATATAGTGTTGCATGCAATCTTTTTAGCAAATCTAAGCCTAGCAAATTTTCACCACAACCTGTTGTTAGAATGAGGGGTGCTTTTAGCTCACAAGGTCCAACAGAAAGCGACATAGGACTAGAAATTGGGTTACTAACTGGGGCGCCAGAAAAACCTACTGAAACATTCATTTCGCCGGACAAAGGCGCACCAGGGAGTTTTGAATGCATAATTGAACTCTTTGCAGCACCAGTATCCAGCAGAAAGGGCTCCGTTACATTTGCTGTAGTTACTTCAACATAAGGTCCGCTCTGATCCACTGGCACTGAAACAACTCCCTCTCTCTGTCTACGGCTGTCCTAGTAATCATTACCTTCTACATTGTCGTCTTCTGCATAATAATCATTATTGTAGTACTGAGCTGTATTACCAGTTGCGTTGGCTTGCTGATCAATGCTATTTATGGTATTTTGTGGTGGAAGAGGACGCGCGTTCTGGGGAGCATTTCCATGCCCTCTGCCTCTAGGAGCTTGCTGACCACCTCTACCTCTTGCGCCATACGCATTACTGTTACGCTGCATTAATTTAGGGCAACTATATTTAAAATGACCTTCCTCTTTGCAATATGAACATTGGTTGGGACCTACAGGGATTCATGGTTGATAATACCCATTCATTTGCTGACTATTCTGAAACTGTTGGGGCTGCTGATAGATACCTTGTGTTTGCCTATAATTACTCTGTCCTCCACGTGGCGGATAGGCCTGCTGCAAAAGGACCTTTGTCTTTAGTTCTTTCGTTTTCTTATCTGTTCTATCCTTCTCATCTTTGTCTCTATTCTCATAATACTGTGCAGTAGCCAGTATTTGCGCTGAAGAGGAAACAGCCCAGGAACTTTCTGAATCTTTTAATTTCTTACACAACTCGGGAAATAGATTCTGCACAAATTTATCAACAAATAACCGTTGGCCACCTTCAGTGCTCATGTCTTGTCCACTGTGGTCGATAAACGTCTCTTCAAACCTGGTGAAAAAATCAGACACTGTCTCATCTTTCTTCTGCTTACATGCGGATAGTTTATCCCAATTTACGCGCATCGCAGGCATTATAGTTTTCATGTAGGTAATAATTCTACCAGGGAGCGCTGCTATGAGGGGCTCAGGTTTTGCACCACCAACTTGTCTAGCGTCTGCAGCAACGATATTAGCCCATGTATCACCCAATTCTGCAGCGTGATCTACATTACGAATGGATCCCCATAAAGGCTGTGGAACCACATTCCCAAACAGCATATCTATGTCAGCCAAATTCATTACACATGATTCTGCAGTTTGTGACAACTCCTTATAATATCCTGCAGGGTTTTTACGGGGATCAGGCAATGTCTGCTTGAGCGCTAACACCTCAGATCGCTTCCATGGGACATGCACCCAAACACGTTGAAAATGTGCTGGAGCAGCAACAATACCTCGAGCGGCATCAGCCGCAACAGCTTCCTTCCATACCGGAGGGACTTCTCTCATAGGGTATTGTCGCGCTTTTCCCTTTCTCCCCACAGGGAAATCTGGTTCAAACAACGACTGTTGACAATCATCATTCCTCAAGGCTAATAAGATCGCAACTGCTCTATTGACGTCGGGGCCCACAATCATACCTTTTTCAAAATCAAATCTCACTCGGCACAATTCCTGTGGGTTTGGGTTTGCACCATTATCCTCCAATTCCTCACAGAGGAATTCACACATTTTATCAAAGACATACCTCTGCTTTGGGGCATCCCATTGGTGAAAAACGTTAACAACTGATTCCACATCATAGAGTGAAGGGAAACCAATCCACCTACGCGCCAGATGATCTAACACCTCTTTCTCATCGGGACCAGGCATCTGACTGCGCAATTGCTTACGCTGTAAGCCAGGAGTCGCACTAGATGACCCAAAGAAAGGCGACATTAGACTAGTAACTACATTAGCTAGTCGTTGTCGTGCTGAAGGAGATGTTGAGGCGAAAACAGTGGGATAGACAGAGGGAAGAAAAACAGGTTCAGATACAGGTACCGGGGTAGTGCAAGAAGGAGCACCAGAGGAAACCGCTGGTGTGCTAGGCAAAGTTGCAGGAAGCGCGGGGGTAACAGGTAGCAAAACCGGCGGCCCTTGAGAGGGCTGCACTGCAGGGATAGGAGCCAGCTGAAGAGGAGCTGGCGGCTGCCGGGAGCCTTGCGGCATATTTACTGGAGGCTGCGAATTTACAAGCTGTGGAGGTGCTGTGGCATTTTGCGCATACGGGGGTGGCGAACTTAACAAATGGGACATTAGGGAATCTTTCTCATTCTCTTTTGTCTCATCTTGCACAAGGGGTGACAAAACAGGGTAACATTTATCAATCCCTAGTTTGCGCTGTCTGTGTAACTGTTCCTTCATTTGTTCCTCCTCATTATCTTTAAATTGCACAGCTGCCTGCATCACTGACATACCTCTCTCTCTCTTATCCCTTTTCGCTAGCTTTATTTCCTTCTGTTTGGCTTCCTTTCGCCATAGGCGGAAAGAATCAAACATCGCCGGCCGGGCTTTCTTTTTAAACAATTTTACTTCCAAATTATCTAAGATATCTGTATCAAAACTTCCATTCTGGGGCCATTTTAAAACACCGTCCTTTCTGGTGTATCGGATCCATACTTCATTATATGCAATGGGGCCCACGCCATGTTTTACATAAAGCTCATAAGTTGGAGTTCCAATAGGAGGAACCGGACATGAATCCTCTAACTGGAAATCCCTTCTACAACTCAAACAAAACCAATTACCAAATACACTAGCACCAGGCATCTTCGCTCACTAGTCTAGTTTCAAACGTTAAAGGATTATCGAATACGATAGCCTCGTGAATACACGAGTCCTCTGGCTTTGGGACTTGCAAGCACCAAATCAAAATGATCCCGAAGGATACCAAATTCAAACTAGGAGACGCTCCACTTATACTTAACTGAATATTGATGATCGATGGCGTCACCAGAAGACTCTCTCGATTGTTTCGCTCTACCAAAATCGTCAAGGGTCCAAAACAGGGCGATTAATCAGGGCAGCAGTCCTTCGTAGCCGTCGGGACGCAGAGAACCTCGCAGAAAAGACCTTCGGACCACGTCGACATGCAGGGGTCGATGAAGTGGCGGCCTTCCTCCAGAATTTCCACACGAAGCTCCTCACGAACCTCTGGCTTGGACCGGTACCGCTGAAATCTCGCCGAGTTGGGCGCCAACTGAAGTACTGGGTATTTTAAGCCCAGCGGTGCAGGGGAACACACCCTATGACTTCGGGGTTCTTCCTGTTTCAGACCTACAGAAACACAGAGTCTTCTGGGTGAAGTCAAAGATCAGTTTCTTGGCTGCAGACCAATTACAGGCATCCTAGAAGTACAACAGCGTGTATGTTCTCAGGAGACTGCTGAAAATCACAGAAACGGGCTTCTTCTTAAATACAGAATTTCCTGCCTCAGGCATACATTCCTAGGTTTATGGCATGGTCATATAAAGTATACATTACAAACGAAACAGCAGAGTCATGATGACCATCCCACATTCCAGTTGAGCCAGCCCGTAATTATTTACACAGCAAAGCTCAGATCCCACATTAGATATCGATAGGCCCCAATAAACATAAGCATCTCCTGTTTTGGGAAACAAGCCATAAAGCAGGAACAATCAGATGTAAAAGAGATTAGCCGGAGGCTTGTGTAGGATGAAAAGACTTTATGGTGTGTCAAGCCCTGATGCTAATCACAGGTGGCCAGAGGACGGGGAACTCGTGAGACCAGTTTGACCTGGGGCAGCGGAGCCAAGCTGCCCAGGTCACAGAAAAGTCAAAGAAAGCCACATGTGCTCTAAAAGGCCCGTTTTCGCTTCATGCTATATAGCCTATGTGAGGGCAACCATAAGATGGCCACCGATACAAAATGGAACCCACGCGGTGATGTGAAATAGCGTATACACAGTGCATTCATAGCTAAAACGTTACAGAAAGCACTCGTACATACCGCATTAACCATTCGCGGTTCACTACTACCGGGATAGACGGGGGTAGGGCCCTGCCTCCTACGCAGCCCCAAATGTTAAAGTACGACACACCATAAGCACAAAAAGCGTATGCAAGAGTCCTCTTCGTCCCACCAATCCTGCTCCAGGGAGACGCTTTGTAAAACACTTGAAGGAATGGACTCCAACCCCCTCACCCTACATGGATACTGTACTGAGTTTAGTCCCAATACTCCCAGAATTTCTTGGCCTATTGTTGGCCCTACAACAAATAGAGACCTTCAGGGAGGCCGTGCTGCAACTTTTCAGCACAATGGGAGCCACAGGAGCCCTCGGTTGTACTACTGCTCGCAGAGCCTTTCCCGGCACCAACTGGCCCCTTTGGGCCTCCTCCTTGTCAACTGCCGGTGCCAGCTGATGACTCCACTCCAGCACTTAATACCTTGTCTGTCTCCCCTCTGCTGGTGGTGGCTTCTCCTGATCCAAACCCAATGCACATTTATGATATTGGCCTGCACCAGGCAGGGGAAGGGGAAGTTCACTCTGTGTTTGGGGAAAACAGGAAGTTGGGAATATATTTTACTGTGACCCGCCATTTTAACAACGGAGGGGATAAAACTGCACGCTGCGCTAGCGCGCAGTTGAACCGTAAAAGATTATTCATGCCGATATCTCGATAACCAATCTTGCTGCTACTCTGCTTATTTGCACAATCTGTTAATCGCGCACTCTCTACCTCGTGAATTGTTTGTACTGTATTTTATCCTGCATCTGATTTTTTAACATTGTTTGGTTGCTCGAATGTAGTATTCGTTTTTAAACATACGCTTTACCTGCATTGCATTGTTTCCATCCTTACGAAGGGGAAGTTCACTCTGTGTTTGGGGAAAACAGGAAGTGGGGAATATATTTTACTGTGACCCGCCATTTTAACAAAGCGCGGTCTAGTCGTCACTACGACGGAGGGGATAAAACTGCACGCTGCGCTAGCGCGCAGCGGACGCGCGCAGCAGGCGCGCCTAAGGCGCGCCTAAGGCAAGCCCGTCTGCGCCCGTGTTAAGTATACTACTGATGATCTTAACAATCTTAATAATGTGGAGAACTGTTGCCCCCACTCTCTTTTAGTTGGCCCCATGGCGGCATGGAGTTGTGACATGTGCCACTGGTCCCTCCCTTCTCCTCAGTGCATTGCGCACCATCCTTTTTTAGGGAAGTATACAACCGTTCAAAATATACCCTTGAGTTCTTATTCTAATAATGACCTTAAACTGATGTTACTAAATACGCGTTCTGTAAGGCAACATGAATTTCAAATTTTGGATCTTCTCTCAGATTCTAAACCTGACGTGTTATTTATTACTGAAACATGGTTACATGAAGGCTCTAACCCTACTATTGCCAATGCGATTCCCTCGGATTACCTTATTGTTAGGAGTGACCGTGTAGGGGGACGCGGAGGAGGAGTTGCAATTATTTATAGAAATATATTTACTTGTTCCATACTCCCCAAATTGGATTTGGTGAAAACGGAAAGCTTGAGTTTTCTTCTTAAAATCTCCCCACAGTACTCTATCGCCGGGGCTTTGATCTATCGGCCGCCCGGGCAGGCCGTCAGTTTCTTAGAGAGTCTTAATTTTGGCATTTCTTCCCTGGCCGCCAATTATGATCACTGCTTAATCTTAGGTGATTTTAACATACATATGGATGCACCCCTTAACTCAGATTCTACTAAGCTGTATGACTCTTTAAACATGATTCATCTTTCCCCGTATGTCACTCAGTCTACCCATGATAAGGGACATATATTAGATCAAGTTTTCTCTAATAAACTAATTGAAATGGACACTCCTTTTCCTGTAGCATGGTCGGATCATTTTTTACTTACCTTTAGTATTAAAAAACCACTTGCTTCAATAGCCAAGGCCTATGTACCACGCACTAATAATTTCAGGTCATTTAAATCAATGACCTCGGCCGCCGTCAGATCCTTTCTAGAAAGATATCCCCTTTCTTTTAAGGACAACCTGGCAACCGATGTACCCTTGCTGGAGAACTGGCTTGAATCATGTGTCAACACTTTGGCCCCCCTTCAAACCCGAGTTGCCACTAGAGGCCGACCAACTGCAACCTGGTTCACTGAAGATCTTAGGAAAAATAGGAGCCATTGTAAACTACTAGAAAGGTTATGGCGACAAGATTACGACATGGGCACTAAGCATACCTATAAGATTGCTTTAAAAGCATACTATTGTAATATTCGCATAGCCAAAATGAATTTCCTCAATACGAATATTGAACAGGCAGCCAATAAAAGTACCGAACTTTTTAGGGTTGTAAAAGACTTTACGTCCCCCAATGTTCTAAAAAATCCTTTTACCCCTACCAAAGCATGGACAGAGGATATCGCCTTATTCTTTTTCAATAAAATTGCTTCTTTACAAGCTTCTTTTGAAGGGGTGAGCCCTAATTGCGATTTGGAGTTAGACCAGCTGCTCCAGCAACTACCCCCTGCCACTAACTGCCTTCTTCATATCCCTGCTATCCCCTTAGAGAACTCCTTACATCTTCTTCGTTCTCTAAAGTCTGGCTACCCTGTTGATTCCTGTCCAGCAAAAATCTTGGCCGCTATTGCGGAGGTTATCAATCCTGCAGTCAATAAAATCTTGAATCTTTCACTCTCTTCGGGGACCTTTCCGGAACAATGGAAATTGGGTAAAATTCTTCCCCTGTTAAAGAAACTCTCTGCGGATCCCTTACAGGCCAGTAATTACAGACCCATTTCACTGCTTCCGGCTTTATCTAAAATCCTGGAGAAATATGTTAATCATATTCTCGGAGAATTTACAGAATCCAATAACATTTTACATTCCAGTCAGTCTGGTTTCCGTGCTAACTATAGCACCGAAACCGCTCTCCTTGAAATTTCTGAGTCGATTAAAGTCACCCTGGACAAAGGCGGGCGAGCAGTGTTGGTCCTGCTCGACTTATCGGCAGCTTTCGATACCGTACCTCATGACCTTCTTCTTGATCGTCTTTGGAGGTGCGGTATTGGACACACCGCCTTACATTGGTTCAGATCTTATTTAGCTAACCGGCAGCAATCTGTTTGGTCCCCCCCTTTTGAGGCCGATATTAAAGCTATGAATGTAGTAGTCCCCCAAGGTTCAACCTTGAGCCCTACACTGTTTAATATGTATGTTGCTCCTCTGGCACTGTTGGTTGAATCCTTCGGTGCCAGAATCGTCTCTTATGCAGACGATACTCAACTGCTTTTCACGTGTGCCAAGGGCGAAGTCTTGGACGGGTTGTCCATCAAGCGCTGCCTCTCGGCAGTTTTTAGCTGGTTCCACACTAACCACCTGAGATGTAACTCGGATAAATCAGAAATGATTTTCTTTGGCGGGGCACCTGATGAAAATTGGCGTGATTGGTGGCCTTCAAATATGTCTCCTCCCGCCGATCTGGCTACTACGGTCAAGAACCTGGGGGTGAAACTTGATAATAAGCTTTCCATGAATGCCCAGGTTCAGTCAGTGGTAGGCACTTGTTTTGGCTTGCTCAGGATGATGCGTAATTTTCTTCCACTGCTCTCTCAACCGCATAGAAGGACAGTTGTCCAGGCTTTGGTATTATCTCGCCTTGACTATGTGAATGTTTTGTATCTTGGTCTACCTGAATATCTTCTGAATCGTCTCCAGGTGGCTCAAAATGCTGCTGCTCGAGCGATTTTTCTTGCCGATCGTCGCACTCATACGACCCCTGTTCTGAGAGCTCTTCACTGGTTACCCGTACGCAAGAGGATTCTTTTTAAAGCTCTGGTACTGGCCTTTAAGGCCTCTCACAATATCGGCGCACCTTATTTAAGGGATCGCTGCCAATATTATGTACCTTTACGTACGCTACGGTCCTCTTCTGCCCAACAGCTCTACAATCCCAGGTTTTTTCTTTCACGTCAGGGAGGCCGTACTTTTCAGGTACTGGCGTCTGCTCTATGGAATAATCTTCCTTCAGATCTACGCCAGGAATGTGATCTCTTGCGCTTTCGTCATAAACTAAAAACATCACTGTTTCCATGATTTGTGTCAGTTGTATCTGTCCGTTGAGTATCTTTGTTACGGATTCTATGATCAGCGCCGGGACACTCTTGGGAGTAGCCGTGCGCTTAACAAATACCCAGTAACATAACATAACATAACATGTCCCACTACAAACTCACCACAGTAGTCCCCAGCTTTGAAAGTCCCCCCAGCATCTCCATTTACACCATTTTCAACTTTTTCTTTTTAAATTATGTTGAGGAATCTCTTCTAGAATAAATTCCTTTAAGTACAGCTTTTAGCTGCTGTTAGAACCGGCAGTCTCTAGGTGGCAGAGGTATACACTTCTGACAAATAGGGACCCACCTCCTCTAGTCAGGGCAAGGGGATTACACACTCAGATAACCCCTGCTCACCCCCTTGGTAGCTTGGCAGAGCAGACAGGCTTATCTCAGAGGTAGTGTGTTACGCATTTATGACCACATACAGTAATAAAGTAAATAAACTACAAACGAACACAACACTGGAATTATTATAAAAAATAAGTATTTTTATATAAGGCTTAGCACAAGACCAAATAACGATAAAAATATACCACAATCTTAATAAATACTCTTTGGAAGGAAAAATAATAGTTCAGGTAAAGTTTCTCTTTAGGAAATAGTTCTTTAGCAACAAAAGTAAGCATTCTTCTTAAAACACAGTTCTTGGCAACAATGTGACCCCCACAGGAGTCACACGACGTCGAGCTTACGATATTCCCAAGTTTCGGCGTCGACCACGAGGAGCGCTACGTCGAGCCTGGGGTTGCAACAGACCCCACAAACACAGTACCTTTAGAATGAAGAAAAACGATGATCCACGGCGTCGAGAGGTCGGCGTCGATCGAGCCTCGGAGTCGGGGCAATCCGCAGCGGCGTCGAGAGGTGTCGGGCCGGAGCAGCGCTCACGGCGTCGAGAAGGGCGCAGCGTCGATGCGATCAGCAGCGGCGTCGAGACGGGGTCACTTGAAGCTGGAGCCGAACTCACTACTCACTGGCGTCGCTACTGGCGTCGATCGGGCCCGGCGGCCGGCGTCGAAGGCTCGGAACACTGGAGCCGTACTCACGATGTCGAGCTGGATTTGGCGTCGTCCGTCGACGTCGAGATTGCAGATTTCTCCTGTGCACTGGAAACACAACGTTCCAGCAACAAGTAATTCAGCAGAGGGTGAAGTCCTTTAGCCCTGTGACTTAAACAGGAGGCTGGCACTCTTCCAGCCCTTGGAGATTTTCTTGCAAGCTTGAGAGTACACACTAAATTCCTCTCTCCTTGTCCCTTGGCAAAAATAAAGAAGTAGCTTCAGGTTCCCCCCAGCAAACAGCACACAGGCAGAAGGGGGAGGCAAGTCCTTGGATCAGCAGGCTTCTTGTCCTTGGTAGAGGTTTCCTTGTCAGAAGTGATCTAAGTTATTTGGTTCAGGGGTCCTTCTTTTATACCCCTTTTCTGCTTTGTTCCCTTTGTCCAAGCAGGGAAATTCCCCCATCCCAGGTTTGTTGTGGGTGTTGCCAGGCCGAGGCACCTGGCCTATTCACTGAGCAGGGCAGGGTCATCAGCCGCCCAGCAGGAGGCGCAGCCAGTATTGTCACTGGCAGGGGCAGGGCCATCAGTCGCCCGGCAGGAGGTGGAGCCAGCATTGTGTCAGGCAGGGCAGGCTACCAGGGACTACTCTTCCCCCACTCTAAATGTAAATGCCTCATTCACCCCACACTGACTCAATCAGACCTCTGGAGCCACCCAGCCCCTGACACACACACCAAACCAGCAGAGACTGGTGGATAGTTGGACAAGATAATAGCCACTTTCTAAAAGGGCTATTTTCAAACACAGAATTTAAAAACCATCCATCCTAAAGGATGTGTTATTAAATTCTGAGTTCAGGGATATTAAGCTCGAACCGCTACCATGCTCCCTGAGTCAGATAAGATTATAATGGAGTTAATAATCAGTCTGCCCATTCTGGCCTATGGAAGGAAGGTAGCCCTTCAATAGTGAAAAACGAAAATGTCTGTAATTCACTATTAGGTCATGCCACACACATCTGGGCATGACCTACCTTTTACCAACAATGCACCCAGCCCTAGGGCCTACCATAGAGGTATCTGAAATGTGGCAAAGGGAAGGTTTTAGAGACTGGCAAGTAGGTTTCCTTGCCAAGTCGACATGGCAGTCATGGACGGCACACAGGCTCTGCGATGGCAGGCCTGGGACACATTTTACAAGCTGCTTCTGTGGGTGACACAACCAGTGCTGCAAGCCCACCAGCAGCAGTTAACTTACATGCCCTTGGCACACGCAGTGCACTAGACTAGGGTCTGAACAGTAAGTCAACCAAGCCAATCATGGTAAGACCAATCAATGTATCAATTTAACATAGGGAGCACTTGCACTGGGGCACTTGTCAGCACTGGCACAGTGCCCAAAGCAATATTCCAGCAAAACATCGTAAACAGAGGAGGCCAACAGAAAAAAAATGGAGGAGAGACTCAGGCCAATGATGCCAGGTCTAACACGTGTCCCCTCCAGCTGAAATGTGGGGAGAACTACCCTTCACCTAGGGAGTCCTCATCACTAAGGCGGAAAAATCTGGACAGACCATCAGCGTTGGCGTGATCTGTACCAGGGCGGTGTTCCACCGTAAAGTCCATCCCCTGTAGGGAAATGGACCACCTCAACAGCTTTGGGGTTTCACCCCTCATCTGCATTAACCATCTGTGGGGCCTGTGGTCTGTCTGAACCCGGAAGTGAGTCCCAAACAGGTAGGGTCTTAGCTTCTTCAGCACCCAGACCACAGCAAATGCCTCACGCTCTATTGCACTCCACCTCTGTTCCCTGGGAAGTAACCTCCGGCTGATGAAGGCTACAGGTAAGTCTCGGCCCTCCTCATTCATCTGTGCTAGAACAGCCCCCACACCATGCTCTGAAGTGTCCGTCTGGACAATGAACTCCTTGGAAAAGTTGGGCGCCTGGAGGACCGGTGCTGTACACATTGCAGTTTTCAGGGTGTCAAAGGCCTTCTGACAGGCGTCAGTCCAGATCACAAGTTTTGGCTGCTCCCTGGAAGTCAGCGAGGTCAAGGGGTGCACAATGTTGCCATACCCCTTGACAAACCTCCTGTAGTAACCCGTGAGACCCAAGAAGGCTCTCACCTGAGTCTGGGTTTTGGGCGGTTCCCAAGCCAGGATGGTATCTATCTTGGGTTGCAGGGGGGCCACCTGGCCGCTCCCTACTTGGTGCCCCAAGTGCACCACTGAACCCTGCCCAATCTGGCACTTACTGGCCTTGATTGTGAGGCCTGCTCTGCGCAGGGCCAACAACACTTCCTGGAGGTGGTGCAAGTGTTCCTCCCAGCTGGCGCTGAACACTGCTATGTCGTCCAGGTAGGCGGCGCTGAAATCCTCCAGTCCAGCCAATACCTGGTTGACCAACCTCTGGAATGTGGCAGGGGCATTCTTCATCCCAAAGTGGTAGTGCCCATCTGGTGTGGAGAATGCAGGCCTCTCTTTTGCCCCATCAGTCAAGGTGATCCGCCAGTACCCAGACGTTAGATCAAACGTACTAAGGTACCGGGCAGCCCCCAACCGATCTATGAGCTCATCAGCTCTGGGGATGGGGTGCGCGTCAGTCTTGGTGACCGAATTGAGTCCTCGGTAATCCACACAGAACCGAAGTTCTGGTGAGGCACCAGGCGCTGCAGCCTTTGGGACCAAGACCACTGGGCTGGTCCAAGGACTGCTAGAGGACTCAACCACCCCTAAGGCAAATATCTTGGAGACGCCCTCCTTGATGTATGCTCTGACCTTGTCAGTCACCCTGTAGGCCTTGTGCCTCACAGGAGTGCTGTCCCCAGTGTCCACATCGTGGACACACCACTGAGTGACACCAGGGATTAAGGAGAACAGATCAGGGAATTGTCCCAACAGATGGCGACAATCTTGCTGCTGCTCAGGGGTCAGTGTGTCAGAGAGGACAACACCATCCACTGGCCCATCTTGCTCTTTTGCATACAGGAGGTCAGGAAGAGGCTCACTCTCCTCCTCCATTCCAGCATCTGTGGCTAGGAGCATGCCCACTTCGGACCTTTCTAAGTGGGGGTTTAACCGGTTGACATGCGGGACCCTCAAGGGGTTCCTGGGACACTTCAAGTCCACCAAGTAGGTGACATCGCTCTTTTTCTCCACAACCTCAAATGGTCCAGTCCACCTGTCCTTGAGCGCACAAGGTTCTACAGGGGCCATGACCCAAACTTTCTGACCAGGTTGAAGCTCAACCAGAGTGGCATTCTGGTCGTACCACCGCTTCATCTCTTCCTGGCTGGCCTCCAGATTTGCCTGAGCAAGATCTCTGAAGCGCCGAGTCTGGTTCCTAAAGGCCAGCATGTAACTGTATACATCCTGGGGAGGTTTCCTGGGAGATTGCTCCCAGCCTTCTTTGACCAGACTCAAAGGCCCTCTTACCGGGTGTCCATACAAAAGCTCAAAGGGGCTGAACCCTAGAGACTTTTGTGGCACCTCACGGTAAGCAAACAGCAGGCATGGTAAGAGGACGTCCCATTTACACCTCATTGGTTCTTCAAGACCCATAATCATGCCTTTTAGGGTCCGGTTGAATCTTTCAACCAGCCCATTACCTTTAGAATGGTAAGGAGTGGTAAACTTGTAGGTTACCCCACACTCCTTCCACAGAGACTTCATATAATTAGAAATGAAGTTGGTGCCCCGGTCTGACACCACCTCTCTGGGGAACCCCATGCGGGAGAAAACACCCATCAGTGCCCGTCCCACCACGGGGGACGTCACTGTGCGGACAGGGATGGCTTCCGGGTACCGGGTGGCATGGTCCACCAAGACCAGTATAAACCTGTTGGCCATGGCTGTCTTGGGGTCCAGTGGCCCCACAATGTCAATCCCCACTCGCTCAAAGGGGGTTCTGACGACAGGGAAAGGTTGGAGGGGAGCCTTCTGCTTCCGCCCACTTTTCCCACTTGCCTGGCAAGTTTGGCAGGTCCTACAATGGATGTCTGGATCCCTTCTCATCTGGGGCCAATACAAATGGGTGACAAGCCTGTCATAGGTCTTGTCCTGCCCCAGATGTCCAGCTAATGGAACGTCATGAGCCAACCCCAGTAGGAAGGCTCTGAAGCGCTGGGGTACCACCAGCACACGGGCTGACCCAGGCTCAGCAGCCTTAGGCTTGCTATACAGGAGGTAATTCTCCCAGTAAACCCAATGTGACCCTGACTGATCACCTGTTGTTTGGGCTGAGGCCTGCTGCCTCATACCCACAAGAGAAGGGCACACTTTCTGTTCAGCACAAAATTCCTCCCTGGAGGGACCACCATCCTGCTGCCAATGGGTCAGCTCGGGCAGGTCTCCCAGTTCAGCAACTTGTTCCCCTGTAGGTTCCAGGGCATCCCCCTCAAGGTCTGCCTCCTCCTGGACCTTGGGAACGAAGGGGGACGGTTTCCTGCGCCCCTTGCCTCTTCTCTTCACGGTTGGGCCCTGGGCCATACTTTCAGGCTCCAGGACCCCATCAACACCCTTACAAGTTGACATGGACCGAGTGGTCGCACATGCCCACTCCGGCAGACTCAACATTTCCAGGTGCGCTTTTCGCTCCACCTTAGTCCAAGGGGAGTCCTCTAAATCATTGCCCAGGAGACAATCAACAGGCACGGCGGGCCTCACTGCAACCTGAAGAGTACCTGAGACCCCCCTCCCCACTCAAAAGGAACTTGAGCTACCTCACACTTACTCTGTGAGTTGTCAGCAGCTACAACGGGGTAGAATACATGAGGGACCACCTGCTCTCTGGACACCAAGTGACACTTGACAGCTGTCACACTTGCTCCGGTGTCTCTGAGAGCTTCCACCCTATGGCCATTAATGGTCACCCACTGCCTATATTTCTTAGTGTTATTAGGCAGAGGGGTTGGAGGGACCATTTCCACGTCTCCTAAAGAGACCAGGGACATTTCTGCGGGACCCCACCCACCGGGGGCACCCATCTCGTTCCCTTCCAGGGCTACATTTGTCACCTGACGGGGGGTGCACGTGGTGGTGCATTCGAATTCCTCATGGGACACTGGGGATCATAATAACGGTGTCCCACCTGCTTACAAACGTAGCAGGTCATTGGGCCCCTGGGAACAGGTTTACCTGTCGGGACCTCTGGCTTCTTTACAGGGGGAGGCTGGGAACCCTTCCCTTGGTTCCCTTGGGGATTACTTTGGGGCCCTTTCTGAAACTCCCTCTGTTTACCCCTGTCCCCCCCACTCTTCTGCTGGGGACCCTGCCCACCTTTGGATGAGTCTCCCACTGGACCCTTGTGGACCCTGGTACTGACCCAGCGGTCCGCCTCCTCAGCAAGTTTTCTAGGGTTAGATATCTTGCTATCAATAAGGTGCTGGCGTAGCTCTGGAAAACAGTTATTAGACAAGTGCTCCCATTCAAACAAATCATAAAGAGCATCATAACTATCCACTTTGCTACCCTTTACCCAACCATCCATGGCTCTGCAAAAAAAGGACACATATTCAACCCAAGTAGTACCAGTCAACTTCTTACATTCTCTAAAGGCTTGTCGGTACTTTTCTGGAGTTAAGCCATACCTTAACATTAAAGCATCTTTCATATGAGTATAAGACATCCTATCCTCAGCAGGCATGTCTAACAAGGTATCTCTCCCCTTCATTGACAAAGCGACCCCACAACCCCGCTCCCCAATCTTTCTCAGGGACCCGGTGGGCCAACAATGCTGACTCATATGCTTTGAACCATTGACCAATATCCTCATTTCTATTGTAATCTTTTATCACATCTTTGGGAAAATAAAACCTACTTTCTGCAGGCACAGATGGAGTGCTGCCACCAGAGGGATTCAACTCTAAACTTTTAGTTTTAAGCTCCATCTCCCTCAACATCTTCTCACCTTCAAACGCTAATTTCTCTCTTTCAAAATCTATTCTTTTGCTCTCCATTTCAGCTTCTCTCCTGCTTCTTACATTCTCTAGCTCCAACTGCCCTCCTAATTTAAGTTTTGCCATCTCTAATTTGTACCCCCTCTCCTTCTCCCTGTCTTCCAACTCTTCAGGAGAAGGGCCCTTAGAGGAAACACTGCTGCCGGGAGATGCCCCTGGCCCATTCATGGGCTCTTGCACTTCCTCTTCCGGTACCACCACCGGATCAGAGGGATTTCTGGCCTCTAACCAGGCCGTCAGCGCTTTAAGGAAGTCCCCTTTCACTCTGAGACCTGTGGTAGGAACTTTAAACTGCTTGCAAAATTGCTCTAGCTCCTTTTTCCTGTAGGTATTTATCAATTCTTTATCAAATTCCTCCACAACAATAACAGCAGGGGTAGCAGCTCCGGCATCACTCATGGTCAAAACTGGCTGTGTTTAAAAAACTAAGCTCCAGGAAAGCGGAGAACAGAAATAGAAGATCTTACCAAAACAGAATGTGGCTGCGCTATGGTCTGCTTTCACTATGTAGCGTACACTAATCACTGCACATGAGTCATAAATGCAAAGTTCAAATCCTCACCGCTGACCACCAAAGTTAGAACCGTTTGCACATTTATGATATTGGCCTGCACCAGGCCTATGTCCCACTACAAACTCACCACAGTAGTCCCCAGCTTTGAAAGTCCCCACAGCATCTCCATTTACACGATTTTCAACTTTGTCTTTTTAAATTACGTTGAGGAATCTCTTCTAGAATAAATTCCTTTAAGTACAGTTTTTAGCTGCTGTTAGAACTGGCGGTCTCTAGGTGGCAGAGGTATACACTTCTGACAGATAGGGACCCCCTCCTCTAGTCAGGGCAAGGGGATTACACACTCAGATATCCCCTGCTCACCCCCTTGGTAGCTTGGCAGAGCAGACAGGCTTATCTCAGAGGCAGTGTGTTAAGCACTTATGACCACATACAGTAATAAAGTGAATACACTACAAACGGACACAACACAGGAGTTATTATAAAAAATAAGTATTTTTATATAAGGCTTAGCACAAGACCAAATAACGATAAAAAATATACCACAATCTTAATAAATACTCTTTGGAAGGAAAAATAATAGTTCAGGTAAAGTTTCTTTTCAGGAAATAGTTCTTTAGCAACAAAAGTAAGTATTCTTCTTAAAACACAGTTCTTGGCAACAATGTGACCCCCACAGGAGTCACACGACGTCTAGTTTACGATATTCCCAAGGTTCGGCGTCGACCACGAGGAGCACTACGTCGAGCCTGGAGTTGCAACAGACCCCACAAACACAGTACCTTTAGAATGAAGAAAAACGATGATCCACGGCGTCGAGAGGTCGGCGTCGATCGAGCCTCGGAGTCGGGGCGATCCGCAGCGGCGGCGAGAGGTGTCGGGCCGGAGCAGCGCTCACGGCATCGAGAAGGGCGCAGCGTCGATGCGATCAGCAGCGGCGTCGAGACGGGGTCACTTGGAGCTGGAGCTGGAGCTGAACTTACTACTCACTGGCGTCGCTACTGGCGTCGATCGGGCCCGGCGGCCGACGTCGAAGGCTCGGAACACTGGAGCCGTACTCACGATGTCGAGCTGGATTCGGCGGCGTCCGTAGACGTCGAGATTGCAGATTTCTCCTGTGCACTGGAAACACAACGTTCCAGCAACAAGCAATTCAGCAGAGGGTGAAGTCCTTTAGCCCTGTGACTTCAACAGGAGGCTGGCACTCTTCCAGCCCTTGGAGATTTTCTTGCAAGCTTGAGAGTACACACTAAGTTCCTCTCTCCTTGTCCCTTGGCAAAAATAAAGAAGCAGCTTCAGGTTACCCCCAGCAAACAGCACACTGACAGAAGGGGGAGGCAAGTCCTTGGATCAGCAAGCTTCTTATCCTTGGTAGAGGTTTCCTTGTCAGAAGTGATCTAAGTTCTTTGGCTCAGGGGTCCTTCTTTTATACCCCTTTTCTGCTTTGTTCCCTTTGTCCAAGCAGGGAAATTCCCCCCATCCCAGGTTTGTTGTGGGTGTTGCCAGGCCGAGGCACCTGGCCTATTCACTGAGCAGGGCAGGGTCATCAGCCGCCCAGCAGGAGGCGGAGCCAGTATTGTCACTGGCAGGGACATCAGTCGCCCGGCAGGAGGTGGAGCCAGCATTCTGTCAGGCAGGGCAGGCTACCAGGGACTACTCTTCCCCCACTCTAAATGTAAATGCCTCATTCACCCCATACTGACTCATTCAGACCTCTGGAGCCACCCAGCCCCTGACACACACACCAAACCAGCAGAGACTGGTGGATAGTTGGACAAGAAAATAGCCACTTTCTAAAAGGGCTATTTTCAAACACAGAATTTAAAAACCCTCCATCCTAAAGGATGTGTTATCAAATTCTGAGTTCAGGGATACTAAACTCGAACCGCTACCATGCTCCCTGAGTCAGATAAGATTATAATGGAGTTAATAATCAGTCTGCCCATTTTGGCCTATGGAAGGCAGGTAGCCCTTCAATAGTGAAAAACGAAAATGGCTGTAATTCACTAGTAGGTCATGCCACACACATCAGGGCATGACCTACCTTTTACCAACAATGCACCCAGCCCTAGGGCCTACCATAGAGGTGTCTGAAATGTGGCAAAGGGAAGGTTTTAGAGACTGGCAAGTAGGTTTCCTTGCCAAGTCGACATGGCAGTCAGGGACGGCACACAGGCTCTGCGATGGCAGGCCTGGGACACATTTTACAAGTTGCTTCTGTGGGTGGCACAACCAGTGCTGCAAGCCCACCAGCAGCAGTTAACTTACATGCCCTTGGCACACGCAGTGCACTAGACTAGGGTCTGAACAGTAAGTCAACCAAGCCAATCATGGTAACACCAATCAATGTATCAATTTAACATAGGGAGCACTTGCACTGTGGCACTGATCAGCAGTGGCACAGTGCCCAAAGCAATATTCCAGCAAAACGTCGTAAACAGAGGAGGCCAACAGAAAAGAAAATGGAGGAGAGACTCATGCCAATGATGCCAGGTCTAATAGCTGCCAGGTCTAATGACTGCATGTAAAGCTCATAAACGTCTACTGGAAACCCATCTATATCCATTGATTCACCCAATACCATTGAGCGGAGTGTAGAAGAGTAGGATCTGCTTCACATGTATACCCCCACTTTTTGCTGGTGTTTCACTGTTTTTCGACTTTAGTCTGGCTTGGACCCTGCTATTCAGGGCCCCAGCCTAGCTGCTTCCTCTCTAAATTGATTGCATGTACTTTAGGTACACCACATATTGGCTCCTGAGGTACCCTTGTGAGTCCCTAGTATATGGTACACTATGTACCCAGGGCATAGGTACCCCAGAGGCCTACCAGGGGCAGAAGCATGTATTATGCCACCCCTGGAAAGCCACCCAAAATGACACCACAGGTCTGCTACTGCAGCCTGGGTAAGGTGGTGCATGTACCCCTTACTGTGATATAGGTTACCTATAACACTATATATATATATATATATATATATATATATATATATATATATATATATATATATATATATATTACCTACTGGCAGTCGCCAGTAGGTAGGTTTGGTAGTTAGGACCTATTTTCCATAGGAAATCCGCAACATTCTATTTGGAATAACGTTGGCGCCGATTGAGGAATCTTCGCAAAATTTTCCAAACTTTTGTCCAGCTCCGGTCCGCTCCTATCCTGAAAATTTCACGGTAATTCTTCAAGCGGGGCCGAGAAAAAAAGGGGGTCCCAAAACACGCTTTCCCCCATGCATTTTCCCATAGGACCTGTTGACGCAGCTACAGCCCGAACTGCTGAACGGAATTACACCAAATTTGGCAAAGAGGTAGTCCTCAGTTCAGACTCGTCCCTTTTGCTTAAATGGTGTTAATCCGTTCTGTAGTTCCTGAGAAAATTAGAGTTAAAAAGACAGATATATCTGGGCGGAGCCTAACCACACATCTCATTGTGAGATCTGATTGGCTGTCAGTACTTCATCCAAGAAGTGTTGGCAGCCATCTTGGGACCAATATACATGATAGCACCTCATTAAAAAGCATTGCAGTTAATAGAAGGTTTTAAGACTTTAGTTACATTATAAATCATTTGTTGGTGGTACCATACTCATGTTAGGAATTGTGGTGTGTTCTAAGGTGATTTTACCATGTGATAAAGCCTTCTGATGTGATATCATGAATCATGTTTGAGAGAAAACTATTTTCTCATGCTTTTCCCACAGAGGTTTGGAAGGTGATCTATAAGCTAAACTGAGAGCATATTTTCTGTAAATTCACATTATCTTTCTCAGTCATGTGAGAATGAAGTCTGACATTCTCAGTAAAACATGTATATCCAACAAGGGCAGAGACTGTCAGTTGATTCCTTTGTGTTCTACTGCAGCTTCCCAGAGTGTTCTAAAGAACAACTAGAGCGCTAACAGTCCTACTTATGACAAATGTATTGCACACCTGAAGCCATCTGGATTGGAATAAAGTGGTAACTCTTAAAACATTTAATTTAAAAAGGAACAACATGAGGGGGTTCATTTTGCCATAGAAAGTATGATTAGTGCTGCAGAAAGAAAAATTAGGGCACATTTTGAGTGACTTCTCAAATCCTCTTCTATTTCATTAAAAAATTCTGACATGCAGACTGAAACATGCACTTTCAATACCAGCAGCAGACTTCCCTGGTGAGCAGTAGCTTTACTACACTGATCTGATGAGCAACTAGAGTGCTAACATTCTGAATTTATGGCAAATGTGTGACACATCTGAATGCCTTCTTGATGGAATCAAAGTAACAATCTGAAAGTATTTCCTACTGAGGAGACTGTAGTAAATGAGGAAAATTAGGAAACTTCATAACAAATAAGTCTCCCAAAATGGCCACCAGAGACAAAAGAGCCCAAATGTAGCCCAAATATCACCCAGATGTAGCCCAAGTATAGCCCAATGACAGAATGTCCCAGAGTGTTCTAACCAACAACTAGAGCGCTAACAGTCTTACTTATGACAAAAGTATGGCACACCTGAAGCCATCTTGATTGGAATAAAGTGGTAACACTTAAAACATTTAATTTACAAAGGAACAAAATGAGGGCGTTCATTTTGCCATATAAATTATGATTAGTGCTGCAGAAAGAAAAATATGGGCACATTTTGACTTCTCAAATCCTCTTCTATTTAATAAAGCAATTCTGACATGCAGACTGAAACATGCACTTTGAATACCAGCAGCAGACTTCCCTGGTGAGCAGTAGCTTTGCTACAGTGATCTAATGAGCAACTAGAGTGCTAACATTCAGAATTCATGGCAAATGTGTGACACATCTGAATGCCTTCTTGATGGAACCAAAGTAAAAAACTAAAAGTATTTCCTACTGAGGAGACTGCAGTAAATGAGGAAATTAGGAAACTTCATAACAAATAAATCTCCCAAGATGGCCACCAGAGACAAAAGAGCCCAAATGTAGCCCAAATATCACCCAGATGTAGCCCAAGTATAGCCCAATGACAGAATGCCCCAGAGTGTTCTTAAGAACAACTAGAGCACTTACTGTCTTACTTATGACAAAAGTATGGCACACCTGAAGCCATCTTGATTGGAATAAACTGGTAACACTTAAAACAAAATAAACAAAGGCTCATGCGCTCTCGAAGGGCACACCTGACATTCCAACCATCCGGTTTGTTGGCCTCTCACAGCTCTGTTGCCCATTCTCCTGTAAGTGTTTCCATGTCCCGGCGCGTTTCGAGGCCACTCCGCCTCTTCTTCATGGGGTCAGCGTAAAGAAAGCAGGCATAACTTCTCCCCTGCAAACACTTAATTTTATTGAATGACACCGCCCTCAGTGGGCGTGGCTTATCATCTAATCCATCAAGCATGATGTTAGTCGTAGTGCATGGGGAGAGTACAGTATTCCTTAAGTAGGTTGCATGCTTCTTTACATTAATGTCCTTATATTAACATCCTTGAGTAGGAAGGAGTCTGGAAGACAGGGCTGTCTTCATTATAATGGAACATCGTGCCAAGCGGCAAATACAAGTGTTTTGCCACAGCCTCTCCGCGTTGTAGCATCGTCCTCCACAACCGGAAATGGTGCTCCTCCGCACGGCCAGGAGCAGCCGTGTAAAGTAACTAAATAAACAAAGGCTCATGCGCTCTCGAAGGGCACACCCGACATTCCAACCATCCGGTTTGTTGGCCTCTCACAGCCCTGTTGCCCATTCTCCTGTAAGTGTTTCCATGTCCCGACGCGTTTCGAGGCCACTCCGCCTCTTCTTCATGGGGTCAGCGTAAAGAAAGCAGGCATAACTTCTCCCCTGCAAACAATTAATTTTATTGAATGACACCGCCCTCAGTGGGCGTGGCTTATCATCTAATCCATCAAGCATGATGTTAGTCGTAGTCCATGGGGAGAGTACAGTATTCCTTAAGTAGATTGCATGCTTCTTTACATTCATTTTTTTAAAACATGTTTTTTATTGCAACATTTTCAGCAACATAACCATCGGGGCAACCGGCACCCCCTACAATCTCCGGTTATATTCTTCGGTTTAGCAACGCACACAGCCATTCAGCCCACATCCCGGGGGCCGGGCGGCATAGATGGATAGTTAAGCAATGGAACACAACTATCGCCTCACAGCGGTGCCTGGTGCATGCCCCATGGGAGCCTCTGCTTTTCTGTCCCACCAGCTACAATGCTTCTTTACATTAATGTCCTTATATTAACATCCTTGAGTAGGAAGGAGTCTGGAAGGCAGGCTGTCTTCATTATAATGGAACATCGTGCCAAGCGGCAAATACAAGTGTTTTGCCACAGCCTCTCCGCGTTGTAGCATCGTCCTCCACAACCGGAAATGGTGCTCCTCCGCACGGCCAGGAGCAGCCGTGTAAAGTAACTAAATAAACAAAGGCTCATGGCACACCCGACATTCCAACCATCCGGTTTGTTGGCCTCTCACAGCCCTCTTGCCCATTCTCCTGTAAGTGTTTCCATGTCCCGACGCGTTTCGAGGCCACTCCGCCTCTTCTTCATGGGGTCTGCATAAAGAAGGCAGGCATAACTTCTCCCCTGCAAACAATTAATTTTATTGAATGACACCGCCCTCAGTGGGCGTGGCTTATCATCTAATCCATCAAGCATGTAAGTGTTTCCATGTCCCGACGCGTTAACACTTAAAACATTTAATTTAAAAAGGAACACAATGAGGGGTTCATTTTGCCATAGAAATTATGATTAGTGCTGAAGAAAGAAAAATTAGGGCACATTTTGAGTGACTTCTCAAATCCTCTTCTATTTCATTAAAAAATTCTCATATGCAGACTGAAACATGCACTTTTAATACCAGTAGAAGACTTCCGTGGTGAGCAGTAGCTTTACTACAGTGATCTAATGAGCAACTAGAGTGCTAACATTCAGAATTTATGGCAAATGTGTGACATATCTGAATACCTTCTTGATGGAATCAAAGTAAAAAACTGAAAGCATTTCCTACTGAGGAGACTACAGTAAATGAGAAAATTGGGAAACTTCATAACAAATAAATCTCCCAAGATGGCCACCAGAGACAAAAGAGCCCAAATGCAGCACACATATCACCCAGATGTAGCCCACATGTAGCCCAATGACAGAAGTGTGCAAAACACTTATTTTTTGTGTATTTGCAGTTTTATATAGTGCAGACTTGTCAGGTATTGGAGTGTTTTACATGGGCATTGGTTACATCACACAAGATAAAAATTCATTTTGGTAGTAGACATGGGGAGATTAAGTGATTTGACCAGAATCACAGAATGTTGAGCTGAAGCAGAAACTCCAACCTGGTTCCCCAGTTGCAAAGTCTGCAGCTCTGGAAGTAACACCACATCCTCTCCCCTAGGTGCAACATTTAATCAATTGGTCAACTGGATAAAAAAACATAAAGATTACAAATAATTTAAAAGTTCTTTGTCGCTATTTGAAAACTCAGAAAATATGTCCTCATTTTAGTTTTTTAGAGCACTAACCATAATTTTGATGCAAATAAGACCCTCTCATATATGTAATTTCTAAAGGAAATGCTCTAGGTATTACAGTTTTGATTACATCAAGATGACGTCAGGCGTTCCACACTTTTGTAATAAATATAGAATGTTAGCAATCGAGTTGTTCATTGGGATACTGTTGAGAGGCAGAGGCCAGGGACACGGACTCTGAAAATTGAAGGCAGGTAGGAGAGTGCAGAGGCAACAATTTGACCACACTGGGCAGGCTGGAAGGGCAGTGGGAGCACAACAGACTATGGAGGGCAGTGGAAAGGGGGGCAGGGGCAACAAACCAACAATACAGGACTGGCAAGAGAGGCTGTGGCAATATGATAGACCATTGTGGGCAGAAGGAAGAGACAGTGGTAGTAAAACCATACATGCCAACAGACCCGTTTCAGCCAGGAAACGTCCAATGTTTTTAAGCTCAAATGGGCTTTATTTGATCTGTCTCCTGTCTACTATCTCCTCTTTTTCAATGTAACTCAAAGGGGAAAATCAATACCCCAGTTTTTTTTCAAAATCTCCCTCTTACCAAGTTCAAAATGTTCTCAAGTATGGTACATTGTATCATGGTAGGCAGGGGGAATAGGGGTAGGGACATGGACTCGGATAACAGAGGACAGGAGGGACATGGAGAGGTGCACTGACCCTACAGGGCAATCATCAGGGTTTGCAACAGCACAATACACCACACAGGACATGCAGGACGGGAGTGCAGCACAACAATCCATAGAAAGCAATAGGGAGGGGACAGGACCATGCACATGGACAACAGAGAACAGAGGGGAAAGAGGCAATGGTAGCTAGCTGACCATAATGGACAGACAGGAGAGAAAGCTGCAGCATAACAGACCATAAAGGGCAGAAGGGACGGATCAGGGGAATTACAATGGAACAGACAAGCCAGGAGGGAGGGAATAGGGGTCTGCACATGGAAACAGAGGGGTGGGGGCAAGGGGGCAGGAGCAGCAAGATGACCATGGAGGTCAACCAGGATGGGCACTAAGCAGGAGGTCAATGATGGGGCATAGAATTGGGCAATGGAGGGCAGGAGGAGTGGACTGGTACATCATACTAAATTGAGGGCAGTGGCAGCACATCAGACCATGCATGGCAGGAGGGAGGAGGCTAGTCCATGGATTCACACAACAGAGGATAGGGATGAGGGGGATGGGGCAGCAAGCTAACTGTTCAGAGAAGTTGGGTATTAGGAACTTTCTTGTTTTTAAAATGTGTGTCTGTGCGAACTACTTAAAATATGAACAAGTATGCAGCATAATCTCACTTTTATTCAGGAAAAAGAGAACGTTTGTGACTGTGACTCCGGGCGCACTTGGCAGAAACACCCCCTGACCCTCCACCCCCCATCGCAAAATGTAATGCCCGTGAAAAGGGTAGGTGGACGCAGTGTTATATAGAACATAGTCCTGAGAGCACGATTGAAAATGAAAACTAGATATAGTATATGGTATGAACTATGCACCAAAAAGTGTGATATAAGATGAACCGGGCGTGAAATATAATATGCAATACATTGTGCGCAGTGACAGATTCATTGGAGAGCGCGAGATAGCACAGGCACTAGCGCGTGCTATGCGATATGCACCTTGGAGTGTAATATGCACAGGGCAGTGTTGTGTAACCTAACTAGTTTCTAAAGTTGTAATATAAAATATGTGCTGGGGAGTGTAGCGTTGCATATGCACTGTGACAAAGATATGGATCTCAGATTGTAATTTGTATGGCATAGCGATGTGCGTTATAACATAGGCATTGAGGAAGGCACGTTAGATGGGGCAATATAACCCGTGCGAAGGCAAGTGTGGCATGACATATTCACGGGGTGGTGTTACAGTGCACATGGGCTAGAGAGTGTCATAGCATACGCACTAGCTGGTGGAATACAACACAGAGGTGTGTGGCACTCGGCGGGCACTGGTGGGTGTAACACAGCATTGGGCTCAGCCAGGAGCACGCTGTGACTCTCAAGTGAGGTTCGTCTCCTTTCCAGAGAGTAAAATAAAAAGTATTACACATCCGGCGGTGGATGTGTGTTTTATTAACCGTGAGGGGGGTTTCTTGCATAGTTTGGTTGAATTTTTGTTGAATCCCCTTTGAATGGCTTGGTGTGCAGGTGTATTAAATGTGCCTGCCAATAGCTACCCATGTTTGTATAAATAAACAACAAGGGTGTCTACTTGGAGAGTACCCACTGACGGGGATGCCGGGATTAGGCACGGTAGGGCGTCAGACACGTCAGAGCTTCACTAGCGGTGTAAATACATTCCACGTGGATTCATTGTATGCATAGTCGCCTTTTAATGAATATCATGCAAATCGTCATGGTGATAGGTACATGCGGTTTGCCCAGCATGGCCTAGGTGTTTCTATAAATATATATATTTTTTAAATAATAAAAAACAAAGGCCGGCCCCGGGGGATGGGGTCCCCGGGGCCATAAGTGGCCTGAGGTGGGGGGCAACACAGCACCCCTCCTAAAGAATTAAAAAATAAAAAAGGCCATGACCCGGGGGTTGGGGTCCCCTGGGCCGATTAAGGCCTTGGGAGGGCCACATTTATTTTTTTCAACAAAAAAAAATAGGATGCAGGCCCTGGGGGATGGGGTCCCCAGGGCCAATAAATTAGAAAAAGAAGGGGGGCCACACAGCCCTCCTTCTTAAAAAAATAAAATAAATAAAAGGCCGGCATCGCGCCGGAGGCCACGCCCCCTCTTTGCAGCACTCTGCAAACGCGCCCCCTGGCCAGTTGTAAATTGGGGAATTAATTCCCCTTCAATACTGAGGGTCCCTGAGGGCCAACTAGCCCAACAGGTATCTCCAGTATGCACCAGGGAGCTGCGTTGCAGACAGGTGTTCTGAGGCCACGCCCCTTTTTACACCTCTATGCAACGCAGCTCTGTGGCGCTTACTGGAGGTACCTAGTGGGCTAGTTTGACCCTAGGGACCCTTAGGATTCAAGGGGACTTAATCTCTCAACTTAGAACGGCCACAGGGCGCGTTTACACAGTGGTGAAGGGAGGGGACGGGGCCTGAGGTGACGTGTGCAAACATGCCCTGTGGCGCGTTTTAAGTTGGGGAAATAATTCCCTTTCAATCCTGAGGGACCCTGGGGGCCAACCAGCCCACCAGGTGCTTCCAGTAAGCGCCACTGCTATGCGTTACACAGAGGTGGTGCAGGCTGTGCCCCTTTTTACACCTCTCTGCAATGGCGCTTACTGGGCGTACCTAGTGGGCTATTTTGCCCCTAGGAACCCTCAGGATTCAAGGGGACTTAATCTCCCACCTTAAAATACGGCCACATGGCGTGTTTACACAGTGGGGAAGGGAGGGGACAGGGCCTGAGGTGACATGTGCAAACACGCCCTATGGCGCATTTTAAGTTGGGGAAATAATTCCCCTTCAATCCTGAGGGCCCCTGGAGGCTAACTAGCCCACCAGGTGCTTCCAGTAAGCGCCACTGCGCTGCGTTGCAGAGAGATGGTCTAGGCCCTGCCCCTTTTGACATCTCTCTGCAACGCAGCTCTGTGGCGCTTACTGGAGGTACCTAGTGGTCTAGTTGGACCCTAGGGACCCTCAGGATTCAAGTGGACTTAATCTCCCAACTTAAAACGGCCACAGGGCGTGTTTACACAGTGGGGAAGGGAGGGGACGGGGCCTGAGGTGACGTGTGCAAACACGCCCTGTGGCGCGTTTTAAGAGGTAGTTTTAATCCCCTATTATATACTAGGGGCTTACAGAGCAGGTCATGCTAATCACAGGGGAACCCCAACGCATAGTGTTCCCTAGTGTATGTAGGTGTTTTCACTGTATTCTGAGTGTCTTTTAACATAGCACTGGCACTAGGACTGGTTATTCAAATTCAGTTACCACCAGTATCCGTCTGAAAAAGTTGAGGGTACAGGATGATTTTGCAACAAGGCTTCTTTCTGCTCTTCTGTTTGTTCTTTCTGCACGTTATCCTTCTTCCTGCACTTTTCTTCGTCTCTGAGGACTTCTGTTGCTTCTTCTGCATTTCTTTTCTTTCTTTCTGTGCGTTTTTTCTTCTTTCTTCACATGTCCTATCTCTGTAGGCATAGTTAGAAATTAGCATTTAAAAAACCTTTGAAATTCACTGAAAAAAGATAGGTTTCAGGCACGTTATAATTAGCAATTAGCATTTAAAAAACCTTAGAAATTCACTGAAAAAACCATAGGTTTCAGGGGCGTTATAGTTAGCTGGACTTTTCACTCGTACAAAACCATTGAAATTCCCCCGTTATAGTTAGTTCAGCTAACTATAACTCGCGTGCCCACAATGCACTGCTGATGACGTCACATATTACATCACTCATGACATGGTCAGTGACATCACTCATGACATCACTGATGACATCTCAAATGACATCACTGATGACATCATCCTTGTGATAGAGTGGCAGACCTCCTCTCCCCCTAATATAACCTTTGATACACACATTCAAAAATAGAAACTAAACTTTTCAATACAATGGACATACCAATACCAGTTACAACAACCTATTCAGTAATTCTAAGATCCACATACACGTCCACTCATTCACCAACAGTCCTATACAGTCACTCATACATGTACTCACTCATCATATGTACTCATACACCTATACATCCTGTTACACAACGCCACTCATCCATAGAGTTACTCACACACATAGTCACTCATGCTAATAAAGAATCAAACATCCATTTACTTGCATATACAGTTATACACACACCACCACACTTACTTCTACAGAAAATCACTTATAGAAACACATACTTATTCAAACAGAAACTCTTTCAATCTCTCACTCTCACATATACTCACTTATATACACCAATAGTCACATATACTAGTTTAAAACATATGCAGTTACTCATAAATACACTATTGAGACAGTCATTCACTCACTAACACACCCATGCACACACTCATCCACCCATACAGTCCTGCACACATGCTGTCTTCAACACATACAAACAGTGAGTCACTCATTCATGCACCTATGCACTACGTAATACCCCCCACCAAACCATACAGACACTCAGACACTCATACTGATACTCAAAAAACCAACTAATAACCTATATAGACACTCATGTAGCTACTCACCAACCCATGCAGCCACTTATACACAAGGTGAGAGACTGATATTTACATATTTAAACATTACTCACTAAGCCATGTATTCACTAAGATACACTTAATCAGTCAGTTATACAATCATTTTTTCAAAAACAAATCATCCATTTAGACACTTATATACTCATTTATTCTTCCATCAACCTTGAGATATACATATATAAAACATATGTAATTTTCAGAAAAACACACATTCACTGGATGATGTCACCAGTGATGTCATTTGAGATGTCATGAGTGATGTCATGAGTGATGTCACTGACCATGTCATGAGTGATGTAATATGTGACGTCATCAGCAGTGCATTGCGGGCACACGAGTTATAGTTAGCTGAACTAACTATAACGGGGGGATTTCAATGGTTTTGTACAAGTGAAAAGTCCAGCTAACTATAACGCCCCTGAATCCTATCGTTTTTTCAGTGAATTATATATATATATACACATATAAACCTATAAGTCACTCCTATGGCAGGCCTTATCAATCCTGAAGGCAGAGTGCTTGGTTCTTAAGTGAGAGGGTGCCCCTGCATGAGCAGAGCCCCTCTGCAGCGTTCGGAGACCCTTCTCTGATGCTGTTTGTAATGCAGCCTGACCATATACTCTTAACTGCATTATAACCTCGCGGTAAATGCTAACTTTGGGATGGCTGCATAGAAACATGTCGTGTTTGGTGTCAAACGCTTTGGAATCCCCCCCCTTCCTTCTAGAGGGAAAGACATGGTAGTACTGGGTTGCCCGGTAGAGACTTAACAGAGCTCTGGCATCACAAAATGGATGCTGCAGCCACAGACACTGGTCTGGCCTCCTGCTGCTGACCGAAACTCCGGCAGGGGAGGCCTGGACAATAGGTTTCCTGTCACAGGGAGGTGTAACCACCTCCCAGACAGGCTTATGTGTATTGGGGCTGGGTGGGAGCACACTCTGAGTGCTTTGAAGTCCTGCACTGGGGGCACATTTGGCGTCCCTGTGCATTGTCCAGCTCAAACCGGTTCAGGGGCTTCCAGCCCCTGCTCTGGCTTGAAATTGGACAAAGGAAATGGGTGTAGCCACCCGTCTTTCCAAACCCTCCCATAGGTGGGTCCCCAGAGCTAGTCCAACCTCTTCCTTAGGTATAAGTAAGGAACCTCTGTAACCAGAACTTTAGATATCTCTGGACGAAACTCTGAAGCTGAATCCTGGAACTTCGACGCTCTACTCAAGACTAGAGGACTGAAGAAATTTCCCTTGGGGTCAAGGAGACACTCCCCTGCTTGACAGGCACCGAATGAAGCAATTTGCCAGTCTGCATTTCCAAAGCTCCTGCCGGACTCCGAAGTATTTGCAGCCCAGGAAGAGGATTTCCAGACATCTCAGAGGCTGACCCAAGTTCCCAGCAAAGCTGAGACCTGAAGCCCTCGTGAGTAGTGTGGAATCGGAACTCCTGGTCACCGCGCATTTCTGCAAGTGCATTGACTACTCGACGTCTCCTGAAGTCGTACTTGGGCTGCCTTGTAGCCCCCACCTTGAGCACTGAATCCACCAAAGATTGTCAGCCTGGTCCCTCCGAGTGACCCATGGGCCGCCATTTTGGGTTTCATCTCGAGGTCCCTTTGCGATCCCTGGTCCGTTGACTGATGGGTCCCTGAGGGGGTAACTTTGTATTTCCTTGGGCTTCCCTGGTTGCTCCAGACGTGCCCTGACTCCCAACCAAGTGGTGAGTCCCTGAGACCTTGCTGGTCTGCACCGAAGCATTTCTTCTCTTTCTGTGTTAGTTGCTGTTGCCAAGGCTTGTTATGTCCAATCCAGGCACCAATGCTGCAGCACTTGACATCCTTTGTGAAACAGCTCGAATCCAGCTTCTGGTTGTCCTCGACGCCCCCTGGTCCTCGTGGCTGAAGAGTCAAGCTTCACCTTATTCACCTGAAATCACCCGACATCGGTGGGCATCTGCCTATCGCCTTCCTGGTCACTGGCTAGTGACCCAGACTCTGTCCCCTCTGCTTTCAGGTTCTTCTCATCTTCTATCCAGACTTGTATCTCTTCAGACACTTCGCATCTTCCCGGCAGCAGCACTTCTTCACCAGCTCCCATTGAAATCGACGACGCGACCCGACACCAAAAGATACCTATGCACCCTGCTTCCCTGGGTGAGGTGACACGAGAACTCAGGTGCTCCCGTGGGTTCTAGCCCTAGAACTTCCTAAGTCCAAAAGGGTTTGGTCCTGACTCAATTCTAAATGTCCCTAATCTTTAAAAATCTAACCACGTCTTTTCCCATAGAAGCTAACGGGAGCTCGCTGCTGTGTTCAAACACTGCACACTGCCCCCGTGGGTCCCCTGTGTCACTACCTTGGGTGGTTCCTTGGGGTCCCAGCGATTCTACAGGCTCTAGGCCTTGTGTCTAGTTAAGTCGTGGTTCTTATACCACTATTTTAGTATATGGTTTGGCTCACCCCTAGGGCCTGAGTTGTATTTGTGCTATTTTACTGTAATATTTGAAGTGTAACTTATGTGTTTTGACCTCTAGTCTCATAAAGAGACTAGGAGAGTGTGTTTAGTAATAAATACATATATTTGATATATATACCTGGTGTGGATATCTTTCATTTAGGCACTCAAGAGATTATAGACTGGTAGAACAAGCTGCTTTACATTCCTTCAATACTTATCCTAAAGGCTGCTCTCCATAGCTACCACTAGGATAGCTTTCAATAAAGGTTGTCTTTAACCCCTTGAGTGCCCCGCCCTTTCCCCCTCCTGTGCCGGGCCTTTCATTACCGGGCGGGGTCCATGACGAGATAGTCTCGTCATGGGCACAGCGCAACCGCGCTCCATGACGAGACTATCTCGTCATGGGCATAGAAGGGGTTAATCTATAACCAATAAGGGGTTGTTTGGACTGTTACAGGGTGCCCACTATAACTAGTGGACAGCATATACCATGCCAACTTCTCACACGGAGTTTGTTGACAACTTCCTCCACAGTGATTGGGCAAATCACCTCCTGGTTGTCTTTTGCAAAAAGATTATATAAGTCCTTCTTTTCATGGAAGTTAGTGGACTCATTCTGCCTGCATACTATTCTCACTCTTTCTGCCTCACTATTCCTTATCTTTCTGATTTGATTTGTGATGGATGTTCATTTAATTTTCCAGACAAAAACTTTACTATGGTATTTTCATCCTAAAAAGTGTTCTATCCTAAGTCTTATATCTGTAATCCCTTGTTTGTCTCATAAGCTTTAATAACTTTTGTATGGAAGGATCTTTTGCAACAAATTATTGAGAGGACAGTATTTCTCTCTTTTCACACAAATTCCCTATTGTCTTTTTTTCCCCTAAATAGGCTTTTGAAAATTAAAATTTGTCTCCATGATGACTTAAAAGATTCCCAAACTGTAATTTCACTAGCGGAAACTGATTTACCTAAAACATTCTTCGATTAACCTTTGGTATTTCATTCTTGCTTCTATTTCTAATATGAAAGTTAAGGCGACCCTTGACCGTTCTGCGGGCCAGGTCGCTACTCACGCCACACAGCTCCACCAGTTGTGCCCATGCCTTCCCCACTGCCACCTCCTCTTAGCGTAAGTTTGCCTCCTCTATTGTGCCCACTGTGTTAACTTTGCCGTCCTTCTTCCCTGTATTCCATTGCTTGTATTTTGTATTTTGATTTTTCTGACTCATTTCTGCTGTATGTCGCCTGGTTCATTGTTTCCCCCTCTTGCCTCTGTACCCTTTCTCTCCTGCTCCCGCCGCTGCTCCCCTGCAGCCCCTCCCCCTTTTGCTTTCTGTTTCCCACGCCCAACAACCTCCACGCTCCCGCCTCCCAGCTGCTCCTCCCTCCCTCTCGACCTTATATGGAGGCCGCTGCACGGCAGTGAGTGCGACCCTTGACCGTTCTGCGGGCCAGGTCGCTCCTCACGACGCACAGCTCCACCAGTTGTGCCCGTGCCTTCCCCACTGCCGCCTCCTGTTAGCGTAAGTTCGCCGCCTCTATTGTGCCCACTGTGTTAACTTTGCCGTTCTTCTTCCCTGTATTCCATTGCTTGTATTTTGTATTTTGATTTTTCTGACTAATTTTTGCTGTACGCCGCCTGGTTCATTGTCTCCCCCTCTTGCCTCTGTACCCCATCTCTCCCGCTCCCGCCGCTGCACCCCTGCAGCCCACCCCCCTTTTGCTTTCTGTTTCCCACGCCCAACCACCGCCTGCTCCCGCCTCCCAGCTGCTCCTCCCTCCCTCTCCGCCTTATACGGAGGCCGCTGCATGACAGTGAGTGCGACCCTTGACCGTTCTGTGGGCCATGTCGCTCCTTAAGCCGCACAGCTCCACCAGTTGTGGCCGTGCCTTCCCCACTGCCGCCTCCTGTTAGCGTAAGTTCTACTCCTCTATTGTGTCCACTGTGTTAACTTTGCCGTCCTTCTTCCCTGTATTCCATTGCTTGTATTTTGTATTTTGATTTTTCTGACTCATTTTTGCTGTACGCCGCTTCGTTCATTGTCTCCCCCTCTTGCCTCTGTACCCCATCTCTCCCGCTCCCGCCGCTGCTCCCCTGCAGCCCGCCCCCTTTTGCTTTCTGTTACCCACGCCCAACCACCGCCCCGCTCCCGCCTCCCGGCTGCTCCTCCCTCCCTTTCCGCCTTATATGGAGGCCGCTGCACGGCAGTGAGTGCGACCCTTGACCGCTCTGCGGGCCAGGTCGCTCCTCACACCGCACAGCTCCACCAGTTGTGCCCGTGCCTTCCCCACTGCTGCCTCCTATTAGCATAAGTTCCCCTCCTCTATTGTGCCCACTGTGTTAACTTTGCCGTCCTTCTTCCCTGTATTCCATTGCTTGTATTTTGTATTTTGATTTTTCTGACTCATTTCTGCTGTATGTCGCCTGGTTCATTGTCTCCCCCTCTTGCCTCTGTACCCCGTCTACCCTGCTCCCGCCACTGCTCCCCTGCATCCCGCCCCCTTTTGCTTTCTGTTTCCCACACCCAACCACCACCCCGCTCCCGCCTCCCAGTTGCTCCTCCCTCCCTCTCCGCCTTATAAGGAGGCCGCTGTGCGGCCGCGCAGCAGACGCGCCAGAGGCAAGCCCGTCTGCACCCGTCCGCGCCAGGACCGCGCCCAGCGCCAGGACCCCTGGACCCCGCGAACGCCACAACGCGAGACTCCCCTACGATGCCAGCACCCTCCACGCACTCAACGCCGGCCGATACCACACCTGCGTCCAGGCCGCCCCGAAACGGACCCACGGACCCTTCTCCTGCCGCACCTGCAGCTTCACCTGCGACAGAGCCACCAAACCTCCAAGGACAGGACCCAACCACCTCCGCTGCATACTCCTCAACACCCGCTCCGCACGCAAACACGCCATCGAGCTCTGGGATCTGCTCGACACCTCTGCCCCAGATGTTGCCTTCCTTACCGAGACCTGGTGGAATGACTCCTCGGCACCTTACCATAGCCATCCCGGACGGCTACAAGATCACACGCAGGGACCGCGCCAATGGAATCAGAGGAGGAATAGCCATCATCCACAGGTCCACCCTCAAGGTCTCCACCCACGCGGACGACACCCTCAAGACCACCGAACACCTGCATTTCCGGATCCACACCGACCCCAACACCACCCTCAGAGGAACACTTGTCTACAGACCCCCCGGACCCCAGGCACCATTCAACGACTCCGTCACCGACCTCGCCAGCACCCACGCACTCGCCTCCGCAGACTACATCCTCCTCGGGGACCTGAACTTCAACCTCGAGAACAACAACGACGCCAACGACGCCACCCTGATCGACGACCTCACCAACCTCGGCCTCAGACAACTCGTCACCGCACCCACCCACGCCGCCGGCCATACGCACCCACGTCACCTTCAATCACACCACCGAACTCCACTGGACCGACCACCGCTGCCTCTATTTCACCTTCAAGAAACCAACCACGCACCACCACTCCCGTCGCTGCTGGAGCAAAATCTCCGAAGATCAGCTGACACACCCTCGCCCAGAACCCACCAACCGACCCCACAGACGCCGCGCCCACAAGCAGTGGATCGAAGAATGCGCCAACACCCTCGCACCGATCAAGAAACCCTTCATCAACCACGCCAGCAAGAAAGCCACCTGGTTTACCGACGAGCTTCTGACCTCCAAACGCGCCTGCCGGAAACTGGTGAAGAAATGGCTCCACGAACGCACACCCGACAGCCGCGCAGCCCACAAGAACGCCACCTGCAGACATCACCACCTCATTAGACGAACCAAGAGATCTTCCTTCAAAGACCGCCTGGTTAACAACGCACACGACAGCAAAGAGCTCTTCAGCATCGTGAAGGAACTCTCCAACCCCAGCGCCAACGCCAACGACATCTCGCCCTCACAAGAACTGTGCAACTCACTGACCACCTTCTTCCACAGTAAGATCGCTGACATCCACGACAGCTTCAACACTACCCGCACCAACCGCCTGACCTACTGGCTCAACGTCAACGACAACGAGACACGCAATGTCATGAACTCCATCCACTCAGGATCACCGTCAGACCCCTGCCCACACCACATGTTCAACAAAGCCGATGCAGCCATCGCACCCCAACTATGGAAGGTCATCAATATCTCCTTCGAAACAGCGATATTCCCGGAAAGCTGGAAGCACGCCGAAATCAAAGCCCTCCTCAAGAAGCCCAAGGCAGACCCCAAGGACCTCAAGAACTTCCGGCCCATCTCGCTGCTCCCGTTCCCGGCGAAGGTCATCGAGAAAATCGTCAACGTGCAGCTGGCCCGCCACCTTGAAGACAACAACATCTTGGACCCATCCCAATCCGGATTCAGACGAAACCACAGCAACAAGACAGACCTCATCGCCACCACAGACGACATCAGGCGCCAACTCGATAACGGCGAAACATCAGCCCTCATCCTCCTGGACCTGTCAGCCGCTTTCGACACTGTCTGCCACCGCACTCTAAAAACCCGCCTCCAAGAAGCCGGATTCCAAGAGAAGGCCCTCGCCTGGACCACGTACTTCCTCTCTGACAGAACACAGAGAGTCCGCCGCCCACCCTTCCGTTCCGAAGCCACCAACATCATCTGTGGTGCCCGACGCTGTTCAATGTCTACATGGCCCCCCTCGCACCAGTGGCCCGCCAGCACGACCTTAACCTCATCTCCAATGCCGACGACACCCAGCTCATCCTCTCCCTCACCAAGGACCTGTACACCGCCAAAACCAAACTCCACGAAGGCATGAAGGCCGTCGCTGACTGGATGAGGAGCAGCCGTCTGATACTGAACTCGACAAAACGGAGGTCCTCATCCTCGGACCCAATCCCACAACCTGGGATGACTCGTGGTGGCCGACCACACTGGGGACAGCACCGACGCCCACCGACCACACACGCAACCTGGGATTCGACCTCGACTCCTCCCTCACCATGGCAAAGCAGGTCAACGCTGTCTCCTCCTCCTGCTACAACACTCTCCGTATGCTCCGCAGGATCTACAAGTGGATCCCGACCGAATCAAGAAGAACGGTGACGCAGGCCCTCGTCAGCAGCAGGCTAGACTACGGCAACGCACTCTATGCAGGAATCCCAGCCAAACACATGCGTTGACTACAACGCATCCAAAACGCCTCCGTCCGACTGATCCTCAATATGCCCCGCTGCAGCCACATCACCCCTCACCTGAGAGACCTGCACTGGCTCCCCGTTGACAAGAGGATCACCTTCAAGCTCCTCACCCACGCACACAAAGCACTCCACAACACCGGACCAGCCTACCTGAACAGCGGACTCAACTTCTACACTCCCACCCGCCAGCTCCGCTCCATGAACCTCGCCCTCGCCACGGTTCCCCACATCCAACGAAAGACCTCCGGCGGCAGATCCTTCTCTTACCTCGCCGCCAAGACCTGGAACATCATGCCGACCCACCTACGGCAGACCCAAGACCTACTCACCTTCAGAAGGCTCCTCAAGACCTGGCTCTTCGAGCAGTAGCGGCACCCATCCCCCCCCCGCCTTGAGGCCCTCACGGGTGTGTAGCACGCTTTACAAATACCTTGATTGATTGATTGATTGATTGAAGTCTCTCTTGAAGTACCTCTGATAGCAAGCTCTAGCTGTGTTGATCTAATGTGCAGTCAATATAAGTTGGTGAATGGTCAACATTTGTTTCAGCATCAGTATTGTAGAAGAAATTAAAAAGGAAACAATTTTAGCTTAGATTTCATAGTTTTCACTGAAGTAAGTATTTCCTTTATCCTTCAGATGCAAATCTAAGTATACACGAGATTATAATTTTCTTGTAACACCAATAGTGTACCCCCTCCAGATTGTTCCAGTAGTTTAGTTTATTGCTAATCTCTTCTTCTTTCCAATTTACATCCCCTGTCACTCAAGGTGATGCAGGATATTGAGGAATGTTCCCAGGAGGGAAGGTGGAGTAGATCACAAACTTGTGCACAAAGAAAATAAATTGCATGCATGGCAATGTCTGGCCCAGAGAATACTTCAGATAATAGGAAGACTGGTAATGTATAGCAGGAACATAAAGTAGAGTACTAAATCATACATTGATTACAAAAACAGTATTCATAAGTGCTGCAGCTATAATATGTGTGAAACTCACCAGCTCTTTGGTAAAGAAACAGTAGTGTACCCAAACCAGCTACTAGTTAGTCATCAGACTGCTGAAAAGTAATGGAGATCATGCCAAAACAATTACACTTACGGAAAACAGTTTATTTCCAGAAACAAACCAGGAAGGGGAGACCTGTAGCAAACACACACAAAAAACAGCAAACTAAACAGTACAGCTAACTAGAGGCACAGCAACAAGTGGGACCAAGTAGGGGTCAACACAAAAAAGGTGCACTGAACGCAAGGCTATAATGAATGTGAATGGCAGCAAGAAGACTATACAACACAAAGCATTGTCAGGTGCACACTGCACATTTTTTAGAGGCTTATATTCCTCACTTGCTTCCTCAAGCTGGAAGTATCGCCCCAGCAGCTGGCTGCAGTTCTTTTGTTCTAATCCAGGGTTGCAGTTCCTATTCCTCCATAATTTAGATGATGTGTTGCCTCCAAGGCGTCTTTTTGGCTGCCAACTCTCTTACTGGGTAAGTTCTTGACAGTACCAACTCCAGTCCTTCCCTTATCTATCCATCCTGGTTCAAGGTTTTGGCTAATAGGGGTAGCAACTATGAAATTAAGTCACCAATTTCAGGGCATGCCCAAATAATACAGACACCCATGAACTTTCAGATGGAGCGTATCCCCACAAAGAAACTAAATATTGTAATTGTCCCTTAACTCAACGGGAATCAATGATTGAATTTTCTTCAAACTCAGAAGATGCATACACAAGAACTGGAGGACTGGGTTAGATTGGACAAGACAATGCCTTTTTAATGTGAGGTATATGAAAAACTGTATGTTTTCACAAATGATGTGGGAGATCCAAAATGGCCAACCTTTTTCTTGTTAAACAGATAATAGCAAATGGGCCAATAAATCTGTAAACAAACCTTGAATTCCATCGTTCTATATGCTGATTCAGGGTGATCACTAGATGACTTTAGTTCCAAATTTTTCTTAATAGCACAGTTCAGAATTTTGAAACAAACTGTAATGCTCTATCTGTAATAATCACTGTGTAGTCCTTGAAATTGGACAATTTCTAAGTAAAAAAAATAAAATTCATAGAGAATTTCTCCATGGTAGTTCTGGTGTAGATGGAGACGCTAGGCCTCCAATTAAAAAACAAATCATTTGGGCACACACTAAACATCGTGTAACATAATCACGAACATCTGAATTTACTTTTGGTCACCAAAAATGTCTCTTAACCAACTTTACCCCAGAATGTCCAGAAACAGAAGCATCATGGTACCATGACATGATCTTTTTCTTCAACATGACTATCACTTTATAGTCTTCCCTTACGATATAATAACCCCTCACCTGTTTCCTGGTCTAAAAGTGATCAAATACTGCAAAACACACCCACTTTCAGGTCTAGCATTACTGCATTTAATTTTTTTTAACATTCCAGATTCTTATTCTCTGGCCAAATTGTTACTAGAAAGACAGCTCTTGGTATGTCCGGTGGGAAAATGTATCCCTAATGGCTAACAGTTCTTGATCATATATTGTGTAATTTTGTTCAGCCATATTTAGAGTACAGAAGAAAAAAGACACAGGATGTAATGCATTAGCTACATTGTACCTTTGTGTTAAAATGGTGCTAATGACAAAAAGCCAAGGATTAGTTTTAACAATATAGAAGTTAAAGCGTGATTAGCGTGTCTTAACAAGCAGAATTTCTTTATCAAAGGCTTCTTGTTGTTCACTTCCCCACCAGAAAGGTTCATTAGCATTAGTGAGTTGTACAGTGGGTGCAACAGTGGTGGAAAAACCTGCAATTAAATACCTGTAAAAATTTGAAAAACTCAGAAATAGTTTTGCGTACAGTACTGGGTTGAGGTCATTGTCAAACTACTGTTACCTTTTGAGGATGCATACTAACCCCTTTATGTGACATATTGAACCTATAGCCTAGTAATTTAGAAAGAAAAAAAAATGAATTGTTTACATTTAGCAAAAGAATTGTAAGTCGCTAGAACTGTAAGATATCTCTGACATACATTTTATGTACTTTAATGTTCTTTAAGAATGGTAGAGAAATTCAATGTAATCCAAGTAAATATTTAATACAAGTACCTAGAATATCTCAAAAGATTTCATTAACAGTATATTGAAAAGTGGCAGTGCATTGCCCATCTGGAAAAGATTTATGAGATATTCTCAATTGCCATATTGAGTATTAGAGGCCATCTTTCGCTCATCCCCTGCCTTAATTTGCACTAAATTATAAGCATCACTCAAGTGTAATTTTGTAGAGCTCTTCACAGATTTAATTTGTTCTAGCTGTCCATTACATTTATAAACAAAAAATATTGAGACTCCTGTAAGTAAACTTGAATGCCAATAATTTGTTTTTCTAAATTGTCTTTAAGATACTGTTTTAATACATTGGAAATCACAGCTTCGGTAATTAAATATGTTACACAACACCTGTGCTCCCTTTTCCCTAAATATAGACAAAGGCCTTGTAGGCAAAGGGTAATACATTATACCAGGCTTCCATGAATTTCTCAGTGCAACAGACTATTGCAAAATCTTATTGTAATTTCTCTAAAAAAGTATTTTGAGTATTTTGGTGTAGCCATGTGGGTCCTATATACTACATGAAATATACTATTAGATTAAAAGTGAAGGTCTCACTGTGTCTTGTTAATGTTGCCAGAGTGACTAGTTCAGTTTCAGAACATATTTCTTGATGTTAAAGGGCCACAATCAATCCCACTAATGCTCAATGATTTTGCTTTTTCTCTGAAGGGAATTGAATTACCTTTAGCAAATGTTTGGTCTATAAAACACCCAGTTACTCTGCAGGCTGATAAGGCTCGAACTTACAAGAGGCCCAAAATACTAGCCAGAGTGATACTAAGGAGAAAGTGAGAAAGACTGGAGACACTTTAACAAGAGAACTGTTCTACCTAGGTCTGCTCTTTAAGACGAACTTCAGTATTTTGCTCCAGGTGAGGATACTGTCTGAAACTGTTAATTTTTTCCACAATTAAAACATAATCCACTTTGTCTAGGTCTGTCTCATTCTTCATAACTTGATGATTTCTTAATCTTCCTATCTGCAGGGGTTCTTCTCCAAATGAAGCTGCAGTGGTCTCTGGAAGTGTAGTGTGATGTGGAATCACCAATGTTATTTCTAATCCCCTGTGTCAGAGACGATGAGCAGTTGGAAGTGTGAAAACAATTAGGGTGTTTGTATTAGGGTGGCTTGTTACCATGGTAGGAGTCCCTGATAAAAAGCTGCAGCCGCTGCTTCATTAGTTCATTCAGCTTCGGGTTTGAGCTGAGGAAAATGGCTACTGTAGGAAGTCAAATTTCATGGTCCCAGGCATAAAGTTATTATCCAGTGTGGGCTGCTTGTATAGTTTGTCATTTATCAAAGATTGCGTGTAAATCTTTCAGAAGCTTGTTGTAGTCTGGGAACCATGGGCTGTGTTTAGGATCAGTGGAGTAACTCAGCTAATTGTGTCTTTGGTTAAATAAGACAAGGGGTGAGAGTGAAAAAATTTGAGGAACATTGTGCCAGGAAGTGTTCAAAGCCCTAAGGATCCCCTGAAAATCTCTCTGGGGGTATTGTTCGGCCTGGTACAAAGGGACTTTTCAAATGCTGTACTGCTATCTCTGGCCTAGCAGGAGTACATTCCACTATCTATGCTTCAGGTAACTGAACTATTGAATCTAATAAATATCAAATGGTGATGTACCACGCACACCGATTTTATCACTGATTCTGTGGTAATGTGAAATATTCGTGGGCGTGCTGGGAGGAGTCGTCCTCTAAACCAAGACGTGAAATAAATCGCTACAGTTGCACTATCATGTGTGGGTAGTGTCCCTCCTTAAGCACAACCAATGACGTGCGAATTCGTCGCAATTCAAAATATAAAAGTGAGTCAAAGTTCCAACCAATTTCAAAATGAAAATGGATTCCTCGTAATTGTCCAGTGAGTTATACTCATTGGATTCATGAGTTAATCCAAGTAACGTTGTAACTATTTTCAAAGCATCACATCGTCTTACCTTTGAGTTACTATTTGTTTTTTGTCACGTTTACTAACCAGCTTTATTTGTCATTTAACCTAGCAATCTGTCCTTTTTTGAACCAAGTCAACATTTTCCACACACTCGGTCATATCGGGTGCTTTATTTTCCGTTGTTTTTTTTTCCCATATCAAGTATCATAATAATGACACTGACTCAGTATCCACACGCGGGTTTCAGCATGATCGGTTTGGGTTACAGTCCATCGGTTAATTATATATATCATCATTCATTTAATTCTTAACACGTTTGTAACCTTATTAACGCACAGGAGAGACGTTTCCGGGCTAAAGCACATGCATTAGCTAACATTAGCTTGATCAAACAGGCCGCTTGAATCTCTCCTATCTTTATGTTTCTTTAGGAATACTCTCCCTGACGAAGGGTAGTCATTCTACCCGAAATGCATTGGGGTTCGTCTTTCAAATGTATACAGGATTGCTTAACCCTTTGAATTATGGATTCTTGGATTAACTCATGAATACAATGAGTATAACTCACTGGAGAATTACCAGGAATAAATTTTAATTTTGAAATTGGTTGGAATTTTGACTCACTTTTACATTTTGAATTGCGACAAATTCGCACGTCATTGGTTGTGCTTAAGGAGGGACACTACCCACACAGGATAGTGCAACTGTAGCAATCTAATAAAGATGACATTTCGTAATGGGCTGTCTTGAGTTTGTGCATGGCTGGTATCTGCCTGGTAACAATAGTGTCTGCACTCCTATTTTTGAGCCTGATAAACTCTCAGGATTTTTATAGTTGAGTTTGTCGTCAACCCACCCTGTTCCAGTAGGCTTCTGCTATCACTGAAGAGAGGAAGCAGGACTAGATCACAAACATACCGCAAAGAAAGTAAGCCATTCATCCAGCAATAGCTTGGCAGAGAGCATATCACAGGAATACTGGCAAGGTGTAGGTGGAAAATAAAGCACCGTAATAAATCAACTGATTAAAAACAGCAATACTTTTAAGTACCCTAGCCATGTTAAGCAAGCAGCTTACTAGCTCACTGGCAGTGGTACACCCAAACTACCACCTGGTGAATCATCAGGTCAATGAAATGTGATGAAGATCACTCAAAAACAATTACACTAGCAGGGGACAGACAATCTTCCAGAAGCCGTCCATGAATGAAGGAAAGACCTGTTGGAAAGAAAAAACAAAAGGGCAAGCCAAACATAGCCCCGACTTGAGTCACAGAAACCAGAGAAATGGATAGCGGAAACCACATAAGTGATGCACTGAACAGAAGACGGTAACAAACTGCAAATCGCAGCAGCAGGTCAATGCAACATGAAACATTGCAAAGCACCCACTATTTCATATATTCCACACTGCTCCTCTCAACCCGGGAAGTACCAACCCTGCGACCGAATGCTAGTGTTTCCCCACAATGTGGACTGGCTGTCCCAACCACCTAGTGCAGGTCTGCTAAAATTTGCATGACGTGAGACCTCTGTTGCTCCGTCCCAAACCTGTACCCAGGGAAATTCCTGACAATCCCTTAACTTTTTTCTTACTTGCAGCACTAGTTTTTGCAAATATTTACTATAATTTTCCTACATTGCAACAGTAAGACATCTATGGAGGAGAGTTAGTCCGCTCCAGTAGTAAGTCTTCCAGTGGTCGAGTGTCATCTGCTATTGGGGCATAATTGCAAACAGCAGGCTATATCTGACCACTCCTTATCTGTAGAATAAACCATCTTCCAAACCTATCTTAATTTATTCATTCCACCGTTCATGATCTATTTATTCTCACAACTGTTGCAACTCCTCATACTGCAGCAGATGTATATAAATACCTAACTTATTGTTCCCAATATAAAATATGTATGTCTGAGTGGCCCATTGCTAGATGAGTTTTTAAACTAAACTGGTTTATACTTTTTATTTGTTCTAACCAATACTTAAACATAATCCTTTAATTACCACGGCCTATTTGCTTTCACTGGTAATCCTTGTGTTGGTCATCCTAACTACTTAAAATTTTGTTCAGAGAAGCACAGCTACACATTGCAGCTATTTCATATCCACCATTCGTACGGGTAACAGAGGGAACTCTGAGGGAAAACGAGAGAACGCCGATTCAGGTAAGAGAGACAACTCTGATTCACAGCAGAAACCATACTCGGTATAAAGCAACTAACTAGCAATGATCTTGCAGACAACATGGAGGCTAACAAAATCTTTTTCCGAATCTGCTCCTGGAACATCAATGGGTTGGCAGGCAAATTAGAAGATCTAGAGCTGCTAAATTACTTGCAAACCTTTGAAGTGATATTACTTCAAGAAACATGGGCCGTCGAACCTCTGCCCATTGCTGGAGTCTCGCACAATTTTGTCCCAGCAACCAAGGAAGCAAAACACGGCCACAGCAAAGGCAGCCTTGCTATCTCCTTATCAACGGCAATCAACACGAGTACTGAGTTTAAAATTGATTCTGACTAACTGCAAATATTACAAATAATGCTGGAAACACAGGCAGAATCTGCAGTGGTAAAACTAATAAATATATACATTCACCCAAACAGCAAATCTAGAACACAGGCATCAAAATATTCAGAGTGTGTGTGCCAGCACCCCGCTAATCGTCACAGGAGACTTCAACATGAAGTTGCTAAGCTTGTTAGGACATAATGAAATCCTCACATTACATGAACAACAATGGGCCATGCCCACACGAAGTGAGACTGACTTAGGCAAGAAGACATCAAAAGCCTCCACCTACTGGGCAACCTGGAGCAGCAAGGCCTATGGGTCCTCAACGGCCGATTTAGGTGCGTAGGTGGCTATCATTCCACTTCACCAACGGTGACTCCCAGATCGACTATACCCTGGTAACCCTCTCACTCCTAAAACGCATTTACTCATTCAGAATGAGTGCAAGACCCTACAGCGACCATCTAACCCAGGAGCAACTGACTCTCCCTCCAAGAAAGCACAAGTGCGCAGTGGAAGCTGGTGGCACAGTGTGGATAACTCACCTAAGGAGAAAGAAGTGGTCACAGGCTACCATGCTAGACCTGGGCCAAGATGCAGAGGACCCCCTAAAAACTACAAAGTCAAAAGGCAACTCTCCAGAAGACAATTGGGAGTTCTTAACAGAAGCCTTTGCGAAACGTTATGCTACTAGAGTTAAACCATCAAGGGAGCACTCCAACGTCCATCAATCAAACACTTGCAACTGGCGCCCAGTGGGTCAGTCAGAGAACTTACATTTAAAGTCAACAAGGCCCTGAGGGCTGTGAGAAAATTCCCTAATAACTTGTTTCTAATATTAGACCTTAAGAGAGCAAAAATGACGTACACTTGGAGGAAGGGAACAAAGCCAGAAATGCTTTCTGGGCCAAACTAATCTGGGATGTTAAGTATCACAATTCAAACTCATTCTGGAGAACGGTAAACAACATAAACCCTTGAAATGCTGGCTAGTCTCCAACCTCTCCGAGCAAACCTGGTCCTACCTTCTACTCACTCACTTCAATACAGACTGTGTCAGTATCCCAGAAAACTCTATCTGAAAGCGACTATCCAACCTAATCAGGGAGAACTCCGCCAAGCCTGAAGACAGCACAACAATTGCACAACAAGTTGTAGAAAACTCCCATAATTTATTTAAGGATATACCAAATATCTGTGCTAATTCCATCAAAAGGCAGATCAATAATGGTCGCAGGGGCCCCGGGCCCAAATGGCATTCCACCAGTCATCTATAAAGAAGATGCAACACAATGGGCAGATCACATGGTCCCCCTATTTAAGAATGCCCTAATAGAAAATGGAGTTCCATCACCCTGGAAAGGCTCCTTTATATCACCAATCTTCAAAGACCAAGCCTGTCCAGAGAACAACAGGCTAGTTGCCATCATCGACAACCAGGCAAAGTACTATGCTGGTGTACTACTGGAACATCTGATGGACTGAGCAACCACAAACACCATGAAACCTATTAACCAAACCGGTTTCACAAAAAGATTGGAACATTAACTAATGTCAGGGAACTGTTGTTACTAATGAGACATTTCCTAGCTATCGTAAAGGAAAGTTTCCAATTCTATGAAGGACACAGGCTTTTCTTCCTTCGCTTTTATTACAATAATTAAGCTCCTGCAGCTATTTCCTAAGGCTAAATATGAACAAAAAACTAAATTTCCCATGAACCATAGGGAAAAGAAACAATAACAAGTCCACCAATCAGGCATCAGCCAGCCGTATAATGTCCTGTGAAGCCTATCTAGCCTCCTCTTTCTTCCTGCGACTGCTGCCATCCTCCAATATGATCATTCCTGTTTATTGGATTCCGCCCGCGGGGACAAAATTGACATGTTATTGCCACTGAACCGGACAATGTATCATTGAGTACAAAACAATCAATATCAGAGCATTGAAAACAGTAAAAGGAGCATAATTGGTATTAAAAGAATACTGTAGCATAAATACACAGATCTGAGTACCAATCATTGGTATCTATGAACCTCCCCAAGCGCACAACTTTGCAATGGGAGGGAAGGAAACATTTTGAGGCAAACAGTTCTTGGGGGGGTTAATCCTCGCCTCCGTGTCCTTAATAGAATTGGAATCTTTCCTTTACGATAGCTACGAAATATCTCATTCTACGGCAGGACACGGAGGTGAGGATTAGGCTAGTTCAAAGCTTATCCACCACCAAGCTTGCCAGAGAGGGAACCAGTTCAAAATAGAAGGTCTTAAAGGTGGAATCATTTGACCAATCGGCTGCCCTGAGAATATCCTCTAGGCGAGCCTCAAGACAGAAAGCTTTAGAAGCCATAGCCCCTCTCACTGAGTGGGCTCCAAATCTGGAGTTGTCAATTCCAGCTTCTTGCATGAACCACCTGACCCATCTGGCAATCGTAGGGGACGAAAGGGCTTTGTGGGGTTTTGTGAGGGCAATCAACGATTTTCTCTATGAGGACAGAGTTTGTCAGTCATTCATTCATATGCCTTAATAGTGGGAACCACACACAATTTAGAGGACTGCCTCAACGATGGGTAGGAAACCAGTGTAGAACCAGTCTTCGTTCTACGAGAAATGTGAAATTTTACCCCCTCCGGAGTGAAGATTCTACCTGTTATGTGCAGAGATCTGACATCCAAAACACGTCGACAGGATAACAAACACAGCAATATCGCCAACTTTGCCGATATTTGATGTTTTCTGGAAAGATAGTGATTAGAGGACCAAGATTGGAAGAGGAGAAGAACCTTGTTAACGTCCCAACGGGACGTGTATCTGGGTTCTGGGGGAACTGAGAGCCTGATACCTCGCATCAGTTTTCTGACCCATGGGTGATCCCTACTTGATATCCATGCATCGGGAGGTGGCCCACCGAGATCGCTGACCTGTATGTGTTAATGGACCGATACCCGAAACCCTTGGATGCCAGGGCTGCCAGAAAATTCACCACCTGGACAATGTCCGACCTCAAGGGATCAATTTGGAGTTGGAGACACCAACCCAGCCATCCGGACCAGGGGGAGCCATACCGCTTATTGGTATTGTCTGCCCAGGCCTTCACAAGTAAGGAGGAAGCCTGTGTTGGAAGGCCTAGGACTTTCCAACGACGCCTGTAACCCTCCAGGCCATGAGGTAGAGAGATCCCGCTAGGACCATCGGGTGAGGATTGCTCTGGTGATCCCTGAGGAGATAGGGAAACAGGGGTAGAGGGATTGGAAAATCCCAAGAAAGTTCCATCGCTGGAAACCAAGCTTGAGATCTCCTAATTGGTGTGATCACCACTACATCTGCGCCCTACCTGCGCACTTGAGCAGTTAGCCTTGTGATCATCGCGAACGAGGGAAAGGCATAGGACCGTTCCTTGCTCCAATCCTGGAGGAAGGCATCCATAGCTGTCGCATGAGGGTCCGGCTTCCAACTGCAATACCTGTCAAGCTGGAAATCTAACCGGGATGCAAAGAGATCCATGAAAAAACGGCCCCACCTGTCCTGGATCAGCCGAAAGACCTGAGGATTTAATTTCCATTTGCACTCTCGCCACTGGAGAGATTCCAGCCTATCTGCCACTTGGTTGGAGCTCCCTGGGAGATGCTCCGCTGATGAGGATATCTGGTTGGCTAAACAATACTCCCACAGGGTCTGGTCCAGATCTGAAAATGTCTTTGCCGGCTTCCCCCCGAGATGATTGACGTAGTGCACTGCAGCCAAGTTGTCCATTTTGAGGAGAACCTAGCAGTTCACCTTCTCTTTGGTCCAGCATCGGATAGCGAACAACCCTGCCATCAGCTCCAGACAATTTATGTGCATAGACTGTTCGGTGAAGGACCATTTTCCACCAGTGGAGAACTCTCCACATGGCGCGCCCCATTAGCAGTCACTGGTGTCCGACTTGATCACCAAGTTGGGTTGCGAGCCAAAAATTGCACTGCCGTTCCATGCCTCCATGTGGGCCAGCCACCAGTTGATCGCTTCGGGTGACAACGGGACTGTCTGCGAGTACAAGAGTCCCTTCCTGAGATGTTCGATCTTCAAACGCTGGAGGGCCCTGTAATGGAGGGTGCCGGGAAAAATCGCTTGTATGGAGGATGAATGAAGACCCACTATCCGCGCCAGATGACGGAGGGATATGTGAGATTTGGAGATGGTTCTCCGTAACCCGTGGCGTTTCTTTGCCAGTTTACGCAGGGGAAGGCTGAGGGATGCTTCAACTGACTTTACCAAGAAACCCAGGAATTTGATTGACTGTGCTGGGGTGAGAACGGACTTCTCCTAGTTTATTACGAACCCCAGAGATTCCAAAAGGTCCACAGTCGTTAGCAAGTGCGACGTCAGTCGAACCGGACACTGATCCATGAGAAGTATATAATCGAGGTAAATGATGAGGCGTATACCCCGAGCTCGCAAGTGTTCTACCACTGGCCGCATCAGCTTGGTGAAGCACCAAGGGGCGGAAGAAAGACCGAATGAGAGGGAAGAAAACTCAAAAAACTGAAACTCCCAAACAAACTGAAGGAACCACCTGTGCGGAGGGAATATTGGAACCGCTAGGTAGTCATCTTTAAGGTCCAGGCGTACCATCCAATCGGAACGTTGGAGAAGATCCCGTAAGAGGTGAATACCCTCCATTTTGAAATGGCGATAGAAAAGCCAAGAATTGAAATCCTTCAGATTGATGACGGGACATTGTCTGCCATCCCTCTTTTCCATTACAAACAGGTTGCTTACAAGCCCCCTGGGGTGGATCTCTGACCTCACTGTCACCCTTTTCCGCAAAAGACTGTCCACTTCCTGACTCCACAAGACCTTTTGGTCGGGGGGGAGGGATAAGGGAGCAGGAGGATGGGTCTGAGATGGGGTGCCGTAGAATTCGATATGGAAACCACCCACAGTCTCGAGCACCCACGCGTCTGAGCAAAGCTTTGCCCAATTCGCTTGAAAATGGGCCAAACGCCCCCCAATCAAAATCCCCTTCGAGTCCTGAACTCTTACCTTGGGATTTGTTAAGGCTGCCTCTGTGGCCGTCTCTGCTTCCGTGGTGACTGGGGTAAGATTTGGTCTGGTAGAAGTTACCAAACTTCCCAGGGTCCTGCCACTGGCCACGTCTGGAATCTCCACCTTTGGAGGCTGTCTGGAAAGGACGGCCGGACGAGCGCCACCTTCCTCGACCGGCTGCGGCAAAAACACAGGGGGTTAAGATCCGCTTAATCAAGGATTGTGCTTTGTCAAGGGAATTGTACGTGTTAACGAACTTCCCAAGCTCCATTATAAAGGATCCCTAAGAGGTTTTCCTGTGCAATTGTTACCGCTTCAAAAGTGGACAGCTCCACCAACTTCGGATCAATTTTAATGAGTAATGACCTGCGCCTCTCAGTAGAGATGGCACAGTTGGCGTTCCCCAAAAACATGATGGCTCTTTGGGCCCAATTAGATAAAACGTCTGGGGAAATTAGGGAACCTGAGGCCTTGGCGTCCTCCGCAATATCCATGATTTTGGCCAGAGGACCGGCTACATCCAGGAGTTTATCCTGACATGAATGCTAGGACCGGTCAATGCCCATTTTGGGGTCACGGACAAATTTGGCTAGGAAAATGACCATCTTGGGGTTGATTTCCAAAGTGACGGCCACCTTCCCTTCCAAAGAAGGCCGGGGGCATTCACCCTTTAGACACCCTCTAACCTCTTTGTCTGAGGCAACTGGCCATGTAGGCTCCAGTGCGCAGATCTAGGATGCAAAAGGTCATCCGGGTTTAACAAATCCCCCTACGCCGTGAGATCCGAGCCTCCGTAAGGGTTCGACTCCCCCTGTGGTGCAGATACCGGGCGCCACGGTCTAGACCCATTACCGTCCCAGTCAGAAGTGTTGGGGGAATCATCCCCCTCCCCTTGGTCCAATGATGGCGGAGACAGAGGAGCCGGCCCAAAGGGCCTGGTGTCTGGGGATCTGGGATGGGTTGAGTGTCCAAGAAAGCCTTTTTGAGGCACGCAAAAGCATCTAGATTGACTTCAGTGTCGTCAGCGCCCTTGCACTTGTCCATGATCTGGGGTGGGGCAGCCTGTGGAGCTAAGACCTGCCCTGGAGTTAGCGGGCCGGGAGCCCACTGACATCTTCCCTCGGTTTGAGGGGTTGCTAGTACTGCACCTGGAGTGCCGCTAATTTCTTCTCCAGGGGGGCTACCACCTGCGACACAGCCTTGAGGATGGAAGCATCCATTACCTCACAGAACTGGTCGTCAATAGGGAGATAAGTAATCTCTTCCTCCTCCAAATAATCCCCAGACTCATCATAGTTCATGGACTCCATAATCACCAGGGGACAAATAAAGCCCCCCAACAAAGAGGGAAATTACAGGTAAGTACTAGTAAATAGTAGTCTCAAAACACTGTGGGACTGAAAGCCCACCGACACAGAGGGTATATTACAGGTAAGAACCAGTAAAAGTAGTTTCAAACACTGTGGAACTGCCCCCTTAATGAATTGGGTTTATAGCACTTGAGGTGTCCCAAGGTAAATGAATAGGTATTACTCCGCACTCAGGACCCTGAATAAACCAGCCAAACTCCTCATGCGAGCAGAGCCTTGCTAATTAAGGCACCCGACTCGCAAGACTGAAAGCACAGTGCCTCAAGGCTAAAATTAGAATTCCCCCGAGTCAAAACCACAGCCGGAGAGCTCACGCTGTCAAATCTGAAGAAACTGACACATCTGACGTGCTCCGGCTGCCGGGGAGTTGAGGTGCGCAGAGCGCACGTCCTGAGAGGTGCTGGCCCCCTGCCGGTCAGAAGACCGCACCGCGCCAATAGCCACACTGAGCCACGTAGGAGCATTGGGAGCTCCCGCGGCTTGAAGCACAGAATGAACAAAGGGAGCCGCGTAGGAGCGCTAAAAGCCCTGCGGCGTCCCTGATCAAGCAAACAGCAATTAAGCAATCACAAAGTTAATCGGCGACCGCGAGAGAACCTGAAAGCTCTCGCGGTGCCGAATTAGACAGCAAAATCAGTAAATCCAAGTAAACAATCAAACACTTATCTGACGTGCTGCTGGAACAGCGAAGAAAGAGGAGGCTAGAGTGGCTTATACAGTGGGCTGATGCCTGATTGGTGGACTTGTTATTGTTTCTTTTCCCTATGGTTCATGGGAAATTTAGTTTTTTGTTCATAGTTGGCCTTAGGAAATGGCTGCTGCAGCTTAATTTTTGTAATAAAAGGAAAGGAAGCAAGCCTAATGCTCGCCTCCGTGTCCTGCCATGAAATTGGCTCTTACAAGGCCTACCATCTTCCCCTAATATAGACTCCAAAGCTGCATTCAATTGTGTTGATCGGAAAAGGCTGTAGCGCAAACTATCCAACTGGAATATTCCATTACCACTCTTAAAAGCAATTGAAAACCTGCACAACAACACATGGGTTAGAATAAAATTGGGAAATGGCGCCAACTTGCCAAGGGCAATACCCACAATGTAGGGACTCATACAGGGATGTATCCTTGCACCTCCTCATTTCAACTTGTTTCTTGTCGATCTATCACCGGCCCGAAACCAGATCAATTCTCAGACTCAAAAAATTGGAGCAATCCAATTATCTATTCTGTTTTTTAGGCATACAACTTAATACTGATTAGTAGGACCAAGGTCGATCTGCATGGTCTGTTGAACATAATCCTGGACTACTCGAGGAAAAGTAGCATAGCAATAAGCATGAAGAAAACAAATACCATGTCCATTAGGAGAAGGGGCATATCGCAAGACCGTTGGTTCCTCGACCCCGCAAGACTCATGACAGCCAGAGACTACAAATATTTGGACCTACTTTTTGACAGTAAAGGAAAGTTCCAGTGTCACAAAGAGGAAATAGAAATGGGATTATTATTAGTGCGATTTATAAAGCGCGCGGCTACCCCAAATAGGGGTGTCCCGGCGCTAGAGATAGCTGAGTGGCGACCAGAAAAAGCCCAAGGACCTAAAAGAGCCATGTTTTCAATATTTTTCTGAAGCTAGATTCAGTATTTACCTTCCGCAGGGGCTCTGGAAGGTTGTTCCACAGTGATGCAGCACCCACTGTGAAAGTCCTTCCTCCCAAACGAGCCTTCGCAAAGCGAGGGGCTTGCAACAGCGTCTGAGAGTTTGAACGTAACACCCGATTTTGTTTATATATGCTCAGTCTTTGCTTAAGATATTTAGGACAGTTTCCCTTCAGGGCCCGATACGCCAGAATCATGGCCTTAAATTGGATTCGCTTCTCCACTTTCAACCAGTGGAGCTTCTGTAAATACGGAGAGACATGATGTTTAAAAGGTATTCGTAACACCAGTCTCGCAGCCGCATTCTGAATCATCTGGAGACGTCCTATGGCATATTTGGGTAGACCTAGATAAAGACTATTGGCATAGTCTAACCTGGACGTGACTGTAGCGTGTACTATAGTTTTTCGGCAATCCTCCGGTACAAAGTGCAGAATTTTCCGTAAATTTTTCAAGGTGCTAAAACATCTAGCAGACACCTGCTTAATTTGAGCAGAGAAGGAGAGATTTGCCTCCCATTTCACACCCAAATTCCTAGTGCATGAACCAGGTATTGGTGGTGTCCCCATCTCTGATGGCCACCACAGTGCTGGATCTGGAGCTGAGCCCTTGCCAAAAAACAGGACTTCAGTTTTTCCGGCATTGAGCTTTAATTTATTAGCATTCATCCAGCATGCTATATCTTGAAGGCAGGCCTTAAAATTCTTGAAAGTATCTGCCGACCGCTCCTTAAACGGAAAAACCAACTGGGTGTCATCAGCGTACGAAATCGCCTTGCCACCCCAGTTGGCAATAAGAGTAAAAAGCGGAGCTAGGTAGACATTTAACAACAGGGGGCTTAGGGCTGAGCCCTGGGGGACGCCACGTTTAATTGGCTTAGGTCTAGAAGCAAATGATTGTTGAGCAACTTTCTGGGAGCGCCCCCTTAGGTAAGATTGTACCCAAGCTAGCACCGTCCCACCAAGACCCGCATCTTGTAGTCTCTGGACCAGGATGCCATGGTCTACCGTATCAAAGGCCGCGGACAGGTCCAGGAGCACCAGCAATGCCGATGCTCCTGAATCCAATGTCCATTTTACCGACTCTGCCACCTCAAGAAGAGCGGTCTCGGTACTGAAACCTGCCCGAAAACCCGATTGAGTATCATGAAGAGCTCGGTTCTGCTCTAAGAAAGGGGTCAGTTGGCGTTGAACCATTTTCTCTAACATCTTACCCGGGGCAGGAAGCAGGGAAATGGGCCTCAGATTGCTAAGGTCACCCGGGTCGCCATTAACTTTCTTCCTCAGAGGGAGGAGAGATGCGTGTTTCCAAGAGTCGGGAAAGATACCTGTCTCTAAGGAGGTATTCCAAATATGGCGAAGTCCCTCGATCAGAGATGGAGCTAACATTTTCCAAAACTTTGGAGGACAAGGGTCATCTGGTGCGCCCGACCTACATTTCAATATTTCTGTTAATGCCTCCTGGTGCTATAGCTGGGTAAAGTTTAAGAGTGTTGCCCTCCCGCCACCATCTGCAGATGTTTCCAGTTTTACAGTGGCCTCGAAGGGAGTAAAAGAGTCATAGACTTTAGAGATTTTGTCGTCGAAATAGATAGCGATTTTTTCGCAACGTTCTACAGAGGCTGTAACCTCGAGTTCACTAGCCTTAGGTTTAAAAAAGGATTGAACTACTTTAAAAACTTCTGTGCCAGAGTGGTTCGCATTCTGAATGCGTGCTACAAGGTAATCTCGTCTAGCAACTTTTAAAGCCTTATGAAGTTCTTTTATCGCTTTTTTATAAACCACTTTGGCTAAATCACAGTAGGCTACTCTCCATTGGCGTTCCAGTTTTTTGCAATGACTTTTTTGTTCTTTCAGGGACGCGGAAAACTAGGGCGCCGAGGGTGAGCATCTATCGGGTTTCCCCATTCTGATTGGTGCAACAGCTTCCATTGCGTCCCCAATCCATTTGTGCAGAGTAGCTGCATCTAGATTGGGGTCGTGGGACAGCTGAGGATAACTCTCCCTCAGTATGGGGCTTAAGGATTCCGCCGACAGTTTCTTCCAGTCCCTTTTTTGCACCATCTGGATATTTTTTACTAACTTAACAGTCGGGAGAGTAATTGAAAAGGGGATTAGGGAATGGTCTGACCAGGTCAGTGGTAGTGGGGACCCTATTTCGGTATTTTTTATATTCGAGAAAATAAGGTCTAAAGTGTGACCTGCCATGTGTGTCGGCAAAAGCACCCCTTGTAGGAGGTTTGCCCCCTCTAGAGATGACACAAGTTGCGCCGCTTGTACGCAATCTGGGTCGTCTACATGTAAATTAAAGTCACCCAAAACCAAAAAATTTGAATAGACCACTGATTTTTGGGCAATCAGATCGCATAGAGACTGCACGGCCGTTGCTGCACATGCAGGCGGTCTATAAATAAGAATGCCAGCTAGGGCAAATGCAGGGGTAATCTGGAGGCAAAAATGTAAGCCTTCAATACCATGCAAGAGCAGCGAGGCAGAAGACACAAGTTCCCAGGAGTCTCTGAAGATAATCGCCACCCCCCCACCTCTTTTTCCCCCTTCACATTTAGCAAAACATATTTTGAACCCTGGTGGGGTAGCTAGTGAGATCGATGTTATTGCATCAACGCTCAACCAGGTTTCTGTAAGGAACAGGGCATCCCACTTCTCTTCAATTAAAATTGACCAGATCTCCTCAGCATGTTTAGGTAACGACCTACAGTTAACTAAACCCAAACTGAGTGAGGACCTCTGATCGGAAAGAGAGCTTTGGGAAGCCTGCCCCACCCTGTCCACCTTACTTTGAAACAGCGTCTGACCGCATTCTATGCAATAGTGTGGCAATCGGGAGCGAGCCAGATCGAGCTGATGTGCCCTCCTGCAAACAGCGCCCTGGAGGCTTAAAAGTAACTCTCGTGACCACCGTAAGTGGCTCATTCCAACCATCCCGGCAGCGTGGCTGGCGCTGGCCGCCAAGTTTCGCCCATCATATGCCCCCTGCACCGGAAGTACTGTGGGAAGTGGGCGGAGTCGCGTCAGTCCCTCCGCAACAATCGGCACTGGTATGCCGTGACGGAACGAGGACTGCGACCCGCCCAGATACTAACAGCCCCAAGCTGTGGCCCCCAAAAAGTGACAAAGTGCAGCAGCAGCAGTAATTGGTAACAATGATAAAAGCGTTTAAAAGATCAGTTTAAAAAAAGATCAGTGCTAAACAGGCAGTCAAATTGATCCAAAGCAATGTAGAAGCAAGTTAAAAATAGAATTGGCAGTTTTAATCACCACACACTCATCTCGGGATCACACTGGCAATGGCACTCAGGACCGTATTTAAACAACTAAAAGGGCCCTTGTACACCCCCATATTGGACGTTGCCCAGGTAAAGGTAACCCCCGCCCTAGCCTATGGGAGTGAAGTGCTGCGGGGGCGAGACGGGCAGACGCTTGACCAAGCCACAGTGAGGATTTATAGGCAAACTTAAGTTATCCAATCACACATCTCTGGCATAGACCAGAATGGAAATTGGCCTAGTTAAAAGGTGCTAGCCAGAAAAGCGGCCTTCACCATCTGCTGCTACAAATTCAAAACTTTTGATAAAAACACTATAGTTTATAACATACGGCTAGAGATAACAGACATTACATTCACCCACCAGATAATATCTCAATACAATAATCTCCATGTTTGGTCTAAAAGAACTCCTCTGCCAGGTACGACTCCTTCAGAAAAGTGGCAAACAAAACAGCAAAAACAAAAATGCTCCTGAAGGACAAAGCCACATTAGCCAAAAGACAGCATGCTTGGATGGTCCTGAACAGGTATAAGACCTTGAAGCTGCTAAAATATTTGGGAGACCTCATCAATAGCATAATTAAAGTAAAATACTTGAAACACTAACTGGGCCTCCTACCATCAATACTGCATTCTCATCCATGTCTAAGAAGGGACAACTCAGGCAGCTGCAGGTTGTGTGGCCACATAAAGGAGAACATAATTATCATCCTGTGCCTCGGTAAAGGGACTCTTAGCCTCCGCCGAGTCTTGCTTCGACCAATCGGGAACCAAAAAGACCTTTGCTCCTGCGGACAAGCAGTAATCACTTGTCTTAGCTTGGTAGATCCACAACTAATATTCTGGACTGTGAAATACTTTAGGGGGGTGGAAAAAAAATTAACGAAAGTGGTCAGCCACACTGATAAAAGATTTCTAACCAAACTGGCTGCTATTAATTGTGCCAAGCATGATGTTTTGGGCGCAACTGATCATGATCCTTGTTAAAAGACTTATTCAACTGGGTGCTGCGAACTGCATTGTGCACTTTATTTGGCACTCCTTCTGCACTTTAACCACCTTAATGCCCCCTGACCCAAAGCATCATTCACCTGGCCAACATCGCAGCATTTTTTTGTTGCTGTGCGTTACAGCACAATGTCATAGTCCTAAGGGCATCGACCATCTTCGTGCATTTACCTCCAGTAACTTTTTGCACTTTACACTCCAGATGCCAATGCTCTCACAGTCTGTAATCTGTCTCGATCTGTATTTTACCCCTTTTTCTAATTCGTTTTTTATGGATATGTCCGTCTTGTATGTGTAAAGGTTTTTATTAATCATGCATAATAAACTTATTATTATTAATAGGATATTCTCCATTCCATAATAGCACTTAGCATTTTCCTTTCCTTTACCTCTTTCACCACACATTCATTTGGCCTCCCCTCACCCTTCAAATGACATTGCCTCTTTTTTCCGAGTTCAGAAGAGTGGGAACACTCCAATTCACCAAAGTTAACATGTTTACCTTAGTACTGTCGAAGATATGTTGCCGCCAGGGTAGCTTTCCCTATCGGTTTTATGGCTTACATTTTAGCAATTTGATATCACATCTTTCCACCTTGTCCCCTAGTTCATATTCCTTTTTAGATCTGGCGCCTAGCGATGCAGTGCAAGGCACTGCTCGCGCAGCGAGAGTCCTTTTGTCCGGGGTTCCGTAACGGACCATGGAATTGTACACGCTCATGCGTGTGTTTTTACTTTTGTGGCCTGCTATTGGCCTTTGCCTACGTGTTTTTTAAAGATAGCACACAAGAGGCCAAAGGCGGGCGCATTGCTCCGCCCATGGCCTATTGGTGTCTATTACGCGCATTTCTGCCATATGGGTCAATTATCGTGCCCAGACACGAGCGCGATGATTGAAACCATATGGCTCGCTGTGGCTCGCGCACCACTCGCGGGCTGCTTTGTTTTTGAAGCGATCGCGAAAGTGAAAGCGATCACTTTCCCTGTCGCTTGCTTCTACCTTCTCGTTTTTTTCTTGCTTGTTACAAATAGAGCTCGTTCTGGCACTTTCTGTGCAATCTCCCTCTCCATTGATTAGGGAAAATATGTCCTTTTTTGTCGCTCTATGTTCTAGTCAATGCCTCCCTGAATGTCTTTATAAGTGCTTTGCAATTGATTATTCAATAACAGTACAGAAGGCAGAATGCTCGGCAGTGAGGAGATAGGACGCGCTGCGGACGCTGCTTCGGGACGGAATACAATAGCTCGACAAACTATGCCGCGGATTCGCTGGTTTTCATCTGCTAGGAAGTAATTTGCTGCACCACCGTTCAATCAATGGATCTGAAGCTGGGAGCTGCCACTTACCAGCTCTCCTGGTAGGTATCGATCTTGTTTACAAATATAAGCCATACCATAGAACATAACACAGCATTTAAAATTGCATTTAAGCTTATGCATTTGATCAAGTTAACTTGTGATATATAATATATAGTAAGCCATTTGGCAGTATTTCAATAATTCATTTCTAAGCAGGCTAGCGAATTGCTTGACATTTTAGATATTATGTCGTATACCCAACAGCACTAACCAGAAAATCGAGCTAGCAACCAAGGTGACCTAAAAAGCATTTGACAGAAGTTCTATCTCTTTCTCGTACAAATGCACCGTTCTTGGACTGACCGATATTACAATTGTAGGCATCGCAGTGAAGCATGCTTTGGCTCGACATTTAAAATTTCAGCCTACTATATATGTTTTATCAAATCATTTCATAGGACATGTCTGGTACTTCAACAATCTATGTTATTGCTTTTACGGCAGAGGTATTGGCTTGCTATGGTAATTTGGCTTTTAATTCAATTGGCTAGCCAGACTATTAAACTGGAATGAAGTTAGCATGACAGACATTTAAAAACGGGAGAAAATTACATCTCTTCCTTGTACAAATATGCAATTCACGAGCCATTGGGAAAGGCCGGGCTTATAAAAGGGGGCAATGGCTCCCCTCGATTAACATTATACAGTTGTGTGGCTGACTGGGGAGCTAACAAGGAAGTACGTGTATTATAAAAGGCTTCTATCGGATGTTAAAAATACTTTGCAAATATGGCCCAGGCAAAACTAGATGCAGTGTGTTTCAAGGGCAGGCGCTCTTCGCTCATGCTGCCTATGCAACTGGTAGATAATGTGATGTGCTAATATAAAGTGTTTCTATCGGGTTTTATAAGAAAAGGCCTTAAGCAGCTACTCAATTACTATGTCAAATTCCTGCAATCATCTACTAATGTATTGATGTGAACGTGCAAATTCGGTAACTAAAGGTGCAATTTATCAAATAGTAATCCTATAATAGGTGTTATCCCTCTTCAACTAAATACGGTAAGATCATCAAGGCCAGGCCTGCTTGCTCGGCTCACTCAAGTGGGACTGTGGTGCTACCTAAAAAAATGAAAAGAAAAAAACACAATCTAGGACTCCTGGGAGCTAAGACGGGGGCCCAGGTTCATATAGCGGGGTGGTCAGCATGAGACGTTATTCTCCCTTCTTCCACCATTGGGATGATGTGTAGTAGATAGGGGGGTCCAGTTTCAAATAGGAGGATGCCCATCATGAGAGTCAACAGGCGGTGTAAATATAAGAGGCCACCAGAGTCAAATATTTCAGCGCAGAGCCATAAGGATAAGACGGCTTTTCAGTGCCTTATGTTGCAATGTCGTTCTTAGAATGCGTGCTCTATTGCTGTGTTTTACTGAGACTCTGGTGCCAACATGCCTGAGATGAAAATTTCCATTCTTTGTTTTTACAAATATGAAAGCTTAAATGTGGCTACAGAAAAAAAACAGCATTTTCAATGCAATAGGTCTCGCATTTGTGAGAGTTTAAGCGATTGTCATTGTAAATGACAATGCCTTTTATTTATATTTTAAAAACCAAAACATACAGAAAAGGCATTGTTATTTACAATGTCAATAGCTCAAACTTGTGTAAATGCGAGACCTATTGCATTGCAAATGCTTGTTTGAATTCCCACTTTATTTTTGAAGAGTAACTTAACAACCCTTGCATTATCTCATAGTTGAAAACATACTTATATCCCTTCTTCCTAAGCCCCTACTGTCAAGCATACTGCAAACATTCAGTGCTAGTAACTTGTTTCATTCTTATCTGTGATTACATTTTCGAAGTAACCCTTGAACAGCTGATACTTCCTTATACATCAGAAATTCTGCATTCCACAAGACCTCAGCTTTGATTATTCAATTATTTGAGCTTAAACTCCCAATGCTTTTATCTCTGAGATAATATTTATGATTATTTTTCGCTTTGTCAGCAGCATCTAATGATAAATCGAGAACACCATATAAGAGAAGCCTGAGAAGGCCTGAGTTGACTTGACTGCCCTTACCTTTTCGAAGACCTGCTCTTTAATTCTGTATGCAATAATAGTCTGTGCTGGACCATCTTTCTTTGATTTCTAAAATTGAATCCTGTACCTCTAGCAACTGTTCAATTGTTTGACTTTTCTTTTGAATCAGCCTGTGATGTTTCTCTGAGGAACTTTGTGGATTACTGCTCCACTAAAGGAAGGCTCCACTTCTCCATCCTACGGGACTCATAAGCACCTGTTATTTGTTCTTCTAAATGTATTCTCCAGATCGCTCGGTTTTCCGCTGTAATTTCCTTAAATCAGAATCGGTGTTGTTTTTTCCTTATCTGGCAGCAGCCTTCCATGATGTAAATATCTTTTCTACAGTAACAATATAACTGAAGATCTTCTGTAACTTCCCATTAGCACAGTTGCTGTCCTTTTAAACTCTGCTAAATATTTTTTCTAAATTCTTCAGCATCATTTAGTTGGTTTTTTTAGCCCTTTTTTCCAAAACTTCAGTGATTATCCGCGAAGACTGAATGATCTTTTATAAATTTTCTTGCATCCTTTGTCTGATCCCGTTCTCCAATCACTACTGTTACTATGGCTAAGAAGGTAGGAGCTGGGCACAGAATCAAAGAAACATCTTTTCTCAGTACATTAATGTTAGCCATTTAAAAAAAGCAAAATAAATAAATGAACCTTCTTTCCTTTGTTTTCTGTATTTTAAGCTTGTTTCCATTTTTTGCGGAGAGCCCCTTTTTACTGACAAAGGGAGACTTTTGTCATCTGGCTGTAATCTTCTTTCTTTTCCTTATTGTCTTCCTTATTTCTAATCAGGATATGACTAACTGGAAAGGTTTCCAGAGAAGGACCATCCTCTTCTGCTTAGGGTACTTGTTCCAACATCTCCCTTTCCGTCTGTTCCTCGGGTCTTCCTAGATTTTGAATATGCAAGGCAGACTCCGATTCTTGTCATGGAGTAATGCATTTCATTGTTAAAAACCTGGAACTCCAGTTTGATTTCCAAAACAAAAAGCGATCACTGGGTTTATATCCCTTGTACAACCTTTTTGATGGATGAGAGGTTTAATGAACTCATTCATCACCTTGAATGCCTATTGATTTCACCTGGAGCTTCCCCCTCACTTCTTTTCCCCAGACTACTCTTCCATCGTGCTTCCTAGCACTAAAGGGGTGGCATCTTTTCTTTACGGCCTTATCCTTCTGCACATCAGCACAAAACGTTTCAGTCTAGTAACTGTGATGATTATGATTTAAAAATATTACAATTCATGTTTAGGTCTTGCGTGAGACAGCACATGATCTTGAAGTTTCTTGTAAATAATAAAAAAATAAACCCTGTAAATTACTAACCATTGTTTGGCTTCGACATCCCTCTCATTCCCTTGCTTCTCGTTGGACAGAGCCTCTGCTTTCACTTTATCTTCATTTGTTTATCTGTTCAGTGAAGCAAGGACCTAGTAAAGCTTCCCATCTGCGACCAGTGTCCTTTCACTGGCCGTGCGCTTCTGGAGGTACCTTTTTTAATTTTCTTTGTTGCACTCCACAGGAGTACATGTGGTTTCTTCCTCACCCTAACTGTGGTGTGTTGTGATACCTCCTGCCCTCCAGTGGTGCTTGCACTGTCCCCTTCCCATGCTCCTCCCACTGGCCGTGCTCTTACTTGCTTTCTCACTCCTCCACCCACCGTCCGTGGTGTAGCTTGCTCCCTCACACCCAGTGTCAGTCTGTGGTCTTTCTTGGCCCGCCTCGCTCCCTCATATTGCTTGCCCATCCCACCCTCCAACATTTTATTCCTCCCATACAAGCCCCCACCAGCCTTGTCCTGTTTTGCTTGTTTATATTTTGCAGTTTAAATTATTGGTTTCATTGCTCATTTTAACTTACTCTATGGGATTGTGCCTGACAGGGAGACTTAAGAAGCTAAGGCGGAAACACCAGCACTAGTTTTGGTTTTAGGGACAGTGGAAGTAGCTGAAAGACAGACAGGCCCCCACTTTTATGGTGTTTGCATGCAGTGTGTTATGTTATGTTATAGTGTTTTTGTATAGCACCTATCACCGCCGGTCTCTAAGCGCTCACACAGAAAAGGAACATAACCTTCTGTCTCCTCGATCACCTCCTCGTTTGCAGTGTCCTCTGGTGAAAGTGCTGATGATGACACTGGAAACCCCTATTCAGGAGAACGGACAGGGTGTATTACCTCCCACTGGTGAAGTATCTTCTAATTTCTTTCTTCTTATTCCTCCTTTCCTTTGATTTTTTTCCTGTTTTTAAAATTTGTTTTCTTTTCCTCTTCATCTTACTACTCTGGGCTTCCATCTGATGTCGTCTAGGCAATATAAGGTCTGCGGTTACACTGTGGATAAAACTAAGCAAAGAGACACGCCTTTCATCTCTTCTCTGGCGGGGATATCCACTACCCATGACACTATACAGTTACTCCACCGACGTTCATTTGTATAAGTTGACCAAGAAAGTAGTATCAGCCATTGTTTTTTTGCAAAAACAATTTTTATTGCTTTACCCGATTACAATTGACATCATCACACCCCTGGTCATATCCAGCATGTAGGAAACAGTGCATAATACAGTCTAAACCACTTCCAGCTAGTAAGTCACTGTCCCCCAGCACTCCCATATGCAATTACACCCTCCCCCCACCCACATGTCAGTGTGCCATAACACCAGGTACCAGCAGAAGTCTCTCTTTTGAAGTAGCCGTGTTAGTGGCTGCAGGCCACTCCCCACCCCCATAGTCAAGCTCAAAGCAGTAAGGAGAAGGAAAGCCCTCCCGCCCTCCCGCGTGGTCTATCGAGTACCTCTCTACGATTACGCTTCTACAGGCTGCTCCTGTGCTTCAGTGCCCTCCTCCACATCTGCTCCCCACCCTCGGAGTTCAACCACTAGTGCTTCCCATGCATGTGCCATGGCCAGCGCCTTTTCATCGTTTCCTCGCAGCGCTAGCTGCAGCCGAAGTGTGCCCTCACTATCCGCATATTTGGTGAAGGCCGCTCTCCATCTCGTAAAGCTGGGACCAGCTCCTGATTTCCAGTGCAGGGTAATTTCTCTTTTAGCCACAACCAGCCCTAGGTCGCAAAACTTGCTCGTGATTTTCGTGCGCGGCGTGTGGGGAAACCATAACAACAGACAAACTCCCATTTCCACCCCCAGTTCGCGCCCTGTCACTTGGGACAAGCAATCGATGACCTCCTCCCAGTAGCGACTTACTGCTCCACAGGACCAGAACATGTGTTTGAAGTCAGCCCCCTCCTCCCCACAATGGGGGCATTGCGGTGTGGGGCCCCCAAAGTACTGAAATAATTTAACTGGTGTCAAGTATGCCCTGTGCAAGATGAAGTACTGCACCAGTTGAAACCGGGCATTACGTGTGCTCTTCCAGGCCCGTCTCTGCAGCGTGGGCCACGTCAGAGCTGGGATGGGTTTCCCGATGTCCATTTCCCATTTGTCCTTCAATGCGGTCAGAGGGGCTAGATGTTCCGTCGCCATTCTCTGGTATAGGCATGTGATAGCCTTAGTTGTGCCCGCCGCCATGACCACACACTGACAGCCGGCAGCCGTCTGGGGTTCGGAAAGTCCCGCGTTCCAGTGCTTTTGGAGACCTGCCACCAGGGCTGCGTGGAGTAGATAGTCACCCCTCGGGATCCCAAAGGAGTCCTGCAGCCCCTGGAATGGCTGAAGCACTCCATTTAGGTACAGGTCCCCCACCATCTGTATCCCTAGGTCCTCCCAGTGAGCCAGCCCCGAACAATCCCCACCATGGGGGAGGGCCATGCACATACCCAATGGGATCTCCGGGGCGTAGGGGTGAGCAATGCCGGCCTTTCGCAGGCTTCGGTTCCAACACAGCCGGAGCGTTCGCTCTTCAAGCGTTAGTTGTGACAGCTCGAGTCGCTGCTGGAAGACAATAAAAGAAAGCACATGTCGCGGGATCAGTCTGCCCTGCGGGCCTTCAGGGCCTCTAAACTCCCTAGCCACTGCCTGCGTGAGCCATTGGAGCTGGGCAGCCAAATAATACCAGTCGAAGTCGGGTACCGCAAGCCCCCCCTCAGCTCTAGGCCGTCGCAGAGTGGACAGCGCCACCCGCCGTCTGCCAGCTCCCCAGATGAAGCCCGTGATCATGGCCGTGAGTTTGCGGAATAGCGACACCGGCACCCAAATAGGGAGCGTACGAAAAAAATACAATAGGCGTGGGAGCCCCACCATCTTCAGTAACGCCACCCGCCCAGCCACCGAGAGAGGGAGAGTGCTCCAGAAACCAATACTGCCCGCCAGGCCCCTGATTGCCCTCCCCACATTCCCCTCCAACAGGTCGTGCTGGGTGTGGTAAATATGCACTCCCAAATACGGCAGACAGCTGTTCTCACAGCGGATGGCTCCCAGGGAGGGGGGGGTCCGCCCATGCTGTGAGATGGGATACACACAAGTCTTGCCCCAGTTGACTTTCAGGCCCGACAGGCGCCCGAAGTCCTTCAGTAATGCCTTGGCGCCCTGGAGGCCCCATCCGCATCAGCCAGGAAGAGCAATAAATCATCCGCATAGAGGGAAATGTAATGGGTTTCCCCCCGCAGGAGCAGTCCTGCATATGCGCGTCCCAGTCGAGCATGAGCCGCCAGGGGCTCGACCGCCAAGGCAAACAACAATGGCGATAACGAGCAACCCTGCCTCGTTCCCCGTCGCACTGGATAAGGAGCTGATATCGTGGTTCCCGTCCGCACCCTAGCCACCGAGTTGGTGTAGAGCAACCTCGTCCAGCGCACAAACCCATCCCCCAGCCCAAACTCCTGCAAGACCCTAAACAAGTAAGGCCACTCCACACTATCAAAGGAAGAAAGTAGTATCAGCCAGCCATTTTTTGGTAACCCATCTTTGTGGTCTCCACAAATAGATCAGGACTAAGCCTCACTGTTTCATTGTGCCACAGTTCAATCACTGGGTGTATGAAGTGGGACTTGGCTTTGGACACATACTCTGTGTGTAGTGCCATGTGAAGATAAAGATGTAGATTTTATGCTTCTGCTATTCCAAGACCCTCCATCGTCTTGCTAGCTTCTGAGGATTGTATTGTATTGCACGCATTGCTTACTATCACTTACGCACTTGCCTACATGGGAAGCACTTGCCTACATGTGTAGCACGCTACATTGTGTAGTGTGTATGGTTAGAATTGTGTTGTCTTTAGTGTGATCTTGTGTAGGACATGTTTGTGTGTTGTGCGTGAGGACAGCTGAGGTGCTGCAGTGTTATGAATAAAGAAGTGTGAGGGACAGGCGTGAGGTTTATTGTTTTCAGTAAGCTGGCAGCAGTTAACAGCTCTACAGGTTTCCCATTGGGTATTTCTGAGGATCATATTCCACTTAGCTTGTTACTGCACTGGATTTGTTTTGTTTTTTAAGTTCCTGCTCTTCCCTTACAGTGGGGCTTGCCCCTTTCTTTCCCTTCATTCTTGACTTTATCTCCCTCAGTCTCCCCATTAGCCCAACCCTCTTTCTCCAGCCTTTACTTTAGTCCCACAAATGTTTGTCAGTGAGTCATCAGCTCCCCCTTTTTGCTCCTGGTGCCACTCAATACCCTTGGCAGCTCTGCTTTCCCTCTTGCCCTCTCTCTATTGCCCTCGGCAGTTCCTATGTTCCTCTGCTCCCCCTACAACACCCTCAGAATGCGTGTAGTCTTTTGTGTATTCCACAGTCACTCTAGACTCTTTAGCTTGTGATCTCCATCTGGCAGGCTCAGCCTATGGTCTCCTATGTCACACTCTGCTGCTGCCTTTTCTCTAACCCTTCTGAGTTCCCTAAGTTTACAGTGGGTCATGCATGGTGCACTGGTAGAACGTATGTTGACACCGATACTGGAACTGCAGGTGTTCTGTATGTACGGATTGAGACACATTCGCAGAGCATTCACTCTACCAAAAGTATGCTGTGAAAGACAACATGTTTTACTTTTGGATAGTGCATGCATAAAGAGACACAACAGTAAAAGAAGGGCTAAATGCAGAAAGATAAACAGTTCGAACCTGTCAAGCTCAGCAAGGCCAATGCACAGACAATATGTGTACGTACGTCACTGCTAATGGGTTAACACACACATAGCATTGGGAATCGGTGCAGCCTTCACTCTCCACCAGGCAGAAACATGGAAAATCTCTTGAGGGTGGGTTAACGCATTACAAGAATCCATGACATTGCCATATTGAAAATAATGAACTGAAAGAAACAAGTATTCTCCACCTGCGCGCCCACTGGCTAGCAAAGCTTCTCCTGCATTTCAGATGTGCCCATCATGTCTACTTTTCAGGAATGATTTCAAGAAACATCACTTCAATAGCCACTAATCAAGTCATGAGGGCCACCATTACCCTCAGATCTGTGGCAATTATGGACTCCTTTCTCTGCACCTCCCTGCTACTTACTCAGTGTTGACTCATCCCCACTGTTACTACTCTATAAAAAGGTTGTTCTTGCTGTTGCGTGGTGTCCGCCTGCGCAACCTTCCTCCGTTACCACTTAGTGACTGGCCACCCTCCATCCGATGCTGCACAGTGCCCTCTCACCCTCCCTCCATTGCGTCCATTGATGCTTGGTATTCACCCACTCTCCACTGTCCTTGTTGCTTTCCAATGCTTTCATGTTTTTAAAGTGCTTTGGCAAAATTGGTATTGCTAATAGGTCTCAAAGGCAAGATCGATTGACTTTTCAATGCTTATTTAAACCTAGAGCAGTTCACCAGATTGCCCATCTCCCAGGCCAGAATTGTTGCGTAGTTGTGCCTCCAATTGGAGGGAATCTGCCCCTCACTGTCTCTCATCCATTTAAAATCTTACTATATCTTGCCTTTGTTTCAATGCTGTGGCTGGGTTCTTCATTTGTTGGTTTTGCTTGTGCATACTGGTTCTGCTGCAAGCACTCTCAATGTTTATACAGTACATAATTTTAGATGTTATCACTGATGTCACTGAAAATGTAATTAAAAACAATGTAAATAAAAACACAGAATTTTTTCAAATTGAGTCAGTTACATATCCAGAAAGGATTTTTAAGTTCCACGACCAGATACAAATTTCGGGACGGAAAGGCGATCCCGACGAGCGATGACCCAGGGAGATGATAGATTGAATGATCGCCCCTAGATGCAATAAGGAAACGAGAAATATTGTCTTTAAACCCAGAGGGACTGCGTGGGATTCCAGACAGAAAAGAGACCGAGACTGAATCTGGCCAATAAAACGATTGATGAAAGAATAAGAGGAATTAAGAATTTATTGTCTATGCTTCACTTGCCAATTAGCAAGCTTTTATTGCAATATCTCAGCTTCCCCTGAAGCGCTTCAGATTCACTCCCTATGAGAGGAGACATCCTTACCGCAGTACTGCAGCATCGGTGAAATTGGTGCCATATTTGAATATACACATTAAGGAGAAAATATCTTGTGTCCTGAAGAAGGTGGTCCTATGTGGATGTCTGCCACCGAAACGCGTTGACGCCTGTTTTTTGTTGTTGTAGTTAAACATTGGTTTAGTTAGCGATAGACAGGGATTGGAGATTTGTGCCTGACACTGTCTACTGTACATCCAAATTAACGTATGTATGACACATTGCTTGTCCCTCAGTGTTCTCCTTTCTGGATATGTAACTGACTCAATTTGAAAAAATTCTGTGTTTTTATTTACATTGTTTTTATTTATATTGTTTTTATTCTTGATGATTCATGGTTTATATGATTTTGCATTGACTATTAAAAAACAGATATATTTGATATAAATCGGTTTCATGATAAGTGCTTCAAACATATTTAGTGTGAGGTGGGATTGAATAAGTGTGGATGTGATTATGTGTGGTGACTGAAATAACAACCCTTTATTAGTTTCCAAAAGGTACATATATTTTTATACTTGTATTCCTGGGTGCTCCAACCTTTTGGATTTGAGAGCCCCCTCTCCTTGTTTTCAAGGCCATATGAACAACCACAAAGAGTCCCAGCCACCCTCAGCTGAAGAGTAAACGCTCCAGCTCTAAGAATGCTTAGAAACATCATTACCCATTCCTGTGGTCACGTTCTGTATGTTCATGGAAACATCGGATTACTAGTAATAAATAATATTTGGGAGGCTGCTGCACTCACTGCAGCCCCCACAACACTGAAAACATGTTGCTGGTGTCCCTGCGAAGAGTGGGGGTATTACAAATCAGGAAAGACATATGCAAGTTAGTCCATTTTGGGGACCTCCTTGCTGATCCCAAGTGCCCGTGGGTCCCTTCACACAGCCCTTGTCCCCTGGGGTCACGCTGGAGCTGGCTACATTTCCTTTGTGCTACCGCCAAGCAGCAGCATTTCCTCTTGGCTCCTGTCAGTGGGAGCAAAACACTGTTTCCCCCACCGGGTGAAGGGTGGGCATGATATTGTGCAACTGATTCATTATGTCCCGGGGGATTAGCTTTCAGGGACAGCATTGTGTCAGGATGTAGTCCCTGACGTGAAAAGTTAGCTCCGGCAGGGCAGCCCCACTCACGCCCTCTCCCCTGCTAAAACTGATGTAGTTGGATTCTATATTTAGGCTGGAATTAAGGTAGTTTAAGAGTCTCTGGCCTTGCATGTGTAAAGATTTGCTTCTGTGTCTCATCCTTTTGAAGGATTGTTGGCTGATTTGGTGATCAGATCTTGAATACGCTCCTCCGATGGATTTGCTGTAAGCAGTCAGGTTCTACAATCATTCTACACCTTTGCACCATACTTTGAATTTGGTCTATGAATTTACTGGTAGTCAGTGGAATATTCTAAGGGTGGTTTGATGTGGTCTGTTCAAGGAGATTGAGGCAGATTCTGGTTGACAGGTCTTTGGTTGTTAGAGTCTGGCAATGCATTTCTTCAGCAGATCATCTTAGACTGTGTTAGAGTAGTTAAGGCATGTCGGAGTGAGGGCTCACATCAGTTCGGTTTGATGGTCTTGACAGTGTTGGATGAACTTAGAACGACATTGGTTCAGGAAAACTCAGCGGCCTTACTCCTCCTGGACCTGAGTGCGGCTTTCGACACGGTGGACCACCACACCTTGCGAAGCAGACTCTCGACCATCGGGGTACGAGCCACATGTTACAATGGCTCACCTCGTTCCTGCAGGGAAGAACATTCCAAGTCCAGGAAAACACCACTCTGTTGAAAATAAAGTCATTAAAGTGCGGGGTGCCACAGAGCTCCTCGCTGAGCCCCACACTGTTTAATGTGTACATGGAGCCACTGTCCCAGATTGCCCTCGGCTTTGATATCTCAATGACGTCCTATGTCGATGACATGCAGCTGGTGATCTCTTTAGACCCTAAAACTAACGGGGATTCCGATAGGTTATCACCCTGCATGGAAAAAGTCATGGAATGGATGATGAAAAGCTGCTTAAAGCTAAACGGGAACTAGACTGAGCTAAGGATCCTCGGAAATAGGACAGTCCCTAGGCCATCCATAATCTGGCCGGACTGACTAGGTAGCCCACCTATGCCTAAGGACCACATTAAGAATTTAGGCTTCTGGCTAGAACAGGACCTCTCAATGATGACCCAAGCTAAGAAAATCGCTGGTACATGTTTTGGACTACATAGAAGTATTCGGAAAATCCTAGATCGTATCTCAACACAGCTTAGAAAGACTGTAGTCCACTCCCTGGTCACATCACGCCTGGATTATGGAAACTCGCTATTTCTGGGTGCGCCAAAATATGTGACCAATAGACTCCAGGTGGTCCAGAATGCAGCAGCCAGACTACTGTGCAAGGCCCCAGCTCGGGAATCTGCCAAAAAGCACCTTAAAGGGCTACATTGGCTCCGGGTGGAGGCCAGAATCAAGTTTAAGGCATTAATTATAATGCCCAGAGCTCTACACAGCAAGGGCCCCAGAAAAATCCGAAATCTGGCTTCCCCATATGTCCCAAACAGAAACCTGAGGTCGAGCAGAGAAAGACTTCTAAAACAAACATCCATCAAGAAAGTGAGTTGGGGGGGGGATCCTTCTCTCACCTTGCTCCCAAACTCTGGAATTCCCTTCCGAGGGAATGTCGGACCCTGAACAAGGAACTAGAATTCTAGAAATCAATAAAAACCTGGCTGTTTTGCAGCATTTCTAATCCTCCACTAGACTCGATCTGCAAACCTGTCTCTTAGCGCTGGGAATCCCTAGGGCAGCTACGCTCTCTTCAAGTAAAAAAATAATAATAATAACGAGTGGGAGACGTTTCTGGAGAAGTGAGAGCAGCTTGGGATCGAGAATAACTAGCTTCTCTGTCATGGCACCATTCAGTGAACAGAAAGCTCTCCTTCATCCTGTGGAACTTCCAGTTCAAGCACAATGTAATGAATGAAGTTGGTTTATATCTACCGTCTTCCTTATGGAAGTGTATTTGCATATCAACAACGTACATTTGGAAGTTCACCTGCAAATGTTCACTGAGGTATACCAGGTGGCATTCATCAATCTTGGGAAGAAAACACAAGAAAGATGATCCTTGAGGAGCACTGTTCATCACTGGGAATTTGTGTGATCCAAATGACCAGGTTCTGAATTTACCCTGCTTTTCTATAGATTCCTCCCCTGTGTTTTAGCCTTTCCTGGAATATTGTATGGGTGTTGGTATAGTATTCCACGCACAGGTCAGGGATAATTGGGGCTGTTTTTCTGTTTGAATCAATGGAGACGTTCTCTCGTCATGATTGCAAAGTTTTGGTTCCCCTTGCAAGTTGCAGTGCAGGTTGGTGGCGCTAAAGAAGATGTTTCAATCCCATATATATTTGAAGGTATTTTGTGGTTTCTTTTCAGAAAGAGGAGGTTGGAGATAGACTGGACAGTATTTTTGGGTCAGTCGACTTATTTTTTCTTTCAGAAGCGGGTGGCGATTATAGTGGGCTTCAGCATGTTAGTAGAGTTCCAAAAGATGAAATGCTTGAGGCAGGTGGTTGAACGAAGGTCAGTTGGCCTGTTAGAGACATTTATTTTGAGAGTCCAGGACAGTTTTTAGGAGACCTGGCTGTGGAGAATGGTATGATTATGATCTGTAGGAGGCTGGTGTAGGAGTACTGGCTGTGGGGGATGCGAATGTAGGTGCACCAGCTGCTTTGGGTAATGTAGAAATGCTAACTTTGGGGAATGCTGTAGGTGCACTACTCTGGGGAATGGTGTAGGAGCCGTGGTTATGGGGAATGGTGAAAGCGCCTTTGTAGTGGGTTAGGTAAAGGTGTGCTAGAGCTAGCTGTGGCAAATGGTATGAGAGGCTTAGCTGCAAACCATTGTGTTTAAGAGCTGGTTGAGTAATACGGCGATGAATCCCCGGATACAGCTGTTGGTGTACATGAAATTGAGTATGGTAAAGTCGTGCTACATATATGGGATTATATTGGTTGTTTTCATGGGGTGGTGAGAAAGAGCTGGCTCTGAATGGTTATGTAGGAACTTTGAATGCAGGTTTCATCCACTGGCTTTGAGTGGTCAAAGAGGAGCAGTATATTTGGGGCAATATAGAAGTGTTTGGTGTTGGTAGTGCTCCAGAGAAAGTTCTGAAATGGAGCGATGTTACTCCATAATTTTGGAACATTAAGTACAATTATGTTTTAGGGAGTTAAGAAAATAATTCTTACCAAACCTGTTTTATTTGTTAACTAATGCCTTTTCCATGTCACATAAATGAAAAGATGGATTTTTCACTCTCTGTCCTTTTTTGCTCATCCGTGCTTGGAACATAATTAGAGCATTTGGTGCGAAGCTTGTGTAGGATTCTCAGTATACATTATTTCATAATTTTTCTGTTGGAAGTATTTACCCAATTGTATACACTTAAGCAAGCCAACATTCTATTTTTCTGGTGATCTGCATATAAGGAGTTCTATATTAATGCTGACCGTCGGATGGTGTAGTAGTGCCGTTGTTATAGGAAGGACGTCATTTGCTGGGGGGGGGGGGAGAATGATGTAGGACCAGTAGATGTAGATGCCTGGGTGACTAATCTTCAATGCAAGATGGTGTGGGAGGGAGGTCTGGTTGCGCTCAGGATGATGTAAGGAGAAGCGGATGTAGCAGAGGTATATAGCATTTGGGGGTCTCAGTGGTATAGTAAATTTGTCTGTGGTGCATGATGTGGGAATGCTGATTTTGGTTGTTTTCTTAATGCTAGCTTTTGGGCATGCTGAACAGGGGAGGAATAGTAGCTGTGTGGCAGACTGCAAGCTGTAGAAGGAACCCTGGCACTTGTAGGAGTTGGTGACAGAATACTTTCTAGGTATACTTGATAAATGCACTAGCTATGGCCAAGGACTGTCAATTAGGATGGTGCAAAGGGGATGAAAGTGAAATACTTTGTAAAAGTCCTGTATTTTGGAGATAAGTTCCTTCTGATCTGCACTGATGTCTGCTTTTTATTTCTCCCTTATAGTGATGGCAGCTCATCCCAGATGAATCTGCGGTATCTTTCACTTACCCTTGAGAAGTATGACCTTGCCCGACGGCTTTAAAACAGCAGTGACCCTAGTATTAATCCCTATTTCCCAGCGCAGGGGGCGGTTCTATTGGATGGAGCTTGGTCAATGGAAAGACTATGAAGAGGTAACTTAACGTAAATTGGATTTGGATGAATAAACAGGTATCGATATGTTGGGTGTCAGCAATCATCAGTGAAAAGGCAGCCATACATTTTGGGGGAAAAGGCATGCAATGTGATTGGGAAAATATAGAGACTTCACTTTGTTTGGTGATATAATAGGCCAATGCCTGGGCCATAGTGCATTTGTGGCTATTACTGGAAGTGGCTTAGCCCCCAAAGACGGGGTTGCAAGTTCCAGATCAGTCGTGCAGCAACTATGCGTAGGCTTGATGATCACAGACACAGTACACTCAATACTTCTTGTGGTGCTTGCTGCTGTAGTACAGTACTCCTTAAGGGAATCAAAAGGAATATGATGAACCATAGTGAGGGATAGTACTGAGGGTGATGATGCTCTCACTATACTCCACAAGAACTTTGCCATTTCTAGTCTCACAGGCAATGCTATGAGCAGTGCCGGCAAGGTGAATGAAGGCAGGAGTAATAATTTAGGGAGTTGGAGGTCACCACTGTAGAGGGTGATTTCAATAATTGCATTGTCACGTTCATCGAGGTGCTATATCTGGAAGAACAGATCAAGATAGGTAACGTTTTCACTGAGAGAAACAGGAATCATGGGTACAGCTCCTTGCGCATTAGTGGGCAAGTGAGTGCAGATCGAGTGTGAAGAAAGATTCAAGCCCTGCCTGTATCCTTCCAGCAAGTTCAGGTAAGTGTTTGCTTTGTAAAGCGAGTGGCAGCTTCTCTGTTGGGAAAAGGGCAGAGTGCAGTTACCTTTGATACAAATGCCATTCCTTCATACAATGAGGTCCCACTTAGATCAACAAACGATTAGGCTTGCAGAAAAGATTGATGGTCAGACCCACAGTGGGATCCAGTAACAAGTGACCAACTGGTCACTGCAGATAAAGCGGTGGAAGGAGTGGCATCCTGAGAAAACGGAGGCTGTTGAGTCACAAATACTGGGCCCTCTCCTTGTCACCTTGGAGCTTGTTGGTTTACTGGAGTTGGTCTGGAGGCAGATGGATAGGCTGGGGCTGGAGAAGCAAGGGGTCAGGAGGTGCAGGTGCTCATGTGAAATGGGCAGTATGCACCCCATGGGAATCCCATAGCACTTCACAGCAGTATAGGAGATGAGCATCATTTAGTAGGGGTCCTTCTGGCAGGGTTGAACAGCTGACTTTCGCTGATGAACCTTCATGAAAACCCAGCTTCCGGGTTCCAAGTCGTGACTGGCTTTGGTAGAGCAGCCATCGAGGAGAGATTGAAGATGAGATTGTTTTTTCCAGAAATAGTGACTCAATTGCCTACAATATTGCAAGACCATGTCACCATTCAAATGAAAGTTTAGAATTACAGATGAAATAGGAGCATTGGAAGGGAGCATCATTGGTCAGCACGTTAATATTTCATAGAAGCTCAATCTAGTTCTTTGGAAGGGAATGGCTCAGATTGGCCAGAGAGCCAAGTGCATGGCATTGTGCTATTTAATTTGGGTCCCTGAACATATTTTAGCTACCTTATTCCTCACCTTTCATGGAAATTCTGTGTGATGGAGATAGTAAAAATGTTGCCTGATTCCTAGAGCTTTGAAAACACATATTGGACTATGAAAAAAATGAAGTGAGAAACCCTGTCACTAGCAAAACCTTAGAGGAACTCCAAACTGGGGGATGAATTATTTCAACAACTTCTTGGATACTGTCTGCTTGATTGCAGGGGTAAACCTCCACCCATCCTGTAAACATACATACAGTCACAAGTAGGATCTGTATATAGGCATCTGAATAAAGTCCATCTGCAAATGGACAAGGGCCCCCACGAAGTGGATGGTCCGCGGGGTGGTCAGGATTCTTTTCCTAATATTGTTGGCTTGACATATAGCACAAGTGTGACAATAAATTTGGGCAATTGAAGGCATGAAAGTCAGAGCAGCTTTCTTAGCAGCTTGATCTGCTATGGCATTTCCCTAAGATACCTCATCTTGCCAACATTGAGGAGCAGCACATTTGACACCCACAATTTTAAAGGCTAACATTAATACTTCTAATAGATTTTGGACATACATGTCATGGGAGGTCCTTGCAGAAGTTAGGAACCTTTCTTGCATCCACATAAAACCCCCAAATCATGAGCCACTCCAAAAGGATACTTGAAGTCGTGAACACCATGAAAGATGTGTGTCCCCAGTACACAGGCATGGCTCCCAGTACACAGGCATGGCTAAGGGCAATATGTATAGCCAATTGGGCAGAGTAAACTTGGGGTAAATGTCGACTTTCAACATATTTATCTAGGGTACACACATGATGTGCCGCTACTTGGTGTCCTGCATTATTTTTGAGACTTGAACCATCTTCAAAATAAATTGATTTGCTGTGGGGTATTCATGCATCAGACACAATGCAAGGTTAGTTCAAGATGTTTTTTGGCTCACATGAATTCATTGGGCTCATTCTCCTGAAAGGTGGGCATCAAAGTGGCTGGGTTCAAAGCAGGCCAAGTCAAGGTGCTGTGAGAAGCTGACAGCAACAACATTTTTCAAATGATTTCTTATTTCCATAAAGGTTATTAATTGTATTTGGTTTCATACTGATTGATTTTGCAATTGTGTTTATCAACCGAAAGCAAGCTAAATAAACTGAACTAAACATTTCTTATCTGGTCAATCAGGCAGTAGAAAGGTGTTGCTTCTTTGTAGTGAGTAGGCAAGCAGATAACAGACTGTGGAATGGCTGCAGTGAGTGTGGATACTTCTACAGCTGCACTACACTGGCAACAGAGTATAGGCAAGACAGGAGCCTTGTAGCCCCGTGGTCAAGAATAGAGGAACAGAGGAATAATAAGTAATACTATTTTCCAAGGGTGTACCAGTTACGAATGCGCCTGTGCCTTCGAGGGCGAGTGAGGATCTGGACTCAGACAATAATCTACCAATCTTCCTGTTTAGACTTTAAGAAAGGTGGAATAGTAAAACAACTTCTTCAGTCAGTCTGGAGCAGGGACAGCCTGGTACAGGGTTAATGGAATACGAGAGTGAAACACACCACACACGCGAGGACTCTTCAGAGGAGAACCCCTCTGCATGTCCATAGTGGATGGGATTGTAATAAATTATCTCAAAGTCTGGGGTTAGGGACCCTGTAAGAAAAAGTGGCAAGGTGACATTCAATACATTTACAAGGATCACACAAGAAGGCAGTGGGACTCACTGGGTCCTTCAGGGACGATAGCAGTAAAACGCCCCGAAGGCCTCCGGAAACAAGGGGAGGCACAGAACCGCCCAGAAGACAGTCTGGCAAAGCAGCTGTAGCAGTGGAAGCAAATCGACTAAGGACCATAAAGCAAAGGGATTTAGCAGAAAAAGGATTAAGACAAACGGGAACGAGGGAAAACACGAATGAGGTAGAGGAGCAAAACCACAAATGTGGAGGAAACTCCATGCGGAGTAGCAAGTCAAAAGTTGTCAGGCCCCATCTTGCTAGTTTATGGCCTTTTCATAATTCCCAGGAGGTGCTTCGCCCCTCTACTAGTCCCGACTTGGAACTGTTGGTTCTTGACCCTCTGCGTGTGAGCTGTGCACCAACAGCTGGTAGTCCATGGCCTCAAATCCTTCTCAGTCATTTTGATAATCTCACCACAATTACAATCAGGCTTGCACTTATGTCTCCTACCCAGTATGACCCTCGATGAAATCCTGACAAAACCACTTTCGTTCATCACAACAAAACGTGAAAGGTTTACTTCAGTAGCCTCAGTGCAGGTGCAGAAGTAGGTGCATGTTTTACATGCATGAAGACTTGTTCCACCTCCTCAGGCTCCTCCTGGCTATACAAGGGTTCTGGGGTGTCCTTTTTGACAAAGGCTTGAAGTGGTCATACCATGGTAGCAAATCCTATAATCCATTGTGTACAATATCTGCCAACCTCCAAAAAGGTGTGTACCTTGGAGGGGGTCAGGAGGTGAGGCAGTTTACAGATGGCTTAAATCCGGTCACGCGACAGATTACTCTTCCCTGCCAAAATATCATGACTTAAATATCACATGCAGGGTAGACACAAATTGTGATTTCTTTTTGGAAGTCGTTTGCCCCTTCTTTGCCTATTCAGTGAGCAATTACAGGGAGTCAACCTTGCTTTTTTCTAAGGTGGCAGAGCCAAAAATAGCACATCTTCAACACACAGGACGTATGTAGACTCCTTGCGGAAAGATCGGGTGTGGAGATCTCATTTTAAAGCTTTTAAGAAGATGTGAACTTGATAAACCCATGTGGGAGTCTGCTGAATTAGAAAGCAAAAAAGGTGGCTTTCCCTGTGTATTGGGATGGAAAAGGAAGTGGAGCACTAGTCCACAACAGTGAACAACCACGCAGCGGCTGAGATATATGAAAGGATAATAGTGGGGTTGGGTACCAATTGGAAGTTAAGGTAAGCACACTATTGATCTCAAGGAGGTCTTTGGCAAAGCGGTACATGTCTTTCCTTGCATTTTTCACCAGTGGAAATGTTGCAGGTACTCACAGTGGGCCTAGGCTTCTTGTTTGATTAAATCGGCAATAACAGAATGAATCCCAGTTTGTACCTTCAGAAATTAAAGGATCTTGTAGGTTACAGGGTAGTTTTCACTGGGTGTTCACACTTATCATTATAGTGCCAATACAAAGGTTACACCTCACATAATTTGCAAGTTCAGACCGCAAAGTACAAGAAACTTGTTTAAGCAACTTGTTCAAGGATTCTGACATTTGTGTTGTACATTTAACAGTTTCTCAGATTCAAACAATAAAACTAAATCATCATTTTCATTAGTATGAAACCTTGCGAAACACTCAATCAGAAGACTGTACAGATCAGATCCCGCCTCAACAAATTTGCATGTGACATTTAGTTTCACAAAAAGTCATGTTTGTCAGTTATAAGAACCAAAAGTAACAGAACCAGGAGCAGTAATATAGCAAGGAACTCTTGTATTTCATTTGACAATTTCATCTCTGGACAAGTTAATGACAGGTCTAGGAGAAAACTGCAATGTTTTGAGGACAGATCAGCTTGTACCGGTGTATTGATCATCATGATCATTCTGTCTTCCCTGGTGATACGCTCTACAGCACGCTCTGAAGCTATCTTGTTTAATATTCCAAAAAAAACTAGGGTTGCCCAATATTGGAGGCCTTGCACTGCTACCGTTAACTGTGCCAGTAACCCACTTGGCCTCCACATTAAATCATTAAAAATAATTTGTGGGGAGCAATTGCTATGTTTCTCAAATAGTCAGAACATTAAATATTTCTGTCTTTCACTTTATTTTTATATAAAATACTATTTGTTTTATTGCTTAGATTGGGGTGTGGGATACACGTGCGGGGATTCCACAGCTTGCATTTCTAGCTTTCATTTACTGTGTTTTTCCCCCTGCCTCACCGCGCTACCTATTGCCAACCCTCTGGAGTTGCACCCTTTTCTTTGATTGTATTCCATGTATCCTGCCTCCTATCCCCCTCCCCCATGGTTTGTTTTGTCTCAATAAAAACGTTTTAAACATAAAATACTATTTGTTTTCCTTAAAAACCTTGTTTACTTTGGTATTAAGCTCATCATTTAACATTAGTTCAATTATCTAAAAGAATTCATTAGAATCACAAGGAAGTTGTCACTACAAACACATGTCAGACTTAGTTAAAGCAACTGTGTCCATAAATGCCTTGATCTGCGTGGCAGTGCTCGATGTCTCCCACGCACTCTCCACTGTCATCATCTCTCCAATGAGCCCCATCGCCTTAAGAAAGTACGTACACACAACGTACCATCGCGCTTGAAAAACAAGCTTCACCGCCTTTGAAGAGCACGTCCACACCACGTTGGCGACCATTTTAAAGTATCTTATAAACTCATCAGCAGATTCACCATTTCACTTGACGGAGTCAGATCGGTATTTTTGTTTTGTATTTTGCAACTTTATCAGCAGAATCACGGATTCACCCGACGGAGTTAGATCGTTATTAAGGTACTTTCTCTCTTTGCTGTAATTGTTTACTAATATTTAGCACTTCACGGTGATACACACACCTCAAACAGTGTATATTTGTCATCTCAGCTTCAGATTTGTTTCTTTTTTTTGGCTTCTCTTCGGTGATACACACACCTACAGCAGTGTGTCACTGTACTCGGATGTAAGAACATTATTGCCAGTTCTACACAATTTCACCCTCCAATTTCAGATTGTTATTTGCATCATTGAGTTTATAAAATCTTCACTATGCAATCGAAGGGTGCAATCATTTCTTCTCCAATCTTCTTTGCTTCCCCAGGACCACTTGCCATTGAGTGGGAAGATTGGCTTCCCATTTTTTAAAACTATCTGGAAGCTTTAGATGGCTCTAAGTTGAGTGCATCAAGGTAAAAAGTGCTTCTGCTCAACAACTTGGGCAAAGAAGGCCAACAAATGTTTAAATACTTACCTACTGCTACCTTACCCAATGGCAATGCCATTGAAGATGTCTACGTGGAAGCTAAACAGCACCTGGAGTGTAGATTTGCTAAGGAAGTTAACATTGTAATGAACCGGTACAAGTTTATACACATCAGCAAGATGAGAATCAATCTATTGATGACTTTGTTTTGAAACTTAGAGAACTGTCAGTGAAATGTAAATTTGGTGCAATGACAGATGAATTAGTTCATGACCAACTTATCATCCACTGTAAATGCAAAAAGACACAAGAACGTCTTTGGGCTGCAAAAAATCCGTCCTTAAAGGATGCTATTGAGATAGCCAAAGTAGTCGAACAATCCCAACACTGCATGCGCGAGCTTGACAAGAGAAATGATGGTAATAGTGTGTCCTTGGTATCTAAAGAAGAGCTTGATGTTGCTACTGTCTTTAGATCTGGTAGACCTCCACAAAGTGACAGACAACAGTTTAGATCATGTTATAGATGTGGTAGCTCTTTTCATAATGCAGATTTCCGCAAATGTTCAGTCATTGATAACATTTGTAAGAAATGTGGGCGTAACGGTCACTTTCCAACATGTGTAGACAATCTTTCAGGCGAAGAGTAGCTTTTGTAGAGGATGATTCCAGTGCCATGTCTAATAACTTTAACACGTCTTACATAGAAGCTGAAATTCCTTCTCAGACTGATAAAAACTTTAAGTGTAGATGATCCCTCCGATGACATTGGCAGAAAAAATAGACCCAAAGCTGATTTCATGATTAATGGGAGTGCTGTACAATTGATGGTGGACTCAGGGTCGATGTACACTATCATTCCCAAATCTGTTTTTAACATGTCATGGTCTGACAATATATTTTTGCCTAAGGACATTAACCCAAGCGGTTATCAAAGTGAAACTATCAACCTTCTGGGTTACATGAACTCAACTATAGAGTTTGGAGGCAGATCAGTGCAAGGCAAAGTGTACGTGGCTTCTGATGGTCCACCCATACTTGGATGGATGCATCAGTAGACTTATGTATTATAGTTAACCCTAGAGCACCCACGCAAGTGATGGTAGTGGAAAATCCTTCTCTAGAAAAAAAATTAGATGAGGCAAAAGATGTTTTCAGAGAGGAATTGGGCTGCTTAAAAGGTTACGTACACAAAATTATACTTAAATCAGATGCCCACCCAATCCAACACAAAGTGCATTGGATACCCCTGTGGCTAGCATTTGTCAACTTATGATGAGTGTACTGTTTAAAGATGTCGATAATATTATGTACTTTCAGGACAACATACTTATTTTCGGTGACACCATTGAACAACATAACCGTGCTCTCAGTCAAGCACTACTTAAAATCAAATAATCAGGGTTAACACTCAGGCATGAGAAATGTAAGTTCTTTGTTGACAAGGTTGATTATCTGGGGTATGAGATATCAGCGGAAGGCGTAAGACCCAAGCACAATCTATTAGATGCCATCCGCGTAGCTCCCATACTTTCAGATAAAGAGAAATTGAGATCATTCTTAGGTCTCGTTGAATATTACTCGAAATTTGTCAGGAACTTCTCTGCTAAGACAGATGTCTTGAGGTCTCTTTTGAAGATAGGTATCACTTTTCTGTGGGGTCCCCAACAGCAAACAAGCTTTGTCAACATAAAAAAAGATATTTGCGAGGCAGGCATTCTCACCCCTCTTGACACCAGACTCAAATCCGTTCTTACAGTGGCTGCGAGTGCTACCGGTCTCGGTGCTGTCTTATCTCAGATTCAGGATGGACATGAAAGAACTGTGGCATTCGCATCCAGAACGCATTACCAATTCGGAACAAAACTATTCTGTGATAGAACAGGAAACATTAGCTGCTGATTGGGGCTGTGAATATTTCAGGACATATCTGTTAACATTGAAATCTTACCATAAACCCTTGATCAAGGCACTATTACCAGGTGGGATCACCAAATGTTCAGCAAGATTAATCAGACTAGCCTCCCGCTTACAGGAGTATTGTTATAAGGTGGAATATATTCAAGGTTGGAGAAACAGCCAAACAGTTTGTTTATCCAGACTCTCTCTTGATTGGGAAACGGTTGACAAGTCGTCGGTTTTAAAGAATGAGGAGGAAGGTGCAGTAGCCTCAATTCAAGATGTTTTATGTGTATCTGAAGCACAAGCCATTACTGAAAATGAATGGATTAAAGAAATGTCATCAGACAATTCCATGTCTGAACTCAAATGACTAATTGTACTGGGTGGCAGAAGAGAAAGTTCAGTTTCTCCTTCTATCAGACCCTTTGTCAAAATTTTAGTTGAATTGTCTGTTTGCGGTGACTTATTGATTATGAAAGGCAAGTTATTTGTTCCTCCTTTGGCGTTGAGAAACAATCTTATTAGATTAGCTCATGAAGGACATTTGGGCCAGACCCGGACAAAAAAAAGGTTGAGAAAAAAAGGTTGAGGGCGAACTGGTGGTGGCCCGCAATGGACTCAGATGTTGATGCGTGGGTGGAGAAATGGGAAGTGTGTAAGGAAAGTGAAAAATGACTCAGAGTGGGTGTACAAGCATCCATGGGGCATATAACAGATCCAGGTCAACCATGGCATATTATCTATTTAGACTTTATAGGTCCCATGAAGGATTTTAGGAGTGACTGTCATTTTGCGTTGGTGGTGGTTGACGTCACTACTAAGTGGTGGATTGTCAAGTTCTTAAAAAACATTACCACTGCGACCACTGTACATACTTTGAAGGAAATTTGTGTAGAATAGGGTGTACCTTCGGTTCACCGATAATGGTACCCAATTGACATCTGCTGAGATGCGCTCCTTTTTGGGTTCTTTTGGCATTAAACATATTTGCACGCAGAGGGCAAACTGCCTTATCAAAGGCACTATACAGATGGCGATGTCTAGTGGGTGTGAGGTTGATCTGTTGGTGTCTGAAATGCTTTGGGCTTACCGCTCAAGCCTACATAGTGCTACCTGCAAGTCACCTTTTGAACTGATGCGAGGCAGATTGCCTAAGACAAAACTTGTTCCTACATGGATCAATGACCTGACATCCAAGAACACTTCTCTCAATAAACCTTATCAAGATGTGAGTGTGGGAAAGAAGCTAAGCAAACATATTTGTTCTGGTGATTGGGTGAAAGTGCGCAGTGGCAGACCTGGTGCGCGTATATCCACATTTTTAGGACCTTTCAAGGTAATTTGTACTCTTCCTCATAGTGTAATTCTTAACAATGGTGACAAATGGAACTATAGACGTGTAGCTTTATATCAGAAGGGTGATTCTAGCCGCAGTATTGTAAGTTCTCATGATCCTTCTTCCTGCAATGTTTTTCTGTCCATGTCTGACAGTGAATTGACAGTTCCCTCTCACTCAAGACTTAGCACCCGCAGAGGTTCCCAAGGAGCTGGTGACGCTCCCAATTCCTCTGAACTCGAATATTCTGTCCCTGTTGGAGTCGAAAGAAATGAGACCTATTAGAGTTCGACACCCTTCCGGGTTCTCTTTATGATTACATTTGTGATTAACTCATGATGACTATTAGAATGCATTATATCTTGTTGCAATGCATCTTTTGTTTATTTTCATCGTAGGGTGTAAGATGTGCTATTTGTTTCTTCCATGCAGTGCGATTATTTTTCTTGGTATTATTAGAATGCAATGTATCTTTTGATTAATTTTCTTTGTAGTGTTTAAGTTGTGCAATTTCTTTCTTCTATGCACAGTTTTTGTTGGACTTACATTTCATTCAGTTTTGCAATGTTTTATTCTTGATTCATCTCTCTCTCCTCTTTTCCCTCTTTCCCTATATCTCCCTCCATCTTTTTTCCTTCTCACCCTGTTAAGAGAAGGGAATGTGTTGTAATGAGGTTTAGTCTCATGTCTGGATTATGGAGCACTGTGCTTATGCGTTCCATGTTCCACTCGTGAGTCCAAAGTTCCAGAACAGGCAGTTGTTCTACAGCTGGCCAGGGATGGGCGGTTGTTACCTCCGCAGCTTGTACCTTGGGAAATAAAATCTACTTACCCTACTGCATCGTTTTCTGTGTAATGCTTCTGGAGCTTCCAAGAAATTTCTATTCTGTACCTTCTCAACAGGTGATTTGCTACAATTCTAAATAACATATTTTTTGCAGTAAATAGACATTCTGGAAAGAAAAGACAAGAAAATCACTTAACTAATTTCTTCTAATAAAATTTGAATGTTCTGTCTTTTAAAAAAAAAAGAAAATATTCTCACTATACCATACAAATGCCCACCGCTTAACACACATTTGAAAACTAAGCAGTCCTGGTTCTGTTGAATCCCTTTTTGTGTCAACCTCTGTAACGTTCCTGTGACCTCCTGAGGTGACATGGTACTCTCACTCACTTTGACTTGGATCACATGCCTGGCTGGCTGTCGTGGCATATGGCTAAATTCTGCCTGCAGTATATGATTCTCCAGTGTGAATGATGCCTTTAAGTATCTTCTCCTGCTTATTTATACAGCTGTTTTCTAATTTCTGTCCGCAGTCCCTCTCTGAGCAGCTGAACCTAGCTTTTGAGCTGGGGTCTGGACCCATGCCTTTGAGATATACAGCCGCCTTTACTGTGTATGTTTGAAGAGGCTTACTCAGCGCAACGTGAAACAGTGAAAACAGGCTTCAGCCGTGAGGTTAGGCGCCGGCCGATACACCGTTGCTACGAGAGCATGGCCCCCTATTTAAGGTGAGCAACCAACAGGGACAAAGTTAACTTGTTTGACGACGAATGAAAGAAATAAAACATATTTTCTTTAAAGCCTTTTTTCTAGCTAGCCCCTGTCTTCCTTTTCTTTCATTACCCCCACGTCCCTCGTCTTAGAAGCTGTTGTTACTCATGCGGTGGTCCCATCTCGAGGCAGTAATAAAAGACGAATGCTAGAGAGTAAACCTAGCCCAGCCTGCTATCTGTTGTCATTCTGCCTGTTTTTTTCTTCCTATCTCTGACTGAGACGAGGACATGGCATTTGATGGGTCCTCTACCTGGCTTCCATCTTCATGCGTCATTATCCGCCACTGCCTATCATGGGCTCTGAGGGCATGCTACGTGAGGTTGTGGGAGGAAGAAAAGGGCTTCTAGGAATAAGTGAGGTTTTAACTGGAATGTTGGGTATTTCTTCTGAGCATATGGTAAGCCCCTCTCTTACTTTCAGAAGAAGAATACTTAATCCTCTTTTGTCTGTCATGGAGGAAGTCTCTTTGTAACAGAAGTCATGCTACCAAGGAAGGGGCTACAAGTAGCTGTTATCATACGCTAATACTTTAACAGTGAGCTATTTGAAATGTGTAAATATTCTGCTTGCTGGAGGTGCCATTTAGAGGACTCTTCCTTTTTCAATCTCCTGCACTCTCTCTACTAGTCCAGGAGGTTAAGGGTGCATCAGAGCGAAGCCTAGCATTGAACAGGTGCTAGACTGTATCATGTGGTTGCAAGGCTCATTTCTGCCTTTCTGCAGGATGGATACTAACCAGAGCTCACCTCCTGAGCCTTCTGTGTCAGAGGATGGGTTGAAGAAGTTGCTGTGATGGATAAGAAGGGCAAATATATTGACAGAGAGCTCCTTTCTGGGATTCTGAGAAGAATACATGAGGTTATGGGTCTTCAAGTGATTGAGGCACCGGCTCATCCTCTGATCCTGCTCTTTGCCAATTTAATCAGGCTCTGACATTACCATTTTATTAGCATGTTCATGATGTTTTACTGAGGAAGTGGAGGGATCCTCACCGTATCAACCTACCCAGAGATTTGGCATGGCGGTACACCATTGAAGATATGGAAAGAACCATTCCTAAGTCTTAGATAGGTTGACTGTCCTTTAATAAAAGGCCTGTTTTGATTCCTCTGTAGCAGTTTGTACCAGGAATCATGATTCCTGCACTTCGCAGTTCAGCTCATAGGGATTAATATATTATTATGCCTGTATTTGTTCCTTTCTCTTCTTCCAGAGAAGCAGATGGGGACAATGAATAGCCTGCTTCGGGAAAGGTCATCTGGATCTTCCCCAAATAGGACATTTACCTCACCGATTCTCAACAGCTTGGGTTATCAGATGGGCTATTCTACTAATTGAGCCTTCAGAATAGTGAGATAGAGACGTACAAACACATAATATTACTTCTCTGCTATCGGTGTCACTGCTATTGACTGTGGCTATCTAGCTTCAAGTATTAAAAATGAGAAAATTCTACACCTGAATTCTCTGATGCATACGCTCGTTTTCTGTATTGCAGTCTGAGACAGTTTTAACTAAAAATTAATTCACTCCTACAATTCAATATACTTAGTCAAGTATTGATCTGTTCCTTAACCTATATGCATAACAATATTCAAGTCTACAAATGTTGAGTACTTCTGAATTCATTAAGACTTTTTCACCTTCTTTCTTCCTAGAGCAGTAACTAAGGGTTCAATATCTTTTTGTGAAGCATCAAGGAAAAAGTTTGGCTCCGTTCTGCACTGACTTATTTCCTTTTAGAGCACATGGGGGCATATTTCCAAGCTGGCGATAAAAAAATTATCGCCGCTTTTGTAGCCGTTTTTGGCCGAAAAGCGGCGATAATTTTATCGCCTAATTAGCAAGGCCACGCTAACGCGTGAAACCTTGCTTTAGCGTCAGGATTCCTAACGCCCAGCTTTGCATCTCTAATGAGATGCAAAGTGGGCATTCCTGACCTAACATGACAGGAGAAATGTCGCTAAGGGACATTTCTCCTATAATCAAGCCCCACGCTATGAAGCATAGCGTCGGGAAAAGTAGCGATAACCCCTGTTATCGCTACTTTCCTTACGCCTGCTTCAGGACTGACTTAGCCATGATATCCTATGGAAGGAGGATATCATGGCTAAGTTTGTGAGTCACTATCAGCAAGCTAACGCCACACTACATGAAATTATCGCTGTGTTTCCAGCGATAATCTCACGTTAGGCAGTTAGCGTGAGGATTTTTATCGCTGAGGAGATAAGCGTTGCTAATAGCACGGTATCTCAGCGATAAAAATCCACGTTACCCGGCGATAATTATCCTCACACTAAGAGCGCTGAGCGATAATTATCACCGGTTGTTGCTGATATGCCCCCAAGTATCTCTGTGCTCTTCCGCAATTCTGCGCTGACTTCATGAATTTCAAAATCTTTAACAGAAGTTCCCCTTCAAAAAACTTGGAATACCCTAAAAATGTGCACACAAGAAAATCACAATGAATGTGGCAAAATGAGTATTTGCATGACTTGAAATTTCCTCAAGGTAGTTCCATGTAGGTTCTGGCTGCTTCGTGGGCAGGGTTTCACTGAGTCCATCATGTTTAAATTTGTGAGGCAGCAACTTGAGCTTCTCTTAAAGCGTTTTTACAATCTTCAGAGTCTGTAGTTGGAATGGTTTTCTTTTGGACAGTTCTGTTTTATCTTAAATTTTGTTTTTGTCTCTTATACAATTACTGGGTGTTGCAGCAAAAGTGGTTTAAGGCGTTCTTTTTTTCATAGTTGAAGGCCCAGTTCTTGCTGCGGTTCTCCTTATAAGTAATGACTGGGAGGAGGGCGAAGGGGGCTCTGGGATAACATCTCAGTTACCAGATAATAATTATTACTTTTAGCTCTATATGTCCTCTTCACAATCATTATGACCCTCCCACTCTCCCTTGACTGGCTGCTTTCAGACCAGCTCTCTCACCAGATAGGTCAGAAGGAATGTTGGGAATGCTAGTCTATTACAGCTCCCAGCTGGATGGGCGAAGCTTGTCTTCTTGCATGGTACAGAGCTTTTATTTCCTGCCTTGTGGACGGACCACCTCATGAGTAATGGCTGTGACGAAGATGAGTAGGATGAAGTGAAATGAAGATTACATGTAAGAAATGGAGTTTCCTCTCTCCCATCACTTTCTGTCTTCAGGACACGTAGGAAGAATGGTTATCAGGGTGAAGTCTTCACTAGAACACACCATTTGCTCAAAAGTGCCTTATTAATGCAACCGGTGATGTCATTTGAGATGTCATCAATGATGTCATAGGACATGTCATGAGTAATGCCATATGTGAATTTCTGTATTTTGTTTTAGTTCTAAATGTTAATGTTGTCACTGACAATCTCACCAAACGATAACATTACTTTACCCTTTATATTTTAACCATATATATATATATATATTCACTGAAAAAACCATAGGTTTCACACACGTTATAGTTAGGAATTAGCATTTAAAAAACCTTGCAAATTCACTTAAAAAACCATAGGTTTCACACATGTTATAGTTAGCTGTACATTTCACTCGTAAAAAAACAATGAAATTCCACGTTATAGTTAGATCAGGTAACTATAACTTGCGCGCCCACAATAAACTGCTGATGACGTCACATATTACATCACTCATGACATGGTCAGTGACATCACTCTTCACATCAATGATGACATCTGAAATGACACATTGTGGATTGCGGTCGCGCAAGTTATAGTTACCTGATCTAACTATAACGTGGAATTTCATTGGTTTTTTACAAGTGAAATGTACAGCTAACTATAACATGTGTGAAACCTATGGTTTTTTAAGTGAATTTGCAAGGTTTTTTAAATGCTAATTCCTAACTATAACGTGTGTGAAACCTATGGTTTTTTCAGTGAATTTGTACGGTTTTTTAAATGCTAAGTTATCTTTTTATTTTTTATTTTTTTTTCTGGTTTTTCACCGTGCACACACCCTGCTCGCACGGTGCGCTTCGCGCACCGTGCGCGCGCTGTTCACGTTGCGCAGTTCATACCGTGCGCGCCTCGCCTTTTTTTACACAGTAACAATTTTTTTTTCTTTGCTGGCCCTTCAAATTATTTCATAAATGTGATTGTTATTTCGTTTTTTTTTTAAATTATTTTTTTTTGCCGTGCGCGTACGGTAAGCTTACCGTACGCGCACTCCGCGATTTTTTTAAAAAATTATTAAATGTATTTTTCGTACTTTTTGGTTCTTCGTGGACCCCCTGACAAACGCTAGGGGGTCTGCAACTCTCTTCGTTGCCCCCTTTTCACGTTATCCACCTTTGTTTTTCAGTGCGAGAGACAGAAAATGGCGGCCGACACTTTCTGATTTCGACCGATTTGAATGTTTACAGTCATGTAACCACCAATCAGAATTGAGCTCGCGCACGGCACCGTACGCGTACGGTAAGCTTACCGTAAGCGCACGGAGCGCGCTTACAGATATATATATTGATTTAAATGCTATTTTCTCAGGACCTACTGAACAGATTTACACCAGACCTGCAAAAGGCACATCTCTGACCTGAGGACTACCTCTCTGCTAAATTTCAAGTAATTCTGTTCAGCCGTTCGGGCTGTAGCTCGGACTAAAGGTCCTATGGGAAAATGCATGGGGAAAACGCGTTTTGGGACCCCCTTTTTTCTCAGCCCCCGCTTGACGAATCCCCCCGAGACTTTCAGATTAGGAGCGGAGCGGAGCGGAGCGCCCCACCTATTTTGAAAATTTCGCGAGGATTCGTCAACCGGCGCCAAAGTTATTCCAAATAGAATGTTGCGGATTTCCTATGGAAACACGGTCCTAACTATAACTATCTACTGGCGACCGCCAGTAGATAATATATATATATATATATATATATATATAAAGTCCAAAAAGGCTGTCTCCCACTTCCAGTCGGCGAGGAAGAAGCACACGGACACCAGCTCGTGCTTCAAAGGTCTTTAATGAAAGTCAGCACGCCATTACGCGTTTCGGCCACCAGATGGCCTTGATCACATGCAGTAACTGCCGCTTTTACTAGCCTTTATATTTAGGAGCACTTTATGACCTTGTGATGCTTGTGATAATAAACATAAAAGAAATGTGCTGGTTTACAGGGCAAATGCAGAGAAAGCTATAAGTACAAATACACTGGTAATTATAGCAGCAAAGGTCGAGACCATGTACATACAATATAGGTTCCATAGAACTGAAGTGCACAAAGTTGGCTGTGCAAATACGCAAATTGTTAATCTTTGAAGTGCAAAATATGCCTTTAAAGTGCAAAAAATGCAAGGTGCAAAATACGCAACAAAGGTGCAAAACATGCAAACATGTGCTTTATAAATATGCACATAGCAGCTATATTGTAACCTAATTCATACAAATACATAATACAAGGTCTAAATTCATTACAACTATTCAACAGATGTTAAAAATGTGTCTAATGATGGAATCAATTCATGGGACCCAAAACTCCTTCATAAAACATATGCCTTTGTAAAAATCCTAGAAACTGGTCAAAAAGTGAGGAAAGTGAAAATAATGATAAAAAAGCTAAGCAAACGGGAAACAGGCACACGGAGAAAGAGAAAAGGGGATTTAAGACACTTATCGTGTTTATATTATTATTAACATATTGATGTCAGCAAACTTTCTAGCCTTTCGAATAGTAAATCTAAAGTAATAATGTGTGGGTATGTCCAATAGGGCTGCTAACAACTAAATTGTAATTCACGAAAGGGATGAAAGTAGCCTGACTTGAAGATCCATCGGATCAGGAGAACTGGAACACCCCAACAATCAAGGAAGGAATTTGTATTTTTCTCTTTTCTTTTTTCTTTTTTTCTTACTTCCTAAGCCATACCCCTTTAGATTCAAAAGACACAGACAAAAACAAAGAAGACATAGGAGGAACAAATTAGTTCAGACGGCCAGTCAAGAAGTCTACTCTTGAATAAAAACAGTATAAATCACATTAATGAGACTACAGGTTAAACAATTAGACTAGTCAAACAGGTGTCTTCGGTTAAAAGGGTTTCTAATGCACTCGTTATGGATCTTTATCAAGTATTAGAAGAATATTTTAAGCCGAGTAACATGCTACTACTCAAATGAAATTATGTAAGTCCTCAGTGTTATTTAACCCCATGGGTGCTTTGCTGTCGAACTCTAGTATATATTTGGTTTCGAGTTGTCTGAGAATTTTCTCTCTGTTGCCCCCTCTTCGCTGTATGGGGACACTGTCGACAACAAAGTATTTCAGGCAACTGAGATCATTATTGTGTTGTTTCCTGAAATGACGTGCCACCGGGTAGCTGGAGTCATTGTTAACAATTGCCCTTAAATGTTGTAAGATTCTGACATGGGCTTGTAATTTGGTGCTACCGATATAATACAAGCCACATGTACAGAAAAGGGCATAAACCACAAATTCTGATCTGCAGGTAAAGTGGCCCTTGATTTGTCTGGGGTTGGCACTGAACGGGACTTGCTATTGGGTGGTATTTTGACTGAATTTGCATGCTCTACAGCTGGTGCATTAAAAAAAAACATTTTTAGGTTTTAACCAAGAACAACTAGCATGGTTTGAAGTGTTTGGTCTCATGAGCTCCCCTTTCATAGTTCTGGCCCTTCTAAATGTCAGTACTGGTTTGGGGGGTAGCATTGGGGCCAATACACCATCAGTTAGCACAATAGGCCAGTTTTTGTTGACAATGGCCCTGATCCTATGGTGCTGTTTGTTAAATGTAGTGATCAGTCGGGGTACATTGGAGATTGCGTTATCAGGTGTATCAGCTGAATTGCATTCAGTCGTTCTTGCCGATTTATCTTTAAGCAGGGTGTCCCTGGAAATGGATTCTACTTTCTCATAGGCTTCCCTGAGGATCCCCTCAGAGTAACCTCGTTGCCTCATCCTACACATTGCCTCTTCTGAACATGAAGCTCTCTCCTCCGGAATACTACAAATGCGTTTAATGCGGAGGAGTTCCCCGTAGGGGATGCTTTTTATGAGGTGAGGTGGATGGGCGCTGCTGGCGTGTAAAATGGAGTTGCCAGCGGTGGGTTTTCTGTCAAGACAAGTTTCTATATGGTTCTCAACAATCGTGACTTTTGTGTCTAAAAATTCAACTGATGTGTCATCAATGTTAAAAGTGAATTTTAGATTAAAAGTGTTAATGTTTAAAACTTCAATAAAATTTGTCACACTTTCACGATCACCTTTCCAAACCATAAAAACATCGTCGATGTATCTGAACCACTCTACAATCTTGGATCTGAACACATTAGCATGGGTTCCCATGAGGACCTGCTCCTCCCACCAGCCCACATGCAAGCAGGCGTAGCTGGGGGAGAAGCAAGCCCCCATGGCGACTCCCCTCTTTTGGGAATACAATTCATTTTCAAATATTAAATAGTTGTTGTTCAATGCCCAGTGAATAAGTTCTAAAAGCATGGCATTATGACTGTAAAATTTAATGGGTCTGCAGTCCAAATAATGTTTAATAGCAGCAATTCCTGTGTCATGTTCTATGCTTGTATACAAAGACTCTATGTCAAGAGTCACCAACAAGAAATCCTCACTCCATTGAATACTCGCTAGTTTCCTGATAAAATCACCAGTGTCCTTAACGTAAGTTGGTAAATCACGGACTAATGGCTGTAAAAAATAGTCCACATACTTACTTGCATTCTCACTGATACTCCCTATAGATAAAATAATGGGTCTGCCTGGTACCGGCTTCACTCCTTTGTGGATTTTAGGTATCAGACGGAACGTGGGAATAATCGGAAATTCGTTAAAAAGAAAATTGAATTCCTGGCTTGAAATTAATCCCTGCCTTTTGTAGGCATGTAGCATTTTCTTCAGGGATTCCTTAGAGGTGTTATAGATTTTCATGCTGATCTTTTCATAACAGTTGGTGTCCGAGAGCTGCCTTTTAACTTCAGTTTTATAATCCTCCTTCGGCCAAATGACGACGTTGCCGCCCTTGTCCGACATACAAATTTCTAGACCAGGGTTGTTGTTCAATTTTTGAATCAAGTTCTTATATTGTAAATCCTGTTGCTTCAATTTTTTCCTGTTGGAACTGGTGGCCCGATAAAGACTTTTCAAATCATTGGTCACCATCTCTTGAAAAATGTCAATGGCGTCCTTCGGCATCATAGGAATAAAATTTGATTTGCCTCTAAATGGACTCAACCCAGCGCATGGTTCTGTGCCAATGATGGATGCAAGTCTCTCCTGTGAGGGTGGTATATCCTTTGGCTGGCTAAGGGGATCAGATTCCATATTGTTTAAGTCCGCCAGTGTGAGAAGTAAACGTGTGTCTGCTGCTAGCAGATTATATTCTTTTGAAGTCGTTGTGTCTCCATAGGGGGCCACATTCATTTTGTCGCCAGTTTTGATGGTGAAAAATTTCTTTAATTTCAACTTTCTTGCGAAATTGAACATGTCTGCTCTGTTTTACAGTAGTTGAAATTATTGCCAGCGCAATATGAGAGACCTAAGGAAAGGATATTTTCCTCTGCAGAGGTGAGCACGAGTTTGGAAAGATTTACTATGGTGTTGTTATTATTTACGCCCCCATTTAGCGTCGTTGCCATTGTGGTTTTCTGCCTATTTGCGCGGCGGGCCTTTCTTCTGGCGTTGCGTTTTTTGTTGTGCTTTGCCCTGCGTGTACTTGTGGATTCCGCGGCCTCAGGGTCTGACGGCGGTCCTCGGCTAAAAAATTTAGCTCTTCGCCGGGTTTTAAGATGCTGGATTTTGAGAGACCCCGGACTGTTTCATCCGCTTCGCTGCCACTCCCACTGGTCAGGGAAACAGAGTCTCCTGTATCAGATTCCATTGGCGTGCTCTGTTCATTACTGTTGGATACTCCACTGGTAGTGGTAGCCAATTTGTCCGAACGTCTCTTCCTTGCGCTATCATAACGGCGAGCAAAAGTGAAAATCTGCCCGAGTTCGTAATCTTCTCTGTCCCTGGTAAACTTACGTAGTTTTCTCAGCTTGATTTTCTCTTGTTGTTTGCTGATCCTGTTCTCAATTTCTTTTCTTTGTTTAAGAATTTCTTCCCTTTCTGGTCGTCCGTCAAGTTGCTCGTTGATCTCCTCTATCTTTTTGATGAGCGCATCACGATCGATTCGGGCATATTTAATGAGAATTTTGACTGCATTCATGGACGCCTTCAGGTTGTTATCTGCCCACTCCACCAACATTTCTGGGTGGATATTGTCAAAATTTGGTGCCAACATAATCCTCAAACCACGTGAAATCCGACCAGCTTCTACATATTTGGTTAGTGAGATCTCCTCCCACCATTTTGTCATTTCACTCCGTTGGCATTTCTCGAGTGATTTTAATAATGTCTTCAGATCGGGGTTGGAGTCCGTGGTTCGGTTGGTGCCTTCATCTGTGCGTCTCGTAGAGGCTGACATCAAGTTTCTAAATAGTTCCTCTGCCTCCGCCTCGCGGTCCCGCTGGGCGTTGCTGGACATGTCTGTGTGGTAGTGATACCATCTTTCGTAGAAACCCAGGAGTTACCTGGACTTGTTAAATGTAGAAACACTGCCTCGATACCTGTGCGCGTCTAAAATCCTCGCAGCCCGTAATCGGAGAACTCGCCTGGAATCGTCCAACGATGCGTCGGGAAATCGCGTCCGGCGACACTTCTCCAAGGACACTCTGGGATGTGTAGTCCGCACAGGGGGCCGCCACGTTGTTTTCCTTACCAGGAATACAGGACATGGGATGGCTGAGAGCGGCGGCCAGCATCCTTCGAGGGGATCCGTGAACGGTAGCAGACCCACTACCGTGAAAGTGATATAAAGTCCAAAAAGGCTGTCTCCCACTTCCAGTCGGCGAGGAAGAAGCACACGGACACCAGCTCGTGCTTCAAAGGTCTTTAATGAAAGTCAGCACCCACACAGCACGCCATTACGCGTTTCGGCCACCAGATGGCCTTGATCACATGCAGTAACTGCCGCTTTTACTAGCCTTTATATTTAGGAGCACTCGATGACCTCGTGATGCTTGTGATAATAAACATAAAAGAAATGTGCTGGTTTACAGGGCAAATGCAGAGAAAGCTATAAGTACAAATACACTGGTAATTATAGCAGCAAAGGTCAAGACCATGTACATATAATATAGGTTCCATGGAACTGAAGTGCACAAAGTACGCAAATTGTTAATCTTTGAAGTGCAAAATATGCCTTTAAAGTGCAAAAAATGCAAGGTGCAAAATACGCAACAAAGGTGCAAAACATGCAAACATGTGCTTTATAAATATGCACATAGCAGCTATATTGTAACCTAATTCATACAAATACAAGGTCTAAATTCATTACAACTATTCAACAGATGTTAAAAATGTGTCTAATGATGGAATCAATTCATGGGACCCAAAACTCCTTCATAAAACATATGCCTTTGTAAAAATCCTAGAAACTGGTCAAAAAGTGAGGAAAGTGAAAATAATGATAAAATAGCTAAGCAAACGGGAAACAGGCACACGGAGAAAGAGAAAAGGGGATTTAAGACACTTATCGTGTTTATATTATTATTAACATATTGATGTCAGCAAACTTTCTAGCCTTTCGAATAGTAAATCTAAAGTAATAATGTGTGGGTATGTCCAATAGGGCTGCTAACAACTAAATTGTAATTCACCAAAGGGATGAAAGTAGCCTGACTTGAAGATCCATCGGATCAGGAGAACTGGAACACCCCAACAATCAAGGATGGAATTTGTATTATATATTCACTTAAAAAACCATAGGTTTCACGCATGTTATAGTTAGCTGGACATTTCACTCGCGAAAAACCATTGAAATTCCCCCGTTATAGTTAGTGCGGGCAACTATAACTCACGCGACCGCAATCCTCTGCTGATGACGTCAGATATTACATCACTGTATTTAGACACTTATTTACCCATGTCTTCTTCCATTAATCTTTAGCTATACATATATTACAAATATTTATTTTTCATAAAGACACATATGTCATCAGTGATTTAATATCTGACGTCATCAGCAGAGGATTGCGGTTGCGTGAGTTATAGTTGCCTGCACTAACTATAACGGGGAAATTTCATTGTTTTTTTACAAGTGAAATGTCCAGCTAACTATAACATGTGTGAAACCTATGGTTTTTTAAGTGAATTTGCAAGGTTTTTTAAATGCTAATTCGTAACTATAACGTGTGTGAAACCTATGGTTTTTTTCAGTGAATTTGTACGGTTTTTTAAATGCTAAGTTATGAATTTATAAAAAAAAAATTTTCAGGTTTTTCACCGTGCGCGCACCGAGCGCCCACGGTTCGTAGTGCGTGCCGTGCGCGCGCGGTGCGCGCACCTCGCGATTTAAAAAAATAACAAATTATGTTTTTTCCTCCCATGGGGGTCCTTCTGTGATCCCCTGACCAAGGCTAGGGGGTCAGGAACTGTCCACTATGCCTCCTTTTAACGTTCTCCACCTTTTTTTTTCACCCCCTCAGACTGCGAGAGACAAAATGGCGGCAGACACTTCCTGGTTTCGACCGATTCGAATGTGTACCGACATCTAACAACCAATCAGAATTGCGCTCGCGCACGGCAGCGTGCGCGTACGGTGAGTTTTACCGTACGCGCACTGTGCGCGCTTATAGATATATATATGCTTTTAAATGCTATTTTCTCAGGAAATACTGAACAGATTTACACCAGACCTGCAAAAGGCACATCCCTGACCTGAGGACTACCTCTCTGCCAAATTTCAAGTAATTCTGTTCAGCCGTTCGGGCAGTAGCTTGGACTAAAGGTCCTATGGAAAAATGCATGGGGAAAACGCGTTTTGGGACCCCCCTTTTTCTCAGCCCCCGCTTGACAAATCCCCCCGAGACTTTCAGGGAAGGAGCGGAGCGGAGCGCCCCACCTATTTTGAAAATTTTGCGAGGATTCGTCAATCGGCGCCAAAGTTATTCCAAATAGAATGTTGCGGATTTCCTATGGAAACACGATCCTAACTATAACTATCTACTGGCAACCGCCAGTAGATAATATATATATATATATATATATATATATATATATACTTGAAGATGAAGGATCACAAGAAAACAACAGCCAGCCAGGGCAAAAATCTGGATCCCAAAGGATACAATGAGTCACAAAGAAATAAAATATCCAAGAAAGAAGTGACTCAAACAGATAGATTCACCAAAGAACAAAAATATATTTCCACTACAACGTTTCAGCTTCCGCCTTCCTCAGGTAGTACAAGATGGTTTGCTCTGTGGCTGCACAGATGACAGCTGAATTTTCAAAAAGCATCATGAGTGAAGATTCCATTTGGAATGTGGAATCAATGCAGTCCAGAGAGCTCTTGAGATATGCAGTAATCAGGTTGTGTTGTCAGTAATGTTCAGTCCATCTGGATGCAGTGATTTTAAACGGTACATCCAGAAGTTTTCCCTGGAGTCCAGTAGTTCTTCCTTTGAAACATGTTCCACGGGGAAAATCTTCAAATCTGATAGTGAATGATCCACAAGGTTAAAATGATTGGCTACAGGCTGGTCAATTTTCTTATTAATTATTGCAGATTTGTGGTTCCTGAATCGTGTACGGAGGTCATTCACTGTTTGGCCTACATATTGCTTTTTACAGCTTTGTCGTTGGCACTGAATCACATAAATAATGCATGTTGAGCGACATGTAAGATGCTGCCTTATTGCATAGGTCCTTCTCGTAACAGAACTAGTTGCAGATGATGTTTGTAAAAGATATTCACACGTGATGCACCTTTTAGAGTCACAGCAATGAACCCCTGCATTTGTTACAGCTTGCTTGAGTTCAGCTCTCACAATAAGAGATCGTAAATTTGGAGCTCTGCGGTAAGCAATGACTGGTGGTTTTGGAAAAACCTTTTGCAATTTTTCACAAGTGGACAGTAAGGGAAATGTTTTTTGCATTATATTTCTGTAGTTAGGAGCTGATGGATGATAGTCCACTACAAATGGAGTTCTGTCACTTTTGTTTCTGCCGTTGGTATTCGAAATAAGTGCTTCTCTGGGTATCTGCAAAGACTTGTCAATTTGTTGCTGTATGATATGCAGAGGATAGCCTCGCCTTTTAAATAATGTAGCAAGCTCCTGTAGATGGTCTTTACAGGTTTCCTCATTGCTGCAGATGCGTCTTATTCTGAGTGCTTGGCTGTAGATGATGCTCAGTTTAGTGTGGTGTGGGTGACATGAAGTCCAGTTTAGATACAAATGAGCATCTGTAGGCTTGTGGTACAGATCAGTTGTAATTTTGTGTTCATGAATGGTGAGTAGCACATCCAGAAAAGGGAGATGAGGATTCTGTTTAGTATTGCTGCTGGTAAATTTGATGGTAGGATGGATATTGTTGATATAAGCTGTAAATTGTTCCAATGTTCTACTTCCGGAATTCCATATCATAAATATGTCATCAATGTATCGTAGCCATACCAGTGGTTTGATGCTGGAAGTAGCAAGTATACAGTTCTCTAGTTTGCCCATGAAGATATTTGCATAGGATGGAGCCATCCGAGTACCCATGGAAGTCCCTTGTATCTGCAGATAGTGTTTTCCATTGAATGTAAAATTGTTGGATTTAAGGATAACTCTTGCAAAGTTGGTAAGCACATTTGTTGATGGCTTTTTCACAGTTCTTTTATTAAGAGCTTCAGATAATGCCATAAGCCCATCCTCATGTGGTATATTGGTGTATAATGATGTAACATCAAATGTAGCCAGAAGAGTATCATCATCAAATGTGTAGGTTTGGTTTAATTTTTCAATAATCTGAAGGAAGTGACTGGTATCTTTAACAAATGATGGAAGTTCCTGTACAATGGGCTGGAGGTGCAGGTCGACAAATAAAGATAGTCTCTCAGTGGCTGTGTCATTGCCAGAGATGATGGGACGGCCAGGATTGTTCATTTTGTGAATTTTGGGAAGCATATAAAATCTCCCAGGTCTTGGTTTGGGATGAACAAGTATATCTGCTGTTGTTTCATCAATGAGGTTTAAGCCCCTGTATCTTACAACCATGTTCTTAATTTCTTTGTTCAAGTCTTCTGTGGGATCAGTTTCTAAAGGTTTGTAAGTGTTGGTATCCATTAGTTGTCTCATTCCCTCCTCAATATAATCACTTACTTTCATGGCAACCACTGCACCACCTTTGTCTGCCGGTTTTATAATGACATCCATTCTCTGTTGAAGGAGGTGGAGAGCTTTTCTTTCTTCTCGGGTGATGTTATCAAAAATCCTTTTAGGTGTTGATTCCTTGATGAGTTTCTTGATGGATAAAATGTATGTATCAAGGACAGGATTTCTACCACATTGAGGAGTCCATGATTTGGGATGGCGGAACTTCTTAAATGGATCTGGATGGTAGCTTGGCAGATCAACATTAGAATTATTGTAAAAGTATTCTGCAAGTCTGCATCTTCTCTCAAAGGTTTTTAGGTCTCTCATCATGTTGGCAGTATTATGGTCCTTCGGTACAGGACAGAAATAGAGGCCTTTGCTCAAGAGGTTCAATTCGCCTGGTGATAGGAGCCCTCCAGTTAAGTCAATAACTGGGTCGGATGTCTGCAAGGATTGTAGCTGACTGGTGCTATGCAGCCTTTTTTGTCTTATAAATCTTCTATTCTTTTTATGCTGTTTACTCACAGGGCTTTCACTGACAAGAAAATCTCCCAAAACAGAATGATTTATGAAGTGGTGAGTTGGAAGAGGAGGTATATGAAATCTTAACATATCTCTTTTTAGTTTTGCAGATTTAATTTCAATGGCTTTCCTGGCAGTCATCTTTTTTACTACTGCAATCCTATGTAGTATGTGTGCCACTTCAGAGTCACTTTTTGTGTTCTTTAAAAGTTCCAGTTCTTTTTGTAGCTTGGCTTTAAGCATCTGCATTTTTTGAATGGTTACTTTAATAGATACCAATAGTAGGGCCATTGATGAATTATGCAGTAAAATATTCCATGTAGCGGACCATTCACAACTAGTTAGTTTAAAAGGAGGCTTAGACTTAACCTCCAACCCCATAGGATAGATGTTAAGTTTTTTATAGATTTGTAAATGTGCTATTGTAAATTGGCACTTACTGATTTTCTCCTGGATGAACAGCGCATATCTAGGATGTAGATTTGTTCTTGACATGGTGGTTGCTTCTGGCTTGAGTATCGGATCCAGGAAGGATACAGGTTTGTAATCCCAAAAACAGTATACTTGAAGATGAAGGATCACAAGAAAACAACAGCCAGCCAGGGCAAAAATCTGGATCCCAAAGGATACAATGAGTCACAAAGAAATAAAATATCCAAGAAAGAAGTGACTCAAACAGATAGATTCACCAAAGAACAAAAATATATTTCCACTACAACGTTTCAGCTTCCGCCTTCCTCAGGTAGTACAAGATGGTTTGCTCTGTGGCTGCACAGATGACAGCTGAATTTTCAAAAAGCATCATGAGTGAAGATTCCATTTGGAATGTGGAATCAATGCAGTCCAGAGAGCTCTTGAGATATGCAGTAATCAGGTTGTGTTGTCAGTAATGTTCAGTCCATCTGGATGCAGTGATTTTAAACGGTACATCCAGAAGTTTTCCCTGGAGTCCAGTAGTTCTTCCTTTGAAACATGTTCCACGGGGAAAATCTTCAAATCTGATAGTGAATGATCCACAAGGTTAAAATGATTGGCTACAGGCTGGTCAATTTTCTTATTAATTATTGCAGATTTGTGGTTCCTGAATCGTGTACGGAGGTCATTCACTGTTTGGCCTACATATTGCTTTTTACAGCTTTGTCGTTGGCACTGAATCACATAAATAATGCATGTTGAGCGACATGTAAGATGCTGCCTTATTGCATAGGTCCTTCTCGTAACAGAACTAGTTGCAGATGATGTTTGTAAAAGATATTCACACGTGATGCACCTTTTAGAGTCACAGCAATGAACCCCTGCATTTGTTACAGCTTGCTTGAGTTCAGCTCTCACAATAAGAGATCGTAAATTTGGAGCTCTGCGGTAAGCAATGACTGGTGGTTTTGGAAAAACCTTTTGCAATTTTTCACAAGTGGACAGTAAGGGAAATGTTTTTTGCATTATATTTCTGTAGTTAGGAGCTGATGGATGATAGTCCACTACAAATGGAGTTCTGTCACTTTTGTTTCTGCCGTTGGTATTCGAAATAAGTGCTTCTCTGGGTATCTGCAAAGACTTGTCAATTTGTTGCTGTATGATATGCAGAGGATAGCCTCGCCTTTTAAATAATGTAGCAAGCTCCTGTAGATGGTCTTTACAGGTTTCCTCATTGCTGCAGATGCGTCTTATTCTGAGTGCTTGGCTGTAGATGATGCTCAGTTTAGTGTGGTGTGGGTGACATGAAGTCCAGTTTAGATACAAATGAGCATCTGTAGGCTTGTGGTACAGATCAGTTGTAATTTTGTGTTCATGAATGGTGAGTAGCACATCCAGAAAAGGGAGATGAGGATTCTGTTTAGTATTGCTGCTGGTAAATTTGATGGTAGGATGGATATTGTTGATATAAGCTGTAAATTGTTCCAATGTTCTACTTCCGGAATTCCATATCATAAATATGTCATCAATGTATCGTAGCCATACCAGTGGTTTGATGCTGGAAGTAGCAAGTATACAGTTCTCTAGTTTGCCCATGAAGATATTTGCATAGGATGGAGCCATCCGAGTACCCATGGAAGTCCCTTGTATCTGCAGATAGTGTTTTCCATTGAATGTAAAATTGTTGGATTTAAGGATAACTCTTGCAAAGTTGGTAAGCACATTTCTTATATATATATATATATATATATTCCACACGATCCGCTGCGTCTCACTTTCCCATCACAGGACGAAAGAACACTGGAGCCGTGGCCACAATCAAAATGCGTGTTTATTTTAACACCAGGTCCGACGCGTTGCGGAGTTTAATATACATATATATATATACACGCACACACACACACACACACACTCTGGAAAAAGCAAAAGTTATAGTGACGTCATAGTTAGGAGACAAAGTCCGTTGCATCATAAACTAGAAAAAAATTAAATTCACCACATTTATGATGGCGCCGCAAGTTAAAGTTAGTTCACTGGTGAATTTCAGGGTATTTTAGTTTATAAATGTTATTATTTAACCCATTGTTTTTTTAGCGAACATGAATATATATGTGTGTGTGTGTATATTTTTATATATATATACATACATAATACACACAAATGCATAGAGTATTTTGTGATCAGTTTCAAAGGTCATGTTTACAAAGTACAGTAATGACTCTATTTTGTGGTTGTTATTTTATCATGTAGGCCTGAACCTCTGAAAGGATGGCGTTCCATTAAAAATATAAAAATATTAACTATCACCATTCTTGACAAGTGGACAGTCATTGGCATGTCATAGCGAGAGTACTAAAAATAATTTTACACCCTGTCTTGCCATGATCTAGTTAGATGAATATTATCTTCATTTGCCAGTAGGGCTTTTAGTTATTGCAAATATTAGCAGTGAAAGATGATACCCCTTATGACTGTCCTATTTAAATCTATCCACTCTGTCAGAAGTGGTAACAAATTTGAATATAAAAGAAGTTTTCATAAAGGACCCCCTTTTATTTATCTTTAGTCACAAATCTAGAGCCAGCAAAGGATAATGTCACTGTATAGAATGGAAAGTGTTAGAAAAGTTGAACTACCATTGCAGTATCTTTTTCAATGATTTAATTAAAATAGATAAGATCACCTGTTTGTTTTAGGCATTCAGAAGCCTCATGCCTTGTGAGAAGTTATTCGGTCAACCTGTGAATCCCTTCAGACCAGGTCTTTTAATCTATTGGTCAGAAGCTTTCCAAATTTTCTATTGACTAGATGTATTACAGTCCTCGGATTATATCTGCGAGAGCTATTTTTAGAGACTCCTAACCCATTCTGGGGAGTGAGGTCCAGCAGGCAAAGAACAGATGTTCTGTTCATTGAGAAATTGAACAAGCACTAGAGATGCCTTGAAATCTTGTTTTTATCTTGTTACGTTTGCTGTGTGTTCAAAAAACAGATGTAAAATCTTAGCTTATTTCTTTTTACAAATTGTTGCTTTTTTATCCTGGAGATTGGTGTTCACTTTTCTCTGACAACAAGGTTAGCCGATTTTGTAAAGTGAACTGTCTGACAATCATGCTATGGTACAGGGAGTGTGAAATGAAAAGCTGTAGGATGCCAGGTCTTTTTCTAACACACATTTTAATACTTTGTATATAAACTTTACACATATTTCAAAATATGTCTACAATTTGGGAAGCACAATTGGTTTTAAATCTAAATGGTGATGGAATCAAAGATTTTAATAACATAACAACAATCAGAGGACTGGGGAGGAGCCAAGATGGCGACCGGGACGGCAGCGTAGACTCCCGGCTCCGTGAACCTCCGCACCCCGCACGGATATCCTGCCTGAGATCCTTAACCTGTGCTACGTGGTCGTGTTTCTGAAGGAGAGGGGCTCCCGACTGTGTGACTCCGAGGTTTCTAGCCGTGCTATCGCCGGAGAAAACTGCATCTGAACTTTGCGGCCTGTGCGGCCCTGGAGCCGGGACATCGAGTGGACGCCGTGGCCGGGTGGCAGTGCGACAACAGCGGCCGGTGGTGACTGGGTGGAGTCGGCCCACCGGAGCGGTGCCAACCTCGGCCTACATTTCGGCGTGGTCACTTCTACTGCCCAGGGTAGCGGACCGAGTGCATGACCGGGGGTGCAAATCTTAGATCCTCCGGTGACTGCCCCTGCCTTGCTGGTGAGCGGCCCGGCCGCCGTCCGTATCCTGCCCCGATCATTGCGGGCCGCCCCCGGATTTCTACGGGAGCTGGTCCGTGGTGGGGACGACTGTTGCCCGTGACCACGGATAGTTTTTTGCCTGCCCCCGGAACCCGGTAACCTGCGACGTGGACATCGCGACGCTTGTCCCGGGGTCCCGGCCCCGGTGGGGGTCGGGCATACTTGGGTCGATGAAGCCTACCATCCTGTCCGCTGGGCCGCAGCGGGCCTGTGAGCGTACGATTTTTGGGAGTGTGGCGGCGAGATCACAGAGAGCTGAGCTGGGGTACGGCGACCTCCTCGAGGCTCTTGGTACTCTTCACTCCTCCTTGGTTCATGGTTTCGTGATCTTGGGGAGTAAGCTCGATGGTGTGGCGTCGGAGTTGGGGCAGTGGCGGCCCGCCTGTCCGCACGAACACAGAGTCTACCCACACTGCGCGCAGGAGGACGCTGTGGCGGCCGCCCCTGAGGTTAGTACACGACTGGACGCCCCGGCCAGTACGCTACAGTGTGTTCGACCTTCTGAGGGCCTGATCTGTCCCGGAGGCGTTGGACCTGAGTGGGATGTGGTGGCCTCATCCCGTGCATGCCCTCCTGCGACCCAGAGACAACTCCAGCAACTAATGTCTGCTTTGGCTGCTTCTGCCTTCCTGAACCTTGCGTGCAGTGCAGATCCTAGGGCAGCACTGGGAAGCCTGTTTCCTCACGCGGCGGACTGTGTTGATGCTCAGACTTCCACCCCACCTGTGTGCGTCGCTTCTCTGTCGTTGTTGGACATTCCTCTGCCTAGGAACATTGGGTATGGTGCTGGGTCGAGGGGTTGGCATGGGCAGAATTCCACAGAGTGGTCAGGGATGAGGCTGGCCCCTCGGGGGTGGTCGCCTAGTGGACGGGCGGGCTTGGGGTGGTGTGCTCTCCTGACATGGCTACTGGCACAATAGGTGCATAATGCTCCCCATCGTGGTTTGAGAAGATTGTTTTTGTGCTGTTCCTTGTTCACTTTAGGGGAACCTTACCGTGCGGGAGGGAGAAGCCGGGGGTCTGTTATGAAGGCCCTCCTCCAGTTTATAAATACTTTCTCTACCCCCCCGTCTGGTGGGGGTCCTTTCCTACTTCTTTTTCCCTATTCTCCTACATTTCGGGTCTGGTTCCAGGGCGACAGGCACACTGCTGGGGGGAGGGGCCGTACTCATCTGCAGAGGTGGGGGGTTGGGGGAGGGGATTCTGTATTCTTTCATCTTTTTTTCCATGGCCTCCTTTTTCTTCTCTGATTCTTTTTGTTTTTCTTTTTCTGGGATCAGTGTGATACACCTCCTTTTGCTATGCCTCGTTGCCGTTCCATGTGTTCACAACTTCCGGGGTGTTCTTGGGGAGTTCTGGCGGGGGACTGCGGGCGCAACTGTATACTATGTTTTTCCCCATCCTGATGTTCTTGTGTTTGCGCCATTGACCGAATAGATTGCTGTAAATCGCTAACGTTCATTACTCTGCATATCCGTGATCGTTGTTTCAAAATTGCTTGTCACCTGATCCTTCTGCCTTGTTTCATCATAAAATGAAAACCTCTTTCTCCTGGTGCCCTACTTACGCTGTTCACAGTATTAGCAGTACGATTTTGCTCCCCGAAGTGCTGCCTGTGTTTATACTTGTCGTTATTGCTCTGATTGCTTAGCGGCCGGCCCTGGGGGGTTGTAGGCCCATACTTGTTCTTATTGAACTGTCAATAAAGGTTTTCAAAAAAAAAAAAAACAGAGGACTTTGCTTGGTGATGTGCAAATGACAAATGTTTGCTGAAACTTGATTTCCTCAAACTATCCTTTCTAGGCTATATAGTTTTTTCCTATATAGTGCACATCATTAGGAAGGTTTGTGGCCATCTCAATATAAAATGTGCAATCTGGAAATGAGTGTGCTACCACGTCATGCTTTAGTAGTATATTTATTAAAAGTGAAAGTTTTCATACATGAGCTGAGAAACCTTATTGTTCCCATTGTGATGACAATGCTACTAGTCAACTAAGACGGAAGGCAGGGTCCGGTGTACCCTATTTGTGGGCTAGACTGTTACTATACATGGAGCAAAGTTAAGTCTATTAAATTAAAACAAAAGAGTTTTTGTAGACCAGACATGCTGAACTCAAATATTTGAAAGTTCTCTTATTTGTGATAATGAAGAAAAAGACGACTCAGCAAAATAAAATATTTGCCTAGGATCACAGTTTATGGGTCAAGCACATTACAGTTAGCTCAAATAAATTAGGTCATTACACCTATAGGTCTGTGTTAGACCTGTCAGCCCTTTGGGTGGTCCCTCCTCATCATTATTTATTTTGTCCCACTTTTGCCTCAAACCCTGTTATAATTTTTCCTTTTTGGGAACCACCAGACTTTTTAGTGTTGATGCAGGGTCAGGGAGCCATTTTCCCTACCCCTGGAACTTCTGTCTGAGGGCCTGAGACACAAAATGGTGGCCACCTGTGACATCACCAGAACCCACTGGAGGTTTCTAGAACCTTCTGTAACATTCTAGGACCCTGTGACAGTGGGAGGCAGTTTAGAATGTTGGGAGGCCATCTCAGAGTGGCAGTTGGCAACTGACTGGAGAAGAGAGAGGACAGAGATAGAAGGAGGTCGGAGTAAGGCAGCAGAGGTGGAAACCAGTGCTTGGAGTGGGGTCCAGAAACCCACCCTTGATGCTAGTCTCTACTGACCAAGCCCAACCTAGAGCCCTGTGTGGGATCAAGACCAGAAGAACCATCTTAAAGGACTGAAAATTTGGAACAGGCCTTAAAGAAGAAGAACAGCAAGTTCCTGACCTGTTCAGCAGTGTCCTCCTGGAGTCCTGACGTCGAGAAGCCTGGAGACCTGGGGCCTGAGGTCGAGAAGCGGCGCTGACAGAAAGCAGACGTCGTACCCGGAGCCGCCAGAGGTCGAGTGAGGGCGCCGACGGAGGTCGTGGAGAGGCACCGGAGGTCGAGTAAGGAGTCACCCGAGGTCGGGTGAGGGCGCCGACGGAGATCGTGGAGAGGCGCCGGAGGTCGAGTGGAGAGTCACCCGAGGTCGAGGTGAGGGCGCCGACGGAGATCGTGGAGAGGCGCCGGAGGTCGAGTGGAGAGTCACCTGAGGTCGAGGTGAGGGCATCGACGGGGGAGTGAAGTCCGCTCACCGGAGTCGCCGGAAACTGAGGTGAAGCGCGCTGGAGGTCGGGAGTGGAGATCGCACTCCGGAGACACCAGGAAGTGGGGAGTCCGAGTCCCTGTGACGCCGGAAGGCGACATCGAGTCGAGACCGCCCCGCGACATCGAGTCGAGACCGCCCAGCGACATCGAGTCGAGACCGCCCAGCGACATCGAGTCGAGACCGCCCAGCGACATCGAGTCGAGACCGCCCAGCGACATCGAGTCGAGACCACCCAGCGACATCGATCCGGAGCCGCCTCACGGCGTCGACACGGCGCCGAGCGGAGCCGATCATCGTGAAAAGGACAGTAAGTGGTAGAGGGGGCATCTGAGGCCCTGTGGAGCCCTAAAAGACCGTCCTAGAGGCTAAAGGGGTGTTAGAACCAGCCTGAGAGTGCCAGGGGTGAACTGAGACTGGTACAGTGACCTCCATAAAGGGTTGTGTGGTTTGGACGGCCAGATCTTTAGGTTACTCTTGTTCTACCTCAGCTTCGGCCCCAGCCTTGATCAATCTAGGTGGGTCACCCCCATGCCATCCAAGTGTCCTTAAGTTGTGTATGGGCAAAGTAAGACCAAGTGACCTCATGGAAATGTTTTGAACTGTAACTGTCATTGATTGTTTTACCTTATTTATTGAGGTGCTTTATTTATTGTCATCCACTAATTTATTCCTGCACTATATTTATTGTCTGACTGTATTTATTTGCCATCTGTATTTATTGCCCATCTATTTATTCTGTGCTAAATGAGGACCTGAACCTATTTATTGAAATTGCAAAACAGTATTATTTATTTGACCTTCTCTTTTGAAGGAAAACCTTATTGTATTGTATTTATGTAATGAAACCTGCAACTAAGAGAAAATAAGATAAAGACATATATATTTTCAACTTGACTTGCATTATTTTTACGGTGTAGTGTCGTTTTTGGAACGGATGAACGCATGGTTATTGTGAGGGTGTGACGTACGCTTAGCACGGTGCCTGACCCCAACCGCTCGAGCCAAGCTACCATGATGCTGGGAACCTGGTGACTGCTAACCCGGTTGCCCGGTTTCCAACATAAAATTGGTGTTCAGTGGTGGGATAGAGCTGTGCTTGCGTCTACTCGACAATAACTGTGGGTAGTCCATAGGCCTACACCGGGAGTTTTCTCCAAGCGGACTTCCTAATTTTGAGTTTTGTTTTTTCCAAATTTACTTCTGGTGGTGGGAGGAGGTATTACAAAAGGTACCCCCCTGCATAGCTTCTGTAAGCAACTGTCTTCTGTCCTGAGTGGGCAAAATGGAGTTTGTGTTGGAGGATGTGGAAACTTATACTGTGGCCCAACTCAGGGAGTTTTGTCAGAGAGAGGGGGTGTTTTGTCCCCAAGGTGCAAAGAAGGGTGAGCTCCAGACCAGCTTAAGGGCTTGGTGGGAGGCACGACGAGAAAGTAAGGTTGAGAAGGAGGACAGGGATGGAGAGCCTGACAGCGAGGGGGCTGGTTTGTATCAACCTGAGGTGGCGAACCTAGTAGCGGGGCCCAGAACACTTTCAAGGAAGGGCAGCAGTGTCTCTAGCAACGGCTTATTAGAAGCAGAATTCACTGACCGGAGGGAGAAAAGACAGCTCACATGGGATTTGGCGAAGCTGGAGAATGAAAAAGAGGAACGGAGGATGGCTCACGAGTTGAGGCTCAGGGAGATAGATCTCCAGATCCTACGGGTCGGGGCCCACCCTGTTCCTAATGGTGGCAGCGAAGAAAGAGAAATCACCAGGGAACCCAAACCCTATTTGCCGAAAGACATAGTAGCCAGCTATAGTGCGGGAGATGATATCGCCAAGTGGCTAGCGGCCTATGAGATCTCATTAAGAGTCCATGGGGTTCCAGAGAAATATTGGGGAGGGGGATTGTATAAATACATGCCTCCAGCTGGCAGCGATACATTTTTGGCCCTAGAGCAGGATGAGCAGACCCACTACCCCACCATGAAAGTGGCGCTCGTGAGGAAGTTTGGACTAACACCCGAGAAGTATAGACAGAAGTTCCGGGGTAGCCACAAACTGGGCACACAGAATTGGGTGGATTTCCTGGACTATGCAAAGAAGGCATTAGAGGGTTGGATACAAGGCAGTGAGGTGAGGGACTACGAGGGGTTGTTTGATTTGATGTTGAAGGAACACCTGCTCGAAAAATGTTTCCCTGAACTGCGTCAACACCTGGTGGATAGCAAGCTGACCAATCCCCGGAAGCTTGCTGAGGAGGCGGACATTTGGGCTAGTACCTGAGTGTCCACAAGGGGGACTGGAGGGGACTCTCAAAAGACCGGACAGGGCGCCCCCCAGAAGAAAGAAGGAGGGGAAAAGAAAACGGAGTTCTCTAAAGGCCCCCAAAATAGTTCCCAAGGGAAGGGAACGGGATTTACCCCTAGGGCTAACCCACCCAGAAACCCTAATCCTGGCCAGAGTCAGCAGCCAAGGGTTGTCCATTGCTTCGAGTGCGGTGGTGTCGGACACTATAAGGGAGATGTGAAGTGCCCGAAAAGACCACCCCCTCCCATTGGAGGAAAGGCCCCCGGAGTAGCTAGTGTAGTGCTCGGGGAGGAGATGCCTTTGGATAAGGGAAGGGAGTGGGTGGGTGTCACTTTAGTGTCCCTGGGAGAACGGGAGATGGTTCCTAAGATCCAGGTGCCCGCAAATACCACAAAGTATGGGCAATGGGTCACCATCAATGGCCAAAGAGGGGAGGCTCTGAGAGACACAGGAGCCAGTATGACTATGGTGCGTAGCCAACTGGTGTCTCCAGAGCAGGTGATTCCCCATGTACTCCACCCTGCCGCGATGGCTGACGGCAGAATGGGCCACTATCCGGTGGCCGAGGTTCCATTTGAATGGGAAGGGGTTGCAGGGTTACTTCGAGTTGCCGTAAGCCCTGCCATGCCAGTCGATTGTCTGCTGGGGAATGCCATGGAGCATAATGCTTGGAAGGAGGTGGAATACCGGACTCATGCTGAGATGCTGGGTACACCTGACTGGGCCTGTGTCAGCACAAGGTCTGCGACTACCCGGAGGGGGAGTTCGCTTAGGCGGGAGCCTGGAACAAAGGCACCGCCGGCTGCCAGTCAAGGCAAGAACCGAAGGCAGGAGGAGCCTGCCTCGGCATCCGCGCCCCGTGTGACGGATAGGCCACCGGAGGAGGTGGACCAGGAGTCCGCGGAGGGGGATGTTACCAAACTGGAGAACCTACCCATCCCGGCCGAGTGGCACGTGGAGGGAGGGCCGACCAGGGAGGAATTCTGCAAGGGCCAGAGGGAGTGTCCTACCCTTGAGGGACTGAGGCGACAGGCCGAAGCCCAGGCAGCAGGGAACGTTGAGGGGAACTACAATATTTACTGGGAGGATGGCCTCCTCTACAGTGAACCCAAGGCACCCATGCACGGATCGTCACGGGCCTTGGTTGTCCCTCAGCGTTACCGAGCCTTCCTTCTGGAATTGGCTCATGAGATCCCCTTGGCAGGACACCTGGGGCAAGACAAGACCTTTGCCCGGCTTGTCTCACACTTTTATTGGCCTCAAATGAAAGTGTCGTCCGACACCTACTGCCGGACGTGTGTGTTTTGCCAAGCCAGTGGGAAAACAGGGGTGAAGCTGAAAGCTCCCCTGGAACCACTTCCTGTCGTTAGCACCCCCTTTGAAAGGGTGGGCATCGACATTGTGGGTCCGTTAGATCCGCCTACTACAGCTGGTCACAGGTTTATCCTGGTTCTGGTGGATCATGCCACACGGTACCCAGAGGCCATACCTCTGAGGACCATTACTGCACCTGTTGTGGCTAGGGCCCTGATGGGAATCTTTACCCGAGTGGGTTTTCCCAAGGAAGTTGTGTCCGACAGGGGGACCAACTTCATGTCAGCATACATGCGGGCGATGTGGAAGGAGTGTGGAGTGACCTACCGGTTCACCACTCCTTACCACCCCCAGACCAATGGTCTGGTGGAGAGGTTCAATAAAACCTTGAAAGGCATGATCAGAAGTCTGCCTGAAAGCCTGCGGAGGAAATGGGACGTCCTCCTACCCTGTCTATTGTTTTCCTACAGGGAAGTGCCACAGAAGGGAGTGGGCTTCAGCCCCTTCGAGCTTTTGTATGGGCACCCTGTGCGTGGACCTCTCAGCCTGGTGAGAGACGGATGGGAAAGAACTCCCAGAAAGCTTCCCCAGGACGTGGTGAGCTACATGCTGGCCTTCCGGAGCCAAATGGCTAAGTTGTGGAAGCAAGCTTCTGACAACTTGGAAGCCAGCCAAGCAGTGATGAAGGCGTGGTATGACCACAATGCTCACCCGGTGGAGTTGGAGCCTGGCCAGAAGGTGTGGGTGATCGAACCAGGAGAGCTTAGCGCCCTCCAGGATCGCTGGTCAGGACCCTTTGAGGTGTTGGAGAAGAAGGGTAAGGCTACCTACTTGGTGGACCTAAAGACCCCTCGTCAGCCCCTACGGGTGCTGCATGCCAACCGCCTCAAACCCCACCATGAGAGGCCCGAAGTCATATTGTTAATGGTGACTGATGGAGCAGAGGACGTGGAAAGCGAGCCTCTCCCCGACTTATTTGCGTCTCAAGAGAAGGATGGGTTGGTGGAGGGAGTGATTCTCTGCCCGTCCCTAACTCCTGAACAGCAGGAGGACTGCCGCCAGGTCCTGGGGCAGTACTCTTCGTTGTTCTCCCTTGTTCCGGGTAGGACTCACCTGTGCGTCCATGACGTGGACACAGGAGACAGCCCACCTGTGAAGTCAAAGATCTACCGGATGACAGACAAGGTGAAGGCCAGCATTCACAGTGAAGTCACTAAGATGCTGGAGCTAGGAGTGATTGAACCTTCCAGCAGCCCCTGGTCCAGTCCGGTGGTACTAGTACCAAAAGCTGCACCACCGGGGGCCCAACCGGAACTGAGGTTCTGTGTGGACTACCGGGGACTGAACTCAGTAACCAAGACTGATGCTCATCCGATCCCGAGGGCGGATGAACTGATTGACCGGCTGGGAGCTGCCCAATATTTGAGTACCTTTGACCTTACTTCTGGGTACTGGCAGATCTCTCTGACTGATGGAGCTACGGAAAGGTCAGCCTTCTCCACGCCCAAGGGCCACTACCAGTTCTGCGTGATGCCCTTTGGGCTCAAGAACGCACCTGCCACGTTTCAGCGTCTGGTGAACCAGATCCTCACTGGAATGGAGAGTTTCTCTGCTGCTTATCTGGACGACATTGCCGTCTTCAGTAACAGCTGGGAGGATCACTTGCGTCACCTGCAAGCTGTTCTCCAGGCCCTGAAACACGCTGGTTTAACGATCAAGGCCAGTAAATGCCAGATCGGGCAGGGGTCGGTAGTGTACCTTGGACACTTGGTGGGTAGGGGAGCGGTGCAACCCCTCCAGGCGAAAATCGAGGCTATCATGGCCTGGGAACCCCCCAAGACTCAGACTGAGGTCCGAGCTTTTCTGGGCCTCACCGGATATTACCGCCGCTTCGTGAAGGGGTATGGGACCATTGTGGCCCCCCTCACGGAGCTTACGTCCAAGAAACAACCTCGACGGGTAGTCTGGACGGAGGCTTGTCAGCAGGCCTTTGTGAAACTGAAGCAAGCCATGTGCGAGGCCCCGGTCTTAAGGGCCCCAGATTTTTCCAAGGAGTTCATTGTCCAGACAGATGCCTCGGAACATGGCATTGGGGCAGTGTTATCGCAACTCAATGAAGAGGGTCTGGATCAACCCGTGGTCTTCCTATTCCGGAGACTACTTCCCAGGGAACAGAAGTGGAGTGCAATAGAGCGTGAAGCCTTTGCAGTGGTATGGGCTCTGAAGAAGTTGCGGCCATACCTGTTTGGCTCGCACTTCCTAGTTCAGACCGACCACAAACCCCTTCGTTGGCTGATGCAGAAGAAGGGGGAGAATCCCAAGTTGCTAAGGTGTTCTATCTCCCTACAGGGAATGGACTTTCAGGTGGAACATCGGCCTGGAGTGGACCACGCCAATGCAGACGGTCTCTCAAGGTATTTCCGCCTTAGTGATGAGAACTCCCAAGGGGTTGGGTAGCTCTCCCCACTTTCAGCTGGGGGGGACGCGTGTTAGACCTGTCAGCCCTTTGGGTGGTCCCTCCTCATCATTATTTATTTTGTCCCACTTTTGCCTCAAACCCTGTTATAATTTTTCCTTTTTGGGAACCACCAGACTTTTTAGTGTTGATGCAGGGTCAGGGAGCCATTTTCCCTACCCCTGGAACTTCTGTCTGAGGGCCTGAGACACAAAATGGTGGCCACCTGTGACATCACCAGAACCCACTGGAGGTTTCTAGAACCTTCTGTAACATTCTAGAACCCTGTGACAGTGGGAGGCAGTTTAGAATGTTGGGAGGCCATCTCAGAGTGGCAGTTGGCAACTGACTGGAGAAGAGAGAGGACAGAGATAGAAGGAGGTCGGAGTAAGGCAGCAGAGGTGGAAACCAGTGCTTGGAGTGGGGTCCAGAAACCCACCCTTGATGCTAGTCTCTACTGACCAAGCCCAACCTAGAGCCCTGTGTGGGATCAAGACCAGAAGAACCATCTTAAAGGACTGAAAATTTGGAACAGGCCTTAAAGAAGAAGAACAGCAAGTTCCTGACCTGTTCAGCAGTGTCCTCCTGGAGTCCTGACGTCGAGAAGCCTGGAGACCTGGGGCCTGAGGTCGAGAAGCGGCGCTGACAGAAAGCAGACGTCGTACCCGGAGCCGCCAGAGGTCGAGTGAGGGCACCGACGGAGGTCGTGGAGAGGCACCGGAGGTCGAGTAAGGAGTCACCCGAGGTCGGGTGAGGGCGCCGACGGAGATCGTGGAGAGGCGCCGGAGGTCGAGTGGAGAGTCACCCGAGGTCGAGGTGAGGGTGCCGACGGAGATCGTGGAGAGGCGCCGGAGGTCGAGTGGAGAGTCACCTGAGGTCGAGGTGAGGGCATCGACGGGGGAGTGAAGTCCGCCCACCGGAGTCGCCGGAAACTGAGGTGAAGCGCGCCGGAGGTCGGGAGTGGAGATCGCACTCCGGAGACACCAGGAAGTGGGGAGTCCGAGTCCCTGTGACGCCGGAAGGCGACATCGAGTCGAGACCGCCCCGCGACATCGAGTCGAGACCGCCCAGCGACATCGAGTCGAGACCGCCCAGCGACATCAAGTCGAGACCACCCAGCGACATCAATCCGGAGCCGCCTCACGGCGTCGACACGGCGCCGAGCGGAGCCGATCATCGTGAAAAGGACAGTAAGTGGTAGAGGGGGCATCTGAGGCCCTGTGGAGCCCTAAAAGACCGTCCTAGAGGCTAAAGGGGTGTTAGAACCAGCCTGAGAGTGCCAGGGGTGAACTGAGACTGGTACAGTGACCTCCATAAAGGGTTGTGTGGTTTGGAGGGCCAGATCTTTAGGTTACTCTTGTTCTACCTCAGCTTAGGCCCCATCCTTGATCAATCTAGGTGGGTCACCCCCATGCCATCCAAGTGTCCTTAAGTTGTGTATGGGCAAAGTAAGACCAAGTGACCTCATGGAAATGTTTTGAACTGTAACTGTCATTGATTGTTTTACCTTATTTATTGAGGTGCTTTATTTATTGTCATCCACTAATTTATTCCTGCACTATATTTATTGTCTGACTGTATTTATTTGCCATCTGTATTTATTGCCCATCTATTTATTCTGTGCTAAATGAGGACCTGAACCTATTTATTGAAATTGCAAAACAGTATTATTTATTTGACCTGCTCTTTTGAAGGAAAACCTTATTGTATTGTATTTATGTAATGAAACCTGCAACTAAGAGAAAATAAGATAAAGACATATATATTTTCAACTTGACTTGCATTATTTTTACGGTGTAGTGTCGTTTTTGGAACGGATGAACGCATGGTTATTGTGAGGGTGTGACGTACGCTTAGCACGGTGCCTGACCCCAACCGCTCGAGCCAAGCTACCATGGTGCTGGGAACCTGGTGACTGCTAACCCGGTTGCCCGGTTTCCAACAGTCTGGCAACAATTTAATGGTTTTCTGAGGGTTGTATGGTACAAGCCGCCTTCTGTGAACATATCCTTATTGGAAACAGGGACTATTCCTAATTGTATTCTTGTGGTGTTTGTCCGAGTTGGATAGTAAATATGTTTCTGACTCGGTTGGGTTACTTTATATGCTACAAGTCTCTTTCTTTAGTTTCTGTTCAGAAAAATGTAATCTATTGAATTTTAGCTCTGAAGTCTGAAGCTTCATTAATGGTCACACACCTACCCAATGCAATTGTTGACAACGTGATAGTCATCTGTACGAGTGATGTCAAACCTCTCGACACATGCCTCCCTGCTGAGCAGTTTGCTATTCTCAAATAATTCTCCTAGTAGGGGTAGATCATGGGATTTCCATCTGCTGAAGCCTGTCTCTTTTTTTGTCAAGGCCTGAAATCAGGGTTCAGGACTAGTGATGTCAATGCTGAGGGAAATGTGTCTTTATTATATGTGGCTATTTGGTTACAGTATTCAGCGTAACAGACATGCAGGAAAGCAGGTCCAGATAATGGGGTCTCTGTTTGCAGGGCAGCCAGTCAAGGTAATGCAAGGGGTTGGAGGTGCAATCTTACTTCAAGATCACCCATGGTTCTGTGTACCAACGGTTGGCCAAGTCTGGGGCTCATCGTAATGTATGCGTATTAGTAGTGTGTGATATTGGGAAATCCCAAGCCTCCTTCTATTGTACCTATTAGAGACATGGTAAAATTTTCATTTTAATACTCATGAGCCTGTCTAGCCATGAGATTTGAAGCTTGCCCCGTCTGGGTAAGTTTTTTTATTAATCAGTCACACAAAGGTGAGGGGAGGAATGCTTGCAAAATGTTTAACCACTGGCTCAGGGTAGCATTCCATCGTTTTTCACCCACGTTACAACTTTAGACAAAGGCACACCTAATGCAAATGTGTGCCGCTCCAAAAGGGAACACAAGCAACCTCAGACCGGTTTCGGCCTTCATAGCCCTCATCAGTGAAGTATAGCTTGGGTTCTATGGTAGAGTGAGCAAGAGACCCATGTCTAGGCATATCCTTAGCCACTTAGGGCATAACATCAATCACACAAAATATGATGGTAGGGATGCTTGCAAAAAGAATAATCACTGGCTGTCATTTGGTGTAGCATTTTAATCCATAATATTGTACCCACTGTCTCCACTTCTGGTGCGGTATTAAGTCAACTCTGAGCCACACAGCGTCTTCTAGCACCACGTAGGAATATTGCTGAGTGATGAATGATTAGTAAGATAGAGTTCACATTAGAAAGAGTTTTACTGAAGGTAACTTGTAAGGTAACCATAAAATCTTGAATTTGTGCACTGATATCCAGAGAGACTGGAGCTTCCACTGTTACTTTTGTAGAGATCTCATCTTCTTTTGGGAAGTTAAATGGCTGATGATGATGAAGAAACTTGTAGAACTTTGGCCGAATCATTTATAAAAATATATAAATAATTTCTTTCTTGCATCTGTATAGCTAAGACAATATTAGACTTTTGCTACTGTTTATGGTGTGGTGGTTTGGTATTAACCAGTTTAGAGATGCCCTTTGTTCTGTTACTTATTTCTACAGAAGCGAGCTATCAAAAATAGTGGTTACACCCTTTTCATACATGTCGGCAAGTATGCGTTTTTGTTAGTTCAAATTTACAAAATGAGGAGGTGCTACATCTCCTTCAGATCTTTTCACATCTCGAATTAGTGGGTTGACCCATTTTTCTTAGCCAGTGGTTTGGGCACAGGGGTCACATTATTCCAAGGTCTTACCATTCTTAATGGGGTGAGTAGTGATGTTCACCTAATTCCCAAATCTAGGTTGTGATCAGCAACATGAGTAGCATGGTGTAAATATAGCCTGGAGGACATTACTTTCTTCTCATAAAATGAAGCTCCCACCTCCTAACTGTATTTACCCTCGTTGTCATTAATGCATTCATCAGTTCTCCCAAGCCCTTTTCAAAAAGATCCTAATTGATTTTCAATAATTTCTATATGATTGTGAATCACAGGGAGAGACATTGACCTATATATATCTCATTAACAAACTAGGATATCCATTTCATTAGGATTCTTTGGATTTTAAATAGTTCATATTCATTGATGCCTTCTTTCTCTGCTCTATGATAGTCTTTTAGTATTTCCCACGTTTCCTCCTCTTTGTGGTCTTTTAATTTCTCTCTTTTTCCTGCTATTCAGTTATTTCCCTCCATTTTCATGCTTTAAATTATTGTTTCCCTCTTCAGCTTCTGTTACTATGTTCATCTTGCAATTTTTACCTCTTGTTTGTCCTGTCTTTTAATTTAAACCCTTTTTTGCCCTAGTACGGGGTCTTGCCTTCTTTCAATTCTCTGTGGTTCTTTCACTGTTTGATCTTTCTTTCCACCGTCGTTGTTCATTGCCTCCTCTTTCCAGTCATAATGGCCATCATTTAATATTTCATCCTCTTGTTTAACTTCGCTTTGTAGGACAGTGATGGAGAAAGATCCTGGCACCCTTCCTTACTACACAGGGCCTTACCCTTCTACGTGGGCGATGGAGTTATGGAACCCAGAGTCTACTTTTCTGAAGGTTCTTGTGCGTCGGCCGAAGAGGGATTTCATGGACATTGAGTCCCACTTTCACCAAACCATGTCCAAAGACTTGGTTCTGATCTGCAGAATATACAGAATCCAAAACAGATTCCTCTGGCGGAAATACTCCTGGTGAGAGGGAAACAAATGTGTTCTGGATGCTTGCACTAGTATGGATACTATTCATCATTACCCTTGCATACTGGTGTGTGATCTATAGCATTGCACTAGCAAGCAACTATGTGAATACGTGAACTAGCATGCTGTTGCCTGAATGCTTGCATTAGTACTCTGGTGTTGGTTATACTTGCCTTGCATTTAGACACTACTCTCAACGTTGGCAGCAGGCATTTGTATTTGAATGTTATCACAAGCAGCACTATGATGGTCCTTATGCACTTGTGTGATTGCATACACTAATACAGTTACTTGCTGGCACAGTGTTGGGGTATGAATGCTGGCATTGATGTGTATATGAAAGTGAGTGCTTGTTTCCTGTTATGAGAATAAATAGCTTAGTGCACTGGTGTAAAAATTAAGGCATGTGCTTGTGTTCCTCCTGTCAATCACCCACACCATCAAGGACAACCTGTAAAACAAACTACTTACACTTCCATCCAGTGAGCTCTATAGTGGTAGCTCAAAGACAGGTTCTCCCCGACCAAATACATTCCCCATGTTTAGCGACTGTGCCACTCAAACCATACCCCTCTTTACATATGGGGATTTATTCCATTGACTTCATTGCTACCTTATATTCATGGAAAAAGTTGACATTACCAGACCTTGTTTCCAGGTAGTTTGTGAATTCAGAGTATAGTACAATAAAGAAATATATTTGCTCAAAATAACAACACACTAAAATGCATTATAACAGAAGCAGAAGAAAAGGTAAATATAAAATTGGAACATTATCTGCAGTTACCTTGTGTAGCTGTTGTAGCATACCATGATGGTATTTGTTGAGTTGACTCTTGGTAAAGAATGGGGACTGATGTTTCAAGCTGGTAAACATTTCATAGACATGTTTTTTGCTGAGTCAAACCCATGGCCATATGTATCATTGCATTGGTCGCAAATTGTGACACGTGTGAAATTTTGCAAACCAACTTATGTACTGATAGGCTGGCCTGCAAAATTCTGAATCAGATTTGAGTTACAAATTGACCCACCTAATTGTCATTAGGTAGGTCACGATTGGCCACAATCACAGTGATGGTGGTCTGCAAGGGTCATCAGACTGCCATGTCGGTGATTTAAAAGAAAAAAGAAAAAAACTTTTTTTAAAACATTTTTTATTTAAAGTTTCTCTGTAACTTGGCAGCTGTCCAAAGGGGACCTCTTCCTTGTTGTGAAGGTGATACCACCCCCAACTTAGAGATGGTAACCTTTCAGTGGTTTGCCCTTGAAATTTCAGCAGCAAACCATTGATACATATGATGCAGCTTTGTAGTTTGGAAGGGAGGCCAACACATCTGTTCCATTTTGGTATGCCCAATCGCATTTTAGAAGTTGTTAAAAGTTCACCTAGTCCTAAAATGGCATAAAATGGCTATAAACAATCTATTTTGCTGTTGCATTTGCTCAAATTTTGCTAATCGGAGCATTTACAAATGGTTAGTACATCTGGCTCCCAGTTTTTAGGTCTCACCTGAGCCAGCGAATGCGCTGTCTCAAGCGAGACATTTAGTAAGCGGGTTTTGGAAGTGCTACCCAGAGGCAGCCTGCCACCAGCTTGCTGTTACGCGCAGCCGCCAGCTTTCAACACCCGAGGCGCCATCTGGACCCTGATTACTTTCACTTTTGCCGCTCGCATGTTTGCTGTCGTGCGCGCGCACCCCTGCTTTCATTTCCTTCTCTCTCCTTGTTGTCCTCTTTTTCTTTTCCCCCTTACACCCCATCTCCGACCAGTATGTCTCTTTCTTAATTTACACCTCTCTTTCACCTCCATTGTGCTTTCTCTTTTCGAGTTTGACTCTCCGTAGCTTTCACCGTCTTCCGGTGTCTTCAGTTTCCATGTAACATTAATACTCATGATCTACTCCCTCAGAGTCCTACACAGGCAATCCCCGTTCAGACCAGGAATTTTGGCAAAAATGAGTCTATTGAATACTTTTTCTTCCCCGCATTAATGTTAATAATGTGACATGAATGGATCCAGCTACCAAAACATTAAAACAACATGGAAAACTCATATAGCATTGCAATTAGCCCAGGCTGGTAACGCCCCTGAAATTTTGCATCAAATCCTTCAGTCCTTCATCAGCCCTAAGGTCTGTGAAAGTTCTGAGGCCCCGTCCCAATAAATCCTCAGCTGATAGAGTACTTCCCCACACTTATATCAGCAGAGGTTGAACTATCGATCTATAAGATAAAATCTTGATCCCATTCAGACCTCATCCCTGCTAAAGTTATCCCTCCCTTGGCCAATCATCTGTCTCCCTCGATTCAATCTCTCATTAATCTCTCCCTGAGAGAAGGCCATGTACTGTTAGAATGGAAAGTTGCACAGGTCAGACCGATCCGCAAGAACACTAAACTCCCCTGGACGGATCTCTCCAACCTCCGCCCTATTTTGCTCCTTCCGTTTCTGAGCAAATTAATGGAGAAACACGTCAACACTCATCTCTCTAATCATGTCGAACTCACGGGCTGCTTAGACCCCTCCCAGTTCGGCTTTAGGCCCAAATACAGCACCGAATCAGCACTAGTGGTCACGGATAACATCAGGATGATCCTAGATAAGGACAATTCTATGATTCTGGTGCTGTTGGATCTATCTGCCGCTTTGACACAGTATCACATCCTATATTGCTCTGAAGACTAAAGGAGATCGGACGAAGAAAATCGGCCTTACAATGGATGACAAGCTTTTTATCAGCTCGCTCCCAGATTGTCAACTTAGGCCCGTATCGTTCGGCCCCAACAGAACTGTCCAAGGGAGTTCCTCAGGGCTCATGTTTGAGCCCTACGCTGTTTAACATCTATGTCGCTCCTTTGCCCAATCTTCTGAGGACGTAGGGGTTTATCCCCATATCCTATGCCAACAACACTCAGTTGCTCTTTCCATTCGACAAATGTACTTCTTCTGTGCAGTCGACCTTCTCTAATGGTATGAGAGCTATCTCCCACTGGATGAAGAGTAATTTCCTCCAGTGCAATGTGGGAAAAACAGAGTTTATGCTCTTCGGAGAAGCCCCGTCCTTATGGATGCCAGAATGGTGGCCGATTGATCTAGGCCCTCATCCTGCCCCCAAGCTGACAGTTAAAAACTTGGGTATTCGTTCGGACCAAGCCCTGACTTTGAAGGAGCATGCTGCTCAGACTGCAGGTTCCTGTTTCCACACAATAGGCCTGCTTCGTCGAGTCTTCCCTCTGCTCCCTGACTCAACCCGGAAAACTTTAGTTCAAGCACTTGTATTAAGCCGTCTGGAGTACTGTAACGGCCTGCTGATCTCCGCTAATGATGACCCGCTCAGCAGACTGCAGGTAGTCCGGAACACGGCGGAGCGACTGGTCCTCAATGCTCCTCCTAGGACTCCTTCCCGCCCTCTTCTTATGCAGCTGCATTGGCTTTCTATCAGCCAACGGGTAAGATTTAAGATCAGCTGCATTATCCACAAGTCACTGCTTAATTTAGGCCCCTCTTACCTCTCGGAGAAATTCACGCCCTATGTACCTTCCAGATCTCTTTGCTCGGTGCCAAACATCTCCTGGTGGTACCTCGAGTAAGAAAGGCTAGATTGGGAGGAAGAGCCCTCTCCCATCTTGGTCCTCGATATTGGAACAAGCTTCTCATACTTTTGAGACAATGCACCGATCACTTACAATATAGGAAGCTGCTTAAGACCACTCTTTTCAACACCTGATTCTGCTCTCGCTGCAATACATCCTCACGGTCCGTCCTAAGCGCAGAGATACTCCTTCGGGGGTTGATTCTAGCACTATATAAGTAATTAAATAAATAAATAGTCTATTGTGAGAGTGTCCTTATAAATAGCAAAGTTCTGGATAAGTTGTAATACATTGACAACTGAATGGGGGTTAGGAGCACACTTCCTCACAGTCCCAGCACAGTTCACCCCTTAGCATCCTGGTAAATGCAGTACACAGTTCATGCTTACTTGAAAATTAGCTGGAGTTTTAGAGAGCAAAGCAACCCCAGATGCTTTTTCTTTGCTATTTAATACTGCTGCCATCTACTGATGAAGGGCTGAACCCAGCAACACTTGTCTAGAGATATACAGCAATGTCTGCACCAAATGTGGTGAAAAACTCCAGCTAATTTTCAAGTAAGCATGAACTGTGTACTGCATTTACCAACAAAGTAAGAAGACATTAGGAAAGACTAAAAGTGATGTGCACGAGTTGTTGCAAGTGGAATAAAACAATGAAGAAGCAATTTAAAAGAAGAAACGATTTGATTTTACGGATTTTCGATAAATGGAAGCAACAGTTTTTCACCACAGAGTTGCTATGAAAAACTCAATGACGAGACAAAAATGATTCCAAAGTTTCGAGCTGAAGGAAAAAAACAGGATCAGAATCGAGGAAATGGAGGGAGAAGGGAAGTTAGTTAGAGGGCAGTAAAGTGATAAATAGATCGGATAATATTAAATATAGAAGTGCAAATTAATAGAGAACATGGAAGATAAAACAAGACTATAAATGGAGAACAGAAATGGGCCAAGCACCAAGTCGTGGGTCACATGATGGAGCACCCTATAGGATGAGGATAGCGCCCCTTTCCAGGAGACAGGAGCCGTCAATAACATGAGATCAGAACAATTTAATAACAGCAACACCAAAATCCAGAGTTTAGAAAAAGAGTGAATAAGAAAAGAGTGATCCACCATGTCGGAGGCAGCAGAAAATCAAGAAGGATAGGAATGGAATTCTGTTTATTGTTTTGACCATGTACCCTATAATTGTTAGTATGTTACAAAGAAACTGAAGGTACTTATATGTGTGGATGATGGTAGCAGTGGCGGCTTCTCATGGGAGTGCTGCCGGGCGGTGAGGCGGGGGAGGGGTAAGGTGGGGGTAGAAAACTCCAGCATTAGGCAGGAGTTCAGTTCATAAATAAAACACATTTCATTGTGTGCGCTGCAATGCAGCACACGCAATGAAATCCGTTTTCTTTCTTTATTTATTTATTAACTGAACTCTGTTTCGGCCTTATGCCAGACTTTACTAGCCCCCACCCTGCCCTCCCACCACCCCGCAGCACCCCCACGAGGAGCCGCCACTGGGTGGTAGACCATAACGTGTGCACTGCTTAGTAGATCATAATCTCAACTAACTCACACTGAGGGCTTCCCTATATGCCCATCCCTGTTTATCCTACCACACTGACTGGTTGTCCAGGTAACAAGAGTCGCTCATAGTCACTACCTTGTGGGCCGTATCACGTAAAGTCAGGAATGGGGGGCGATAATTTATGACAGAGCCTTTGCTACAGTTTCTACGTGACTGGTTTGTAAAATGCTTAAAGAGCTGCAGCAACACTAATCACCTAAGAGTGTGGTAAATGGATGCTTGTCACAGGGCCTTCCAAGCCATGTGCTGCTTTTGGCTGGAAATCTAGCAGCATTTGTTGACAAGTAAACAACTGAACATGACATGATAACATAATCAAAGCAATATAAGTGCACAATTAAAACCAAACAGGGCAGTACACAATCAAACACACAACAACCGAAGTACAAAACAACATAATCAATCTGCAGTAATGCAGCATAAAAGCACAGCAGCACAGAGAACAGAATGTATCACCACAACGAATCCTGGTTTCATAATACAGTGCTAAAAGGTGTTTTGAGCAAGCACTGCCTTAACACTATGACACTAAATATTGCCAGTCAGAAATGTTTTCTGATCTATTCCCTCGAGCTAAAAACACCCATCAAGGTATAAGGAAGCAAGCTGCATTAGATGTGTAAAAGAAAATACAAGCACTCGGGATAACGCATAGACATTTAACATGCTTTTAAAGTACAAATAGCCAGCATGTATTCAAAATAAGCAAGACAGATACAATTTTTACAGACCAGCGCTTTGTCCTCGGTCCGCTGTAGTGTATAATGGTAAAATCCATAGAAGTTGGTGCTCCATTTATAAACGTATTCCCTTGCAAGTGAATGCAATAGAGGACAAATGACAGAAATAGACCTCCATTCTGATGGAGACTTCTGCAGATTCCTCCACTGTTGAATGTTCCCCAGGAATCAGACTGGGTCCAGGAGCCTTTTCTATGTACTTCTGTCCGCCGAAAGGTGGTGCCAAGAAGCTCCGCACTGACGCTCCTCTGCTCTGGAACTGGTGTGCAGGACCCATAAATGCGCCACTCCCACCTGTTGTCAATTCTTTCTTTGTGCACCACCAGACGAAGACCTGGAGCTTCCTCTCCTCTCTCAGAGACACTTTTACCTTGATTTCCGCAACTTTCTCAAGTGTTCAAGGGATATCACCCCCTAAACAACAAATTTCAAACCCTGTAGGAACTTTCCAAACATATGTCTGTGACGGTTCCCCAACAGGTATGTCTGTGGTGTCGGGGTAGAGCAATGATTGCACGTCACTGAACCCCTGAAGGCCATCATGGAATGTGAGTTGAAACTTTGTTGCCAGGCATAGGATAAGCCAGCTCTCGGACTGCTCCAAGTCCTGCTTTGTGTCCAGGCTCTGGAGTAGGATATCAATTCCCAGTGGCCCAACATCAAGAGAGACTCCCCAACCTGGTGCAGATTTCGTGGGGGGGGGGTCAGGGGGGACTGCGAAAGATCTGCAGTCATGGCTATTAAGCCGTGATTGGGTCAGCGCCTACCCCTCTTCCTTCCCTACCCAGAACTGACAGTGGTGACCAACGCATTATTTCTGGGCTGGGGTAGCCACCTGGCAGAGCGAGAGATCGGAAGCTTCTGGCCTCTGGCAGAGTATTGGCTCAATATCAACCTTCTGGAGCTGAGGGCCATCCATTTGGCGATAAAAAGCCTTCCAGCAGTCCATCAAGCAAAGGCTAGTACAGGTGCTTATGGAAAAGACCACCAGCAAGTGGTACTGCAACAAACAAAGCAGGGTGGGGTCATGGTCCCAGTCCCCTGTGGCTCGCACCTCTAAAACCTGCTGGTGAGGGAGCTGGTTTCCACTAGACTTACTCTGGAACTTCTGGTCGATGGCTCTTTGTTGACTGCTTGTAAGTGTGGAAGGGAGAGAAATCATTAGCCAATTATACATTCCTCTCACTCATAATGCTAAAGGAACACAGACTCCTGATCCAAATTAAGTACATTTATTATAAAGCCAAGAAAAGTTGGACATACAAACATCTCAAGACGAGAGTGTAAAGGTACATGGGCACTAATACAAAACCAATCCTACAAGAGAAATGTAGGCAGTGCAACATGCACAGAGTTGCCAATTCAAGTACCAACATAGAGATAATTATCGCACCAACATCAAGTGCCCCCTTCATTGGCAAAACGTATACAAAAGCATTAGTCTGTCCCTACACTACTGCTAGCATGACATCCCTACTTAACATTTCCCCAGGCAAGTCTCCAGAAAGGTGTCAGCACATGAAGTCTCCCTAAGAAGCACCCTCGCGTTGAATGGGTCGAATAGCATAAAGCTACGGAGCTCGTTTTAAGATGCTCTCCTCTCTCCAGGTAAGGCAGAAGTCCCCTGGACTCTGTCCCTAACCCCAATACAAAAGTCAAAAATCGCACCCCACACTCATGAAACCCCTCTTTGCAGGTAACTTTTCATGAGGCAATGGTGCTTCCAGGCTCTTGCTCGATGACCTTGGTTCTCAGGCCTTCTCTAACGAGAAACACCTTCTACATTATCAGCAGCACAGTTCAAAGGCATGCTCTACTCCCTATGTCTGTCTAGCTCCTGAAATAAAGAAGTTATTCTAACTCATGAGGTTGAATTCTTGCACCTGCAACCGAGATGTGAAGAGAGGAGAATTCCACATGAATTCTATTAGCAACCTTCTAGGTGAGAGCGAACAGGTAGAAACGAAAGTTATGCCTACCAAGTTTGGCTAACATAGAAACAATACACAGTTGCCTGATCAGCTTTCTTTGTGTAAGTCATCGTTTTTTAAAGGGCTACAGCACGTTTACTCCCTTCTCCTTTTGTGATACCCCAGTGGGACTTCTATCTCATCCTCATTTATCTGATGTGCTCTCCAGTCGAGCTGTTCCATGCAGATCCTTGTCAATAAGATCTGTCTCTATGGCATCACCTCAGCACGGTATGTGAGTGAGCTACAGGTTCGGTGTGTTAATCCACCATACTCCACCTTTTTCCCAAACAAGCTGGTCATGCGCACTAGGGCATTCTTTCTGCAGAAGGTTATATTGCCGTTTGGTCGAACTATCACCCTGCTGGTGTTCTAAGCTCTTCCTAACCCCTTTAAGGATCTGAGCTCTTACAGAAATCATACCAAAGAACACTAAATAGACAACCAGCTCTTTTTTGGGTTTGCTGGCTTGAAAAAGGCCAAAGCTGTTCACAAGCACACCATCTTCCGCTGAATTGAACTCGGTATTAAGATCTGCTCCACATTGGCAAAGAAACAGCTTCCAGAATGACTGCTGTCTCATTTTACAAGGGCCAAAGCTGCTACCACTGCATTTTTACGCTGAGTCCCTGTCCTAGGCGTTTGCCAGGCCACTACGAGAACATTCCTCCATACTTTCTCAAAGCACTATCATCTGGACAGCAAGGTTCGTCAAAAGGGGCACTTTGCCCGCTCTGTCCAGCAGGACTTGCTGTTTTGAGTCGATCCACAGACCCACCTCCAGTTACGTACTGCTTTGGTATCTATTCAAAAGATAAGGAACTACAGCTAGGAGTCTCTCAAAAGAACAAGTCACTTACCTTCCATTATACTCTTTCCTGTAAAGAATTTGTCTAGCTGCTGATTCTTCACCAACCTGCCCAGCCTCCTCATTCTGTGATTGAACTATACACATTAATAAGAGTCTTGGAACCTGCTCACTAATGTATTAATTTGCTTTTGGGCCTCAATGTCTACGGGCGCGAACAGTCGCGAAAGCAATTGACAGCACACAGGAGTGGTGGTTTTACGGCCCGCTCATTATTTCCAGAGCAGAACAGCATCAGTGCGGAGGCACATGGCACCACCTTCTGGCACACAGAGGTACTAACTAAAAGTTTCTGTATCCAGTCTGACACTTGGGAAATATTCAAAATGTGAGGTATCTGCGGCTAGATAGTCTCTACCAGAAGATTTGTTATTTGTATTCAATTAGCACTAACAACCTTTGTTATGGCATTGAAGCACATTCAATATCAGAGAGCCCATCTCATGAGGATCTGGGAAATCTATCATTAGGACTGGAGGGACATCATTTGATAGCCCATTCTGTTTTGTTGTTTTTTGTGTGGTTATTGGAGTGTGAGATCAGTGTTAAGTTTTTGTTAATGGTTTGCGTGAGGTATTTTAAGAATAAAGTCAGTTTGATCTTGGAAGATCATTTGTGTTCCTTCCTTTGTCTTGGTGGGTGGGCCGAAAGATTTCTCTGTTTTTTTCTCAGTTGTGGTAAGCTATCCATTGGTAGACTTAATTGTGGTGTTTTCCATATATGCCTCACAGTCCAGGTCAGCGCTTCGTGAGAGCTTTTCTTGAGATTCGGTGGGAATCAGAGATTATGGGCGTCAACTGTAACAGGTAATATTGTATACCACTGGGAAGAAAATACTGTTGTACTCCTTTTGGCGGTGTACTCCTTTTTTTTTTTTTTTTTTTGAAAAACCTTTATTGACATTTCAATCAATGACAAGTATGGGCCTACAACCCCCCGGGGCCGGCCGCTAAGCAGTCAGAGCAACAGAGATCTAATTTTAACACAGGCAGCACCTCGGGGAGCAGAATCTTCATGCTACTATAGTCTGGCCAGTGAACAGCGCAGGTAGGACAAAAGGATAAAAAGGGTTTTCATTTTATAATGGAAAAAGACAGAAGGATCAGGTGCCGAACAATTTCCCAACAGCGATAAGAGGCAGGCAGAATGATAAACGTAAGCAATAAACAGCAATCTATTGGATCAATGGCGCAGACACAAAAAATTCAGGATGGGGAAGAATATCATGCCCAGCTGCGCCTGCAGTCCCCTGCCCTAAAGCCCAGCGAACACCCCGGAAATTGTGGCACACATAGAAGGGCAACGATTCACAACAAAGGAGGTGTACCACGCTGACCCCAGAAAAAGAAAACAAGAAGAATCAGAGAAGAAAAAGGAGGCCATGGAAAAAAGAGATGAAAGACTAAAGAATCCCCTCCCCCAACCCCCCACCCTGCACCTCTGCAGATGAGTACGGCCCCCCCCCCCCCAGCAGTGTGCCTGTCGCCCTGGAACCAGACCCGAAATATAGAAGAAACAGGGAAAGAGGAGTAAGAAAAGAACCCCACCAGAAGGGGGGGTAGAGAGAATATTAATAAACTGGAGGAGGGCCTTCAAAACATGCCCCCGGCGTCTCCCTCCCGCACATTATGTTTCCCCCAAAGCAAACAATTAAGCAACACAAAATCGACCATGTCAAAGAAAGATGGGGAGCATTTTGCACCTACTATACCGACAGTTATACCATGAGAGCACGCAACCCCGAGCCCGCCCGCCTATTAGCCGACCACCACTGAAAGATCATTCTTATCCTTGGCCACTCTTGGCAAATCCGCCCATGCATACCCCTCGACCCGGCGCCATGTCCAATGCTACACGGTAAAGGAGCATCCAAAAACGACCAGGAAGCGACGCACCCCGGTGGGGTGGAAGTCTCTGAGTACCAACCCAGTCAGCATTATGGAGGAACGTCTTTCCCAGTGCTGCCCCAGGATCTGCACTGCACACAAGGTCCAGGAAGGCGGCATCAGCCAGAGTAGACAACCGTTGCTTGAGTTTTCCCAGGGTCGCCGGAGGCCGCACACCGGACAAGGCCACCCCCCCCCACTCAGGTCCAATACCTCCGGGACAGATCAGACCCACAGCCAGCCGATCACACAATAGTAGACTGTCCGGAGTTTCCAGCTGGTCACTAGGCACAGGGGTGGCCCCGACATTGTCATCCTGAGTGCAGTGCAGGAAGTCCCTGTGTATCGGAGGACAGGCGGGCCGCAACTGTCCCAACGCTAATGCCACACCATCAAGCCTACTCCCCAATACCCAAACGCCATGAAGCAAGGTGGAATGAAGGGCACCGAGAGCCTCGAGAAGGTCACAGTACCCCAGGACAGCTCTCTGCGATCGCTCCGCTACGCTCCCCAGAGTCGCACACTCCCGATCCTGCTGTGACCTGGTGGACAGGATGGTAGACTTCATCGTGACAAGATGGCCGCCGGGTAGGTCCAACCTGTATTGGGACCGGGACCCAGGGGCAAGCGCATCAAGGTCCATGTCGCTGGCAAGCAGGGTTCCGGAGGCAGACCAAAAATGTATCCGTTATGTAGTCACAGGCAACAGTCGTCCCCACCACGGACCCGCGCCCGCGAAAATCCGGGAGCAGCCCGCAGGAATCAGGGCGAGTTACAAGCGGCGTTCGGGCAGCTCACCGTCGAAGGCAGAGGCAATCACCGGAGAGGCGTGGAACTGCCACCCCGGGCATGCACTTGTTCCGCTCCGCTTAGTGGTAGGAGGCGACCACGGCGAAATGTAGGCCGATAGTCGCACCGATCCGGCAGTCCGACTCCACCCAGTCCCCAAAGGCCGCTGTTGTTAAACTGCCACCCGGCCAAGGTGTCCACTCGAGGTCCCGGCTCCAGGGCCGCACAGGCCGCAAATTGCAAATACCCGTTTCTCCGGCGGTACAACCGCCAGAAACTTCGGAGTCACTCGATCGGTTGCCGCTCTCATTCACAAACACGGGCGCATAGCGCAGGCTGAGGATCTAATGCAGGATATCCGTGCGGGATACGGAGGTTCACGGAGCCGGGAGTCTACGCTGCCGTCCCGGTCGCCATCTTGGCTCCTCCCCCTGTGTACTCCTTTTTACCTATTCCCGCTCTCAAGGCCGCATGATACAATGCTTTTCCGCATGAAGTTGCATTAGGTTTATGTTAGTTTTATTTCTGTATTTCTAGGTGTAGGTTGGTGTGGTGCATGAGAGTCCTGTTGATGTGGCCCACTTTGCCTTGAATGTCTTTGGAGCAGAGTCATTTGCATGATGGTGAGGGTTCTTTCTAGCCTGTGCTGTAGGAATATGAGAAGTTGTAGGTGAGGATGGGACGATGGTGTGTACTGTTGTTGGATATAGAATGCTGCTGGATATCTTTCTGATAAGCCCATGTAGGATAGATACGAGTTGTTTTGGATTCTGTGGAATGAGCTATCCATAATGTACTGCTTGAGACAATTTGTGTTGAGTCTCAGGTTTCTGTGGTGGGTGGCTACAAAAATAGCTGTGCTATAAAGCAGACCTGCCTTACATGTATGTGTGATTCTTAAAGCCATGTCCTGGTGAGTGAGGAGTCATTTGTGCAGGAGAGAAGCAGGCCAGACAAAGTACAATTTTGCAGTCCTAGAAGCATCAGAGACTGCCCAGAAGAACACTCATTGTGAATAAAGTATGGTTAGGAAGGTCCAGTTAGTAGTGTCAGCAAGAACCCGGTGCTCTATACACGAAGATCCACCAAAAGTGAATTCAAAAGGAGAGGCAATGCAGGCCCTAGCAAGTGGGAGAAGATGGGTCATAAAAAGAAGTTTCATTGTTTAACCACACTTAATATCCCATCCTAGAAATGCCAGTGAAGACCATCCATATAGTTGATGTGGGTGACCTGTCTATTGCCTGTTGTTCCCCGACCACCTTGCTTCTTCCTAAAATCCCTGCCAAGTGATAAGGTGACCATCTGTTGAAGGCCGTAAGCCATGGAGAATGGAGGTATGCAAAGCCAACTGTACTTGACCTCTTGTCACCCTAAACCCGCTCAAAGTGGTATTATGAGAGGACCATAATGAGTCTTCTTGGTCCCATAGTAGGACTACAAAACCCAAAAGGCCTATACGTTTTGGGGAAACTATGTTCTATGCGAGATGGGCTTGGCAGGCATGCATATCACGTTCAGTTTGAAGGAGGACAAGCAATAGCAATGCTGACCTGAAAGGCTCAGAGGGGCTTACCTCTCTACCTCTCAGTCCTCCCCTACAATCATTCAAGATTTGCCGCAAGACCCACTAGAAGCCACCTCCCTCTCAAGTCCACTACATTGCCCTTAGTCAGGGTGCCAAATTATGCTTTCCTTTCCTTGGACTCATCCACATTCTCACCTGCGCAGGGACCACAGTTGGTTCCACCAATTCCTATGAATATCTTTCACTGCATGATGGGCTCAAAGTGCCCTGGCTGCCTTCAGATTCAGGCACATGTATGCTGTGTTTAGAATTGGGTGTACCAGTGAATTCTCAAAGGGCATCACTAGTCCAGACTGAACCAGGAGAGGCAATCAGCTTCGTTTAGGCATTAGTGGTATTTTCATACCAGTTGGTTATCACCCCCTGATGTAAACACGAGATTGCATCATTCCCACCTACCTCGACCCCAATTATTATCAAGCACTGCAACCAGAGGAGAATGGGCGGAGTGAGGAACGTTGGTTCTCAGACGGGATCAAGGAAGGATAAGGGTGACGATTCCAAGAAAAAGAGAGCCTTCCAGAAGAAACAGACTACTGTGGATTGCCAGGGATCAGTAAGCAGCTGCTCATGATTTCCATGAATTTCAGCAATTCAACTGGCCATAATGAGCAGCGGAATCTCACCTGTCAAGCCTTTTGGGATCAGAGATTTGTTGGACTACATAGTCAAAATTTCTTATGGCCACTGTCAGCTAGACAGAAGCTTACCTTTTAAAGATGAAACCCATCGAAGTGTTGATCTTGGTGATAAGAGCACCATTGATTTGTTGGCTTACTCACATTTAGCCAGCAGCCTATAATGGCCAACTTCAAAGGAACACGCAAATCATGAAGAAATCCTTGTATATTTCAAGGGAAAACTACCACACTATTAGCTCATGCATCAAGTGCTGGCATTGTAGTGAATTTCCTATTTCCCTTATAGGCTCTGCGCATTGGAATAATATACACTATAGTTGCGGCATAGGACTGAGGTCAGTATGCCTTTATCGAGTACATTAAACTTAATTACTTTGTGTGCCAGCTAGCTCAGAGGCCACTAGAAACTCCTTGAATAAACAAGAAGGGAGTAGTTTCTGGCAACCGCATAAACATGACAACTTTGTTTCCCTTAGAATCGGAACATATCTCAGAATCATGGAAACAACAGATAACAGTTTCACTCAGTCAATCGTGAATGCTTAGTTTCTTCAGAGTTACACTGAAATAGATAGACGGGCGTTTCAATAAAAGGATTTATTGAACAGTCTTGTTTCTCGTGTAAGAGATATGAGCTGCTACAATCTCAAGACAGTATGCAAGATATAATACGTACAGCGTAAGCAGTAAGAAGAAATAATACTGCAATAGCATTGTCTTTTAGTTATGGCATATATTCATATACACATACATAAATAATATAGGCTAAGAAAACCTATGTACGGACATCTAAATCGAAACACAACAGCATCTTCTTCTAAGATCAGTGAGGACCTTCCCATGAAGGGTTCAGGCAATAGCAGCTCTACTTCCATAAATGCAATTGCAATAATGTTTTGAGCTGCGGAAATACCTACAAAGATCGCAGCTGTTTCTGAACATGGCAGTTACAAGTTTGATAAAACTAAAGCAGTGGTAGCTGTTAGCATCAACACAGGTCACAGGTTAGGGAAATAGCTGCATTTAAAGTGCTCTGCATTTATCCAGCTGCCTGGATGTGCTTCATACTCATATGTGTTGGTTATAGTCTCTAGGTTTTCTAGATGACTGGGAGCTTATCCCTGCACAAGTGCAGAAGCCATTACAGTTGTAGGGTGTTTTGTTTGGGACATTATTCTGTGTTTTGGAATCCTGAGTTGCATATTGAGTGACCAGTGTGCACGCTCCATCTCATCTGTAGTGCAGGATATTTGCAAAGCTTTAGGAGTAGACTGCCACTTCCATTGCTATAAGATTACAGCAGAGAGTAGAGATGAACAATACCACCCTCAAAAAGTTGAATGACCTGATGCTTTGTGGTCAATTAGGACTGAACTAACACAGAAAACAAAGCTTAGCCCATATGAGATAGTTCTGAGATGCCCCTTGATGTTACCCTCAAACGTTCCCATCTCTGCTGCCAAGTTAGATTTACAATAGAATTATGTTGCAGTCCTTCAATATTGCATAAAACGTATGCACTGTCCCTACAGTTTCTGCTTTGAGGTTTGAACTGCATTACCTGAGTACCCAACTGAGGTCTACCAAACCCTCAAGCCTGGTTATTGGCTCCTCACCCGGGTTCATCAGAGAAAGATCTCTGTGCCGGACCGCTGCTGCTCATCACTAACATAGCCAATAAGTGTTGTGGTATGATGACATGGATCCCCTCCTCCCAATGCAATCGTACTGCACGTCACAGAGACAACTGATTTAACCCTCAGCTTGGCCCTCTGCTAGAGCTGCTCTCTTGTTCCCACCCATATGCACCTCCACAGCCCCCCATTGCTGCACCCAACTCAATCCGTCTATGTGTCTGGCCTTTTGTGTTTACCGCAGCCCTAAGTTTCTGTCCTTTGGTTGGATACATCGCTGCTGTGGATTGGGGCTGTATTAAGTCACCTGTCCGGAGCCTTTCCTACAGCGGGGCTGCTGCTCTGTGCACGAAAGTAAGTCCTTGGTGCTGTCGCTAGAGAAATATGACCAAACGATTAATATTTCATATTTTTGGATATGACTGTTGATGGCAAGAGGAGTAGTGCCTTTGATAGAGTCCCTTAGAAATAACAAAACTTGCCTTGAGCTGTTCTGTCATGCCCACTGACTACCTGAATGCCCCAGCATCTCCCTCAGTCTTTCCAAGCCCTTGAAAAATATTAAAATCCCCTTGGCCATTATGGAGTCCATTACTCATCGTGCCTTTTCTGAAGGGCTGTTCTGTGAACACCGTGAAGCAGATAACCAAAGTATTTTTGGGGCGAAAACTGAACGTAAAGTTTTAGTCTACACATTTTGATCCAATGCTCTTCAAGCACAGCCTCCCCACTAGTTTGATGTTTCACAAGTGTTGACACCAAGAAGGATACTTTCATTCTTTCTGCGGAAAGAAAGCCTACCCCTTGCTGCTTCAATAGTACGCTGGGGTCTGTCTATTTCTCTCGCTACGTCATCTCCTCTTTGAGACATTCTGCTCTGTACTCTATGGTGTAGGACAGGCCATCTGAGATATTAGATGCAGTACTCAAATTCTTGAAGTAGCTAATGCCACGGTCATTTGCCTTGGTTTGATGACAGATTAGTTAGATGCCTAGAACACCTTGCTCTGACAGAATGGAATGGCATTAGATTACCTTGCAGCAGCCAAAGAGGAGATCTGTGTGATAGTAGGTTCGAAGTTTTGTACACACATTCCCAACATTTCCGTTAGCATACTCGAGCAGATAGATCATATTAAGGATGGCGTGAAGACATTACTCAAGATTCAAAATTGATTTACTTTCAAATTGAGCGGCATCTTGTCTTGATTATCAGTGCTATTGGTGAGCTAGGGAATTAAGGTTTTTTAGACTGTGATTGCAGTCATTCTTGTTATAACAACCTTATAATGAAATGCCTCTTTTTGTTTTGTCACCCCCCAAAGTTTTGGACTGGTTCTGTTGGTTGTACTACTCTGAGAGTGCAATGAGGCCTGCTAACCCGACCTTAGTGCCAGTGCCCTGACCTTAAAAAATGTATGTTGGATTGGATTATACCCAATTGGCATAAGCTAGTATATGGTACTCAGGGCCCGAACGTTAGAGGGTCACCCCTGGGACTGCAGTGCTGGTTGTGCCACCCTGGGTGTGACACAGGTAAACCGTGGCTTCCAGTCTGCCTCTGCAGACTGGAAGGGCAGTTTTACACTTCTAACTCAACCTTACCGTTTAAAAAAATAGCAAATCACAAATCTCTCTTTCTAATATATATGTCACCCCTAAAGCAGGCCTATCGAGTTCTAAGGCAGTGTACAGTGTATTAGAAAGTGGAACATACACATTTACGTGTTCCAACAGTAAGAAAAAATGCAATTGTGGTTTTTACTGTGGAAAAATGCTTGTAGCCCCGTTGGCGAGTGCAGAGTAACAGCCCTACTAACTTCTGACTGGGTCTTCTAAAGTCGGTTTTTTAAGGTATCAAGCAAACTTGTTACATTAAGCTCAACTTGATGCTCGAGTCAAAATTAAAATAAGTTGTTGCGGTGTGCAACTTGTACGTAGTTAACACTATGTTGCCGAAGGTCTTCTGTGGCCATTCACAGTTACGCATGGGGTCTGTCCCCAATACAGCTTTCTTGACTCCCGAGGAGAGGCGTAAACTACTCCTAGGGAAAGACAAAATAGGAGCCTGCATGGGGGAGAGGTGTTACCTCTCCCTGGCTGGAAGCCACACAGGAGTTGACCCAAAAGCCAAACTTTAAAAAGGAAGCTCCCTTTGAAGGCAACTGGCAAACACTTGGTAGAGGGGCGACTCTAAAATTCTGGTAGACTGACTTGCACTAGGGACAGATAGGGGAAGCTAGTTGTCAAACCATTTTTTCTGGTGCTAGTAGCACCCTTGGTAGCCACACCTCTGGGTTGGGCTAGGGAATTTTGCACACTGAGAGTAGGGTTCTGCCAGGTTGGAAGTGGGCAGAATAGAGACTTCTGGGATAGCTAGATGCCACACTTCACACTTCTTAGGAAGTAGTCACCAAGAGAATGGGAAATTAGTTGTCCATTAACTAGTGACTATGACCTCCCCTGCTTGCATTTTCTGGGCATAAAAGGGCCACCCTGGCCCCCAGAACTCAAATCTTGTTGGACTGTAGATGAGGACTGAAGAAGGACTGCCCTGCTTCACCATTGACCCATCAAAGAGAGGATGCACCACCAATGTGCATTGCACCTGCTGTACCTGGTGGCTAGCAGGGGAAAAGGGACGTGCCCACTGTATCATGTTCATAGAGAAGACGTCTTCTGAGCCCAGCCGAAGCACGAGAGTCCAAGGGTCAGTTGACTGACTTCCTGTTCACTGTACAGGGCAACAAAAGCTGGAGAAGCCTGCTAAGGTGAGTTAGTAGCCTGGATTGCCGGATCGCTGCTACTCGCTGCCGTGTAGCCCAAGGGACCAGACCTGATGCTCAAAAGCTGCTTCTGAGTCTGCTAGACCCAGGAGAGTTGTCGAAGTGCAGGTTGGTCACCCAGAAGGCAAGTTACCATCAAAAGAAGCAAACCGCTGAAACCGCTGTACAGGGTGACTGGTAGCCCAGTGGGCGTCCTTGATCATCTCCAGCATTCTAAATCCCTGGCATCAGGACCACTCCATAGAAGTCAATTGCAAGGAGCTACTGACACTGGAACTGCACTGAAGACGGCTTTTCTTGATGAGGTAACTCTCTGTGGACCTTGCTGGTCCCCTGACTGGCTCCTGGAAATGGTTGCCTAAAGTAATTAAGCAACCGCAGTGATTCCCTAGTTGTGCTTGAAAAAATGTCTTTGTCAAATTTGTTGAAATGCCAGTGGTTGGTTGCAGTTAAGTAAAAAGCTATGATTTATTATACCTTGTAAATTCTGTATAACCGGAATCCTCTGGTGGAACTTTTTCATTTGGTGTCTAAAAATATATAAAAATCTAGTCTACGTTTATAAATTGGTGTCCGATTTCTTGTGTTTGTTTCTTCTGCAGTTGTTTTGGTGCTTTTTAAATGATTGTTCCTTTGTATAAGCCTGACTGCTCAGTGCCACAGCTACCCAAGGTTGAGCTAGAGGTTTAAAAATTAAACCTGACTGGACCTAAAGGGGTTGGTAGTGTATTACGCAGTGAGGTCACCCATTCTAATACATGCCATTTCATCACAAATCTTGTACATTTGAATTGAGATGACTATGTGCATCATTTAAAGTGCTTTCAGTAGTCAAATTTGTTATGTTAAGAGGATTTATAAAGGGCTCTGCTGCCCTAGGAATCGGGAAAATAAATTATGAGTAGAGAAAAGAGGATAAGAAAATATAATAGTAAAATAAGAGGTGTCTTCTATTTCCTAAACTGGGAAAAGCTCCCCTTTTTGAGAATGTAGAGAGGGAGCTCTCAACGGAACATGAGACTTGGCTATCTTATGTGGAGTTCAAAAATTGTCTTCGCCTGAGGCCAACAGTGGAAAATTACCCTATACACTGTGGATATTACACACTAACATCTGACTGCTTCAGAAGTCAACAAAAGGGAATTGTTAGAAATGGGGGTCTCTAGTTGGCAAGGGCTTGCACCTTTGTCCAAGTAGGGACCCTTCTTCCTAGTCAGGATAAGGGAGTTACACTCCTAAAATCACCCCTGCTCACCCCCTTGGAAGTTTGGCACGAGCAGTCAGATTTATCTTAGAGACAGTGTGTAAAGCATTTGCAAAACACCAATAGTAATAAAATGTAAGCACTACAAAAGTACACCACACCAGTTTAGAAAAATGGCCAATAATTTTATATACATAAAACAAGACCAAAACGATAAAAATCCACAATACAGTACTTAAAAATCTTCAGTTATCACAGTATCCTTGAAAAACAGTTCCTGGATGTCGATAGCTCCGTCCAGGGCTATCAGGGCGTCGTGAACAAACAAATCCAAACAGTTCTGGCTGACCGCGGCATCGCGGGTCAGCTACGGTGTCGGGAAGACCCGCAAACAGTATCTTTCAGAAATGCAGGTCGTCGATGACCTCTCGTTGTCACACGCATTGCAGGGCGATCTCCTCTCTGATGGAGTCAGGAGCGCTGGCGTTGGCAGGTGTCGGGTGCTGTGCTGCGAAGTGCAGCGGTGCGGCTTGCGGTGCCCTCAGCACACAGTGCGAACAGCGGCTCAGTGGCGGCGTCAGTTGGCATCGTCGGTAAGACCAGGGTCACAATGTGAGTTGAAGACAGTGCTCGTCACGGTGCTGGCAGGTCACGGTGCAGCAGCGGCATCATCGTTGCTGAAGCGCTGTCGTTGACTGACGAACTGGAGTCGATGGCACCGGTGTCGGTAGGATGAGAAGGTGCGTCTTATAACTTTACGAGTCTGGCGTGGAGCAGCGTTGTCGGGGATACCAAGGCGTCGTCGTGAAGTGAGGTGGTGCAGAGTGCCAGCAGGCGTCGTTGGTGAGACCAGTGTTGTGGTGCGGCTTTGAGGCGGTGCTCTCGCGGTGTTAAAGCTTCGGCATGGAGCGAGGCGGTGCAGAGTGCGGTGCCCACAGGTCGTGGTGCAAGCAGCGGCTCGGTGGAGGCGGCGACAGGCGTCGTGGGTGAGACCAAGGTTGTGGTGCGGCAATGCGGCCGTGCCCTCTGCTGTGTCTTCAGGACACGGAGTCGGCAGTGGTGTTGTAGAAGGCGTCGGGCTTGAAGTCTTTGCTGTTCCTGAGACTTCTTGAACAGGGGGCAAGCCCGACCTTAAGCCCTTGGAGAAACTCACAAAAGTAGAAAGTTCAGTCCATTCCTTTCACTGCCCAAGACAGAAGCAGCCACTGCAGGCCAACACAGCAAAGCACACAGCAAAGTGGTAGTTCCTCCTCACAGCTTCTCCAGCTCTTCTTCTTGGCAGTCTTCTTGATCCAAAAGAGTTCTCTGAAGTCTTTTCTATCCCTGAGACTTCCATCAGGAGGCAAGCTCTACTTCAAGCCCTTGGAGAAAACTCTAACAGCAGGATGAAGAAAGCACAGTCCAGTCCTTTCCCTACCCAAGACAGAAGCAACCACTGCAGGCCAACCCCACAACATGCAGCATAGGGGCAGTACTCCTCCTCCAGCTTTCCCGGTCCTTCTTCCTGGCAGGTTCCTTAGTTCAGAAGTAATCTAAAGTTCTGGGGTCTGGGCGCCAATATTTATACCACCAAATCCTTTGTCCTCTGAGGGCAGAGGGTCCTGTACCTAGTTCAAACCAGTTCTGGGTGCATTCTGCTAGTGTGCATCTTCTTCCTTTATCAGTGTGGGACAGGGTTATCAGCCGCACCACAGGAGGTGGAGTCAGCATTGTGGAAGGCAGGCACAGCCCTATTCAGCCCAGCTGCGACTCCTCCCACCCATCTACATGCAGATAGGTCTATTCAGCACTGTGCTGACTCACCCCATCTCCTGGAGTCCCCCCCAGCCCCTGTCGCTCACAAACCAGACAGACAATACACAACCTAGCAGAGGCAGGCTGGATGGTTTAGGTAAGAAAATTACTTTCTAAAAGTGGTATTTTCAAACACAGAATGTTAAAACCAACTTCACTAAAAGGTGTATTTTATCATTCTGAGTTCAGGCATACTAAACTCGAAATTCCACCATGTTCCCTGGGTCAGTTAGAATTATAATCAAACTGCCCATTCTGCCCCAGTGCAGTCGGCCACCAGGAGTCGTGCCAGGCGGAAACGTTGGAGCCGAGGATGAGGACCTCCGTCTTGTCCGTGTTCAGCTTCAGTCGGCTGATCTTCATCCCGTCGGCAACGGCCTTCATTCCTTCGTGGAGGTTGGATTTGGCGGTGATGGGGTCCTTGGTGAGGGAGAGGATCAGTTGAGTGTCGTCGGCCTAGGAGATTATGTTGAGGTCGTGCTGTTGGGTGACGTGTGCGAGTGGGGCCATGTAGATGTTGAACAGTGTCGGGCTGAGGGAAGATCCCTGGGGTACGCCACAGATGATTTCGGAGGCTTCGGATCAGAATGGGGGGAGGTGGATGCTCTGGGTTCTGACAGAGAGGAAGGAGGTGGTCCATTTCAGTGCCTTGTCTCGGATCCCTACGGCATGGAGGAGTGCGCGTAGTGTGCGGTGACAGACGGTGTCGAAGGCGGCGGAGAGGTCCAGGAGGATGAGGGCCGCGGTCTCACCGTTGTCCAGCAGGGTCCTGATGTCGTCGGTGGCGGCGATGAGGGCAGTCGCGGTGCTGTGGTTGCTGCAGAACCCATCCTGGGAAGGGTCCGGGATCCTGTTTTCTTCGAGGTATCGGGTTAGCTGTCTGTTGACGATCTTCTCGATGACCTTGGCCGGGAACGGAAGCAGAGAGATGGGCCAGAAGTTCTTGAGGTCTCTCGGGTCTGCCTTGGGTTTTTTGAGTAAGGCGTTGATCTCGGCGTGTTTCCAGCTCTCTGGGAAGGTCGCGTTCTCAAGAGAGAGATTGATGACGTTGCGCAGATGGGGTGCGATGGAGCTGCTGGCTTTGTTGAAGATGTGGTGCGGGAATGGGTCTGACGGGGAGACAGAGTGGATTGTGCTCATGGTTTTGATGGTGTCGTCGATGCTCATGTTGGCCCAGGCTAGCAGGGGGTCGTGGTCGATGGTGTGCAGAGAGTCTGTTGTATTGATGTCTGTTGGGGCTGTCTGGGTGTTGAAGCTGTCGTGGACGTCTGCTATCTTGCGGTGGAAAAAAGTGACGAGGGAGTCGCACAGGGCTTGCGACGGCGGGATGTTGTTGGTGTTGGAGCTGGGGTTGGAGAGTTCCTTCACGATGTTGAAAAGTTCCTTGCTATTGTGTGCGTTGTTGTCGAGGCAGTCTTTGAAGGAGGTCCTCTTGGCAGTCCTGATGAGGTGATGGTGGTTGCGGACGGCGTCCTTGTGGGCTGCGTGGCTGTCCGGAGTCTGTTCACTGTGCCATTTCTTCTTTAGTTTCCAGCAGGCTAGGAGTTCTGGGGTGAACCAGCTGGCCCTCTTGCTGGTATCTCTGTGGGAGGGTTTCTTCAGTGGGGTGAGGGTGTTGGTGCAGTCGTTGATCCAGCGTCTGAGCCTGTGGGCAGCGTCGTTGATGTTGGAGGGTTCGGTGGGTGGGCTGAGAGCAAGGGTTGCGTGTAGTTGGTCTTTGGTGATTTTGCTCCAGCAGCGGTGGGGGATCTTTTGGGTGCAGTGGTGTGTGGTGGGTTTCTGGAAGGTGAATTGGATGCAGCAGTGGATGGTCCAGAGGAGTTCGGTGGTGTGGCTGAAGGATACGTGGAAGCTTGAGGAGAAGACGGGGTCGAGCGTGTGGCCGGTGGAGTGGGTAGGTGTTGTGAAGAGTTGCCTCAGTCCGAGGTTGGCGAGGTTATCGATCATGGTGGTGGAGTTGCTGTCGTTGTTGTTCTCAAGGTGAAAGTTCAGGTCTCCGAGGAGGATGTAGTCGGTGGCGGTCAGGGCGTCCGTGCTGATGAAGTCGGCGATGGAGTCGCTGAACTGGGGTCAGGGTCCGGGGGGTCTGTAGACGAGGGTGCCTCTGAGGGTGGAGTTGGGGTCTGTGTGGATCTGGAAATACATGTGTTCAGCGGTGCTGAGAGTGTCATTGGTGCTGGTCGAGACCCTGATGCTGTTCTTGTGGACGATGGCGATTCCTCCTCCGTTGGTGCGGTCTCTGCGGGCGATCTTGTAGCCGTCTGGGATGGCAATGATGATGTTGGGTGTGGAGGAGTCATTCATCCAGGTCTCTGTCAGGAAGGCGACGTCCGGGGATGAAGTGTCGAGCAGCTCCCAGAGCTCGACGGCATGTTTGCGTGCGGAACGGGTGTTCAGTAAGATGCATCGGAGGTGATTGTTGCCTTTCTTGGCAGGTGGTTTGGCGGCTCTGAGGCGGGTGTATTTGCAGTTTCGGCAGGTGAAGTGACCCTGTGTGCGTTTTGGGCAGCTTTGAAGCAGGTGTGTGTCCGTCCGGAGTTAAGAGCGTGGAGTGTGCTGGCATCGTAGCGGTGGCGGTTGTCGTGGCGGGCACGGGGACCAGGGGTTCTGGCGCTGGGTGCGGTCCAGGCGCAGAAGGGCTTGCCTTAGGCGTGCCAGCTTCATGGCTGCACAGCGGCCACCATATATGGGGAGGTGGGAGGGAGGAGCAGCTGGGAGGTGGGAGGCAGGGCAGGGGCAGCGAATAGGTGGTCAGGGGGGCGGGGCCACAGGGGACGCAGCTGCTGGAGCGGGAGCAGTGAGGGGCGACAAAGGGAGCAGAAGGCAAAAGGGCACCGACTTACAGGGGCAGCGAAGGGAACAGAAGGCAAAAACGGGCACAGAATTACGGGGGCAGCGAAAGGAACAGAAGGCAAAAACGGGCAGAGAAACACGGGGACAGCGAGGGGAACAGAAGCAAAAGAGCGCACAGACCAAATACAGGCACTGGGGGAAAACAGACAACAGCAGTCACAGACACCAAAATAACAATAAAGTTACAATAAAGATAAAGATTATGATACAAACCTACGGCCTACCACTGGCCACCAGGGATGAGGCGCAGGTGGTAGCCTGCGGGTGGAGGAGGGCCTCGAACTTCCTCAGCAGCGGTAGCTGGGGCAAGGACACACAGGCAGGACTGTGCGGGGGGAGCGACCGACCTAGCAGCGTCAAGGGTCTAAAGCCAGGGTAGACCAATCCATACCTCGATGGACTTCCCTGCTTGGGACGATAGAACATGGAACCTGGGCCGCAACAGAAGGGTTTCTGTTGTAAAGAAGTGATCTTCCATAAATATAAGTAAAAGAAGTATTTTATTGGGAGCGCAGAGAAACGTTGGCAATCCCACACAGGTCAGCTTACACTGGCAATACTCGAGAATACAGCTATGTCACAGAACATAGCAACACTAGAACCATACATAGAACTTTATACTTAAAGCAACAGGACACATGTCCTGTAACGTAACAACTTAAGATTACAACATATCCTCCTTCCTTTATCTCACAACAAAATATACCATAAAAGCATTACTGTATAAATGCTTGGTGAGAGGGAGGATATAAGTCTAGAAATAAATAATGCATAAGGAGAAATAACTAAATAAATAATATATTACAAAACAAACATAGAAGTGTCTAAATACGTAACCTTATTGACATTTGGAAGGGCATCTTGATCTTTGGCGTCTAACACAAATTTAAAAGTCCCCACATACATAATCTTGTAAATATCTAGGAGGACCCCTTGACCTTTCAGGCCTAATTCTATTAGTGATATTATCACCACAGTCACTGGGTATAGTGTCAGTATACCTTCCACTTGCTTCCCCATCACTCATGAGAAAATGAGGATTAAAGTTTCCTTCCACATCACTCCTGTCATACTCATCACGTGATTTGCCTTTCTTGTAGAGTGCCACTCTTCTCAGATTTCAATTTTCACCATTATAAAGTGTTACATGTCCATTATGGGAAACAACCTTTACAACGCAACTTTTACAACGCTATGCTATTACAACGCATTTTTTACAACGCAAAAGCTTTTACAACGCATGCATTTACAACGCATGCTGTTATATGGTAAGTACTTTTACAACGCATATAACATTACAACGTATACTATGCAAAAGCTTTTACAACGCATGCATTTACAACGCATGCTGTTATATGGTAAGTACTTTTACAACGCATATACTATTACAACGCATTTTTTAAAAAAAAGAAAATTTTGTTTCTTTAAAAAATTAATTAATATGGTATTAATTTAAAAAAATACTATATTTGATAATATGAAAGAGTAATTAATGTGTATAAATTATTTATTAATTAAGAATATTTAAAAAATGTGAACAGTTTTACAAATATTAATACTTGAGTATTTTTAAGAAATCAAACAGTATTTTTTTATTTTATTTAAAATAAATATTAATTTAATAATACATTAATTGTATTATGAGAAATTAATACTTGAGTATTTTTAAGATATCAAAGAGTATTTTTTGATTTAATTTAAAAATAAATTAAATTATTAAAAAATGAAGTGTATTGCGAGAAATTAATACTTGAGTATTTTTAAGATATGAAAGAGTATTTTTTTCTTTAAATTAAATAAATATTAATTTTAAAAAAAATGATTTGTATTATGAGAAATTAATACTTGAGTATTTTTAATTTAATTTCTATATGTTAAAAATATAAAAATTTAAATTATTATACATTAATAATTATAGAGCATATAATAGTAGATAGTTTAAAAAAAATTTAATTTATAAATTAGTATTAAGAAAGATTAATACTTGAGTACTTTTTAAACTTCTTATGTAAAGTGTAATGTAATTAAAAAATTTATATAAGAATTAGTACTAAAAATGATTAATACTAGAATAATTTTTAATCTTATTTTTTTAAGTGTAATGATTGAAAAAAAAAAAATTAATAAAGTTAGTGAACTTTTGGAGTATTATAATATATATAATAATAATATATAATTTAAAAAAAGAGAAATTTAAAAAAAAAACTTAAGATAAAAACTAAAATATATTTATTACATTAATAGAGTAATTAAAAAAGTATTTTAAAAAAAAAATACACCAAAAAAAAATAGTGCAAAGAAAATAAAACTTACTTTTAAAAAAAATCCCACGCTTTTGCATTGAAGTCTATGAGCATATTTGTCCTTCATTTATGTTGGCAGCTTCAGAATATACAACCCGCGGAACATGAAAAGAAGGAGCAGAAAGAGAAGAAAGCGCAAGTTTGCATGGAAAAAGAATATAGAGTCGAGGTAAGGAACATATTTAGTCAATTTACATTTAGTAATAAACTTTTTTCATGATAAAATTACATTTAAAAAAAATAATAACAGTGAACAAATAATTTTTAAAGATTTATTTTTTATTGCAACAAACTTTAAAAATATAAATAAATTTTTATTGATTTTTGAAAATAATGCAAAATATTTAGAAAACTTAGAAATAATTTATTTATATTTATAAACATTTATTAATACATTATATACATAAAGTAGTCCGCGATAAACATCAATGCGCACGATGACGTCATGACGTGAGCGTCGACGTAATTCGCCATTTTGAAGACCATCGCTGGAGGAAGCAGCAGGAAGCTGATCTGCGCCCAGGTAGGAACCAGTTTTCACTTTAAACTATAGATCAGGGTGCCAATTCCGATCCGGTAAAAAAATTCCCCGTCCGACTCGTATCCGGATTTTTTTCCGTCCGAATCGTCAAAGTAGCGTACAAACTGCCAAGTACGATTCGAACGGAAAAAAGTCCATACGAATCGCATTGGGAAGATTTCCCCACACGTCCTCGGGTCGGGAAAAGTCACCGACACGTCCCCGGGCGAAAAACCCACCGTGCGGAAAAATAAAGTCCGACTGCGCAAGTACGATCCCTCCCGTCCTCCCCATTTCACAACCGTACGCAAAAAACACCGTCCGAACCGAACTCCCATAGCAACCATGGAGACATGTGCCCGCATACGCGCCGAACACCCCACCACCCCCCCCGCCCGCGTATGTACGCACCGAACCCCCACCCCAGCAGTGCATGTACGCCCCGAACCCCCACCCGTGTATGTACGCCCCGAACCACCACCCGTGTATGTACGCACCGAACCCCCACCCCAGCAGAGTATGTACGCCCCGAACCCCCACCCGTGTATGTACGGACCGAACCCCCACCCGTGTATGTACGCACCCAACCCCCACCCCAGCAGTGTATGTACGCCCCGAACCCCCACCCGAGTATGTACGCACCGAACCACCACCCGTGTATGTACGCACCAAACCCCCACCCGTGCATGTACGCCCCCGAACCCCCACCCGTGTATGTACGCACCAAACCCCCACCCGTGTATGAACGGACCGAACCCCCACCCGTGTATGTACGCACCCAACCCCCACCCCAGCAGTGTATGTACGCCCCGAACCCCCACCCGAGTATGTACGCACCGAACCACCACCCGTGTATGTACGCACCAAACCCCCACCCGTGCATGTACGCCCCCGAACCCCCACCCGTGTATGTACGCACCAAACCCCCACCCGTGTATGAACGGACCGAACCCCCCCAGCCGTGTATGTACGCACAGAACCCCCCCCAGCCGTGTATGTACGCACCGAACCACCACCCGTGTATGTACGCACCCAACCCCCACCCCAGCAGTGTATGTACGCCCCGAACCCCCACCCGAGTATGTACGCACCGAACCACCACCCGTGTATGTACGCACCAAACCCCCACCCGTGCATGTACGCCCCCGAACCCCCACCCGTGTATGTACGCACCGAACCCCCACCCGTGTATGTACGCCCCCGAACCCCCACCCGTGTATGTACGCACCGAACCCCCACCCGTGTATGTACGCCCCCGAACCACCCCCAGCCGTGTATGTACGCACCGAACCACCACCCGTGTATGTACGCCCCCGAACCCCCACCCGTGTATGTACGCACCCAACCCCCCCCCAGCCGTGTATGTACGCACCGAACCCCCACCCGTGTATGTACGCACCTAACACCCCCCCAGCCGTGTATGTATGCACCAAACCCCCCCCCAGCCGTGTATGTACGCACCGAACCACCACCCGTGTATGTACGCACCAAACCCCCACCCCAGCCGTGTATGTACGCACCGAACCACCACCCGTGTATGTATGCCCCCGAACCCCCACCCGTGTATGTACGCACCAAACCCCCCCCAGCCGTGTATGTACGCACCGAACCACCACCCGTGTATGTACGCACCAAACCCCCACCCCAGCCGTGTATGTACGCACCGAACCACCACCCGTGTATGTACGCCCCCGAACCCCCACCCGTGTATGTACGCACCAACCCCCCCCCAGCCGTGTATGTACGCACCGAACCCCCACCCGTGTATGTACGCACCTAACACCCCCCCCAGCCGTGTATGTACGCACCAAACCCCCACCCGTGTATGTACGCACCAAACCCCCACCCCAGCCGTGTATGTACGCACCGAACCACCACCCGTGTATGTACGCCCCCGAACCCCCACCCGTGTATGTACGCACCAAACCCCCCCCAGCCGTGTATGTGCGCACCAAACCCCCCCCCAGCCGTGTATGTACGCACCGAACCACCACCCGTGTATGTACGCACCAAACCCCCACCCCAGCAGTGTATGTACGCCCCGAACCCCCACCCGAGTATGTACGCACCGAACCACCACCCGTGTATGTACGCACCTAACACCCCCCCCAGCCGTGTATGTACGCACCAAACCCCCACCCGTGTATGTACGCACCGAACCCCCACCCGTGTATGTACGCCCCCGAACCCCCCCCCAGCCGTGTATGTACGCACCGAACCACCACCCGTGTATGTACGCACCAAACCCCCACCCCACCAGGGAATGTACGGACCGCACCCCCACCAGTGCATGTACGGACCGTACTGACGCCAAAAAAACACGTACTGAACCAGGACAAACCATATTTACACAAGGAGAGTCAAGTAGAGTTTCCCCACACCACCAAACATGCCCAACAACCCCACAAACATCACATACACTCACCTGCAACTGCCAAACTGCCAAACAGAGGCCCAAAACTCAATCACTCCTCATAACACACCCACACAAATTTCAAACACAGCCACACCCACAAATGGACCAATAAAAATGGACCACACACACAAACCATGAGCCTTTGCAACAGACCCACTGCTGCCAGAGCCCACAGACGACCCACACCACCATACTTGAACCTCACACTTGCATACCTTCACACAACCACCTACACAAACACCCCCTCGTCACATTCACACACACACCTCCACTACCACACCCACACACCCACAACCATCCACACCCACACCCCCACAACCATCCACACCCACACCCCCACAACCATCCACACCCACACCCCACGCCATGTCCACCACCAAGAATCCAAAGTTCACAAAGGAGGAGCTGGAGATCCTTGTCGACGAAATCCTCAGAGTCGAGCCACAGCTCTTTGGGACATTGGTCAGACAGACCAGCATATCCGAAAAAACGGCCATGTGGCAGAGAATCGTCGATTCTGTGAATGCTGTTGGGACCACCAGAAGGACCAGGCACGAGTGCCAATCCAGGTGGTACGATCTGCGGAGGACGGTCAAGAGGAAGATGACTGACAATCACAACCAGGGGAACATAACTGGAGGAGGGCCGCCCCCCAGACCGGTACAATACCATCCCTGGGAGGAGAAGGTGATGTCCACGCTGGCGGTGGAGGGACTACACGGACTGCCAGGACTCCCAGACCCTGGTGAGTACACAAACAACTCACCTCACATGGGGGGGATGCCATACACAATCAATCATGCATGCCACCCCCCCCAAGCCACCACCGGACACAACAACACTCCACAAACACACACATGCCACTAGCGCCTCCATGCCCCATGCATCAATCAGGGCCATGCCAAGTCACAGGCCACACAAAACACCAACACAACACAGGATGTGGTCGATGCTGGGAGTGGGGGCATCAAAACTAACATTGAGCACCTCACAAGCACACAACAATGCCCTCAGCCCATATGGCCCAGGGCACAGCCATACAAACTGTGTGTACCCACACAGTACTGTCTTGCCTGCAAATGGTGGCTGCCATGCAGGATGACATGGGTCTGAAGGCACAATTTGCACATAACAGCAGACAATGAAGATGCATCGCTCTGATAGAGTCTCAGCACACACCGCCACAGCAGCAGCCTACACTCAGACACACTGCCCAATGGGTGCCCGGAGAACAGGGACTAACTCACATGAACAAGCCAATGGCCATTCAAAGACCGGCTAACTGTGTGTGCCCAGGAAGCTGGCCTGAGGTGACAGAGAGTGACAAAGAGAGGGAGGGAGAGGGGGAATGAGAGGGAAGGAGACAGAGGGGGACACAGGGAGACAGACAGAGGGAGGGAGTAGGGTGACAGAGGGAGACCGACAGAGGGAGGGAGGAGGGTGACAGAGGGAGGGAGGAAGGGAGACACAGGGAGACTAAATCACCCTTGGGTGGTGTGGCCATGTCCACTCGTCAGCCGGTGGACTGTGTGCATGCAGACCAGGTCTGGCAGTGCCTCAACCCCCCCTTCCGTAGATGAAGACCGGTCCATGTGTCAATCTGTGCACGAGTCCATCCGTGCTGCAGGCACAGACCTAACCACACACCCAGTATACCCACCCACTGTGTCGGTAAGAACCCTGTCACAAATGCTTCAGTCCCCTACCTGCAACATCAAATTGCCTTGGCAAAACACCATTTGGCCACGTACAGTGCAACACGTAAGGCGCCTCTGCATGGCTCGCTACGCCCGCACACCACACTGCTGACTGTGTACCCAAATAGATGCATCAACTAAGATTGTGTCTCACACATGCGTAAAGCCCTGACAGCTGTGGCCAAGGGACATAGCCATGCACAAGTGCACTGTGAGAGGAATGCAGGACAGATCCAACTACCCAGAGGAAGAGTGCCAAATCAGAAATGCATGCAACATGGATGCCACATGTGACACTGTTAACATTGTCTCTCTCACACACAGGTCAACGTCGACGAACACCCCCCAACACTGGGGGGGAAGTCTCACAGGACCAGGCTCCGCGGGATGAGGACCCCACCGCCAGCGATGACTCTCACCACTCCGTGGATGACCCAGACCAACCTGGCCCCTCTGGTGTCCAACCACCTGCAGCACCTGCGTCAGGTACAACTGTGCCAACCACCACCCCCATTCCTGCCACATCCCAGGAGACGTCCAGGAGCCCTGCCCGCACACGACCACCCAGCCAGTCTGCCCAGGAGGGACACGGTCCTCCGGGCACCCAGGAGGAGGCAGGCGGCAACGCAGATGCCATCCCTCAGGGGTCCCGGAGACCCGATGCACCCACAACGGCAGGCCAGGTGCACGTGGGCAGGGGTGGCGGGAGTGGAGGACGGCGGAGGCGCGAACCTGACCAGGCAGCTCAGGACCCGGTAGTGTCCCAGGTCAGCAACATCCTGGATACATACCGGCGTGACACCAGGGGCATGGACCAGATTGCGTCCACCCTCAATGACATCAAGGGGACCCTCCAGGAGATGAAGACCCTGCAGTCCCAGCAACATGCCTGTCAACTGCAACACCAAGGAAGGATGGAGGATAGACAGGCTGAGCTCGTGGCGGTGCAAACCCAAATGACCGGTGTACTCCGTCGGATTGCCGACAACATGGGCAACCCTCCCTGTGGCACCAGGCGAAGGCCATTACCAGACAAAGGGAGGGATCAGGAGGAGGAGGATTCATCCGACGGAGCGTCACAGACATCGTCACGGACTGCTTCCGAGGGTCCCCGCAGGAAGGTGGGTCGTCCACGAAAAAGACTGTGAGAGTCAGCAGAACATCACCATCTCCCAGGTCACCTAGCCTGGCACCTGGCCCTCTGGCCCAATAGCAGCACATGACATTCTCTGCCACATGGACTTGCTGGTCACTGTCTGACCTATGTTGACGAAGACTGTGGCATGGACTCTGACATTTTGCTACGGCAAGGATACCAACTCCCCCAGTGAACTTTGGATTCTACACTCCCGCTGTGCACCTCTTGTCATCCCCACAAACCCGTACCCCACCACAAATAAATTAATCACACTTACAAGATGATGCCGTGATTCTACATTATTACAATACATGTGTGTGTCGTACAGTCAAAGCATGCCTGATCTCAGAATTAACTCCAACCATCCAAACCGTGGGGTCGCAGTCTTGCCCAGGACACACATGGGTCCCAATGTCTCATCTGATACAGACATGGAGTACCATACTCACCTGTGCTGGGCCCAACCAGCTGAGTGGTTCCCGCACAACTGTGGCTACAGACACATTCAGGGGAGCAACAGTCATGCGCAGAGGTCAGGGATCATGTGGAGTGACCTGGCTTGCCGCTCCCAGGTATGTCTAGACATGTGTCCCTACAATGTGCAGCATGCTTGCGTCAGGCGGATGTTGAGAATGGTGGCTAGGCCAAGGTTGGATGCATGGAGATGCCAGAATGCAGTTTAGGATCACAGTGCCACATGGTTGTGTTGGGGTTGTGGGCTGCATCATGAGTGTGGGCGTGGATCGAGAAGGTCATCCTGCAGCTGGCTGTGAAACATTCCCCCCATCCCGTTTGGACGTTGATGTGGCCTGGTTGCCCGACGCAGTAGCAGAGCTGTGCAGATGCACTCCGGATATGGACAAGTACCATGGGAGTCGTAAGGCACATGTCCGTAGACTGCAGGGTAGGATTCGACACGGATGTTGTAGTTGCCCTGGGGGATGGTCTCTCTTGCCTTGAGGTGGATGGAACTGTGCATCTTGTGCATAATACAGTTCCCACTCCCTGACAAACCCCTAGCATCTTGTCACTCTACACATATAAAGAAAAACAAAGAGGGGAGTAGAGAGGTACCACTCAGCGAGTGGTGGAGGTGGATACTTCCTCCCGGTCAATAGTACATAAACAAAGGGATCCACCCACGAGTACAAGAGATCACTCGATTACTCAATGTGTATCCCACGGTCGTGGAGAATACACATTATTTGTTTAAATACCCCTCACACACCAAAAGGGCCCTTGGTGTCATGCTTCATCATAGGGGTCTTCCTGCCCCTCTACGGGACAGGGCGTGCTACGACCTACGAATACGCGGGAGCACTGTTGTTAATGAGACAGCTATGTGTGATGCGGGGGTGTGAGAGGAAGGGTCAGGAGTGAATAAAGAGTGAGTTAAAAAATACCTGGCTCTCAGGTCTAGGAAAATTTATTCTGCCGGTCGAGCTGGTATTATTAAAAGGTGGGGTGAGGAGGGTATAAGCCTCAATGAGCTATATCTCCCAGTGGTGTCGACATGTTTCGAAGCTTCCCCAAGCTTCTTCGTCAGGACCTTAAGGATCCCTTCCTGTCACTAACTGTGTTGTGTTTATAAAAAAGATGAAAAATTAAATGATATGTAAAAGGAAGTAAATAGCCTCCACGGAATAAATGCCTTAATAGGTCTTACATAGTCCTATTAACCTAGAGGAAATAAAAGGCGAATTAATTAAGTAGGAAGTAACTCAATCCATTCCGTGAGTATGGTGATCTGTAAAAAAAGTGAAGGGTGCTGGTCTCTTTAACGCTATCGATAACGTTATCACGTGATCTGTGGTGAAGTCACTGTGTGATAAATGGACATACAACATAAAACATAACACACGCACACAACAGAAAGCACACACTCTATTTGAAAAAATAGTTCAATGTATATCCATGTCACAGTAAAGATCCCCACAAAGGTATGGACATACTTGCTAGCAGAAGATAAGTAACCTCATGAGCTCGTAAACCGAGTGGTGGGCGTGCCAAATAGGCCACCTGCATGAAGAGAGGAACCAAAGAGGACAAAGTGGGCCAATGATTAAAAATATTAGCGTTGTCAAAACGAATTATCAATTTCCACTGAAACCGCCGTACTTACGACTCCAGGGATCAGTGTCCCGCCAGATCAACCACCCCGGTCGGCTCCGTCGATGGAACTGAATCGGAGGGTGCTATGTTTAAATAGCCGCATCAATTAGGGAAAAAGCGCGAAAAAAGTGAATGCCCAATGCGCGCTGATTCTGCACGTAAGGACCCGGAAACGGAAGTGGACCGTCCGGGTCATTCCTACTGATTGACTGGGCCATGACTGAAGATGGAAGGACCCAAGGAGATGGACCGGGGTGTCCAAATACAATGCCTGACTCAAACATAGGCAAAAAAACTTTTTTTGCAAAAGAGCTGAAACAGAGTAAATGCTATAGTTATTTACCCGTCTAGGCTCCCACAGGGAAAGTCGAGGAGGTTGTTTGTAGTTTACTGGGACTAGTGATCGAAATGGTCCCCCAGACGACCCATATCGAGCCTGGAATTATAGGAGATGGACCTTAGGGACATAGGTGTCCAAACTAAGTGCCCGCATGAATTCTATATCAATGCACATAAAAGGTCGAAAGATTGGCAGTTTAAGTGACCAAAGGGATTTTGAGAGAGCGTAATAATAGAGGGCAAGAGGAGTATAAACTTGCACTCAGTCTATGTGTATGGAGGGAGTGGTATAACCTCACATAGAAAAGAAAGGGTTCACAATAGTGATAGATTACATAGCCCCATATCATTAGTGACGATCTGACAGAGTGGCAAAAAAGCACAGTTATATGGATTGATTCCCAGAATAAATAGATGGAATCCACATTCATAACATTAGGAGGGAGGAACACTCCCACTGGAGACGGAGAGGTATCTGATAGTTACAGCTGTGAAATTATCGCCCCAGATACACAGGAGCTCCAGTGAGGTGTTAGAGCTCCAGAAAGTGAGCCATTCAATCAGCAATGGGAATTATTAAAGATGGAACTGGTTCCATGGTATATCGTCATTTAATCCATGGATGTGAGTACCCAAACGAAAAACCCAACGTTGTTCTTTTTCCAGAAGGCCATGCTCGCTGCCCATCTGTTCAATCACTGTCCATAGTAGATCATTAACGCCATGTCCACTAGAGATATAGTGGGTGGACATTTTGGTAGTACTGCGCCCACACCTGACATTGCTCCGGTGTTCTCCAATGCGTGTCTTGATGGGTCTCGTGGTCATACCCACATATTCAAGACCGCACGGGCAGGTGATTAAGTAAACAACGTTTTTACTATTGCAATTGGTAAAATTCCTCTGGTCCCATTTCTCGCCATTGCGGAATTGAATATGTCTGCTTTTCTTAGTGAGTGGGCAAGTATTACAATTGCCACAGGGATAATGACCCTGTACTGGAGGTAGCAGACCCTCAATTCTTGGCTGGGACGTATTCTTGGGTCTGGTGTGGACAAGCATGTCCTTAAGGTTGCGACCCCTCTTGTGTGCAAACATGGGTTTCGTGATGTGCAAGCCACAACTGTTGAGCAGACGCCAGTGTTTATTCACTATCTTAGTGATCCTGTTGGAGTGTGTGTTAAAGGTGGTCACACAGATGGGCCTTTCATCAGTCTGAGTGACCACTTTGTCTTCCAAGAGTGCTTCTCTATTATTGTTTCTCGCTCTCTTGAGGGCACACACACACCTCTTTCATCCACACCACAATCATATTCCAAGAGAGACCAAGATGGCAGACAATATGGGATTAACCTTCGCAGATGACGAAGTTGAAAGAATTCTGGCCGCCATTAACCCCTTTGAGGGGCTGAGCAACACTGACCCAGGGCCCAACAGTGCTGATTGGGATGAACTGGCCAACCTGAGGAGAGAACAGATCAGAACTGCCTTACATGGACTATTAATGACTGAATACCTACGGGCCAATGCAGCCCCCCAGGGTTTGATAGTTCGTAACGAACCATTTATCTTTCAACAAGATAAAACCTTTAAACGTGATTGGTCACTAATTTCATGGCACTGCACCAGAGATTGGTTAGTGCTAATTATAAAAACAGCCACCAGACTAACACAGGAACTGAAGGTTGAGATTCTAAACCTAGAAGTCCGTTTGAAGGCTTATATATCCCCGAGTGTCCTTAAAAAACGCCTGGAGGAACTCAACCAGGAGATAACTGATTTTGAGATGACATTGAAGCAGAGTAAATATAACAAACTCAAGAAGGATACTGCACGGTTCAGCCACGAACGTGTATATCCTTACACACGAGAAGACTATGTCCCAAAGAATCAGAATCAGAATTATGATGATGACTCCTCTGACACTGGCTCAGATAACTCTAATTCTAGTAGGGGTAGTGGCAAACGGTTCAATAGAGGGAGGGGCAATTACAACCAACGCCCTTTCTATCAAAGGGGTGGTGGCTGGAACGGTTATCAAGGACCCCCGACCTACCCTCCATTTGCATATGGTCCACCTATGATGGGCGGACCTTTCCCTCAGTGGATACCTCCACCACAAGAATTTGAGTATAATTACACCCCACAGCCTTTTTTAGGGGCTCGCCAAGGGCCACGAAGAGCACGGAACAGAGGGGGATACAATGTCCATTGGTCAACACCAGAGACCGAGACCCCACGGGTCTCAACCAGGAGCATGACCAGCAACATGCCCCCCCAACCATCAACGAGTCGAAAGTGAACCTAGTGGTCAATCTCACTGATCTGACCCTAACACCTACACAAAGCAGGGTCCTTGAGAGGGGACTCGGTTTCGTGCCCACCAATCGATTCGATAAATTCAAGACCCTGACAGAGATCAATGAATTCATCCGTAAATTAAAGTTGAGAGTATTTTTCAGTGATCTACCTACTACGGAAATAATGAGAAAGGACACAGGTCTCCGTAATAAATCCACTTTTGTACCCCCCAATTCTGCACTACCGGTGGAGATCCTTGCTTTTGAGAAGGCAGTGATGGGTGAGATACAGGAGATTCCAACTGAGAACAGTCAAACCTTTCATAACACCACAAGGGAAGAAAAGGAGGCCATACGTGAATTGTCCATGAACCATGACATTATCATCAAACCAGCGGACAAGGGGGGAGCAATTGTGTTACAGACCACAGTCAATTATGACATTGAATGCAGGAAACTACTAGATGATCGTAGGAACTATGGCATTCTACAGATAGATCCTACCGAATCAATCAGGATTAGAATCGTCACGATGGTGGAGGAAGCTTTGGCAAATGACTGGATTACTAAGAAGGAGGCGGAGTTCCTGGTCAATGCCAACCCCAGGATCCCGTACTTCTACACGATACCCAAAATCCATAAGAATTTGAATTCCCCCCCCGGTAGACCTATCGTCTCTGGCGTAAATTCTATTTTGGAACCACTGTCCAGGTTCGCGGACGCGTTCCTTCGACCATTGGTTCAAGGTACCAGCACCTACCTTCGTGATACTAAGAATGTCCTGCAAATACTACAGGACATTGAATTTGACCCCACTAAGAACTTACTCATAGGACTTGATGTGGAAAGCCTGTACACCAGCCTCCCCCATGATGAAACATTACTCATTATTGAGGAGGTACTCTTTTCTGCCCCGTGGGAATACCAAACACCACGCAATCTGGTGATGGAATGCGTATCATTAGCACTTACCCGTAATTTCTTCATGTATGGTGATGACATCTATGAGCAACGACACGGTACCAGCATGGGGAGTACCTTCGCTCCTAGTCTAGCGGGTCTTTATGTACACCATCTTGAGACAAGTAGAATCTTACACACAATGAACCCCTTCCTGCCGCACATCAGAGTCTGGAAAAGATACATAGACGATGTTCTGGTCGTGTGGGAAGGTGATATAAATTCTACTGACGCTTTCATGTTGTGGCTCAATCAACAGAACAGGTTCTTGAAATTCACACACACTGTATCAGCTCAAAATCTGGTGTTTCTGGACCTCAATATCTACCCGGAGCAGGGCAGATTGAAAACCACCACTCATTTTAAGGCAACAGCCAAGAACTGTTTACTTCTGTTTGACAGTTTTCATCCCCGCCATCTGAGGATAAATCTACCCTATGGTCAATTCCTCCGTCTTCGGAGAAACTGCACAGAGGTCAAAGAGTTCAGAAAACAAGCATCCGAACTACGCCTGAAACTGATCGAGCGTAACTACCCCGAGCAGATCATTGACAAAGCCCTCAAGAGAGCGAGAAACAATAATAGAGAAGCACTCTTGGAAGACAAAGTGGTCACTCAGACTGATGAAAGGCCCATCTGTGTGACCACCTTTAACACACACTCCAACAGGATCACTAAGATAGTGAATAAACACTGGCGTCTGCTCAACAGTTGTGGCTTGCACATCAAGAAACCCATGTTTGCACACAAGAGGGGTCGCAACCTTAAGGACATGCTTGTCCACACCAGACCCAAGAATACGTCCCAGCCAAGAATTGAGGGTCTGCTACCTCCAGTACAGGGTCATCATCCCTGTGGCAATTGTAATACTTGCCCACTCACTAAGAAAAGCAGACATATTCAATTCCGCAATGGCGAGAAATGGGACCAGAGGAATTTTACCAATTGCAATAGTAAAAACGTTGTTTACTTAATCACCTGCCCGTGCGGTCTTGAATATGTGGGTATGACCACGAGACCCATCAAGACACGCATTGGAGAACACCGGAGCAATGTCAGGTGTGGGCGCAGTACTACCAAAATGTCCACCCACTATATCTCTAGTGGACATGGCGTTAATGATCTACTATGGACAGTGATTGAACAGATGGGCAGCGAGCATGGCCTTCTGGAAAAAGAACAACGTTGGGTTTTTCGTTTGGGTACTCACATCCATGGATTAAATGACGATATACCATGGAACCAGTTCCATCTTTAATAATTCCCATTGCTGATTGAATGGCTCACTTTCTGGAGCTCTAACACCTCACTGGAGCTCCTGTGTATCTGGGGCGATAATTTCACAGCTGTAACTATCAGATACCTCTCCGTCTCCAGTGGGAGTGTTCCTCCCTCCTAATGTTATGAATGTGGATTCCATCTATTTATTCTGGGAATCAATCCATATAACTGTGCTTTTTTGCCACTCTGTCAGATCGTCACTAATGATATGGGGCTATGTAATCTATCACTATTGTGAACCCTTTCTTTTCTATGTGAGGTTATACCACTCCCTCCATACACATAGACTGAGTGCAAGTTTATACTCCTCTTGCCCTCTATTATTACGCTCTCTCAAAATCCCTTTGGTCACTTAAACTGCCAATCTTTCGACCTTTTATGTGCATTGATATAGAATTCATGCGGGCACTTAGTTTGGACACCTATGTCCCTAAGGTCCATCTCCTATAATTCCAGGCTCGATATGGGTCGTCTGGGGGACCATTTCGATCACTAGTCCCAGTAAACTACAAACAACCTCCTCGACTTTCCCTGTGGGAGCCTAGACGGGTAAATAACTATAGCATTTACTCTGTTTCAGCTCTTTTGCAAAAAAAGTTTTTTTGCCTATGTTTGAGTCAGGCATTGTATTTGGACACCCCGGTCCATCTCCTTGGGTCCTTCCATCTTCAGTCATGGCCCAGTCAATCAGTAGGAATGACCCGGACGGTCCACTTCCGTTTCCGGGTCCTTACGTGCAGAATCAGCGCGCATTGGGCATTCACTTTTTTCGCGCTTTTTCCCTAATTGATGCGGCTATTTAAACATAGCACCCTCCGATTCAGTTCCATCGACGGAGCCGACCGGGGTGGTTGATCTGGCGGGACACTGATCCCTGGAGTCGTAAGTACGGCGGTTTCAGTGGAAATTGATAATTCGTTTTGACAACGCTAATATTTTTAATCATTGGCCCACTTTGTCCTCTTTGGTTCCTCTCTTCATGCAGGTGGCCTATTTGGCACGCCCACCACTCGGTTTACGAGCTCATGAGGTTACTTATCTTCTGCTAGCAAGTATGTCCATACCTTTGTGGGGATCTTTACTGTGACATGGATATACATTGAACTATTTTTTCAAATAGAGTGTGTGCTTTCTGTTGTGTGCGTGTGTTATGTTTTATGTTGTATGTCCATTTATCACACAGTGACTTCACCACAGATCACGTGATAACGTTATCGATAGCGTTAAAGAGACCAGCACCCTTCACTTTTTTTACAGATCACCATACTCACGGAATGGATTGAGTTACTTCCTACTTAATTAATTCGCCTTTTATTTCCTCTAGGTTAATAGGACTATGTAAGACCTATTAAGGCATTTATTCCGTGGAGGCTATTTACTTCCTTTTACATATCATTTAATTTTTCATCTTTTTTATAAACACAACACAGTTAGTGACAGGAAGGGATCCTTAAGGTCCTGACGAAGAAGCTTGGGGAAGCTTCGAAACATGTCGACACCACTGGGAGATATAGCTCATTGAGGCTTATACCCTCCTCACCCCACCTTTTAATAATACCAGCTCGACCGGCAGAATAAATTTTCCTAGACCTGAGAGCCAGGTATTTTTTAACTCACTCTTTATTCACTCCTGACCCTTCCTCTCACACCCCCGCATCACACATAGCTGTCTCATTAACAACAGTGCTCCCGCGTATTCGTAGGTCGTAGCACGCCCTGTCCCGTAGAGGGGCAGGAAGACCCCTATGATGAAGCATGACACCAAGGGCCCTTTTGGTGTGTGAGGGGTATTTAAACAAATAATGTGTATTCTCCACGACCGTGGGATACACATTGAGTAATCGAGTGATCTCTTGTACTCGTGGGTGGATCCCTTTGTTTATGCACTCTACACATAGACACATATGCACCACCTATGAAAACTATGCCAGACATGCTGCACGCACAGTGGCAACAGGCCACCATTGACAGGGAAGAGGCACCTTGGAGACAGAGGGACAAATTTATTAGTCATGTGTGTTGGAATGACAATGATACTCTGTCAACACATACACAGGTCATGTGGATGAACATGTGGGAGCAACACTGGCACCCCCCATTACAACACAGATGCTGGAATCCCATTGACCTGGCACACAAGTGACGGATAACAGCTAAACACCCCCTGCTGCCACGGAGAGGCCGCTATACACCATTGAGGCCCTGATGGGGCAATCACACACCATGTCAACCCGGTGCAACCTGTATGTTTCCGAGGCCAGTGTTACACACAATGATGGCCTCATCACAATCCCCAATCCCCTGCCACATGACAGTCACCAAGTCTGACCATGGCTCCAGGTGAAGCCTGCCCCATGTCATGTTCCCCATGTAGGATCACCATGTATGCAAATGGAACACACATGAACCGGAGAAGTGCACACAGACTACAAACAATTCACACACCCAAAACGACGTGAGGCATCCCTTACCCTAAGGAGATTTCAACACTTGCCCGTGCATGTGACGCTGAATCAGCACATGTTGCTGTGTTCATGAGGAGTAGCAGGAGCACAACAATGCCACCAGCAGACAGCATGCACATGGACCTGTGGAAGAGAGACACACAAGGATTCAGCACAAAGGAGCACATCCGCAAGCATGTACTCAACACGTATCATGTTGTTAACATGACAGGTGACAATGATGACCCTCAGACAACATCCTTCCATTGCGCCATCACTTGAGTGACACTTCAATACACACCACTGACTCACTTGGCAGACATGCAGATGGACACACACATTGCAACACATGCCACACACGGCCCAATGCGTGCACACTCAGACACTGGAACTCACCACTAAGCAAAGAAGTTGCGTATGAGCCGACTCCGCATGTCCTCCACAGCCTCCTCCTCCTCCACATCACTTGCCCCGTCACCAAGGCCTTCATCCTCCACGGGTGGATGGTCCTGGTCATCTTGATCCAGTATGAGTGGAACAGCTTCCTCCACTGCCATGTTGTGCAGCATGCAGCAGACGATGATGATCTTGCACACCTTCACCGGGGCATATGGGAGTGCTCCGCCGGTCTTGTGGAGGCACCGGAATCGGCTCTTCAGAAGTCCAAACGTCCTCTCAATGACTCTCCTGGTCCGCCCATGTGCGTTGTTGTAGCGGTGCTCGGCAGCCGTGCTGGGGTTGCGGACAGGCGTCATCAGCCATGGCATGTTGGGATAGCCAGCGTCCCCTACAAGGAAACATCATGGACAGAAGTGTGTCAGCACAGGCAGTGAGATTGGAAGATGACGCCAAACACTGAACTGCCAGAGTCTACCCACCAACAATACATGCTCGCTCGTTCCGCAGCTGCAGCATCATTTCAGGCAGCCTGCTACGCCTCATGATGAAGGCATCGTGTGCTGATCCTGGAAAGCGAACACAGACATGTGAAATCACCATGTTGGACAGACACACCACAAGGGCATTAATGGAGTGATAATGTTTGCGATTCCTATACACCACCTCCTGTGCCTGTGGTGGTACCAACGCAACATGTGTCCCATCTATGGACCCAATGACATGGGGCATCCCTCCCAGGGCATAGAACTCACGCTTGACATCTGTCAACTGCTCACGAATTGGGAATTTAATGTACTCATCCAGGTGAACCAACATGGCCTCTAAGAAATCATGCAGAACACGGCTGAACATCGTCTGGGACATGCCCCCGACATCAGCAATGGTATGTTGGAACGTACCCGTGGCAAGGAAATGTAGGGATGCCATCACCTTCAACTTGGGTGTCAGTGCACTGGGATACCTGTGGCGCGGGAGGAGTTGTGCTTCCAGCCGGCCAGTCAACTCATCAATCAACCGTTGGCTGAATCTGTAGCGGCGTATACAGTCCCGTTCATGCAGGGCAGCAATGTCTGGCATACGTCGAGGGAGAGGCGGAGCCCTGCAGTGAAATGGAAGGAACACCTAAGAGTGAGCACTGTACAACAACATCGTCAATGCACTGAGCACATGTTACACAGCCAATACACATATGCCACGTTGTGAGTCAGGTCTGTGCCACATTTCCTGGACACGTACGCCAGTCAGGTGACACTCCTACCAAGGGACAGCCACTAACGGAGGGGGGCAAGATCACGATGACATGGCATGAGACTAGCTGTGGGCCAGTGTAAGTGAACATGCACACGCATCACAGGATTCCCAGACATCCACACATGTGCAGAAGTAGTATGCGTATGGTACAGACAGGTAGTTGGATGCGATATGCACTGGTCACATGTCATAGGAATAGGACAGGCCACACACATTGCCTTTGAGGAGTACATGTCGAGACAGAACATACATAGGGAGCATGTGGATATGTACTTGTGTTGATACTCCGTGTAGTTGCATACATACACACCTCATGGCAAATCACATATGTGGGCTGGTGTGCGGAACAGTGTGCCATGCCCATCGACACACAGACACATGTTGGCAGCAGCAACTGCTGATGCATTGAACCACACACCTACAGCAAAATCATGGAAAGACATGCCACACACATGACATGGTTGCAGCGTGCAACGCAGCCATACACATGTCATGTGTAATATTCCGTGTACCTGGCATCAGGGGACAGGTGCGGGTGTCCGTGACTGGGACATGCAAGTGACTCATGGCTCCACTAGTGTGTACGACATGCACACATGTCAAAGGAGTGCAGGGGATGTGTGGTACAATGCGCACCATCACACACGACATGTGTACACAGCTCATCGTACATGTGCTTTGCCCACACCTCAGGGGTAAAGTGCCACATCACATCCTGACACACCTGTGTCACACACATGTGGTATTGCACAGACAATGCATTGGTGTCCACCCTTGGCAATACCTGTCCGCTCCATTCCTGTCTGTGTGCCGCCTGTCACCACTGACAGTTGTGAAATGCACCGTACATACGCTCGGAGTGCGTGTATAGGGTCCCTGGGCCAATATTGCCGCTGGCGTATGCGTACGCCACAGTAGTACGGACCGTACAAGCGCTTGTGCGGTCCGGATCACAATATGGGCGCTGGCGTATGCGTACGCCACAGTAGTACGGACCGTACAAGCGCTTGTACGGTCCGGATCACAATATGGGCGCTGGCGTATGCGTACGCCACAGTAGTACGGACCGTACAAGCGCTTGTACGGTCCGGATCACAATATGGGCGCTGGCGTATGCGTACGCCACAGTAGTACGGACCGTACAAGCGCTTGTACGGTCCGGATCACAATATGGGCGCTGGCGTATGCGTACGCCACAGTAGTACGGACCGTACAAGCGCTTGTACGGTCCGGATCACAATATGGGCGCTGGCGTATGCGTACGCCACAGTAGTACGGACTGTACACGCGCTTGTACGGTCCGTACTACTGTGGCGTACGCATATGCCAGCGCCCATATTGTGATCCGGACCGCACAAGCGCTTGTACAGTCCGTACTACTGTGGCGTACGCATACGCCAGCGCCCATATTGTGATCCGGACCGCACAAGCGCTTGTACAGTCCGTACTACTGTGGCGTACGCATACGCCAGCGCCCATATTGTGATCCGGACCGTACAAGCGCTTGTACAGTCCGTACTACTGTGGCGTACGCATACGCCAGCGCCCATATTGTGATCCGGACCGTACAAGCGCTTGTACAGTCCGTACTACTGTGGCGTACGCATACGCCAGCGCCCATATTGTGATCCGGACCGTACAAGCGCTTGTACGGTCGGTATCACTGCTTGTGGGGTGCCCTAGGGCGTGGAACGCACCGTACCTGTGTGTAAATGTATGAAAACACATAGGGGACACATGAGGGACAAGTATAAGGGCCTAAATGCCTGATGGTTGCCATGGAGACTGAGTTAAATTTTTGAATTTGAGCACCAGGTGCACAGCAGAAGTCAGTTTGAAAGAATCTACATTGTTGCAATGTGGATGTTGACTTGACATCATTATCAAAACTGAAACCATGCAAAGCCACACACTGGGGTAGGTTTGAAGGGATTGGATGAAACGTAGGATGCTAATGTGACTGACCAATCAATCTGTACTCCTATACATGAACAGGCCAGCCAGGCATATATAAGGCAGCCAGGTCCCATGAGAGAGCACTTGCCTGCACATCCATTCATCCATGACCACTGCTGCTGATAGTGATTCCTCTGGCACCATGTCCAGGACTGTGGAGAGGTCACAGCCATTCACCCAGGAGGAGAACCTTGCCCTGATAGATGTGATCCTCCCACAGTTCCAGAGCCTGTATGGTCGACCAGGGGTTCAGGTGAGTGCAGACTCCACTAGCTTAGACTGTGCCCCTTTTGTGTGCCAGTGACTTCTGGCATTGTGTCCATGTGTGACAGACATGCACTGTTGTTTGGAGTGGGTCCCAGGGTGTGGAAGGCCTCATGTCACCCATGCAGAGCATGCTGTGTTTCCTGTGTGCACTCCTCACTTGCATAGTGCCTACTGTGACAATGAATGCAAGGTGCATGCCACATTCTGCCTGCATACTCCTCCTGGGGATGTTGTTTCCACAGTCCTGATGTGATCCTGTGTTCCCCCCAGTGTGACAGGTGTCAGTACCCATGGATGTGTGTTTGTTCAGTGTACCTGTGCTGTGAGTGTCCAAAGGCCGTGTTCGTCCCCTGCACATTGGTGTGTGTGTTAGTCCCCTGTCATGTGGGTGAGTGCATATGGGGAGTGTTGCACACAAGCAGCATGAGGGATGGATATGGCCTGGCCATCCGATGTGAGCAGGGAGCAGTGCTGTGTGCATGCCGTGCTGAGCCAGCCCCACACCTGTGACACCCCCGTCTACTGGCACATGGGCAGAGTGAGGTGTGTACCCGCAGTTGGCAATGCCATGTGATTGTCCTGTACCTGTGTGTGTCTGTGTACTCTGCTGAGGTAGCATCAGTGTGCTGGGGCAGGTGACTGCTGTGAGGTGCTGTACATAATCCTGGTGTAGCCTGTGAGGCACAGTGTGATCCCTGGTCAGTGAGTGTGTGGTACCCCTCATGCCACCCGTGTGCTTTCACTGGCACGTAGTGCATTTGCCCTTCCACAGTGGATAATGTCCCTATGACAAAGGTGCAATTAGTTGCATGCATACCATGGCCTGTTCATAATGAGGATTGTTCTATATGTGTGTCTCTGTGTCTTTGCTCATGTGGATTAATGTATTCTCTCTTTTGCATCCTCACAGGTAGGCGCCATTGCCAAGGGGGAGATCTGGAGGGAAGCCGTCAGTGCCGTGAGGGGTACAGAGGGTCGGAGGCGGAGCCTGTCTCAGGTGAGGAAACGCTGGCAGGACATCCGGTGCTGGACGAGGAGGATTGCACGGCTCCTGCTGGGGGACTCACCTGAGAGCCGTAAGAACCGTGGGCGCCGTCGTCTGACCCACATCCAGAAGCGTGTGCTGGCGGTGGTCTTCCCCGATATGGACAGGCGCCTACAGGAGAGGCAGCAGCAGGAAGGGGGTAGGTACATGTGTGTCAGTTGTGTGTCCCCAGCCAATGTAAGTGTGCAGTTGCATGGATACACTGCCAGGGTTTGATTGTGCAGTGCGTCAACTTCTCCACAAAGTAGCACAGTGCTGTTCTCACTCCCTCCCTTCCCCTCCTTGCAATGTGTTCCCTGGTCTGTCTGTAGCCACTCTTGCACAAGGTTATTTAGGCAGGCAGTTCATGCAGGTGCCCTATGCTATCAGCATCATGTGTGGGGGTGATGTGCCACAGGTATGGGGACCTTGCGTGTGCCATGGCCAATTTCAGTCATTGTGGTGTCCATGTCACTTGGCACTGATTGTGAATCACGACATAGGGGTGTGTCTCCAAAATGTACAGCCTTCCAGCATGCATTTCCAATTGTGTGCCCTCTGACATGATGTGCCTGAGTGGGAGGCCTGCTAAGTGCAGGGACGGTTGCTTAATTTGCAGTCATGTCCATCCTGGACCATGGAGGAGTGTGGGCACTACTGTGCCCTGGGGCACCTCTTCCTAGGTATCATGTGCGTCATCCAACAATATGGCCATTCACTGTGTCTTCACCATGGGTTGGGTAGGGTGGCATTGTACCCTTGGCTCAACTGTTAGGACCTACAGGTTGCTACATGTGTCCACTGTACAGGGGGACCCATTTTGCTTGTGCATACTCACAGTGGGCATTACCTGTGTGTGTTGTTGAGACAATCTGATGATGTTTGCCTGTCAATGATGTGTGGACATGGCCACCAGGGGCTGTGTGTGTACAGTCATGAATTAGTGGAGGCCATGTGTTTCCATCCCAGAGTAAGAGGTGTACATACTTTCTCCATCTCAATGAGATTGTCTCAGGTGTGGGTGGTTTGTGCGTACAAGGCCTACATGTCAGAAGCTTCATCCTCCTTGCTGGGTTTAGCCTGTGTGTGATGTTTGACTGGACATACGCTCAAGGTGCAGTGACCCTGTCATGTGTGGCCTGGTTTCATGTATTGCCTTTGCAGCATGCGGCAAGAGTAAATGGATATGATTCATGCTCATCCCTTTTTGACGACGCAGTGTGGTGCAGGTGCTGTGCACATTTGTCCCCAGAGGCTGGCTCCTCTCTAAAATTTCAGGTGCAGTGATTTGCTGTTGTGTCATGATCTCCATTGTGTCTCAGTGGCATGGTGGGTCGAAAAACTGTGTGTTCCATGGCCTACATGTGTACATTGTTTTGTAGGTGTTGCTTTTCAGGCTATGCAATGTGACCTATGTATATTTGACTCATGTGAAATAAGTGTACAGGTGTCTGATTTTCTCCTGTCTCTTCACCTTGCCCACAGCATCGCCGGGGGACACGGAAGGAGACACTAGCACGGACCGGGAGGAGAGATTGAGCACCAGTGCCAGCAGTGCTGTCCTGTCTGGCACATGGAGTGGCACGGAGGCCGAAGGGAGTGAGGCAGAGGACCTGTTGACTGCCAACACAGACTATGACGCAGACGGGTCCGAGGCTGAGCTCCCAGAGGTGGCGGAGTCTGCCCCCCCAGCTGATGGCAGCCCTCCACATCCCCCCGCCACCTCAGGTTCCATCACCGGCCTCCCACATGCTCGTGGCCCTTCCCTCCGTGCTCGGTCCCCACATGTCTCCTTCCTGCCAGGCACCGCACCCCCTGCCCCTGTCACCACTGCTGCGGTGAGTGCGGAGTCTGTGGACATCCTGAGGCAGTTGCAGGTTGGTCAGACTGCGATGCTAAATGTCCTCCATGCCCACACCCAGGTGCTGACCCAGATGGAGGCATACATGGAGGGCATGTCGGCTGCGCAGTCTGACCAACGGCAGTTGCTGAGGTCCATAGACTCCACACTGACTGCAGCACTGGATCTCCTGCAGCGCTGCGTGACACCCCCTACCCCTGCCCCATCCACAATTCCCACTCCCGTGCCTGTCCCACGCACATCCAGACGTCAGCGTGCACGCACCCCAACAGACACAGGCACCACACCACCAGGGAAGTCGAAGCGCACACCTCCTGTCACGCACACACAGGGTGAGGAAGGCACACCCACTGGGTCGGGGGGGAAACGTAGAACACGCAGCCACAGTGGGAGTCCGCATTCCACACAACCCACTCCCTCCAAATCCTCTCCCCTTAGCTCTCCTGGCCAACAGTCAGTGACAGCATCATCCACTGCGAGTGTGCCCCCCAGCCCCAGGATGACACCACCCCGCAAGCGGTGGAGGCGGGACCCGGCCAGGGGAGTTGAGTCCCCCACCCTGTCCACACCCTCCCCCAGTGGCGCTGCGACCCATCCCTTTGCCCCCCCCCCTCCTTAGGGCCTGTGGTTGGATTGGGTGCGGGGGAGTCGCTGGGGGAACTTGCCGACGTGTGCAGCGCCATTCTGTCCTCCACCTTTGGCGCTGGCACCCCCCCTGTGGCAGAATCATCCCTCCCTGCACCCACAACACCTACCCTTTCCCCTCCTGTCCCTGCGGTGCCTGTTTCCACCCTCCCCCCTGATGCCCCCTCTTCTGTGGATGAAATGGACTTGTGAACTGTGCAGGCAAGCTAGGGGACACACGTCCCGATGTGTACCCCCCCCCCCGGACTTTGCTGCTGGGCTGGCCCATGGCCCTTGTACATAGTGGACATTTTCTCAGATATATTTTCCTGCTGAATAAAGCCTTTTCTTTTGGTTTTGCACACTGATGCTTTCCTGGACTTGCTGTTGGTGCTGGTGCTCCCTGCGTTGGGGTGGTGATAATGTGTTAGGGGTCTGTGAAATGTTGGAGTGTGCTGCTCATGGGGTGTACCCTGCCATCTGCGTGCCATCACAAAGGTCTCTGCCAATGGTATTTGGTCATGTTTGCTCTCACTGTATGGTGACATTGTCCCAAGGTGTGTTCCATCCTCTGTGGAGCAGGCCATTTTCCCTGCAGGGTGTCTCCCAAATGCTGTGCTGTGCTGTGTCTACATTTCCTGGATGTGTGAGGGTGCCGTTCAATATAGCCATGCTGGCTCAGCGATGGCTCCGCCTGCATCTGGGGTATCACCCTTGTAGGTCACTGAACTTGTTGATGGGGTATATTGTCCTATGTCTGGGCACTGCTGGGAGTGATAGGTACACACCCCTCCTGTGTCTGGGCACTGCTGGGAGTGATAGGCACACACCCCTCCTGTCTCAGGGCACTGCTGGGAGTGATAGGCACCCACTCCTCCTGTGTCTGGGCACTGCTGGGAGGACTCTGTACCCACCCCTCCTGTGTCTGGGCACTGCTGGGAGTGATAGGCACACACCCCTCCTGTCTCAGGGCACTGCTGGGAGTGATAGGCACCCACCCCTCCTGTGTCTGGGCACTGCTGGGAGGACTCTGCACCCACCCCTCCTGTGTCTGGGCACTGATGGGAGTGATAGGCACACACCCCTCCTGTCTCAGGGCACTGCTGGGAGTGATAGGCACCCACCCCTCCTGTGTCTGGGCACTGCTGGGAGGACTCTGCACCCACCCCTCCTGTGTCTGGGCACTGCTGGGAGGACTCTGCACCCACCCCTCCTGTGTCTGGGCACTGCTGGGAGGACTCTGCACCCACCCCTCCTGTGTCTGGGCACTGCTGGGAGGACCCTGCACCCACCCCTCCTGTGTCTGGGCACTGCTGGGAGGACCCTGCACCCACCCCTCCTGTGTCTGGGCACTGCTGGGGGTGTTTGGCACACCCCATTCTTATAGCAGGTTCGGTGCGTACATACACGGGTGGGGGTTTGGTACGTACATACACGGGTGGGGGTTCGGTGCGTACATACACGGGTGAGGTTTCGGTGCGTACATACACGGGTGGCCGGGTGGCGCTTGGGTGCGTACATACACGGGTGGGGGTTTGGTGCGTACATACACGGGTGGGGGTTCGGTGCGTACATACACGGGTGAGGTTTCGGTGCGTACATACACGGGTGGCGCTTGGGTGCGTACATACACGGGTGAGGTTTCGGTGCGTACATACACGGGTGGCGCTTGGGTGCGTACATTCACGGGTGGGGGTTCGGGGCGTACATACACGGGTGGGGGTTCGGGGCGTACATACCAGGGTGGGGTGGGGGTTCGGTGCGTACATACACGGCTGGGAGTTTGGTGCGTACATACACGGGTGGCGCTTGGGTGCGTACATACACGGGTGGGGGTTCGGGGCGTACATACACGGGTGGGGGTTCGGGGCGTACATACCAGGGTGGGGTGGGGGTTCGGTGCGTACATACACGGCTGGGGGTTTGGTGCGTACATACACGGGTGGGGGTTCGGTGCGTACATACACGGGTGAGGTTTCAGTGCGTACATACACGGGTGGCGCTTGGGTGCGTACATACACGGGTGAGGTTTCGGTGCGTACATACACGGGTGGCGCTTGGGTGCGTACATACACGGGTGAGGTTTCGGTGCGTACATACACGGGTGGCGCTTGGGTGCGTACATACACGGGTGGGGGTTCGGGGCGTACATACACGGGTGGGGGTTCGGGGCGTACATACCAGGGTGGGGTGGGGGTTCGGTGCGTACATACACGGCTGGGGGTTTGGTGCGTACATACACGGGTGGCGCTTGGGTGCGTACATACACGGGTGGGGGTTCGGGGCGTACATACACGGGTGGGGGTTCGGGGCGTACATACCAGGGTGGGGTGGGGGTTCGGTGCGTACATACACGGCTGGGGGTTTGGTGCGTACATACACGGGTGGGGGTTCGGTGCGTACATACACGGGTGGCCGGGTGGCGCTTGGGTGCGTACATACACGGGTGGGGGTTTGGTGCGTACATACACGGCTGGGGGTTTGGTGCGTACATACACGGGTGGCGCTTGGGTGCGTACATACACGGGTGGGGGTTCGGGGCGTACATACACGGGTGGGGGTTCGGGGCGTACATACCAGGGTGGGGTGGGGGTTCGGTGCGTACATACACGGCTGGGGGTTTGGTGCGTACATACACGGGTGGGGGTTCGGTGCGTACATACACGGGTGGGGGTTCGGGGCGTACATACACGGGTGGGGGTTTGGGGCGTATATACACGGGTGGTGCTTGGGTGCGTACATACACGGCTGGGGGTTCGGGGCGTACATACACGGGTGGGGGTTTGGTGCGTACATACACGGGTGGGGGTTCGGGGTGTACATACACGGGTGGGGGTTCGGGGCGTACATACACGGGTGGGGGTTCGGTGCGTACATACACGGGTGGGGGTTCGGGGCGTACATACACGGGTGGGGGTTCGGGGCGTATATACACGGGTGGTGCTTGGGTGCGTGCATACACGGGTGGGGGTTCGGGGCGTACATGCACGGGTGGGGGTACGGGCCGTACTTCCACGGGTGGGGGTACGGTCCGTACATACCCCTGCCCACGCTCTGCGTGCCTGGGTACGGGCCGTACCCATGCCTTTGGTGGGTGGGTACGGTGCGTCCCCCCATTGTTGCGGTGCCGTGGGGTCCGCACCGTACACAGGCCTTGGGGGCGTGGCTACGGGTCGTACCACGCGTACCCCTACATGACCCCAGCAATGCTGGTACGAGCTGTACCAAGGCCTTTCTGACGTGGGTACAGGCCGTACCGCCATTGTTGGAGTGACGTAGGGGGACGCGTGGTACGTTCCGTACCCACGCTCTTGCGGCCTGGGTAGGGTACGTACCGGTTCGCGTGACCATCCACTTCCGTTGTGGCGGACGCTTGCGTTGCTGGCCTCGCCCCCACACCCTGGCAGTGTCCAGGCCCTGATGGTCAGGTATGTCCAGGCCATGTGTGATTTGGTACCATGTGTTGGTGTTGTGTGTCCTGCCCCTGCCCCCCCCTTTGCCCCTGGTTGTTGTGCTGACCTTCTGCGGCGTCTGCGTCGGTTCCTGTACGCCAGGTGGACTGCTAGGAGGGCAGGGATGGCACGTAGGTTCGGGTCCATGTCTGTTCGTCGCGTCCAGCTGCTCCTTGCGTGTGTCGTCCTGATTTCCCGGCAGTTTTTGGCAGCTGGTAAATATTTACCGTGCGGGATGACGTCGGTTCGAATCGTACTTCCTGGTTCGTGAAACGTAGGCTGGATGCGTACCGACGTCACGTCGGCGCCTTTCAGGATCGGAATTGTGTTTAGTTTCTGTTCGGTCGGTGTTTTGTTCGATTCGTACGGAAATGGTGTTTCCGTATGAATCGTACTTGCATTTTCGGATGGATTTCGCACCGGGTACGAGTCGGACGGAGAAAAGGCTCCGTCCGACGGTTCGTACCCGGTTTTTACCGGATCGGAATTGGCACCTAAACCTTTAAAAGTGATACATATATAGTAAGAAAGGAGTAAGGAGAGGTTGCGGAAAAACGAATTGATGTTGTAACTGTTTTAAGTCATGTCCACATTTATGTTATTAATGTATGCCTATGTCGGGTCGCGCAAAGAAATTGGTTCATTAAAAAAATGTATGTAACTGTAAAAATATTTAAAGTTACTGCTCACAAAGTTTATTTCTTAACTTCGGAACAAAAAAAAATGATTTAGATCTTCATTTCAATGTGAAAATTAATTGCGTTTGCGTTAAATTTTGCAAAAAATTGAATGTTTACAAATTGGTGTTTATGCAGCAATGTGCATTTTGGATAGTGGCTTAACTTTTACAAAGAGGAGTATTTTGAATTTTGGTGAATTTTTAGGTCGGTAATTAATAAAGAAGTTTTCTTAAATTAATCAACTGGCGTTTGGTTGTTGAAAGTTTAGTCCAATACTATGGAATAGTAGATTTTTTCACATTGGTAGTTTTGCTTTAAATGAAGATTTGAAGAAAAAAAAAAAAAACTGACCCGACTTGTAATTTTGGAAAAATTTTGGGAAAAACATTGTATGCCAATTGTAATTGAAAAATATTTTAATTTGAAGCAAAGCAAGAAAGTAAGTACAAAACTAATTTTAGAAAGAACGAATGTTAGAAAGATTTTCCAGGTAGTCTATAGCCACACACAACGAAAATTGTTGTACAATAGCCAATAGTCTCTCAGACATCTCCTTAGTTTTGACAGTTACTCGTGGGTTTAGACTACCTGCAAGTGTTTGGGCTATTCTCATTTCTTGAAAACTTTGCTCCTTCTTCAAAGTTTCCAAGAAAGAGTAGAAGTTTGGATGAGGTTTGCCAATTGTGTGGTTGAAGGAGTTATGCCATCCCTCAATGGCATTGTTTGTTTTTGCTTCTCCCTCTAAACAACTCGTGTAGCAGTTCCACCACTCCACATGGAATCGTGGCTTCCTCCTGCGACCCGATCTGCTTAGGTGCCCAATCCATGTGTCTTCGAAATAATTTAGAATGGGTGCCAATTTCTCTTCGTTACTAGTATAATAAGCAGATTCTATAATTGCAGTGTAGTACTCGTCCACACTATCGGGAGCAACAAAACAAAGTGCTGTTAATTTTTTTAGTTCAAATTGTAGTTTGCTATCACGAGAATATTCTGCAACTAGGGATGTTTTCTGTAATTTACGCCAAAATGCCTGGGAAAAATGGAAAAAACATCCCTGAATTTGGGTATCCGTGTACGTTTTATTGATCACATTGATCATGCTCAATTCAAAATCAATAATTATTTTCCTAGGACTTGAAGATGTTTTACTTTTAATAACTGATAAAAGTTCAGTGTATGTTGCAGAAGTCTTATCCGGTAGCAAACTATAAACTAAGGGGATTACACTATTGTTAATTTTGGCATGTATAGTGTAAATTTGAGTGAAAGGATGGGGTGTACTTTTAAACGTCCCATCCATCATCCAAATTTCACTATTTTCTAACTTTGCAAGGTTACGTGGGGTACTAAAAATTAGAATTCGTTTCTGAGGGTTTTCGTTGTCATGCAGAAGGAAAGGTTCATCAGAAAAAGAAATAGCAAGGTCATGTGGAATTCTAATGTCTGAGAAAGAATGTGGTGTAGTTAATTGAATGTTACTTGCCTGCTTTTGTCTTTGAATAATTCTCCTCAGATTAGGAATTATAGGCATGTTACTAGCAACATGACTGGGGACATGCTGTGCAACCTCTCTTAAAATAGATCCTGTGGAATCATTGGAGGTGCTTGCAATAGCTTTCATTTCGTTTACAGTTTCTCTAATTTCTACCTCCATTGCAGAGGCAGAGTGGTTATGCTCAGTTGTTTTAACAACTAAATTATCAAGAGTAACCGCTCTGCCACTGCAATGGGTAGTGTAGTATTGCACACACCTCCCATGATTTCTTGGAAAACTTACTCTTTCCTTACTATATATGTATCCTCCATGGTTTAATAAATTTTTTCCCTTTCTGGACTTAATGTACTTCGCAGTCTCAAGACTAGACATTATCTGAAAAGAAAAAAGAAGAAAAACAAATTAGGATGAAAAAGAAAGTGCTATACCTCTAATGTTCACTTACACCTTCAAACACTTTCCCTACTGCTGCACCTTCCTGGAGTTAGAATAGTAAATTGCACCCCTAGACCATCCAACACTTTCCCTACTGCAGCACCTTCCTGGAGTTGGAATAGTAAATTGCACCCCTACACCATCCAATACTTTCCCTACTGCAGCACCTTCCTGGAGTTAGAATAGTAAATTGCACCCCTACACCATCCAATACTTTCCCTACTTCTGCACCTTCCTGGAGTAAGAATAGTAAATTGCACCCCTACACCATCCAATACTTTCCCTACTGCAGCACCTTCCTGGAGTTGGAATAGTAAATTGCACCCCTAGACCATCCAACACTTTCCATATAGCTGCAGCTTCCTGTAGTAAGAAAAAAAACTTCGTCTAACTGCAACTCTAATTTTATATCTTTTGGTGTTATATTAACAAAAAGAAGAAAATGGTTTGTTTAACATATTGATGGTTTAAAAACAATGCTGCTTAAAAATACCTTGTTTTTTGGAAATTGGTTTCCTTGTGGAGGCTTCTAAAGTGGAATTGGCCTGCTGGCTGGAGTTGTCACTTATGTGATGGACAGAATCGTTGAACAAAGTAACAAATAATTGTCTGGAAAAATACAGAGACTGAAAATGAAATAACTGAACGTTGTTGATAAATGCAAAGTTTGATTAACTTTTGAAAATTAAGACATTGAATATAATTAGTAGTACATAACACTTTCCCTAATGCTGCACCTGCATGGAGTTGGACTACTAAATTGGACCCCTACACCATCCAACACTTTGCCTACTGCAGCACCTTACTGGAGTTAGAATAGTAAATTGTACCCCTACACTATCCAACACTTTCCCTACTGCTGCACCTTCCTGGAGTAACAATAACAAAAGGAATGACTATTCCATTGTGGAATTTATTACATTGAACATTTAAAATACCTTTTTTCTGTGGCGGATTGTTTTCTTGGTTCTTGGTACTGCTGGCTGCTGGATTAAGTTATTTTTTTATGGATTTAATGCAAAAAGATGCAACGGTATTACTGTGGAAATATAAATAAAAATAAAAAAAAATTACTTGGGCTACGTTGCTTAAAAAAAAAAAAAAATGGGTTGTAATTCTAATACTTTATTTTACTCTATATCATATAACATACTTTTGATGGTGCTGCATAACAAATGAGTATGAGTAACAATTGGTAATGCTAAACATAATACACTTTCAAGGCATTATTAAATAAGAGTAATAAGGGATACCCCTACATCATAATTTCGTTTACGATGCAGTGTGAATGTGTGAATAATTAATATAATCTCCTTTACCATAGAACATTTTTGCTAATGGATAAAATTTATTTTAATAAAAAAACAATTGCAATTTAACAACATTTACCTTCTCAATATAAAAGGTGAGTCGATTAGGTTGAGGTGATGGACAATTAGGTAGAAGAGTTATTGAATTTGGAAAAATATCAAGTTTCTGTTTTTGGAAAAGAAAGTAGATGATTTAAGTTGTGATATATTTTTAGTGATTAAAAAATTTGAAATAGTTGATTTTATAAGTTAATATAAAATTTATTAAAACATTGTTTGTATGGAAAGAAAACATGAATTACGCTAAAGCAAGGTGTTAAAATATATTAGTGACTTACTAGTAGTTGCAAACTATCAATGCTTTTCCAAACGATTTCAGTGCTCTGACGTTGGAGGTCGCAGTGGAGGTCTCAGAGGGTCAGGATTTGACGTCTGGTCTCTCTGGTAGTTGATAATCAACTGATTGCAAAATGGTGTCTTCCTGGTATTTATAAGTTTTAGTCAGTGTCACTATTAATTTTTTTAAAAACTGCGTTCGTTGTGGTTTTTAGTATACTTTAATAATCTGTGGAAAATGATAATTTAAAAAGCATTTAAAAATGTATTGTTTTTATTCATTTGCTCCGTTTTGGCATCCATTTTGGAACATGTCTTTTACTATTGTTTTCATAGAAAGTGTTGTAGGACAAGATTTACCAGTGAGATGGATAAAATGGCGCCTATGTTTATGTGTCTTCTGTTTTACTCTGTTTGCTTATTTTGCGATATATTCATGATAAAAATGTGTATGAACTGTTGTTTAATTTTTCGTTATGTGTTTTAAACTGTGAAATGTGTGGAAACGGATTTTTGGGGGTAATGGGAGTATTAATTTTAATACCCGAGTATTAATTTTAATACTCGAGTATTAATTTTAATACACGCGCATTGATTTTGTCATGCATTACAGTTAATTTACGTACAGTTGTTCTCCACATTTTAATACACTTCCCCACCCTAAAACCCCTAATTTCCCTGCATCCCGTGCCAGATTTTATTGTACTTTTTAATAAAAAAAAAAAAATTATGCGTTGTAATGGTATGCGTTGTAATGGTTTTCGTTGTAATTGCACTTTTAAGTATTTTAATAGGTGTAGCGTTGTAAAAGTATTCGTTGTAAAGTAGTGCGTTGTAGTAGTGTTTGCGTTGTAAAAAATGCGTTGTAATGGTAGGCGTTGTAATAGCATGTGTTGTAACGTCATACATCCGTCTATTATGAACAGATCTCACTTTATATGGTCCACAAAATTTGATAAACCCGGCACTAATGCGTCCAGGTTTAACTTTCACCCAATCATTAGGTCCTATGTTTACCTTATGTGTAAGACCTTTGTCTTCCCCTACTTTATCACAACTAAGGTTAGCTAAACCCAAACAATCTTTCATCCATGATGGAATTAATTTAGTACTGGCAGTACGCCCTCTCATGACCACAAATGGAATTTTTCCTGAAACAGTATTTTCCGTTGTACGGTAGGCCCATACTAAATCATCAACCATCTTTACTACATCCCCTCTACTTGCTATAGCCATTTGGATCACCCCTTTTATCATACGATTTGCCCTCTCAACAATACCATTTCCTTGCAGGTTGTAAAGAGATGTTCTTGTGTGTACAACCCCATAGGATTTCAAAAACGTGGTCATTTCAGTTGAAGTTAGTTGAGTGCCATTATCTATGATTAATTTTACAGGGTAGCCGTCCTCCCTAAAAGTTTGAGATAAAACCTTGATAGTGCTCTTTGTACTAATTTCCTCAACAAACTTTACAATTAGCCATTTTGACATGACATCTACCATGACTACTCCAAACTTCAAATTGCAATTCATACTGGAAAATGGACCGATGAAGTCTAAACAAACAGTATGCCATGGTAAACCAGGATCTACAATTTTTCTCATGACCAATTGGTTACCCACTTTCAAACTTTTTTCACTTTCAAAGCACTCAGCACATGATTCAACCCATTCAGAAACATGTTGATCCATAGCGTGCCACCAAAAATGTTCCCTTAGTCTCTTCTTTGTAAGGGACTGACCCATGTGACCCTAAATAAAATGAATCTCAGGTCTAGTGGGGAAATAACCTTATCCTCTTTCATTATGGTATTTGCTTCACTATCAACAAGAACTTTTACAAAAGGTCTTACTGCAATAGGGAGAGTGCTCTCCCTCCTACCCCCTTTTACAATTACTTCTCTCACCATCTTTAAACTTTCATCTTTGGCCAGCTAATACTCCATTGATTTTTATCAATTGCACCATTGCACAATTCAACCAGTTTGTCAATTGCGGCAACTGCACCTTCACATTGAAAGGATTCAACATTGAACTTATCTACCTCATCCCACGGTAAGGGCAACCTTGATAACCCATCAGCCTGGCAATTCTTCCATCCAGCAATGTACTCAATCTTGTATAAGTACTCTTGTAAGCGAGCAGCTAATCTAGCTAGCCTTGCTGAGAACTTTATTTGCACCTCCAGGAGACAGAATCTTAATGAGTGGTTTGTGGTCTGTCTCCAATGTAAATTGAAAACCCCACAAATACATTCGAAAGTATTCAGCTCCCCATGCTGCAGATAAGGCTTCCTTTTCTATTGTTGCAGGGATTCTGCTTATACACAGAACTATGCGTAGAACCCCAGGACCTCAGTGAATTGTGGTGTACCAGAAACTCACCTCAGAACCCAGAACCCAGTATCCGGCTAGCATAAGTGTCCCATTTGTTATCCGAGATTTAGCTCGGCGGTCCCAATGAAAAGACAACCCAGAACAAGCGACTCAGTATACTCTCAGGAATGGTGGGAATCGGAAATACCTGTTCGTATATTATTCTCACATCAGTCCACAACAATAATCAACAGAGACACGGTGTAAATAAAAAGAGTTTATTTTTATAGACCACGTGTCCTAAGATGCAGTACTTTGGCTAATACAAGCAGACAAATGATTAAAATCAAAACCATCAACATAGTTACAATACCATAGAATATAAAAGGGGCGATCATATTATAATGACAGTGGATACTACCACCTTCCCTTTACTAAGAAGCTAATATTATTATTATGCTATTAGAAGGTCTCTTAGGCTTGAATAGGGGACCCCATACCTCAAAGATCAGCTTAGTGAAATCACATCACAGGAGCATCAGGAGTCTTCTCGCAGGAAGGCTCGTCTTCGGTCTGAATAATAAACATGATGTCTGTGATATTAAAAGCACCAACTTTCAGGTATTTGCAGCTGCGCGTGTGTTATGGCTAAATAGTGGGTCGATCAACCTAGAGTGGAAAACATGCATTGTGTAATAATCCAGACTGTTTGTCACACCATGTACAGACCAAGCTTGGGATGGTAACAACAGATTGCTCTCGTGTGAAGCAAGTCTCGAGTCAGCAGTTTGTTTAAGAAATAACATGTAAACGCAGTGTCGTGCGCAAAAGCAGCAAGATGGCTTTCTAACCTCTAACGTGGTTCTGCTAACTTAACAATGTATGTACGTATTCAGGGAGAACTCACTACATGCCCCCTTGATCGAAGCACTATTTAGTAGGCAAGAAAAAGAGAACGCAGAGTTCAGTTTCGACAGAGCAGAACAAGGCGTAACCAATCCAAAGTTTCAGAATGTGCTAAAGTCTGAAACGACAAAAAATAAACAGGGTTTTTTTTTTTTTTTTTTAAATGCAAGTAAAGAAAAAAAAAACTCAAAAAAGGAGAAAAAAGGAGAAAGAAAAAAATAAATGCTGCGCTAGGTTGCTGTCCAGTAGCATAGGCGCAAAGGACGACAGTTCAGTTAATCCATGAATGTATAGGCAGCATACGTGGCAACTGCTTCCAACAAAAAATCGTTTGCAGGGCCACTAAAAGTCTCAGCCATCCAATTAATTAAAGAAAAGGAACATACGTGTTCTTCAACCATCGGAGCCTCTAGTACAATCAGAGGGCAACCGGAATGTTCCTCCAAATAGCTCATAGCCAAGAAGTCGGAGGCAGCCGTTGAGATGTCCCAATTACCCAGGATACCATGCGCCGCACCACAGGCCATAATCCGGACACCAGAACAGGCCAACTCGTGAGACACTAAGGGCCTCATCAGTCGATCGAAATCCGGCACCGGAGACACCGTGTTGGTCAAGCACAAATCCAGAGGCCATTCAAAGGGACAATCCAGGCAGTGAAATACAGGTTGCACGCAGGTGAAGTAGGAATACCTGAAGGATAATCCATATGCCAGGCTTAAAGTCGCCAATGGCAGAGTACCATAAAAGTCAAGCATCCTATCACGAAGAAGATGCAGACGGGACAGGTGCTCGTGTGGCACAGAAAGAGCAGCCATTCCGCAGTATGAAAAGTAAAAGCAGCACACCTGCCACCAGCGCCAGAAGCAGCGGAACACCTCCAAAGACGCTCGAGAAAATCGAATGAAAAAATGCCGGAATCAGGAGGAGCCAAGATGGCGACCGGAGCAGACGCTTGAGCGCCCGGCTCCGTCGGTCCGTGGCCTCGGACTACTATCCTGATGCTCATCCTTGCCGATTCTCGAGGTGCACCGTGTGCGAAGACGCGCTGACCGCGCTGCTGCTTTCCCGGAGTCTCAACCCGCCCGGATGCCCGTGTTCTGGGTGCTTTTGTCCTCGGCACTGAACCCTGCGCCCTTACGGCCTTTGCCGGCCTCCTGGAAGCTCCGCAGTTACCGGACCAGCTAGCGCTAACCTGAGCCCCGCGGTCCCGATCTCGCCTTGCACCATGGATCGTTGCCGGATGAGCCCGAGGAGAGACGGCCGGACACCTTCTGCATCCTGTGCCTGACGGGCTGGAGCTGTGGGGTGGGCCCCGGTGCGGTGAGTCTCCTGCCCCGCTCTGAGGACCGAGCTGCGGGGGGCTGCTGCCCCCTTTGCCTATTGCCTAGCCAGCGGCGAGGGGGACCGGCGAGAAGATAAGCGACTGTCGGCCTTTCCTGTTGCGGCGTAGACCTGAGGGGAATTGACCCCTTGCCACGACCCCCCCCCCTGGCCAGTGCACCGTATAGCGGCAAAACATGGCGTTGAGTGCCTGCTCGCGGCTGGGGGGTGATACTCCGGTCTCGCCCGCTGCCCACTTCGCCCTCCCTCTTCCGGACACCAGCTCCACAGTGCCGTCCCGGATTGCTGCTGATGTTGGGGCCCAGCTTCCGCTGACATGCGGCTCCGTTCTGGCTGTCCTGCGGGACTTTCAACTACAGATGTGCGCTGGCCTGCAGGCGCTGAGTGAGAGGTTTGACCCCATACTGTCGGCTGCGGGCCGTGAGCGCACTGTTTGTCATCCACAGGGCGTAGGTCTCCCGGTGCTCTTGTCCTCTTGCGGGGACGCAGCGGCGGTGTATGATTGTGCTACACTGGTGCCTTCATCTAGCGCTCCCGGCGCCCAGGGTCCACCGCTCTCCACCTCAACTGCGGATACTTTGTCCCCCTGGTCATGGCAGCCTGCTTCATTGTTCCCTGCCTCACCGCGTCCGCGAGGCTATCCTGCTGAGCGATACCTAACGGCTTCGAGGGACCGTCCGCGGTGGCCCACTGCTGCCTTTTTCTGGAACTCCTGTACCTTACTTGCCAGGTTTGGATTTTATGTGGTGCAACGAGGGACCCCAATCGGTGGTCGGCGGCCATTTCGTGATCCTACTTCATCATCCTCTCACAAGCGGCCATCTTGTCTTTGTCTGCTCGGGACACGGGGCCTTTACGCAGGAGCTGGTTTAATCCCAAGCCCGCGATCGGGCCAGGGCTAGACTGACTTCTATCGCTATGGTTATGGACGGGCTGGCCTGGGACTGGGACTGTATGTATGTTTTGCGCGCACTCGTCGCGACTTGTATCCCTTGCTTAAACTGTGGTGCCATGGTATCTTTGCATGCCGTTTTTTGGCGTAGAGGGCTTCCAGTGTGTGGGGGCCATAACTGGCTGATGGTTCGGGGCGCTCTGGTGTCCAGTGGGCTCCTCCCCACCTTCTTTTCTGCTTTCTTCCCTTCTTTACTCTGTTCCTAATTTCTCTCTTCTCTATATTTCGGGTTCATTGGGCGACAGGCACTATGCTGGGGGGGGGGGGTAGGCCGTAGCCTCCGCATTGGTGTAGGGTGGGGGGGTAATACTCTGTTCTCAATTAGTTCTATGGGCCTTTCTCTTTTATGTCTCTGTGCTCTACTTTCTTCGATTCGGGGTCCGGGTGTGGGGTGGATCGAGTGGGGGCGGCTCTGGAGGGGCGCGTACTTGCTTATGTGACTATCCTGATATATCTCTGCACCGCCTCACTGATTGAGATTTTACTCCCATTGTTGTTCTTACTGATGTTGCTGCTCGCTCGTGTGGTGAAGCTATCTTGCGGACTCGAATCTACTTTGCTCTTATCCTTCATTGACTTTTTTTTTTCTCTGATAAAATCATCAAAAAACTTAAAATTAACCTTCACCTCTCCTTCCCCGGGTTTCAAAGATATCTCCAGTATGTAACGTATAACCTGTTGTTAATCCTGACCGTTGATGCACTGGGGCTGTAATGTGGGTATCAGTGCTTTACTGTATCGTGGCCGGCCTGACGGTTGTAGGCCCGTATTTGTTCTTTTAAGATGCACGAATAAAGGTTTTTGAAAAAAAAAAAAAAAAAAAAAAAATGCCGGAATCACACCAAAAATAGTTTGGAAAGAGGTCACGAGGCCGGAGCCTACAAGTTTAAAAAAATGAGCCAGGCCGGTCATGGACGAGGCATTGAAAATAGTTTGGATCAAAGCTCCGAAATGTAGGGGGAGGTCAGTATTCAAAAGCGCCTGTACCTCAGTGCGCGTATTAGCAACGTGAAGGACAAATGTTTCACGAGAGGAAGTCAATGGCACCTCTTTTTGGGACAATAGAGCTCTTATTCTGCTCAACTTGTTGAACTTTGCTTTCAAGGTTGGAATCGAAGGCCAGATGGAAACATCCAGCCGCCCGTGCGGGGGTGGAAAGAGAACATTATTGCAGCAGACAACTCTCTGCGATACAGTTACTATATATGGGATTCCCACTAACATCCCGCAGCAAGCTTCATTATTCAAAATTAAATAACTACCGTTTGCAAGCAGCGTGAAAGAAGGCGTAATCACAGGCACTGGGACACCTCGTAGGACGCAGGCCAAATTCGGGGCTTGTACATTGCATGCACCGTGTAATTGAATGTGCCTACATACCAAGGAATGATCTGGTGTCGTGGTACATTCCTCACCCTTCAGATAAACCTCAGTTCCGTCCCTAGTACATCTATACGTAAAGGGGAGGGACCAAACCTCGTGTATGAAAGCGGTGCCCAGCTGTTCATATCTACCCAGAGCATAATGTTTCATACAAGACGTAAACTTAAAAAGTGCGAACGGCAGAGTTATCAACCCGTGAATAAGCCACGTGGCTGAATTGATTTCCGCCACAGAGAAAGGTAACGGTTCTAATTTTACAATATGTAACAATGAATATGTAGCATCTTTCATGGACATAAATCGCTGTTTATCAGTAAGGTTAAAGGGAAGGAATAACGATGTAGTGTTCAAATAGTCCCAAGGGACCCTCCCTGCCTTTAACGTCTGCAATGTCCATGCAAACTGCATAACAGAACGCAACTGGTTTTGACCATGATATAACACAGACATATCATCATGCACAATATCAACAACTGACGAAACAATATTATCTAATGTATAAATTCTCGAAGAGAGAGTGTTAATGCTGTTATCTATAACGGCTAAAACCTTTTCCATGTTTGCTTGGTCAATAGCTCTCAATCTGGAAGCCGCCTCAATTTGCGACAATTTCCACACTTCGTTGTAAATAGCATACGCCCACCTTTTGGTTCTGCCACCCGCAGGACCTTTAACAAAATCATTCAAATCTATTTTGTCATGTAATTTTGATAAATGAACTTTGACAGATGCCAAGGTGGAGTGTCGCAGCCAGGATTGACATAACTTTCCCACAGAGTATGTAGTTACAGTATGTGACGACTCAAACCGAGGGTCTACGCGTTCCTGAGTATACCCCGGTTTCAGTCCCAGAAAACGACGTTGACAGGTATCTGAACTGCTTTGCCAAACTAACCAACCCTCACTATTAAATTTCGAAATATTGAACGATGTATTTGAAACTAATGTTTGCAAAGCAGGAAGGGACAGATCTGTGTGGTTATCCCAATTGGGGTAAGCGCCCAGATCCGGCACAGAAGGTGACTTTAATTGTTTAGAAGTGGCCAATCCGAAACAGGTGGTTTGGAAGATGGATGAATTTAAAAATAGGATATGATTAGGTATAAGACAGGCACGATGTAAAGCCTCTGTTCCCAGAACCTGCCACGGTTTGGAACCCCAAACCGACTTAAGATCAATAGTAGCCTTCCATAGATCATAACCTTTGATTGACAACTCGTCCATAAAGGACTTGGAATAAAGTAACTTGGTGTGTGTCAGTCTAACCTTTGTGGCAGACTCAGGCATCACCTTAAAATAAAATGATGCCGGGTCGGAAACACTGAAATCGGTAAAATAAGTATACTTATCAACTAGTGTATGTGAACTTCCGAAAGAGGGAGTAGGACAGTGTTCCCATTGGGTAAAATTTACAAAATTTCTAAATGTATTCGCTTTATGCAGGAAGTGATTGCCATAATGCTGAAAACAATACTGTTCCGCATAATTAGCCGCATTTTCATATAAATCTTCAGCATCAAAAGCGGCATAATATTTCAAATCTGAAAACAGTGATTCAATGGCGTGTACATCCCAATCATCAGAACGTATGTTCTGCCTAACCACATCACCCATCGAAATACGAAATACATTAGGTACATTAATGACCTCTGTAGGCCCATGAATTTGGAATTTAACAGCATCCCAAGCGATTCCATCCAAGACGGGCCAGGCAGTAATATTCACAAAAGTCTGGTCCCTTTTCATGATGTGGGACGAGGAGTGGGGGGCCAAAGTTCCATTGATAAGTCTAATTGTCGATCTCTCTTTGAGATAGTGGCCATCCACCAAACGGAAAAAAACTATCACAAATCCAATTGACATAAACAAAAAAATAGTAAAAAGCATCAACCAGATGTATGTCCAAGGGGCAATCAAAAAATGTCTCTTAAACCAGCTGAAAAAAACAGCAATGTTCGATGGGGGAGTTGAGGGCAATGAGTTAGTGTCAAAGGAGAAACGGGACTGGCCAAGCGCTGTAGATTGTAAAACAGGCGAGGGACCACGTGTAGGATAAGCATACTCAGTCTCTTCGGGCAAACCACCAGCCGGTGGTATCAACAAGGGATCAGTAACTGATTGCATCTCGATGGCAACATCAGGCAAGGTGTTAGAAGCAAGAGTCAACATTGAATTTCTTTGCATCGTCTGGCATGAAACTGCTGGAGTCATACTAAGAAGTATCGGCCACTCGCTGAAGTTTGACATTGTCAATAGAGATGTACCTGTTTTCTTTGCGACCAGGAAGTGGAGGTAAAATGACTGTTCTTGTACCCTGCACTCCAAGCACCGGAACTGGTGCACGATAAGAGGGGCCGGACTCCTTCTTGTTCTCCACCTTCTCACGGACCAGGTCTCCAACTCGGGGTAGCCAGCCGACTACCGGAATCTGAACTTCAGCTTCAGATGTGGAGGGCAAGTGTTCCTTCGAAAGAGTGTCTCTGGCTTCTTGTAGAGTCTGCAAAACAGCACAGTGATCATCTACGTCAAAGGGTGCGGTCGACGCCGCCATGTCTAGACCATCAAGGTCTGGGACAAACATTCTGATTCCGAAGAGCATCATGTACGGGGTCCGCCCACCCAGAGACCTTCTAGGGAGATTATTAAGTGCACGTTGGACGTTATACAAATGGGCTAGCCAGTTCCGGCCTGTGCCTAAAACACGTGCTGTCAATGATTGCTTTAAGTCACGGTTCATTCGTTCCACCACACTATTACCCTCAGGTCGGTAGGGGGACGAAAAATTGACTAGGACCCCCAAATTTCTCATAGCCTCCTTGTAAGCTTTAGAGGCGAACGCAGGGCCCTGATCAGAATGGAAGGTACCACACGCAAAAGTTCCCACAAAGACACGCAAATCCCTGATGACAGACCGCGAGTCAGCACTCCTTTGTGGCCATACCCATAGAAAACGTGTGCACGAATCCACTGCAACCAAGATGTACTTGTACGCAGTATCAGAAGAAAAAGGACCGCAGTGATCTAAATAAACACAACCAAATGGTTTATTAGATATGTACAACTGTGTTTGTGGTGGGCGCGCAACAGTTGAAGGTTTAATCTGTTGGCAAATGTCACAATCAAGCACATAAGCGCGCGCTTGTTTATATAAACCAAACCACCAGTAACTTTGTTGTAGCAGAGATATTGTAGCTGACACATCGGCGTGGGCTGACGCCAACCCCTCGTGCGCAGCTAGGATCAGTGCTGGTCTGCAGTCCGCGTTGGGGATAATTCTGTCACCAACGTCGTTAATCTTCACTAATGGGACGTTATCAGGACTTAAATGATAAACGTAACGAGAAGGAAAACCCTTCGGGTAATCACTTCCCTTCTCTGTAGCAGAAATAGCTGCCAAGATGTCATCATCAATCTTACTTTTGGATCTTGTAACTGCTGCCACTAAGTATGTAGCCACTGCTGTTTTTGCTGCCTCGTCAGCCAAGCTGTTGCCGACAGCATGGACACCAAGTCGCTGGTGACCAAGAGTGTGAATAACATTCACGAGAGGGAGACGTTCTTTAAAGTCTGCCACTCGAACCCAAAGCGTTTTATGCTTAATTGTGCTACCTTTCGTGTCTCGATAATCATTCTGAGACCAGAAGTGTAAATTGTCATTGTAGGACTGGACACAGTAGAAGGAGTCACTCACTATAAGAGTAGTGACTCGGGGATCAGCAAACTCAAGTGCAAGCACTAGAGCCCGAAGCTCCGCTAATTGCGCGATACAATCACCCAATGACTGCGTATGCACTGCATCAGATTGGAATTCACCATTTACGAATGTACCTACGACAATTGCGCAAGCCGCTGAATAAGCGTGCTTCGATCCAATTGCGGGCTGCGCAGACCCGTCAGTGTATATGACACAATGGTATTCTTCGAGCGGGCGCAAAGACAGAGGTGCCGGATGAACGAATTCATACTGCAAGAACTCTTGAGTCTGTAATGAGGCATCAAAGATGTAAGTGACATCTGGCGACGTCAGTGTTGTGGCCCATTGTATCCACCGTGGATGCAAAGCTTTAGAATTTGGTACACTTGCCTTTGTCACTGCTTCTAAGGCAGGATAGGGTGTTACAACCAGAATCTGTTTCCCATGCAACAGTGCGCGTTCTTTAAGGATCGCCATCTGTACAGCAGTCAGAACTTTTTCGACCGCGGAAAAACGTAATTCAGCAGAGGTGTACAAGTGGGATTTGTACGCAATGGGGACTGTATCGCCCTCATTAAACGTCAAATACGTGAAACCCACGGCGCCTGGCACTATTCTTATTACCAGGTTAGTGCGGTTATCACGTGTCAGCAAATATTGTGAAGCAAGAAGGTCAGCCTGTAAAGACTGTAAAATTTTAGAATGTTCCAGCTGCCAGCTAGACTTCGAAAATGTGGGTTGTACCAAGGCGTAAAGCGGCTTGATACGCTGGGCATAATCAGGAATGTACGTACGGCCGAAATTCAGAAAGCCCAGCAGAGATTGTAATTTCTTCAGTGTCGTTGGTGCACTCAAGCATGCGCACTTCTCCAGAAAGTGGGGAGCTAACCCCTTCCCTTCATTATTGAGCTCGTAGCCCAAAAACAACACCGTATATTCCGCGATGTGAGACTTCGCAAAATTGAATTTGTAGCCATAGTCAGCAAAACTCACTACAATATTGTCGACTCGAGACAGATGCGGCAGCAGCTCATCATCCGTTAGGTAGATATCGTCAACATAGGAGTATGCCTCGGGGTCTATTCTTTCTAAGAGAGAAACCACGTGAGCGGAAAAGACACCAGGGCTATTTTTGTAGCCCATGGCTAACCTTGTAAACTGTTTTTGTTTGCCGCCCGATGTAAACGCTGTCCACTGGCTACTCAGTGTGGACAGGTTGTGGCTAAAAAAGCCATTGGAAATGTCAAGTGTCGTCTTAAACCTTTTACGCACGAGACTGTCGACAAGAGCCGAGCTATGTGTATTTTGTACCGCGCAGGTCCGGCAATGGGAGTTTAGGTGCCGGTAATCCAAAACTAAACGGTACGAGCCGTCAGGCTTCGTTACAGTGAATAAAGGGTTATTCATAGGGGACACACAAGTTTCAATAACACCCTGATATTCCAATTGTTCAAGGATCGCCGCGACGTGGGGTCTAGCTTCACGACGCATGGGATATTGGGGTTGAGGCTGGGGCATAGACCGCAAAGGAATCTCATGGCAGGGGGACAATCTGTCCCATCCCACCTGAGTACGATACACCGCTGGCGCAAACGCCAGCGCCCACTCCCCAGCGTACACTTCAGCCTGGTCCTTAGGCACTGTGTGCGCAAAGGACGGGAGGATTACTTCCTCCCCTCTAGGAGCTTCCAAAATGAAGGCTGGAGGCCAATCCGCCTCCGCTAGGAGGATATCATAGGTGGTGGTCAGATTATCCCAAAAGATCCCTTTTATAGTACGTTGTATGTCACCCTCAATTAATAAGACTATCTCATAAAGTCTATCAGGGGGAGCCACTCTGGTGTCAGCTGTTTCAACAGTAACCAATATATCAGTTGCTGTCACCGCCAGAAATGGACGCAGAGCTTGACGGACTATGGTAATTTCCGCCGCGCTGTCCAGTAGCGTCAGCGCCCATGTCCGGTTCCGAAGCTGTGTCCGCACTATCTGAGGCATACCTTGCCGTCAGAGCCGCCACTTTCTTCTTCTGAAACGGGGGTCTTTGTCGAGCAAATTCGTCCTGCTTGCCTTTACCCTCAGTCTGTCGGGGTTGGTCACGCTGTTGTGGAGCACCCCGACCTTTGCCACCGCCTCCGCCACCGGACTGTGTAGCCGATGTTTCCTGTGAAGAACGAGGAGAACGCTGTTCAGAAACCTGAAATCTATCAGGAGACTTAATAGTAGAACGATCTCGCAGATCATAAGTGCGTTCACTACTTGACTGTACGGGAGAGGCAGGCCGAGAGCCCTGTTTCTGCTGCTGCTTTCCCTGTTGTTTAGACCGCCAATTTTGTTTCGGAAAGTTTGGCAGGTCATCCTTACCAGAGGCTTCTGCCTTACCCTGCTGCTTAAAATCGGGAGTTTTGATCACAGGCTTAACTCCTAAAGAGGTACGACCCAAATCTCGGTATGCACCAGAGATTATTTTCGCAAATTCCTGCGGCTTGTCCTCTTCAGCAACTTTCTTCAGTTCATTACGAACCTGAAAGTGCAAAGCATCACCCTTAAGGTTTCCCATTATCATGGTAGCCACCAGGCCAAAATCTCCGAGGAGCCGCATCCCTAATTCTATCGCAGACTCCGCTCCATGGTTCTCTTGAACACGTTTAATAACGGAGGGCAGCTGCAACATAGACGGAGTGCCAAAGCACTGCGCGTACGTTGCAGCAAAAACCTTACCCCAGGAAACACAATCATCCATATGGGGAACTAAGTCTTTAGGCAAACTAATGGTGAGGATCCTGTGTTTCTCCACAGGAGTTGTATGCGGATAAACCGCCTCTATTTGGTCGAATTTTTCAGCAAGCCAAAAGGGATAATCATCCCTTGTGAGGGGGCGTTTGCCCATAACAGAATTAACCATAACAGGACTAATGACCACCGCGTGACGATCATTAGGTTGTCCCGCACCAGCAGGCGCCCCCGCCTGCACAGTGCGCGACACATACTGCACCAACGCCCTATATACTGTTATAAGGGCAGTGTGTAGTACACGCAACTCAGCCACCGTCACTGTGAGGTAACGGGGATGAGGCGTAAATCCGGCTAGTACCGGCCAAGTGGCCCCCGCAATTGATAAAGGGCCCATTCTCGGCGGTATAACCACATGGGGGAGGGCGCCATTAAACCAAATCTGATGTTGCCAAGCAGATATTGGTATTTCCTGTGTCCTATACGGCGCATAGTTAGCTGGCACGGCAGTGGCAGTGTAGGAATGAAAGGTATCGTCGTCCCCACTGACTGCCGGAATCGTCACCCAAGAGTAGAATAACTCAAAAGGATGAGCCGCATCGGCTCCCACCACAAAGATGACGTCCATGCCCGCGTCCGGCACCCCATACAGCGTCAAATGACGTTTCAGGGCCGCACGGCTATGCGCCGCAATATCTACCGACATTAGGACAAGCTACACTCCAAGCATTCAGTAGCACAAGGGTTCAATAACCTTTTTAATGATCAAGCTTGAAGGAACCTATATCAATAGAACTAGGTAGGTTTAAATCCGTCAGACTTGTTATCCGGAAACAAGAATGTGGGTGCTGTGGACTAAATGTAAGCACTACTAAGGCGTTTCAACTCATAGACCAAACGTTAGGTGCGCCATGTTGCAGGGATTCTGCTTATACACAGAACTATGCGTAGAACCCCAGGACCTCAGTGAATTGTGGTGTACCAGAAACTCACCTCAGAACCCAGAACCCAGTATCCGGCTAGCATAAGTGTCCCATTCGTTATCCGAGATTTAGCTCGGCGGTCCCAATGAAAAGACAACCCAGAACAAGCGACTCAGTATACTCTCAGGAATGGTGGGAATCGGAAATACCTGTTCGTATATTATTCTCACATCAGTCCACAACAATAATCAACAGAGACACGGTGTAAATAAAAAGAGTTTATTTTTATAGACCACGTGTCCTAAGATGCAGTACTTTGGCTAATACAAGCAGACAAATGATTAAAATCAAAACCATCAACATAGTTACAATACCATAGAATATAAAAGGGGTGATCATATTATAATGACAGTGGATACTACCACCTTCCCTTTACTAAGACGCTAATATTATTATTATGCTATTAGAAGGTCTCTTAGGCTTGAATAGGGGACCCCATACCTCAAAGATCAGCTTAGTGAAATCACATCACAGGAGCATCAGGAGTCTTCTCGCAGGAAGGCTCGTCTTCGGTCTGAATTATAAACATGATGTCTGTGATATTAAAAGCACCAACTTTCAGGTATTTGCAGCTGCGCGTGTGTTATGGCTAAATAGTGGGTCGATCAACCTAGAGTGGAAAACATGCATTGTGTAATAATCCAGACTGTTTGTCACACCATGTACAGACCAAGGTCGCTGCGCAGAGCTTGGGATGGTAACAACAGATTGCTCTCGTGTGAAGCAAGTCTCGAGTCAGCAGTTTGTTTAAGAAATAACATGTAAACGCAGTGTCGTGCGCAAAAGCAGCAAGATGGCTTTCTAACCTCTAACGTGGTTATGCTAACTTAACAATGTATGTACGTATTCAGGGAGAACTCACTACACTATCACAGAATAGTTCCTTTCAGAACTAGTAAGAGATCTTGAAGCAAAAGCAACTGTTTTTATTCTAGAAGTATGAGCTTGTGCTAAAACAGCACCAATCCCTACTGCACTAGCATCTACCGTTAAAATTGACCTCAACTTGGTATCAAAAGGAGTCAAAATGTTAGCTTCACAAATTTCTTTTTTGATTCTCTCGAAGGCCTGTTGTTGGTCATAGGGCCACACAAACTTGTGTCCTTTCCTAAGAAGTACCTTGATTACTTCTGTTTTTCCTACAAAGTTATGTACAAACTTTGCATAATATTCTATAAGACCCAGAAAGGATCTAAGTTGATCTTTATCTGAAGGAGCGGGGGCTTTCTTTATTGCCTCCAACAAATTTCTCTTTGGTTTAATTCCATTGGCCGATAGTGTATAACCTAAATATTCTACCTCTTCCACTGCAAATTTGCATTTTTCTTTTTTGAGAGTCAAACCTGCATTGTCCATTTTACTCAAAACTTCCTTCAATACAAAATTATGTCCCTATCTTGGACCCCAACGGTCCCATGTGCATGTCACAAGTACATGTATGTTTCCCTCCAGTTCCAGTTATGAAGACGCAAACACATGTGCGTCCACCGTCAACATGTCCTTTAACAGATCCGCCATGAATAGGCCGGATATTCCATTCCTAAATATGAAAGGCCACCGGCTTTATATGGTTCACTTATGCCACTTTACAGTCCAGGCAAGTAGGCCCTGATTCTGTCATCAAAACTCCTCTTGCCTTCTGCCTCTGAAAGCTCCAGTCCGAGCCTGCATCTGTGACCATGAACTTTGTCTCATTCTCTGCGCGGCTCACGAAGCCTGACATCAGCCTACTCTCTGCCAAGAACTGTATTTCACCTTCGAATTATCTGCTTCCCCCTCAGCCGATGCATTCCTGCCTAGTAGTTTAAGTAAACATTCTTCCAGTTACCAAGCAAAAAGGCCCAACTTCTCTGTCCTCATGCAAGTAATTCATAGCCCTGTTACCATGGAATATTCCTACCCCCTCGCATTCAGTGTAGACACTTAGACGCTTGTACACGCACGCACAGTCAGTATAGAATAGATTCTGTCCGAGAGTCCTTCTTTTGTGGATAACATAGTTCTTTAAACATAGGATGTTAGATATGATTTGGGATTAGGTTGACTTGACCCCCCAGACTTCTCGTCTCCACATATAGAGCTAAATGTCAAGTCCCCGTCACCCCCTAGTTACACGTCAATTACACGTCATACTGCTGCGCGCGCATCTATGCCAAGTATTATCTTATAGATCCACCTATGTATTACATCATAACCAATCATGTTTCTTTTTACTCATTATTACACCCATTTTCGGTTACGCAGACCAAACGTCAATGTCCTTATCAATTGTTACGCCTACCGTATTCACTTCATTATAATGTATGTACTATAAAAGTTACTTCTTGTCAATAAAGTATGTACTTCACTTCCTGAACCCCCGTGGTGATGGAACTTGAAGCATCCGATTATAATCGATTATTGGAATAAAGCCCATTCCGAAACTCTAATATCACGGATTCTGCCTCTCATTTTACTGAGCTATTTTATAATGTTTCTGTATCAAATTCAGTCCCGGTAAAGGAATTTTTATTTACGACATGATGGCGCCCGAACAGGGACACTTTCTCATCTCACGCGCCGGCGGTGAGTTGCAGGCCCGGTCTCCTGCCACAGCTGGACGGACAATAACGCGTACCAGCAGGATTTCCTGTATCTCCCTCCGGTCAAGCGGGGGCGACTGAGACTGCGATCAACACCCAGACGAGGCGGTGAGAAGTGCGAAGTATCCCGACCAGAGCCTAGCTGAGAGAGCAAGATCCGAGGTATACAGAGACCCACCAGTCCGAAGTCAAGCCCAGTGTCCGACGAGTCGAGTCGAGTCGAGTCCAGTCCGGTTCAAGTTCAAGTTACTGAGGCCTTCCGTTTCCGAAGCTACCCGGTGAGTACCATTGCTGGGGAGGCATTTCTGACGTGCACATAGGTTGTGCCGGTCAAGACGGGTTTGGGTACACAAATCCGGTCTGCACTGTTTTAGCAGTGTATCTGTACTGTTTAGCAGTATATCAAGTGTTCCGAAGTATCTAGTAAGTGTCAAGAATTAAGCATGGTGATTTAGTTATGCAGACGATCATCATTGTTGTTTCAGTTAAAGGTTTAATGTTTAAAGTGTTTAAGTATGTTCTGTATATCGTGGTATGAATGACTGTTCATTATCGTGTTTATTGTATTAAGTCTGTTCAAATTCAAGTATCAGGTCAAAATCAAGTATAAGGTCAGTTCTCAATATGCCGCTCTTTTCGAAATTAAGACAGATCACTACCAGAAAAGGGGTTCTCGAAGAAGCCGTCCCTATTCCTCCTAGGGACACTCCAGGGCACTTTATGTATCACAAACATGGCTTAGACGCTATATTATTTCTTGATTTATGGGTAGACTACACCAAGGGATTACCAGAAAGTCAGAGGTGGCCCACAGCGGGGACCTGGGATGCAGAGTGCATCATGAAAGTCGAGGAGGAGTTATGGAAAAGGAAAGTCAGACAGTCACAGAAAGACGCCGTTGAGTTATGGCGTAAAGAATCTCATAGACGTACAGAAAAAGCACGTAGACAGGAAGAGAAGAGTAAAGAAAGTTCAAGCAAAGTTCGAGAGAATCTATTAATTGAGGAAGGTATCCGAGTGAAATCAGAGCAAGTAGACAGACAAAGAAATGCCCTTATGAATGGTATGTATCCCCTTCTGGCCGAAGGATTACCTAAGGCTACTCCAGAGATACCGAAAGACTTGCCACCCCCATTATTCCCAATCAAGGTACATCCTAAGGGGCATCCTAGAACCGCAGAGGATGTTTTTCTTTCCTCATATTTAGATGACGCAGCTCCTGAGTATGCTAATTCCGCCCCACGTAGACCGCATACCAGGGAGGTCCAACGCCAAGATCCAGCACCCGTATCCCTACAGCAACAAATCGAGTCACAAGTTCCGGCAAGCACATCTGTTTCTGCATCTGTTCCTACAGGTACTTCTATAGCTGAGTCCACGCCTATAGTTGCTGTGTCACGTTCGACGAATCCTTTCACACCCGACGCCCCAGACGGGGCCACGGGAGGTGCTACCAATATTTTTTCTACGCCACCTAGAATAAATAAACTTATTTTTCAAGAGTCAGCGCATTCACGTACACCCAAATTCGTAAGTGATCGTACGCTTAAGGAACTTCTTATAGATTGTAGATATGACCCGGTGCTCGGTAAAGAGGACGAAATGATCCTGGCATCATTACGTATCAGACGAGCCGCAGGGTATTTAGCGAAGCTACCAGGAATGACTGCGCATCTAGATAAAATATATCATTTTGTTCAAACAGGGCGAGATCCAGAATGTATTAACAGAGCTATGGAATACCAGAAAGTAGAGATACAGGGGGAACTGTTACGTTTCCTCATAAACTGTGTGATCAGAAATCAAGACCGACCGGGGGTAGATCCGGAAGCAATGAAAATTCTTACAAAATGGAGCCAGAATATATCAGAAGGGAGACACGATAAGCAAAATTGTATAATAGCCATGTGCCGAAAGATCCGTAAAGAAATAGAACGCCTACACGAAGAGAGATTAGAGACAGACGAGTTCGAGCAAAGCGAGGAAGAAGGGTCAGGACTGCCCGCAGGACAGTCGGACACCATAGCCTATGTAGGTAGAGGAAGATCTTGTAATAGGAATCAGACTAGATGACATACTGACCAAATACGTCCAATATGTCCAGATAATGACAGGAATTTCCAAATACCTATAATTAACATAAGGTCTAACGAGCATTCGTTCCAAACCGCCGACAAACTACTCCGAGAACGAAGGGGTTATCATTTTCTCGATTCTATGGATGAACAAGATTTAGCAAGGGCAGCTGTTCATTGGGTGGACAGTCCCGGAAAATATAGTGATGAGACAGTAGTACGCACATTTTTGAATCTCACCCCAGATGAGCAGAGGTTAGCTGGGATTTATATGATTCAACAACTCATTATACTATATCAGAGTCAGCATTCGGACCCTGGTCCCTTACCTGACATATTGACTGAATTGCTTATGAATAAATGGAGAGGTCCAGGTACTAAATTAATTAAAGAAATTCTAGTATCAAGAAAGCAGTATATTCTTTTTGTATGCTCAGAGCATGTCTCATTGCCTGTCAAGGAAAGAACTACGTATCACCTGGATAGACAGAATCCCTTACGAGAAGTACACCCAATAAAAGGCGAGGACAATCAGTTTAAACGCGTATTTGTATATACGCCCATATCGAAAATAGAATTGTTAGAAATGAAGAAAGTGGTACCCAGTCATGACAAAGACCCAGCGGGTTTTCACCGAGAAATTAAAGACATGTTACTCATGGGAGAGTATACCTACCCCGACATCATGACAATATTAAAGGTGTTGATGCCTGCTGGCATTTATGAGAAACTCAAGGAAAAAGAGTGGGAGGTAGGTGACCAAAAGATAGAATGGTCAGCATTAGAAGCAGAAGAAAGGGCCCGAGGTCCAGGTTCGGGGCTTGGGGACAAAACTAAAGCACTACCAGGTCTACTAGTACAGGTACTGCCACGTTTATTAACTACGAAAAAGGAAGATTGGGGTACAATTTCAGCCTGTATACAGAAGCAAGATGAAGACACTAGCGATTACTATGCCCGATTCGAGAAATGTTTTGGTATAAATAGTGGCATAAAAGCAAGTAGCGAATCATACCCGCATCTGTTTGTAACAAAATTAGTGGAAAATGCCCTGCCCCCAGTAAAGAATAGAGTATTAAAATTCGAGAGTACCTGGCAAGGTAACACTTCAACACAAATGTTACAAATGTTACAGTACCACCACAATAGAATTAGAGAGGAACAAGAACATGAACACAGACGCATGAAAGACACGAAAATGAAAATGCTAGTTTCCCAGACAGTTCCAGCTGAAGGACATAAAAAGGGTATGACACATTCCGATTCAGCAGGACCTGTAAAAGGGACATGCAATTATTGTAAAAAGCCAGGTCATTACGTACACGATTGTCCAGTGCTAAAACATAATATCGCCATAGGTAAAACACAAGAAAGATCACGGCCACTAAGACAAGATCAGAATGAACAAGGAGCTCCGCAGCATGCCCAGGCCATGCCAGCCGCACAACAGCCAATACAGTTTGTGCCAGCTGCACCACCGTTGCCTGTTGCTGCCACACAGACAACAACACGACAAATGTATCAGACCGCACAGTATGAATATCCCGAGTATCAGCGTTACGCATGAACTAGCCTAGAGAGGGAAGTTGACTTACCCCTTATCGAGATTCCTGTAGATCAAGAAGGACCTTATGTACATAGTAAATTATTAGGTCAAGATAGAAAATTTTTACTCGATACAGGGGCAAGTCGAACAACTATAAAACGTAGTGAAGTTCCAGGGGCACCCCTCTCAGGCTCACAGAATATTTCCCTTGGTTTTTCAGGAAAACCTATTGTTAATGAAGTGTCACAGCCTCTTCCACTTACGATAGGACCTCTGACCCGAACTACAGATCTATTGCTTACTAAATCATGTCCAGAAAACTTGTTAGGAATAAAAACGTTGAAAGCCCTAGGAGCCATAATATGTTGTTCTCCGGAAGGAGTAAGGTTGTTTTTACGTGATTTTAAAGGTCACTATGTATCTAGAGACATGGATCCCCGACTGCAGACTTTACCTACACATCTATGGGCACAAGGCCCTACTGATGTTGGTTGCATGAATATTACACCATATCGAGTCACGCTAAAGGCAGGAGTGGTGCTACCACGAATGCGACAATACAAGCTACCACCAGATGCTGTAGCGGCTTTACTACAAATCATTGACGAGCTCATTGCCCAAGGAGTAGTTGTAGAAACAGACTCCAATGTATGTAATTCACCGATAATTCCGATTCTTAAACGAACAGATCCTACAGCGCCGCCAGTATATCGATTGGTTATTGATCTGCGCGAGTTAAACAAATGCATTGTGCCACAATTTCCTGTGGTCCCAGATATCTCGTCATTATTGACAGCTATTGATTCCGAAGCAACATTCTTTACTGTAATTGATCTCAAAAATGCCTTTTTCAGCGTCCCAATAGATCCGGAAAGTCAATATTTGTTCGGATTTAGTTTAAATGGGCGTAGCTTTAAATTCACCCGCGCACCTCAAGGATTTACAGAAAGCCCCAGCATCTATAGCCAAGCACTGAAACGAGAACTTGACAGTATCCACATGCCAGTTAACACCGCCTTGCTTCAATACGTCGATGATCTGCTGATCACCGCCCGAAGCGAACCCGAATGTGAAAAAGCATCACTGACAGTTTTACAATTTCTAGCCGAAAAAGGGCACAAGGTGTCCCCTTCTAAGCTGCAATTCTGTGTCCAGCGAGTTGTTTATCTTGGACACTCGCTGGACAAGGAGGGAAGGCAGCTTACACCCGACCGCATTCAGTTGATAGCTAACATGTCAATACCCAAGACACAAAAGGAGGTGCGGGCTTTCATAGGCCTCACTTCATATTGTAGGCAGTGGATCCCTCAGTATGCATTTCTAGCAAAACCCCTCATTCAGTTAACCACACAGGAGGCAGCCACATCGACTGTTCTCCCTTGGACTCAGGAACACACACAAGCTTTTGAAAGCTTAAAGAAAGCTTTATGTCAAGCACCCGTTTTAGCAACGCCATGTTACAGAAAACAGTTTACACTTTTTGTTACAGAGCGCGAAGGTACTGCCTTGTCAGTACTCACACAGGAACAAGCAGGAGCACACAAACCATGTGCTTATTTTTCTAGTACATTAGATCCCGTAGCTCAGGCTTTGCCTGCATGCCTAAAATCAGTAGCAGCAACAGCTTTAGCAATCAGACAAAGCGATGCCATAGTGTTAGGACATCCATTGACAGTTCAAGTACCACACGCAGTAGAGGTTCTTGTAAATAGAACGCAAACACAACACTTGACTATAGCGCGACTTACAGGATACGAGCTTACATTGTTTCAGCCACATATAGAAATCAGACGCTGTAACACATTGAATCCTGCCACACTTTTACCAGTAGTCGGAACAGACCCACTAGCCCACGACTGTATTGAAGTTATTACTATAACGACAAAACCCAGACAAGACTTGACAGATGTCCCATTGTCAGATCCAGACCTGACCTTGTATGTAGATGGTTCATGCATGAGAACAAGTACAGGAGAGTTAGTAGCCGCCTACGCAGTCACAACAGATACTGAAGTCATTGAAACTAATCGCATAAATACTTTGTCAGCTCAAGCCGCAGAACTTATCGCTCTGACACAAGCCTGTATTCAAGCCACGAATAAAAAAGTCAACATATACACTGACTCACGTTATGCATTCGGAGTTGTACATGACTTCGGCGTGCTCTGGCGAGAGAGAGGTTATTTAACTTCCCACGGTGCCCACATTCAGCACGGACCCCTCATTCATGCATTATTAGATGCAATACATCTACCCACTGAAATATCAATTATGAAATGTAAGGCCCATACGAAGGTTACTGATATCATTTCCCAAGGCAATGATCTAGCCGACAGAACAGCTAAACTGACTGCTCAAACTCAAACCCCCGACATGACAAAGACAATAGTCCCGACACCGACACATTGTATGACAGTTAAAGATCCTACTCTTGACGTAATTGACATACAGACACATGCTACACCAGACGAAATAAAGAAATGGACTGAATTAGGAGGGATCCAAACGGACCAAGGATGGATGATGAAGGAAAAGTCTGTATGGTTCCTTCCTGATTCAATGGTCCAAGTTATAATTAACACTATACATAGTCCAGCACATCTAGGAGAAAAAGCTATGCTAGACAGCATTCAACACATTTGGTTCAATAAACATTTACGAGCAGCAGCAAAACAAAAGGTCCGTACCTGTATGATCTGTTGTCAGTTCAACCCAGGAAAAAGCGTTCCCGTAGAACAGGGTGGATTTCATACTCCTAATCATCCTTTTGAAGTACTCCAGATGGACTATATCCAGATGGAACGATGTCGAGGATTCAAATATGTTCTCGTAGTTGTCTGCGCTCTGTCCCGTTGGACGGAGGCATACCCGGTTTCAGATTACACTGCCCCGACTACTGCCAAACAGTTGGTTCGAGAATTCTTCCCACGATACGGTTTACCACGTGCTGTTTACTCAGATAACGGCCAGCCGTTCTCATCCGAATTAATGAAACACGTTTCACTTCTGTTAGGATATCAGTGGAAATTCCACTGTGTCCGACACCCCGAGGCAGCAGGTCTCGTAGAAAGACATAACCAGATACTGAAAATTAGAATGTCCAAAATATGCAGAGAGAAAGGTGTCGACTGGGTAGTAGCGTTACCAGTTGCACTCTTTTACATGAGAATGGTAGCACACTCTCGAACAGGGCTATCCCCGTATGAGGTGATCTTCGGTAGACCACCGAATATGTGGGGGACGCCTATACCACGCAAAATAACTGATATTGACTGTAATATGCTGACAGATTACTTGGCTTCCTTGATGTCTGCACTACAATCTTCTCGTTCACAGGTAGCTGCAGCCTTTCCCGACAACACTGAGGTGAAACCCCATGACGTTGTTCCGGGTAATCTTGTATTTGTGAGGAATTTCGACCGAAAGACTCAGCTGGAGCCCAGGTGGAAAGCACCCAAGTTGGTCCTGTTGACCACAAGAACAGCCGTGAAGATCGAGGGCCGCAAGGGCTGGATTCATTCAAACCACATCAAGAAATTTCATGGACTATCTTCGGATATAGACATTGTGCCCTGCACCCCCTCACAGACTGATACAAAACTCCCTTTTGTTGAACCGAACAAATCTGAAAATTACAAACTAAAGCTTAGGCCCACCAAGTCGAGCAATTTGATTGTTTAAGTCCTCTCCAAGGTGAAGCGGTTGAATTGTCTCTGACATGTATCCCTTGGACCTGAGTAGAGAAAATACCCGAAAAATGTTGAAACGACAGGCGTATTGTAAATCACTGCGTAGCCACTGCATAGTGACATTATTAATTTTGTTTTTATTGAGTCTTTTAATAATTATTACAAGTATGTTGTTGCACATATATTACCCTATTTCTAGACATGTTTATAATGTTGCTGCTGAACATTCTTTTAGTGACTTACCTCCGCATGAATTGTCTTATAGACTTGCGCTGCGCAATAACACTTTCATTAGTATGGTACATCATTCCCATCAGACTAGTAATGCCACCAATTGTTGGGTGTGTGGCCGACTCCCTCCCTATCAGAATTATGAAGGAGTCCTGCCTTTCTTTCCACATCCATTTACACATAATGGCTCCTGTGGAGCATGGTTTAGCTTAATTAATTCCATAGACTCAGACACAGCAGTTTACCGAGATCATTGGGTATGGGGAAATCTGAACCTAGCTTTACTCAAGGTCTGTTACCCTGACAAGGAGGGTCGCCCCAAAAGAACAGGAACTGATCTAGAAAATGAAGTATATGGATTAGGTAATTTTACACCTAATCTCATGATTCTAAATGTCGTATCTGAAATTGAACTAGTCTTACCCACCATGTCAGTATTTCCAGCGAAGGGTGAATTGTGTGTAAGAAAGGTTGGTTCCATACATATGGGCCATAGTAAATGCACTACTATAGTAGAATTCAGTGATCAAGGAAAATCTTCATTTAGAGCTTCTCGCCACTCCTACTTTATATGTGGTCAGACTGCATATATGCGTCTACCCCTAGATTGGGATGGTACCTGCTACATTGCATTCCTTTTGCCACCTGTTTTCCTAGCTCCTCCTGATTATTACAGAAATATTCATTTAGTACACAACAGAGAACGGAGAGATCTCCCCATTGTCGATTACACTGAGACGGCATGGGACAAGTATGTAGATTTTAATAAAGGCATCTTTCCCTATATAGGTACTGTTACTAACAGTAAGCTGATACGTAGATTAACTAGAACCCTTGAAGCAGTAGTGAATGAGACTATTTCCGCCTTAGGCAATTTAACGGAAGAGCAGTCTGCTATGCGGATTGTTGTGCTTCAAAATCGTCTTGTCCTTGACATCATCCTGGCTGATAGGGGCGGAGCTTGTAGGGTCATCGGATCAAGCTGCTGCGTATTCATACCAGAAAATTCGCCATCTGTATATAAAGCCATCACTCGCCTTCATAAGATTGTAAGCCAGATACACCAGAACCCAGGCACTTGGACTTGGTCCAGTTGGTTTTGGAATGCGGTATCAGCCTGGGGATGGAGAGTTTTATCCTTCCTAGGTATTGGCCTTCTCATACTATTCAGTTGCTGTCTATGTCTACAATGTGGACCAGCGATTTGTGGTCTGTGTGCCACATCGTGCATTCCACATCAAGATTTTCATTCAAGATTCCGGAAGAAGAAAGAAGAACAAATGATGCTATATGAACAGATCAATGGATTGATGAAGATTGATATCTCTTGAAGGGCAAGTAGGGGACAAGGAGGGAATGTGGAAATATGGATTTTTCTGGTCAGTTATGTCCCCTATCTTGGACCCCAACGGTCCCATGTGCATGTCACAAGTACATGTATGTTTCCCTCCAGTTCCAGTTATGAAGACGGAAACACATGTGCGTCCACCGTCAACATGTCCTTTGACAGATCCGCCATGAATAGGCCGGATATTCCATTCCTAAATATGAAAGGCCACCGGCTTTATATGGTTCACTTATGCCACTTTACAGTCCAGGCAAGTAGGCCCTGATTCTGTCATCAAAACTCCTCTTGCCTTCTGCCTCTGAAAGCTCCAGTCCGAGCCTGCATCTGTGACCATGAACTTTGTCTCATTCTCTGCGCGGCTCACGAAGCCTGACATCAGCCTACTCTCTGCCAAGAACTGTATTTCACCTTCGAATTATCTGCTTCCCCCTCAGCCGATGCATTCCTGCCTAGTAGTTTAAGTAAACATTCTTCCAGTTACCAAGCAAAAAGGCCCAACTTCTCTGTCCTCATGCAAGTAATTCATAGCCCTGTTACCATGGAATATTCCTACCCCCTCGCATTCAGTGTAGACACTTAGACGCTTGTACACGCACGCACAGTCAGTATAGAATAGATTCTGTCCGAGAGTCCTTCTTTTGTGGATAACATAGTTCTTTAAACATAGGATGTTAGATATGATTTGGGATTAGGTTGACTTGACCCCCCAGACTTCTCGTCTCCACATATAGAGCTAAATGTCAAGTCCCCGTCACCCCCTAGTTACACGTCAATTACACGTCATACTGCTGCGCGCGCATCTATGCCAAGTATTATCTTATAGATCCACCTATGTATTACATCATAACCAATCATGTTTCTTTTTACTCATTATTACACCCATTTTCGGTTACGCAGACCAAACGTCAATGTCCTTATCAATTGTTACGCCTACCGTATTCACTTCATTATAATGTATGTACTATAAAAGTTACTTCTTGTCAATAAAGTATGTACTTCACTTCCTGAACCCCCGTGGTGATGGAACTTGAAGCATCCGATTATAATCGATTATTGGAATAAAGCCCATTCCGAAACTCTAATATCACGGATTCTGCCTCTCATTTTACTGAGCTATTTTATAATGTTTCTGTATCAAATTCAGTCCCGGTAAAGGAATTTTTATTTACGACAGTATCACCAAATACTAATACATCATCCTGAAAGTAAACTACATTCTTTGTACCTTTTAATACCGAACCCATCATTCTCTGAAACACTCCAGCAGCGGATGCCAAACCAAACGGCATTCTGGTAAATTGGAATATCCCTTCTGTATTGATAAATGCAGTTAGTGGTTTGGAATCATCATGCAACTTAATTTGATGATAGGCACTGCGTAAATCCAGTTTTGAGAAATACCTCCCCCCTTTTAAAGACAAGATTAACTCATTTATGTTGGGCAATGGAAAATTATCCACCATAATATTCTGGTTAAGGGTGTGCAAGTCCACACAGAACCTGTAACTGCCATCAGGTTTGCTCGTGATAACAACTGGTGAAATCCAACTAGATGTCTCAATTTGTTCTATGATACCCTGCTCAATCATTTCATCAAGCATGCGTTTGACTTCTTGTCTGGCAATAATGGGAACTTTCCTCACTCTGTGTTGGATGGGAATTGCATCAGGTTTGAGTACTATTTTATGAACATACCCCTTGAGTTCACCAATTCCTTCAGAAAATAAATTTGTCATACTTTCCACAATTGTCTCTGTAGTAACTTCATCCACAACCATTACCTGTTGTTTTGCTCTGGGATTTATAATGATATGTAAATCATATTGGTGTGCCCATCCTAAAATCGGTGGACCGCTACGAGCTACATACACTTTGCCTTTCACACACCTTCCCTGAAAAGATATATCAGTGAACATGTACCCAACAATATCTATCTTTTCCCCTTGATACCCTCCTGGATTTATATCTTTTGGAAGTAATTTCACGTCTGGCCAATTTTTTTCAAAAATAGCCTGGGGAATAATTGTCCAGAATGAATCTGAATCAACCATTAGTTCTGTGTCCTTTCCATGTATTTGAAACATTGCATTGGGTCTCATTCTTCTTTCAGGAGCCATTGTTAAACCATCCTCCTCTATGCACAATATCTTATTCACTCCTTTTTCTTCACAAATTGTTACAAAATTATCTATAGCATTTTGTACAACCGCTATCTTAGGCCTACTGCTAGTTTTACACATTTTGTAGAAATGTCCTTTGCGCCCACATTTTTTGCATACTTTATCAAGAGCATAACATCTTTTGTATTCGGCTGTGTGATATGTGCTTCCACATCTAGTGCACATTCTCTCCTGTAACTTATTATGTTACGAATTCCCTTCAAAATTATTACTAGTCTTTTTAAAAGATATCACTTTTTTTCCACTATTCTCATTATTTTTATTACTACTTATTGCAGCCACCTCATCTTCTACTACACTCGTTATACTTGTTGAACTCTCCTTTTTTTCCATTTCTTTCATGCATGTTTCTGACTGTTCAACCACCTTAGCTATGTCAATAGCATTTCCTAATGTGGGATTTTTTGCAGCCCATAATCTCTCCTGCATTTTCTTGTTGCTGCATTGTACTATAAGTTGGTCTCTGATCATTTCTTCCCTCATCGCACCAAATTGACATTTGAGGGATAATTCACTTAACCGTGTAACAAACTGATCTATAGTTTCATCACATCTTTGCGGTTGTGTATAAAACTTGTGCCTACACATTATAATATTTATTTCTTTTGCATACAGTTTTCCTAGCCTTTCCTTTGCTTCATTATAAACATTTGTTATTACTCTTCCTTCATTATCTGTACCTATAAGTAAGAATCTAAAGGCGTGTTGTCCTTCCTTTCCTAAGGTGCTTAATAATAACGCTTTTTTCCTTTCGGCATTGAAATCTTTACCATCCAGTGCCACAATATAGTTCTCAAAAGTCTCAATCCATTCGTCCCATTCAATAGGGGGGTCACCCGGTTACTGTAGAAACAAGGGTGGTGGTATCACTGTATTACATTCCATGGTCTTAAGTTAATGCACGTTCAACTATTGTAAATGAATCAAAAAAATAAATACATTTTCTAATGGGACATATACTATGGAGCATATAATTATACTATGGAGAATATGATTATCTATTCGCTCATATAATACTACAATTCCCTCAAATTCACTCAAGTGGAGGAGAAGGAATTGGCCACCTAAACCACAAAGAAAATGAATGTTTATATATACTTTTCCAAACTTAAGTTTAAATGGCTAATCTACATATGTCCATATGGTTGTATCCAAGACTATTTATTTATTTATTTATGTGTCTTATATAGCGCCTGAATCACTATCTGATATTCACAATGTTGTGTTCATTGTCCCTGTGAAAATGTAATTTTTTTTTTATAATGTTCCTGTGAATTTCCAAACCTGCATTTAATTGTTATGTTCGTCGATTAATTCAAATGTCACCAATATCTTGTTTTTCTTTTCTTTGATATTAGCGCTGATCTTATGTTCGCATCGTATGCTCGTCAGTTTCCTTGGTAACGCAGGCAAAATTAATATGGCCGCCAGGACGTGTACACGCTCAAATAATGCGTGCGTGCATCACAATCGTCACAGCGTTTTGTGTGTTTGCTCTGTTTACAGCTTCACTACCGTCGTCGCTCCGGACAGCATCGTTTAAACACTCTGCACGTTCTCTGAAGTGATGCAATGTCCTCGCGTTGTAAACGGTAAGGTGCGCGCTCCTTGGTTATTTTTAAATCTTGACACACGCGTATACAACTTTTCAAGGCCAGATCAAATAAAATGATGTAATTATCCTTAATTACCTTTCTCTTCGTCGGATGCTCTAATGATGCAAAGTAGTCCGTCTCGATTCAGTACTTTCACTTCCTTAAGTGCGTTTCTTGTTCCTTTGAAACAATTAAAGTCTACGACTTCCAGGCTTCAACAGTAACTGTTCTTTTCCCTTGGAGTCTCAAAATCACACATTTTTTTCCGCTTACTTCTTTCTTTTTCTTCTTGTTTCTTTATCGATCTCCTGCACACATATATGGGTCCTTCTTTGTCAACAGAACACACTGCTCACTCTGCGCTTCCCTTTATATATCTTCTTCTGTTATATTGTAGATAAATCGTCGCCATTTGTTGTAAAGAAGTGATCTTCCATAAATATAGGTAAAAGAAGTATCTTATTGGGAGCGCAGAGAAACATTGGCAATCCCACACAGGTCAGCTTACACTGGAAATACTCGAGAATACAGCTATGTCACAGAACATAGCAACACTAGAACCATACATAGAACTTTATACTTAAAGCAACAGGACACATGTCCTGTAACGTAACAACTTAAAATTACAACAGTTTCATTCCCGTTCTACGCCTTCCTGAACCTAGTTGGATCCCTCTATCCATACTCTCAGGGCCCACTAAGCTGACCCATTGGGAGCCCTTCGCCTCACCTGTGATCACCATCTGTGCAGTGCCTACACGTACTTTGCTCACAGATGTGTCCCAACAGGCTGACAGTACCCACATGGCCAACACAGTAGTGGGGCCCAGTCCACCCCCGGGGTGTGACTCCTGTCCCCATCCCAGGGGCAACCCTGTCCACCAGCACGGCAAGCCACAGTGGCACAGTGAACCTGGCCCTCCAACCCAGAGTCTGTACCCTTAGGCTGGACCAGTGCCTGGCAACCCAGGACTTCCGGGGGAGTACGCTAACCCCCCCCAAGAGAAACACACTCCTCATGAGTTGTGCCAGAATCCGCCTGGCGCAGGTCTCCAGCCTCCTGTCCACCTGACAGAGCATGAAGACCTCCCAGGCCAGAAGTGGCCTCACCAGGGTCAGTCCTGGGGTGCTCTGACCTCAGAGCTGGCAACCCCTGACCTACAGGTCTTTCCAAAATTGTCACGGCATCTGTGGCAGGTATCCTGCCCAACTCGTCCACCAATTCAGGAACACCCTTCAGCAACTGGTCTCCCAACCTATGGTCTAAACCCTCAAGTTGAACAGGGGCCAGAGGCGAGGACTCCCTCCCTCTGCACCCCCTTCCATAGTTCTGCACCCTCCCACCTGGAGTGGTACCCCTAGAAGATAAACCGGTCAGGACACTGCTTACAGTCGTCCTTCCCTCCAGGTAAGGCAGGACCTCAACCTGGCTTCCCAACCCGGGGACTAAACCCTGCAGCTGAGCACCTGCCCGGCACACCAGGACTTCCTTGGGAGCACGCATGTCCCCCCTGAGGGTAACACATGACTCATGTGTTGTGTGACAGTCTGCCTGGTGCAGATCTCCTGACCTCTGTCCATCTGACAGTGCGCGAAAATCCGACAGGACAGAAGTGGTGTCACCATAGTCACTGCTAGGAGGCAGACCCTTCTGGTTGGCCCCTGACCCATTGGTTCTCCCACTGGGGAACACATCCCTCTCTCACCCCTCCTTCTGGACATCTGCACCCTCCGAACTGGAGCGGTGTTGCCAGACACCAGAACCGGTGGGATGCTCGTTACAGCAGTCCCCCCCCCAGTTCCCCAGACACTAGGGGATCCCCCTCAATGGGTGGCTTTTCCATACAGCCTAGGCTCCCCACCTGGTGTTCCCTCATGGAACCACCCTGGCTCTGGAACCGGGTTTTGGGCACCTTGGGCCACAGCCCATTCCCACTCCTTCTCCGCAGAGACAGGACGTGAGTCTCTACATCCTTTTCATGACAAGGGGACCTATCTGGACTACCATTAACCTTTCCCACCATCCACGGTTGGGAAATACCTAAGCAACTTCCTTCCGGGTCACCCCCAGATGCTTCTCCAGACCCTCTGGAATCCACCAAAAGGTCTGCCTCCCGTACAAGCTCCCTGGGGTCAGAGAACTCACACTCCACCGGGTGTTGGCATAGCTGTGGAAAACAGGGACTTAAAATATGCTCTCCAACAATTGAATCACACAGCCCCACACAGGTGTTAACCAAACTACCCTTCACCCAACCATCCAGTGCCTCAGAAAAGTATCCCACATCATTCTCACAAGATTGGTGAGACAGTGTCTGACTGTTGCTGTCTCTCAACCGATACTCATCTGTCTGGTCTCCATACTCACTTACCAGGGCTTCTATCATGGGGGGACTCCTCTCTGGGTGGCGACTTTAATTGCATCACAGATGTCTCCCTAGATTGCTCTCATCCCCCTCTCGCAGATTCCCCGATACATCGACTGGCTATGGTCCGGCGAGACTGGCAGCGACAGTGGGGGTTGACTGATAACTGGAGGGTGCACCACCCGGTTGACAGGGACTATTCTTATTTCTTATTGTTACACGACCTCCATGTTCGGCTGGGCTCCCCAGATACATAGTGAGTACTTAGCTAGGACATCATCTGATCATAATCCACTGCTGACAATTTTACACTGGCTGTGGGATTGCCCTGCCATTCCCATGTAGCGACTCCGACCTGACACATTAGAGGATCCAGTGTTTCGTGCTACTATTGGGTCGGCCATTGAGGAATATTTTCGACTTAACGCCAACACGGCATCGTCTCTGGTGGTCGAATGGGTCGCCTTTAAGTCGGTAGTTCGGGGGCGCTGTATAGGCGAAGTAGTGGGAGCGCGCAGAGTGTTACTGCAAGACGTCCGGAAGGCAGAACAGCGGGTGCGCGATTCGGAGAAGGTGCGCCCAGAGCGATCGGACAGGCAAGCAGGGTTGCTTGAGGCTCTGGAGGCACTAGCAGTCCAAATTGAGAGATTGTGTTGCTTTGACTACAAGGCCTACATAGATAAGGCGCACGTGGAACATGATAAGGCGGGACATTGCTAGCTTGGCTGGCCAATACAGCGCGTAGGGGGACCCTGATAGTGGAATTACGGGGGCTAGGTGATGAGGCATTTCGCACCCAAAAGCACATTAATGATTACTTCTTACAGTATTATACCGAGTTGTGCCGAAGCCGGGTAGGTCCCGGGTTCCCTGGGGATGAGGAATTTCTGCCAAAGGCAGAGTTGCCACAGCTTGAGGCTGAAGACGCTGAGGCTCTGGGTCGGGACATTGAAGAGGGCGATGTACTCAGTGCCATAAAGCACATGGCCAGGAACAAAACCCCGGGCACTGATGGGCTCCCAGTTGAATTTTATGCAGCCTACACGGATGTTCTAGCTCCCTGTTTGGTGGCACTTTATAACACGGCACATTGGGACGGTGTCCTCCCTACCTCTACACGTGAAGCCCTCATAGTTCCCCTTCTCAAGTCGGGCAAACCTGCTTGGGATCGTTCCTCGTATAGGCCCTTAGCGATGCTCAATCTTGACTACAAGATCTTAAGCCGCATCTTGGCCAGTTGGTTGATGCCCCATATGACGAAACTGATCCATGCGGACCAAGCCGGATTTATTCCCGCCCGCAACACTGCGATGAATGGGGTCTGACTCCTATGACAAGGAGGAGGCCTGCATTTTTGCGGTTGACATTGAAAAGGCCTTCGATAGTCTGGAGTGGCCTTACCTTTTTAATGTATTGTGAGCGTTTGGACTGGGGGAATGCTTTGTACAGTGGACGGCGCTGCTATACAGTGCTTCTACTGCTAAGGTGAGGACAGGGGGCTTGATTTCTGCTGCCTGTGCGGTCGCTCGGGGGACGAGGCAGGGGTGCCTGTTGTCCCCCTTATTATTTGCCCTGGCGATGGAGCCCATGGCTGTTCACGCCAGGTCAGGACGGTATTTTCCAGGGCTATTAGTGGAGGGACGAGTGCAACACATAGCATTATATGCAGACGATCGCCTCATGTTCTAGCCGGACGCTGGAGAAGCCCTACGAGGAGCGAGGGACTTGCGGGAGACCTTGGGGAGGGTGACGGGCCTCCGGGTGAATTGGACAAAGTCACGTCTATTTCCTACCAGGCCGGATGGGAAGGTTCGTCCAGGGGATGTCCCGTGGGAATGCCGGTGCTAGCCATACTTGGGGACTCAGATCAATCATGCTCCCGATGATCTATTGGAGGGCAATGTGGGGCGGGCAGTGCGTGGAGCGAAAACGTGTTTCGATTTCTGGGGAACTCTCCCATTATCGGTGGCCAGCAGGGTCGCCTTGGTGAAGATGGTCATTTTGCCCAGGTTTCTCTATTATTTTGGGACCCTCCCAGTTTGGATCCTGGGTAAGCTCTTCACACAGCTGAACACTTTAATTACAGGATTCATCTGGGGAGCTGGGAGACGGAGGGTGGCGTTAACTACCCTGCAGAGGCCCAGGGCAGAGGGGGGCCTTGCGTTGCCAGACCTGGAGGCCTATTACCATGCCGTGCAGCTTGAATGGTTTACGAAGTGGGTGGCGGGTTATATTAGGTGCCCGGAGGACTAGGGTGGGTCGGATCCGAGTTGGCACCTTTTGTCTTGTTCGTTGCTACGAGTCCCGATGAGAGGCGCCTCAGTGCCGCTGGATTTGGGGACGGTACGACAATGCTGGGCACACCTAGCCAGGAGGACGCATGTCGCGACCCCTTATACACCCGAGATCCCTCTGCAGATGTGTGAGGTGTTGCCTCACGGGGGAGATTGGAGCCGGTTGTTGGCCTGGGAAGAGGCGGGAGTCATGGCAATAGGTGATCTTTATAAGGATGGTAATCTTCTCCCTTTAACAACCTCAGAGAGCGCCATGATCTCCCGCGGGGGGACTTCCTCTTGCATGCTGCTCTGACTGGGGCTATCAGGAAGCACTGGCGAAAGGGACTGTTGTAGCCGCATACGTCTCTCGCTTGTCAGAATGTAGTGATGGCGGCGGGTACTTTTAAAGCGGTGACCTGCCTTTACCGGTGGATTACTTGCGATATGCGCCAACCCCTGACGGCGTTGTGACTAAAGTGGGAGGCAGATCTGGGGGAACCCATTGCAGAAAAACCTTGGGAGATGATCGTAGAGCGGCCATGGAAATGTTCTCGAAATGCGTGCTTCCAGTTCATCAAATTCTATGTTTTCCATAGGGCATACCTCATGCCTAGTAAAATTGCTGAGTATTTTGGGGGGTCGGCCACTTGCCCCCGTTGTGACCAAGAGGGGGCAAATTTTCTCCACATGTTCTGGGACTACCCGCAGGTAGGAGGCTTTTGGCGGGAGGTGACGACTGCTCTGATAACTGTGACGGAGAGGGAGCTAGCAGTGGCACCGGGGGTCTTCTTGTTGTATTGGTTTCCGCACACTGCCAAGACTAAGGTCACCAGCCTGTTCATTGACCTGGGGTTGGTCTTGGCTATACGAGAAATTACTTCCCACTGGAAGGCGAGGCAGGGACCTAGGGGCATATGTATCAAACAATTTTTTAATCGCAAACGCTGCGATTCGCAAAATAACAGCGTTTGCGATTAAAAAATCGGTAATCGGGATGTATGAGGCAAATCCCATCGCAAAATTAAGGAATTGCTAATTTAGCGATTTCTTAATTTTGCGTAAGCATTTAAGAAATCGCAAATTGCGATTTCTTAAATGATATGTAAAAAGCACCCAAGTTGTGCGAATTATCCTTAAGAAATCGCAAATTACCACCAACTTCCAGTTGGTGGTAATTTGCGATTTCCTTTCAAAAAGCACTTTTTTGAATTTTACAAAGTGCCACGTGGCGCTCATACATGCCCTTAGGGCATGTATGTGCGCCATATGCACACACATGCTAATTTCAGGGGTGCATCAGGGTGTCATCATGACACCCTTGCACCTTTGAAATTATTCTCAAATAGCGATTAGCAAATTGCGATTCGCTATTTGAGAATTACTTCCCATTCATTCCTATGGGTCTCCTGGCCCATAGGAATGAATGGGCAGGTATTCCTTAATTGCGATTTCGCAATTTGCTAATCGCAATTAAGGAATTTTAAGAAATCGCAAGAAGTTTGCAATTTTTTAAATACATCCCGTTTTGCAATTCTCAAATAGCGATTCTTTAAAAATCGCTATTTGAGAATCGCAAATGGTGATGTTGATACATATGCCCCCTAGTCTCTTGCCCTGGAATAGGGAGATGGTGAAATGGGCAGGAAGTGAAGGGAACTATAGACTACGTTTGGCTCAGCCTAAACTGAGAAAGCACAAGAAATGGCCCGGGCATGGGTGGCCCTTGAGAAACCCTTCACGTCTGTGGGAGTACAGGGCGAGGGGAGAACACTGGTACCATGATAGGCAGCTTCCCCCTGTGCTTTTGATCCACTCACTGCTGCGCCCTGCGGGATGGGGAGTCTGTCAGGTGGTACGGGAGGCATCTTTGCCCCCTTGCATAATTTAGAGGCTGTCGACATGCTTGGGAGGGTGGTTGGGGTGGGGGGTTCTGTTGGGGGAGTTTTGAAAGGAAGAGGGGTGGGGGGTCTTCTTATTGCATCACACCATTGACCTGGATCAACCATGTGGACGGACTGCGCTATATCACGGACGCCTTATGGGACGATGGGTGTGACTTTGTAATCAGATTGGCAGGCTGTCTGTTATACTTCATCCTGGTTTCCTCTATTGACCAGTCAGTGGGCAGGGGGATTACATGTATAATTTCATGAAACTCAATAAAAGTCTGTTTTAAAAAAAAATGGGGGGACCCCTCTCCCTGCACCTTTCCTCTAGAGTCAGTAGAGTGTCCCTTCCACTACCAGGAATATGATCCCTTGTGCCAGTTCCTCAATCCACCTTAGGGACATTGCACCACTGGAGTAACCTCACAATCCTGAACCCCCTGGTGTATGTCAACCCCCTCTTTGAAGCAGGGCACCAAGTCTGTGTGTGTGTGTGTGTACCTCATCCTCAGTACTGGACACTAAATTTTTGCTGCCACCATCTGGGCTGGACAAAGACCTACTGGCTTCCCTATCCAGCTCCAGCCCTCTCATTTAAGCTTGTGATCTAAGATCATCCTCCTTTCCTCCATGGCTAATCTTTTGTTTTCCCTATCACTTTCCAACCTGAGTTTCTCTAACTCAAACTTCCTTGCACATCCACCCTAGGATCAGGCTCCTCTGCCTCTGCCTCTCCACTGAGAACACCAGACTGCTAACTGGCATCTCTGGCTGCTACCCAGGCCCTCAGCACCTTTTGTAGCTCCTCCTTCCTAGTGAGGCCTCTGATTTGGATTTTTAGGTTTTTGCAAATCGCTCTCAATTCCTTCAAATTGTAGGATTCCAACCTATCCTCCTCAAAGGCAATTTCCAAGGATGCAACAGATGATGCAATTGATTCAGGCATTTTGAAGTAGCAAGTTCAAACTGGCATGATCAGAAATAGGCCAGAACGAACCAGTATGTGGTGCGTAATGGTCTGCGATATGGTAGTAGTGCACACCAATCACTGTAAGTCAAGTGCAAACACAAGTCACAGCTGACAACCAATGTTAGAAATGGGGGTCTCTAGTTGGCAAGGGCTTGCACCTTTGTCCCAGTAAGGGCCCTTCTTCCTAGTCAGGATATGGGAGTTACACTCCTAAAATAACCCCTGCTCACCCCCTTGGTAGCTTGGCAGGAGCAGTCAGGCTTATCTTAGAGGCGGTGTGTAAAGAATTTACACAAAACCAACAGTAATACAATGTAAGCACTACAAAAGGGCACCACACCAGTTTAGAAAAATAGCCAATAATTTTATATACTTAAAACAAGACCAAAACAATAAAAATCCACAATCCAGTACTTAAAAATCTTCAGTTATCACAGTATCCTTGAAAAACAGTTCCTGGATGTCGACAGCTCCTTCTGGGACTATCACGGCATCATGAACAAACAAATCCAAACTGTTCTGGCTGACCGCGGCGTCGCGGGTCAGCTACGGTGTCAGGAAGACCCGCAAACAGTACCTTTCAGAAATGCAGGTTGTCAATGACCTCTCGTTGTCACACACGATGCAGGTCGATCTCCATGCTGATGCAGTCAGGAGCGCTGGCGTCGGCAGGCGTCGGTTGCTGCGGTGCGAAGTGCAGCGGTGCGGCGTACGGTGCCCTCCGGTCGTGTTGCGAGCAGCGGCTCATGGGCGGCGTCAGATGGCGTAGTCGGAGAGACCAGGGTCACGGTGTGAGATGAAGGCGGTGCTTGTCACGGTGCTGGCAGATCACGGTGCAGCAGCATCGTTGTTGTTGCTGAAGCGCTGTCGCTGACTGATGAACTGGAGTCGATGGCACCGGCGTCAGTAGGCCTAGGCTGCGGTGCAGGATGAGGGCAGTGTGTTGTGTAACTTTACGAGCGGTGCACTCGAACCGTGGTGCAAGCAGCGGCGTTGAGTCCGGCTTGGAGCGGCGGCGTCGGGGATACCAAGACATCATCGTGAAGCGAGGCGGTGTGGAGTGCGGTGCCTACAGGTCGCGGTGTGAGCAGCGGCTCGGTGGCGGCATCAGCAGGCGTCATCGGTGAGACCAGGGCCAAGGTGCAGCATTGTGGCAGTGGTCTCTGTGGTGCCAAAGCTTCGGCGTGAAGCGAGGCGGTGCGAAGTGCAGTGCCCACAGGTCATGGTGCAAGCAGCGGCTCGGTGGTGGCGTTGACAGGCGTCGTCGGTGAGACCAAGGTTGTGGTACCCTCTGCGGTGCCTTCAGGACACGGAGTTGGTAGCGGTGTCGTAGACGGCGTCAGGCTTGAAGTCTTTGCTGTTCCTGAGACTTCTTGCACAGGGGGCAAGCTCTACTCCAAGCTCTTGGAGAAACTCACAAAAGTAGATTGCAGAAAGCTCAGTCCAGTCCTGTCACTGCCCAAGACAGAAGCAGCCACTGCAGGCCAACACAGCAAAGCACCCAGCAAAGTGGTAGTTCCTCCTCACAGCTTCTCCAGCTCCTCTTCTTGGCAGTCTTCGTGATCCAAAAGAGTTCTCTGAAGTCTTTTCTATCCCTGAGACTTCCAACAGGAGGCAAGATCTACTTCAAGCCCTTGGAGAAAACTCTAACAGCAGGATGATGAAAGCACAGTCCAGTCCTTTCCCTACCCAAGACAGAAGCAACCACTGCAGGCCAACCCCTCACCACGCAGCATAGGGGCAGTACTCCTCCTCCAGCTTTCCCGGTCCTTCTTCCTGGCAGGTTCTTTAGTTCAGAAGTAATCTAAAGTTCTGGGATCTGCGCCCCAATATTTATACCACCAAATCATGTGTCCTCTGAGGGCAGAGGGTCCTGTACCTAGGTTAAACCAGTGCTGGGTGCATTTTGCCAGTGTCCACCTTCTTCCTTTGTCAGTGTGGGGCAGGGTCATCAGACGCACCACAGGAGGTGGAGCCAGCATTGTGGAAGGCAGGCACAGCCCTATTCAGACCCAGGTGTGACTCCTCCCACCCATCTACATGCAGATAGGTCTATTCAGCCCTGTGCTGACTCATCCTGTCTCCTGGAGTCTCCCCAGCCCCTGTCACTCACAAACCAGACAGACAATACACAACCTAGCAGAGGCAGGCTGGATGGTTTAGATAAGAAAATACCTACTTTCTAAAAGTGGTATTTACAAACACAGAATGTTAAAACCAACTTCACTAAAAGGTGTATTTTATCAGGCATACTAAACTCGAATTTCTACCATGTTCCCTGGGTCAGTTAGGATTATAGGATTTTATAATCAAACCGCCCATTCTAGCCTATGGGGAAAAGGTAGCCTTGTAATAATAATGATAAACGAAATAGGCTGTAATTCACTATCAGGACATGCCACACACACCAGGGCATGTCCTACCTTTCACATACAATGCACCCTGCCCACAGGGGTACCTTGGGCCTACCTTAGGGGCAACTCACATGTAGAAAAGGGAAGGTTTAGGGACTGGCAAGTGTGTGCACTTGCCAAGTCGACTTGGCAGCCCCAGGCTGCGCACAGGCTCTGCGATGGCAGGCCAGAGTTATACTTTACGGGCTGTTTGCGTGGGTGGCACAATCCAGTGCTGCAGCCCACCAACAGCATTTGATTTATAGGCCCTGGCACTTGCAGTGCACTTTACTAGGGACTGACACATAAATCAAATAGGCCAATCATGGAAACACCAATCCATAACACAGTTTACATAGAGAGCATATGCACTTTAGCATTGATTAGCAGTGGTAAAGTGCCCAGAGTCCTAAAACCAACACATACAGGTCAGGAAAATATTGGAGGAGAAAGCAAAAGGTTTAGGGATACCCTGCAAAAAGGGCCATTTCCAACCGGCATTAAAACAAAATGTAGTTTTATTATTGTATAATGGGTATGGGTCCTGGTGACCTACAGTCAATCTGAGTGGCGAAATAGTATCTGTTTTCATAACTGTGTTGTGCAGTCTTTGCTTGTTCATCTAGATTGTACTTTGTAGGCCTAAGGAATCTATAATAACAAAGTGTGTCTATACTTTACCATAGGTAGTATTTCTTCTGATAGAAACTTCTAGCTGCAGTATCCTCGCCTTTTAAATATTCCACAGCCATCAGACTGGATCCTGAAACTGTTTTGAAAGTACTGCTGTGCTTCGGAAGGTGGCGCCATGCGGCTTTGCACTGATGTCATTCCACTCTCAAAGTGACGTGCATGCAATGACGTCAGTTCCTTTGTTTCTGTGGCACCAGATGCCAATCCAGAGCTTCACCTCATCTCTCAGATACCCTTACCTCCAAAAAAAAATCTTCTCTCATGAAAAAAAAATCAGTGCACCACAGATGTCACAACAGGTTTAAAACTCTGTAAGGATTGTCGCAAGCAGATGTATGTGACAGATCCCCACCAGGTATACCTGTGGTGTCTGGGGTCAGGCCAAGGCCTGTGGAGACTGTGTGTCTATTAACCTGAAGGATGCAGCGTCAGAATCGCTCTATGTCCCGCTCTAAATCAAAGGCTCGATCCAGGTCCCACTCCTGGAGTCAACAGAGCTGCACTGGAGGCTGGTCTTCATTGCACTCCAAGTCCTCTGGTAAGCACAACAAAGAGCATGAAGTTGAAGCAGAGTTCTGCTTCTTCATAAATTCCCATTCCCACAACGACGTGGGTGGGTGGTATCAGCCATCTCGTTTCCACTCTTGCAGTCAGGCGACATCAGAGCCGATTCCCAAGCTAGTTCCAGCACAACCCGAGTTTCCAGGGCCTTTAGTCACTCTGCACCGCACCAGATCAAAGAGTTCTGTACAACTATGCTCTGGCTCTTCGGAACCCTGACGACTTCGTCTGACACGCCTTTGGGAGACGTGGAGTCCCTATACCTGAACTACCACCAAAGGGTTTACCCTTGGCAGCAGCTGGACACTCTGAGTCACTTCGGCCCTCGGCTCCAGCCCGATGCAGCTCCCTGCGCTCAAACCCACGTTATGCCCTGGTACATCGACGCATGTACCGATCTCGCCTCCCGAGATGGAGGTTCTGATTTTCCTCTCTGATGCCTACTCAAGGCCAGTTCAACTTCGACCGACGTCACGCCTGTATCCGACCAACACCTCAGCCCCTGCACTCTAACGTCCATGTGTCCGGCAATATTTATTGCAGTCCCCCTTCGGCACGGACTCAGACAATGACTATGACCAAAGCCATTAGTTCACTCTGCTCTATACCAAAAGCAATTGGTTGGAGGACTTGCAGGTGGCTAGAGGTCTAAATAAATGGCTCTATTTTCTCCTCCCGGCCCAGTCATGGAAGAATCTGCCTCCTTTGAGTCCAGCTCGCAATCATGGAGGTGAAAACAAACGTGCTAACTAAGGTCCTATATGCAGGCTAGACTATTCTGAGTCCCTCCTCCCTTTCAATGAGGGTCTGACAGATACCCTCCTGGGGGCGTGGGTCAAGCCTTGTACTAGCCCTCTAGTTGCCAGGCATCATCACCCTGCTTCTGGCAACCAGGTCTTTTTGTCATGCACCCATCCCCAGAGAATGTTGTGGTGCTGGCTTCAACGAGTTGGACCGACCCTCGGGAAATGCCTCTTTTCATCAGCCAGTTTGTCCCTGAGATCGATTAACATCTGCTGTTTGCTGGGCCATTACACTCATACCCTCTGGAACTCTGTGGCACGTGTCCTCCTTGGTGTATGGGAAGACTTTTACCCTGTCCTTTCACAGGCAATTTAAGATGGTAGTGATGTAGCCAAGTTCATGATTTATTGTGGCTTGGACACCACCGTTGATTGCACTTTCATGATCATGAGGCCGAGCCAAAAGCCAAGGTGCATAATGTAGGCAAGGGCAATTAAGAGTTAATACCAAATAGCTGAAGGACAACAAAAGGTGGAACCATCCTTCTCCCAATCTTATCCAAATAGAAATCTGTCTATAGATGTAGAAAGAGACACCGTGTAGAAAGAGACACTCATTCCAAACTTGGCACCATCCATCACAATACGCAGAAGAAGTCACTGACTCGAATGTGAATACATCTGATTAAGACTTAAACTAGACAGAATGCAGAAAATCTAATCTCTTGGATTGTGGCCAGCTAATGGAGGCATGCATACATCCTAGAATTGCTTATATTTCTGAAAAAACATTTTGTGTCATTTGAATACAAGCTCCGTGAGGAGTGGACACGGTTTGTCTACAAGGTTTTTAAGGTAGAAGGGCTAAATTCTATGTTGGATTCCTCTGCAATGGAGAATCCTCTAGAACTACCTCTGCTACACTATCCCCCTGTTGCATGCAATTTTTAATCCTCCAACAGAGGATTCTACACCAGTTTAAGAATTCTCTGATACAACTACACTTTGTATCAGGCTTGTAGTATTTAGGCTGTATGCTTATAATGGAGATAGCAATCCTGGCAGAGTATGAGTGAGTCACTTGTGGAAATGTGTAAGTAGTAGGGAGAAGCTGCTAGTGTATTCAGATAACATTTAAGACCATCCATACCAAATACATGTTTAATAGTAAATACATATCTCAATGATTGTGTGTTATATGTAACTGTTATAGGATTTATTTGATAGTACAAGGGAGACATTAGGAGACTGGAGTGTAATTCTTCTTGGATACCTGAATGCATGTTTATCTGTAAATAGTCTAATTATTAATAATTTTAAATATTTACTAAGCAAGGGCTCATGGACAAAAACTGCTGTTTGAAAAGGTAAAAAGTTACAGAAAACGTTTGTTTGAATTTCTACTTATCCCAGAGGAAGTTAATCACCAATTGTAAGCGATATAGCCATACTGCTTGATTTGTGAAATAAATAAATATGTGCAGGGGCCCCAACAAATCTTATTAGGAGCTCACCACCAACACTGTCCAGTGCCTGGGTTGATGAATACCTATCCTGGTTATCCTGATTGCTCCTCATGTCTCCACTTCCACCACCCAACACTTTGTCGTTGTGCATTCTTGCAGCTTCTTTTTCATTCCTGCTTTCTCTTTTTGTCACTGTCCCTTTCTTTCTCTCACGCCCCTTCTACCTTTCTCATTTTTTTCTGGGTCAAAATTTAATGCTGAAAACTAAGACCATGTTTGCAGAAATGAGTGCCTGCGTCAACCACCAACAACAATTAAGCCCTGCATGGCCACAAACTCCAACCTCACATCACCATTGCTTCCATATATCCTGCGCCTTCAACTTAGCAACTGACTATATTTATGTCATGTGCACACCAACACTTAGGGGGGCAAATGGACTCAGCCTTTTTAGGTCTCGCCTGAGCCAGCGCGCGTGCGCTACTCTGCGAGACTTTAAGTAAGGGCTTTACCACTCTAAACACACGCACGCGTGTGTGCTTTTTTTCCCCTAACTTTCAATTGGCTTGTGCATGCGTGTTTACTAAAAAAATAGCACGCAATTTGTCTAAGGCGGGTGATTGTGCCGCCGTCTTTGTTTTGTGGCCTAGGCTCCTTGGCAGCGAGCATTAATGACATCTGTTTTCAATTATCACATTGGCGTTAATTTTAAACAGATAGTGCTCACGTTTTTTCCTTGTGTTTCCTATTTTACTTTGGCAATCTGTTCAGGCAAATGTCACTAATATTAGCACATATGCACATTTTTCTTTTCTACTCCAACCAACCCTTTTATTGCACTACATTAGGATGATTATAAAGTGTTTAAAAAACATCACTTTCTTAGCTTGCAGCCTGAACGTGAGCGTGCCCCCAAGGCCATGTTACCTTTTAGCTTGTGTTGTTTTTAATGTCACTTAAATTAGCACATGTGCACATTTTTATTTTCTACTCCAACCAACTCTTTTATTTCACTACCTTAGGATGATGATAGAGTGTTTTTTTTTTAAAAAATCACTTTCCTAGCCTGCAGCCTGAACGCGAGCGTGCTCCCAAGGCCCCGTGACATTTTAGCTTGTGTTGTTTTTTTGTCATTGAGGCCCCAGACCTGTTAGCTGCCTAACCCTTGGAAACAGATGGTGCTCGCGTTTTTTTCTTGTGTCCGTTAACAATAACTTGTGGCAGCTATGAACACTGCCTCTAAATCTTTCAAAATGTAGATTACACCAGAAATGTGGCCGCAAATACACTTAAAAACGAACCACGATTCCCTGGAGAGCTCAAACTCGCAGCATGCTCACGACAATTCCGATGTGGTACTGAAGTTTGAAAATTTTAACATTTTAGTGAAAATTACGTGCCCCCCTCGGCTCCCTCCCGGCCGAGCCCAGCAGCCAGCCTTGCACTTACTGCTCTGTGAAGCAATTGGAGTCAGCTGGCCATGGTGGGGGCCTGGCAGGGGGATTATCCTGACATCTCTTGGAGTGAAACCTCGGTCACAGTTTGCTCTCCCTCAAAGCCCATTGGACGGCGGAGACACCATGCAGGGGAGCCGGGGTCTGCTGGTGGCTCTCGGCCTCTGTCTCGGGTCTGCGCAGGTAGACTCACGGGCCGCTGCCCTTTGAGGGGTGCAAGGGAAGGGGTGTGATTGACTCGAAGCTGGGGTATGTATTCAGTGTTAGGGGGTACTTGGCATGTCTACACCTTTGGATTTTGTATTTGGGTGACAGGCTACCTGTTTATGGGGGAATGAGTGTATCTGTATGCACGTGTAAAAGGGTGGGTGGGGTTTATATAATTTCAAATGAGTGTGCCTGCATATGTCTGTGCATACTTGGATGCATTTGTGTGAAGTATGTGGCACTTACATGTAGGGCCGCTGGAATTATGCAGCAGTAGAGATCCAAACTATGCTGATGGGTCGATTAACTTACACGCAAGAAAAAGCAAACTATGCTGCATTATGCGACACATTTTGTGATACTATTATCTTTTGATTTTTACCCATGCCATGTTCAGTGGGAAAAGGACTGTGTATTTGTACGTGTCAAGTATATAATGTGTGCATGTCTGAGTGTATTAGCATATGCATAGTTATAAGGTGTATACAGAGTCTGAGGAAATGTTGGCATGTAGGTCTACACTAGTATAGGGATGTTTTTACACATGTCATCGTGGGTGGTGTGTATGTTATACACGTGTATTGAAGTCTATCAGTGTTTCTAAACATGCAAATGATGGTTTGGCTCAGTGGCTGGCCCTAGAGAGGCATGGGGGTCCCAGAGTGTGTGAGACCAGAATCTTTTGTCGTCTGCCTCCAGGGGTCGGTGCATCGGCAGTTCTCATTTCATACAGGGCTAGATCTGTCTCTCTCGGGTTTTACCTGTTCTTTTAGTGCCGATGTTCTTTCTTGTGCCTGAGAGAAAACAGACTCCATCCAGAGGTCCTCCTTCTCACCAGGCTGTCAAGTGTGATTTCACAGGGTGTGGTTTGAGTCGCATTAGTCCACGCCCACGGGCTGAGCTTTGATTCACTTATTGCCCTATTTTGTCTTGTCAAAGTTGACTTGTTCCACTGGCCCATGTCTGTCTCTCTCCCTTGGCCCGTCCCAAGTCCCGTCTCATCCCCTCACTCCTGTCTTTCCTGAGGCAGATTGGTTTTTGTACAGTTAAGGGGTGTGTGTAGGCTGAGTACAGGGTGGGGTACCATGTGTGGGTGTGTGGTTTCCATGTGTCTTCCTGCGCTGTGGTGCCACCGGTTTCCTTGTTTCCCTTACAGTGCGCACATTGTACACCACTAGCGGGACGCTGTTCTCGCTGTTCTTTAATTTAAGTTAGGCGTGTTTCCTGTGCCTTGTTTGCCCGCCCCCACCATCCCTCCCAGATCGCTGTTTTTTTTCACCCTTAAAGAGCATGCACACCACTCATGGGACGCTGTACTTTAATTTACATTCGGCATGGGCATGTTTCCTGTGATTTTTTTTTTTTTATATAGTCCGGCAACGCAGTTGTGTGGCTAAACGGATTCCTGGCTGGTCCTTTAAGACTTTATTAGAGGAGGCTCCTCACTTCTCACCGCAGCGTGTGGGGACAGACAGTCCCGCCAAAGAACACTGAGAGTTAATCAGGCTGAATTTTGGCCCCAAATAAAAAGAGGTTTCTGGCATGACCCTGGATATCTGTGTAATATTTTTGTATCTCAGTGGGGGTCAGGGTGACATAAGCCATTCCTCATTCACATGGCTAACTCCACAGCCTGAATTCTTTTTCGAGACCTGACATATTGCGCGTTTTGCATCATCCCCGGGTTGGCAGGCTCGTGCCCCCCCAGGCCATGTTTAAGGGCGAATGAACGATGATACAACGCGTACCATCACAACGCAGAATGTTACATCGTGGTCTTGACAACGTAAGTCATTACATCGACTTGTGTTGAGGGCGCTGGATTTAAAAATAGTGTGAATTACTATTCCAACTCCAGTCTACGTACAGTAGGGATGGTGTTGGAATAGTAATCCACACTATTCCAGTGCAAGTCGACGTAATGACTTTCGTTGTGAAAACCATGATGTAACCATACCACGTTGTAATGGTTGCGTGGTAAAGGATGGTTCCCTTGAGGGCATGGGGAAGTGTGGGTGAGGGGCGGGGGGAAACTATATGAGTTGCCAGTGAACACGCCTGGCACTGGGCCGTGGTGGGAGTGACCGAGAAACATTTGCTCTTCGCAATATCGTTCTAATATCTAAGCCAAGGATGCATCTCAGTGAGTTCAGCAACAAAAGGAAGTGTATGTATGTGTCTGCCTGCATGCGTATTTGTGCATGCGTGTGTATGCGTGTGTGTATGTGTGTGTGTGTATGTGCGTGTGTATATGTCTGTGTGTATGGGCGTGTGTGTCTTTCTATGTAGATCAAAGGTTCCCATCTCTGGAGGGCCCCCTCTGCCTTTCATCCTTCTTCGTTTGGTGCCATCCTCCCTCTGACCCGTCATTGCAGTACCCGCTTCCTGTGTGTGGCTCACGCCCCTGCCACAGACTGTAGAGACTGAATACACACATCAGCAGTGAGTGCTGTGATGCTGAGCAGTCTGTCTGGTAGCACAGTCCCAGCATGCCATGGGGGTGCCAGTTTGACACTCCTTCCGCTACACTGGCTGCCATTGAAGGCATGAGTCTCCTTTAAAGCACTGACAGTTGCTCCTTCAGCCTTTATAAGACCGGCCCAAGTTACCATCTGAACAGGATGACCCCCCCCACACACACACCTCCACAGTCGGCCCATTTCCTATCCATTCTATTTACCAATAGAAAGAAAAGGGTGGTTCTGCTGCTCGGCGATGGCAGCTAAACTCTGGAAGGAGCTTCCCTTCGCCCTCAGATACATTCCGGATCACAAATTATTCCACAAACAATTGAAAAGCCACCTGTTTAAGGGATTAGATGCCTCCTACTCTCTCTCCTGGCTCTGCCTAGTGCCGGGACACACTCGTAGTATCCAGGCACACTACAAATCTTTTCATTCATTCAATCATTGGGGCGCTATACAAACGGTTGTTACTGAGGTATGTACTTCAGGGAGGGAGGCACTAGTTGCTTAGTGCCACCACTGGCAACATTCCTCACCCACACAAACACATAGCATGCATGCTAAATAAATAAATACATAAGACAACTTTTGTTTGGGTAAATATTGCTGCAGGTTTATTCCATACAACAGTATGCAATATGTTGGGTTATCTTACGGGTGAAAGAAGGGCAGGCAGCTGGAACCAACTATGCTGCCTGCCCGCCTGATGAGCCAAGCAGCACTAGGGAGAACCCAATCTGTGCTACACCTTATGGTGTGATCCTCTTTCCAGATCACGTGACACATTGGTACCTTATTACTAACGCCCGTTTCAGGGCGGAGCGTAGCAAGGCAAGCCCCCGGTTGTTCAGGCCCACAACTGCCCGAAGGACCAATGGGACGCCGACGGTTTTCCAGGAACCTCCCATGGGCTCCTGGTATTTGGCTCTGGCACCCCTATTGTGACCTGCAGAGGTACCCTTTTGTACCCATTTGTTTCCAGATCGCCCTGTAACTCTGTCTGCAACGAAAAAGAAAACATTACAACATTCTATGTATCATGCCTGTCCTCCCCACGCAGGGTAAGCAGTAGGGTGGGAGATGGCATGACCCGCGCACAAAGAGGATGACAAAATGGCTGGGGAGGCCTATATACCCTCCCCCAAACCTCAGCACGTGGGAAGTGATGCACCCAGTGCACCACAGGCCAGTCTGGGGGGACTCCTCCCTGAGTCCCCGCAACTAGAGAAGGGGGTGGCTTAGTGCCGAGATGGCACTAGAGGACCGCCCTCTTGAGTAGCCTCCTGCATGGGCCACGGGCAGCCACATAGTGCCACCATTGGCAACATTCTCCACCTACACAAACACATAGCATGCATGCTAAATAAATAAATACACAAGACAAATGTTGTTTAGGTAAATATTGCTACAGGTTTATTCCTTACAACAGTGTGCAATATGGTGGGTTATCTTACGGGTGAAAGAAGGGCAGGCAGCTGGAACCAACTATGCTGCCTGCCCACCTGATGAGCCAAGCAGCACTGGGGAGAACCCAATCTGTGCTACACCTTATGGTGTGATCCTCCTTCTGGATCACGTGACACATTGGTCCCTTATTACTCACGCCCCTTTCAGGGCGGAGCGTGGCAAGGCAAGCCCACGGTTGTTCAGGCCCACAACCGTCCGAAGGACTAACGGGACGCCGACACGGTTTTCCAGGAACCTCACATGAGGCTCCTGGTATTTGGCTCTTGCACCCCTATTGCGCCCTGCAGAGTTACCCGTTTGTACCCATTTGCTTCCAGCTCGCCCTGTAACTCCGCCACAGCTCTGGAGGTGGCCTCCGTCGCCGCCAGAGCCCCCCCACTAAAACAGCTATGGTCTTACCAGCAACCTCTCAACTCTAGAGCTCCTGCAAATCTAGAAGGAAGAGATCCATCCCTACTGGTGATAGATGAGCCCCATTGACGTTAGCCTGAATCAGCTAGTGTCTGATGAAACAAAGGCTCCTTTTGGCCTGTGAACTTCTGCCAAGAACTATTCACCCCATGCAGGAAAGTTCCACTGCATCACATGACTCAGCCCCGTGCCAACTCTGGGCGGGACGGTTTCAGACACCATGGCTCACATTGCCCCATCTATTTGCTGCTCTTACCTAGCTGCTGTCCTTCTAGCACCGTGTGTGCCTGAACACCTGTGTCCCCCATCTATGGGACAGCAGCCCACTTGTTAGGTGACCACTCCCACAACCTGTCTGCCTTCTTTGTCTATTAGGGCGAGCAGGATTATCCTTAACATTTGAACAGTCCCTTTGCTTTCTAAATCATGACGCACAGGAATGTTCATAACTAGAAGTATGTGACAATGAGCAAGGGTGCCATCCTGCCCTTGCCATGCATCCCTTATTCCTTATGGGAATTTCACCGGCTCAGCTCCCTCAATGGTGGAACCCCCTAGACATACCAGCTTAGAGAATCTGTCTGATTTAATACAGTGTGCACTGTCTGCAATGTGTTGCCTAACACTAAGGATTGCTAAGTGCTACTTTTCCCCCATCCTAGAATACTCCCAGGTAGGGGGGTGGGGTGGGGGTTCACACTACCCACCCTGAGCAGCCCCAGCTGTGGAAAATTACCTGCCCCATTATATTTTAAATTTTGTTGAACACTGGACATGCCAAATGTTCTTTTTGCATAGTAGCTTTTTGTACTCAACACCCTGTTTACTCCTTTATTGGAACAGCAGCACGCTATGTTGGCTGACAGCGTCCACACCCAGCATGGCTAATATAGCTGACTGTGCAGTGCTTTTGAGCTTAACTGCAGCAATAGGTCACCTACCCTTGGTTCTGAGATGCACTTACTTCGCCCCGTTGACCAGGACAATTGCACAGACCCTTATGATTGCTAAACCCTGGTGAACACCTTATTGGTGTCAAATCTGGTTTGAAACCTATATGTATTGTTCCACTATTGGCGACACCTCAACCTTTTGTGTAGTGACAGCTTACGCAGCGCACCCCGCTTGCTTAACTGCCGTCGGATCACAGATGCCAGTACCTGCTAACCATCTCTGACCCTGGATGCTTAAACTCGCAAAAGTGTCGGAATCCCAGATTCCCAGTTCTATGTGTAGCTGCAGTACACCTTCAGTGGATCCGCTGGGAGATACCACAAACCGCATTGGTCATGCGAACCTTAAGAAGCACCCAAATTTCACCGGGGCTTACCTCTAAAGGAGACTCGCTGCACACAGCTGTAAGGCCAGAGACCCACATATATTAAACCTCTTAACTGGTTTTGCCACTTGGCACCTTTCTGGTTGCAGCTCTGTGTTTTTGTGAAGCGTGCGTGCCCCCTGGGCATGATGTCGCTGAATAACCGGTGTATGCTACCTACACGCTGATACTGTATATCGCTAACTGCCCTTACTTGGATTGAAGGAATGCTGGATGATTCCTAAGGACAGTGGACTTAATACTCCAATCCAGTTGGACCCCAAATTTTGGGGGCAACCCAAGGAGAAATCATGCCCTTCGAGGTACATCTACCCTAGCGTTGACTATCATCGTATTTGGGACACAGGTCGCAGAAGATGCCCCTTCCAGTCTCAGGTTCTAGCCCATAGAAGGATAAGCCAGGGGGCAGACAAGTCTGTGGGAACCAGACGGGAACATTATGTGCAAATACCTGCCGTTTCCTGAATATTGGGAATGCCAAATGGTCTATAATACCCTGTCGCCATTTGGCTCTAACGCAGTATTTACCAAACTCTTTTGCACCGCAGCACACTTGTTAGACGACAACTACCACATCCCGCCTGCTGCCCTGGCTAAAGCGCGGGTGAATATGTCTTAACTGAAGCAACCTGTAACCTGCCCTTGTTTGCAGAAGGCACTTTTTAGCTGCATCGACCAGACATAGCAAGACGAAACGAGCCTTACGAGCCCCGCTCCCACACAACTAAAATGAAACATAGTCCATCAGGGGCCGAGGCATTGCCTTTGCAGCACCTCTCTTTGAGTTGTAATTGCCCAGATTAGGTGTAAAATTGTGCTGTTCCACCATTGGGCTGGTAACCGACGGCAACGAAAGACAGAACCTGTGCATAAAATCCCGTTTCCTAGAGTAAAACAATAATTATCCTGCACCATTATCAAATGTGCCACAAGCACCCAATGCGCTATCCACCTGTTGCTATGCAAATGTCATCCAATTCAATGACATAGGCTACATATCAACCCATTCTGCCTTTGTGGTCAACAAAATACCATCTGCCGGGATTTCTCCACTAATCCTATGATGCTGAACCTGGACTTGTAAGGCGCACCTGAGGTTCAGCGATCGTCCCAATACTATTGCCATGTATCCAACTTATCAATATCGTCCCACTTAGTGAGGGCACTACGAGGACTCGTGGAATGGAATAGAGGTCTAAAGCATTAGTGCCAATTAAGAAACCGCCAAAAACCTCCGCATCATGCAGGAATTAGCCAATGGGGCCACTTACCCGAAAATCGGCCACAAACCAATAATCCCCATAATACCGCAATCCAGACATACACCCTGGGGCCAAGAAGGGCAACTCTGGTAAAGGAGAAAGAACGTGCAAATTCCATCCTTGCAACACGGGCATAATACTAAGTTAGAACCGTACATCGATATAAGCAAACAAAAGGACAGCCGGACACAGCCGTGCCACATCCAAGAAGAACCCTCTACAGTTTAAAGCCCACTGAGGGGAGAAGTACAGTTCCTGCCTACTTCGAAACCAACAAAACTAAAGAGAAGGTGCGCCACTCTGGAGTGCCCCACCTTGGTCCCCTGACATGCACGTGTGCTGGGAGGCTGGGGGCAGAGAAACAATGACCAACTGAGTGGTCACTCGCGACACGATTGGGTCGAATGCCCAGACAGAACTGATAATGAAACCTGCATGTTCCACGATTTAACTCGGGCGCCATGAGACAGAGTCTAGAACAAGAACCGGTGGACAGCCGGCCCACTGGAGGCAGTGGCCTGTCCAGTCCTCCGAATTCTCCGCTATAGGGGCTCCAGATAATTTCAGGTGTGAGAAAAGTCTTTCTAACGTAGCCAACCGGCAGTTTATATGTAAGTGACTGCCCCCCATTATGGTACGACCAAACCAAGGCTGAAGCAATAGAAGCATGAGGCCTTAAGCAGCTGGTGTCTTTGTGTACTGGAAACATTAATTAGCCAGGCAAAGAACCATGGACATCCCCTTAAATGCGAGTCACCAGATCGTCAATAAAATACTGTTGGATTTGAGACATAAGAAACAACAATGATTCTCAACTGGTATCATTCAGCACAGACAGATAAATTGCATGTACAAGACATTACAGTTAGAGTAAGGAAGACTCTGAAAGAATTAGGTAGAAAAAAGTCATAATGTATTAGATCAAAAAAGTTTACAAGGAGACATACAATAATGTAAATGAACAGGATAATGGAACAGTTGTATCAGCACTGTACGCAAAATCAATGACGCATAAGAACAACCCGAACTTGTACTTGTTGCGTAAAGTGTACGTGACACGGAGACGGCGACGCAAGTGACAAGGTGAGATCAGCAGAGGACGGCGCAAAGTGAAGTGAAAGTGAATTTTAGAATGATATATACAAAGGTTCTGAATTCAATTTCTTTACAATAGAATTACTTAGATATACATAATAAAGAACCATAAGGCCATCAATTAAGCTGAGGAGTCGACGGCGTTTCGATCCGAGCAAATTGGGATCATCATCAGGACTGAGCTGTCATATTCAAGAACAGTGCTGTACAAGAAAGGGAGGGAAAGGTGAGAGATAAGAAATAAGGGAAAGGACCAAGAAATAAGGTGGACTGGTCATTGAAAACCAAGGAAAAGGGAAAGGAAAGCCCTAGAGTTGGAGTAAAAAGGATCAGGGCCAATCAAGGCATACTCATATCAGAAAATTAGAGTGCATGGGAGAGGGACCAATGGAGGAAAAGGTAGAGAGGTGGGAAAAGGGGGGGGGTTGTTTTGGAAGAGGGGGGGAAGGAAGAATTAGGGAAAACGGAGGCAAGGTAGAGGAGAGACCAGGACATATGATATCCATTACCTGTAGACAAGAAAAACTCTTGAATACGGAAAGTCGCTAGGGAATACGGTTCAGTAAAAATCTGTGGAAAGGGGAAATTGGAAAAATTGCGATTACAGAAAAGGAGAGAAACAAGATTTAAAGTGGAAACAGAAAGAACTAAATACCTGGACGTGGGCCAATTGGGAATGTTCCAGGAAAGGAAAGGCGTGTCTAGGATTTTCTGAGCAAGTCGAGGATAATGCTCGTGGATAATGGGAACAGCCAAAACGCAATAAATGCAGCAATTCTAAAAAGGGGAACAACAGGAAAAAGTCAGAGGGAACTGACAATTGGTCTGTGCAGATGGAAGGGAACATAGTGAAAGGAGTGAAGGGGGGTAAACTATTACCTTAATTTCAAAAATTCGGCCTCATACTTAGTCAGCGCTAGAAAAGCGCGAGGTGTCCTGACAAACTGGAAGTAGAAAAATATTTATTTAAGCCTGGATCAGACTAAGCTGGAACAAACTAACATACGGGGAATGTAAGGGCCAGCAACCGAAATTGGAGTAGAATTACCTAGTAAATAGAGCGTCAGGGAAGGCGTCTGATTCACCCGGAGTTCAGCGTCCTGAGTAATGGACGAGAGCGAGTCAGAATATCAATGCCGGGAAAGGGGGGCGTGGCTGTGACGTAAGAATACGTCCGAGTGAGAGGTGAAAGGAAAGGAACTGGAACATGATAAATCTAGTGGATGGTATGCCATTCAACCTAGGTAGTGACCTATTAGCTACACTAACATACCTCAGAAAGAGAGCATAGAGGTCATAGAGAGTCTCCTAGAGAAAAGACCCAGGCCAATACACGTACCAACCAGTTTCATCATCAGTTTACTACGCATTGCTCTACAGAGCAATTATTTCATTTCAGAAGTTCACTACTACCAACAGCGCTCTGGCACAAGCATGGGAGCAATTTTTGCTCCAAATCTGGTGAATATCTACATGGACCACATTGAGCATAAGTTTGCCCTCAACGACAACAATATGTATCACTCCAACATCAAATGTTGGAAGCGATACATCGACGACATCTTCGTTATTTGGACAGGCACTGCCACAGATTTCAATAACTTTGTCACACATTTGAACACTGTCCAGACGCATCTTACATTCACATCCACCATACATGCGTCCACCATAGCGTTTCTAGATCTCAACATTAATCATGAGAACGGGGCACTTTACACTTCCTTTCACAGAAAGATCACGGAAAGGAACACGTTGCTATCATATCGCAGCCACCATCCAGGGGCCCTTAGAGATGGCCTAACATTCGGGCAGTTTCTCAGAATCTGCCACAATTGCACTCATAAAGTGGACTATATGAGAGAAGCAGAGATACTTAGAGTCAAACTAGTTAACAGAGGCTATCCAAACAAACTAGTAAAAAGATCACTCAAATGGGCCTGGTATTGTCCAAGAGAAGAACTACTGAAAACTAAAGAGAAACCAGACATGGAGAAAATAGTATGTGTTACCACTTTCGGAACGCACACAAACCAAGTACGCAACGAAACTGGAACATCATCAGGAGTATAGATCCGGCATTTGAAACACCACTCTTCGCCTATAAAAGAGGGAAAAATATAAAAGACCATCTTGTAAGATCCGCCACTGACAAAAAAGCGAACTCACCCAATACTCTCATCAACGCATGGAGCCTACCCAAAATTAAAGGACACCATAAATGTGGCAATTGTGTGTCCTGTGAGTTCACATTCAACGCCTCCACCTTTGAACATGGCAACCTTAAACACACCTTAGAAAGATTTTCTAATTGCAACACAAGGAATGTTGTGTACTGCATTTGGTGCCCATGTAACTTTCTGTACATAGGCCAGACTCAACAACATGTCAAAGCCAGGATCAGCCAGCATCGAAGCCGCATTCGCTGATCTGTTCCTAATGCCCCCTTGGTCTCTCATTATAACGAGAAAAAACACACTGCTGACGAACTTAAATGGCAAGTGATTGACATCGCCTCCCTACCAGAGAGAGGAGGGGATATCACAAACATACTGCAGCGCATTGAATGCAGATGGATAGACAGGGTTAATTCGATTGAAGAAGGCCTTAATTCCGCTGAAGAATGGAGAGGCTATGTAACTACCCTACATTGAGACAAACGCACCATCTGTGCACCATCTGTCTGACATCCAACCTATGAACGTTTCTGCAATCCAGCACCCCCCTAGTAGCCATACACTACAACGCTGTGCACACTACCAACACAACAGCTCAGACGCCACCTACATGCTGCTCATCTGAGGCAAGTAGATTTCTCACCCTGGTATCTGCCATGATAACAGCTTTGTACATATCACGCCATGCACAACACCATCCCTATACTACTGTATATGCTTGCTCCATGAAGAAATGTCGGGTTATAGAATGTGAACATAAATCTTCCAAATGGGGGTATATGACAGATATAAGGTCTATATCAGAAGTATATTATGTACAATGCGGAACATGTTGATATCCTACAATGTAATCACTACCATGTCACATGTCATTCTATCATGAACAAATGCTCAACATCTAATGTCCGGACCCAACAGGGCGTGAGTAAGCGCTGTATATACATTCACTACACACCTCTCCGGTGGAGTCGTGAAACCTTTGCTTCACTCAATCACACAATGTTCTGTCGTACTATATATACAAGCTGGCGTTACATCACATAATTCAGATCGGCACTATTCATTTATTCCTTTGCATTGACTCCCTTTTCAAAAATTGCAAATATTGGATCCCCACTGTAGACATACCGATTTTTCTCAAGGCTGAACACCTCCGCAAAAGAAGCGGGTCTGTTTTCAGTTTTCATTCCATCGGCTTTCCGATCACCGGATCGCACGCTGTATCAGCGCTCTACCCCACCACCTGCCGTCCGGCAGGCAGAGAAGGTGGGAATCACTGGTTATAACTCCGTGCACAGCTTTCGGTCGAGGTCACTGCACCAAGTGCGCATCCGTACGCTCAGACTGCAGCAGATTCAGGCAGCAGCAGCGCCAGCCGCGGAGCCTCGTCCTCTCGCCGTTTTCCTAAGTAAGTCCCTGCACGCATCATGCGCTAGTGCCACTTCACTTCCCCTCCCCTCCACTAACCTTACCTGATTCAACCCCTTACGTTTTGCAGCTACCCATCTGCGGTACTACTACACAGAGTACCTTTGAATATATGGACAAATTGATCCCAGCTCCTTAATGAGAAGCAGTTTGCTACAGCTGTAGCAACACATTCGAAGAGTCATCCGGCCTACCCTTATCCTTAAGAGCCGGCCTTCCACACCGTGAGGTAACCTTCAATTTCATTCTTCAGGTACCACCAGTTAGTGAGTAATTAGCCATCATACATTCACGCAGTGCTAATAATATACCATTGCTTTTCCTCTTTTCGAACAAACCATTGAAGAACCCGGCTGGGTCCTCACGTGAGTTCTTTCTCTCACTTTCCACTGAGGCACTTCACGTTCACTAAGGCTGTGCCTTTTAACAATCCAGGTGACCATATTCTATTGAAGTCCTTTGCTATAGTTTCTCGCATCTGTGCCGGTATATGGGCCTTTTGCTAACCCCTATCAATTTATTTTAGATGTCCCTACACCGTTAGTCCTGAAGAGACCCTACATTCACAGAAGGGTCGAAACGCCGTCGACCAGTACATAGAACGGACCATCACCCAGCCTGTATCATTGTATACGTAGACTGTTAAAAAAATGTATTTGAATGGTCGTTCTTTATAAACTTATGGAAACCTTTTACAAAATATTTCACCATGTACAGTCACTTTTTGGTTCCAACTTTCACTTGGGGACACCTTGCACAAAATTCTGCGCTTTTGACTTAAAGAAGTGTATATACTATTCGCTGTATTTTATAAAATACTATATCGAATATACTGTGTAGAAATTTTATTTTTCCCCTCTAACATTATCAGGTCCTTTACAGACCTATCGCGATTGTACATACTCATTGCTTAAATCATTTTCTCCTATTATCCACAGGAACCACTGTTTTCTCATATATAACTATATGCCAGGACTCACGTCAGGTGGCCACTTCCTTTTGCAGCACACCTTGCTCCTGCTGTGCTGCCAATCCAAGAAACACCACAACTACTAACCCTGACACTCGTGCAAGCGTGGTAATTCCGCCTATTCCAAGCCCTCAAAGCTATAAGAATGGCTTGGGCAACAGGCAATAGTGATTTTTATGTAAATTTAATTAATCAATGCCTGTTGTGATTATCTCTAAAATAGACAGAAAGCGCCAACTCATGGCAGACTCACAAGCGCCGGTGTGACAATTAAGTGATGTGCAGCACACCAGAAACCACCCGGTCGAATTAAACAGGTAAACATGATTATGTAATTTAGCATTTGTAGCCCATTGCCACACTTTCTCACCTGTAACATTACCCCTACAGCAAGCCGGAGCTATTGTCAATGGTTGTTGGTTACATGCGCCAATAAGAGCTATGGTTTAGTTGGGGGAATATTGAAAATGCTTCCAAGAAGACTTCAAGCCCAAACCAGTGGCACACACCAGGAGGTGTGTGCCAACCGCCTCAACGAGCCCGAGCTCGCAAACCAAAGCTACCTCAGACACCAGAGCATAACGCGAAACAGGCTGTTGGGAAAAGCAAAACGAAACCTGTTCGAGCCAGGCACCCGTGAACACGCAAGCAGCACGCTGGTCAGTGGCTGTTTTATGGCAACAGTTCCACCGGTGGCTATGCCCAGGAGCATGCTTCCGCCTTAAAGTTCAGCATCTCATCCTACTTTAACAGCAGCGTCCCTCCCCTTCTCCAAAGCCTGAAGCCCTTCAACGAAAGGGAAGTATGTAATTATTTGGGTATTTTGTCAACCGCAAACAGATGCCAATATCTAAAATTTCAGCCTCATCAAATACTTTGTCGATTTTGGCCAGTCCCTCTCATCTTCGTGGCCCACCCATGCTTGTTTATGGCCCAGCCGGGCTGGATTCCATAATAATTACTGGCCTTGTGACTTGTTAAGACAGCCACTGACTCTCTACCAGCAGCCTGGCCTCTCCCACAGAGTGCCTCAAATACACTCAAAAGGCATTCTTCTACTCTCTAATAGAGACCGCCTCTGGCTTGTTATTGCAATCTGTCTCTTAGTCCCTAATAGGAGGCATATAATACCTCAGAAGAGCAACATCTGATTCCTTAACAAGAAAGTCACGGTTTAGTAGACAACGCAAAAACGGAACGCTCAGAAAGGCCTGCTCAGAGAGTCTGTGAGTCCTTCACATGGGCAGTTATTGCTTCGGTCCTGCCCGCAGCATTTGACCTCCCAATACTGACACCTCTGATCCTGCACGTAAACAGCCTCGGCAGCAGTAGGCGTGAACTCTTAACAAAGGCATTCAATTCAGTGCACCAGTGGAAGTAATAGTAAATGCAGCTCTTTATTTAAAAGACTTTGAACACTGTCAACGAAGTAGCCATTCGTGACAGTGTTGGTACACACTGATTGTGTGCTGCGGAGGCAGCACCCAAGGACCAACCAGCAATGGCCCGGCACGCTGCTCTAGCCCCACATATGGCAGCAAGTGCCCAGCTTGTCCCCCAAGCGTGACAAGCGCGCAGAGCAGGAAAGGTACCCCATGGAAGCCGTGGCATCCTAATGCGATCACGATATTGCTGCAGCCACATGGGAGTTAGCCTACTGTTTTAGGCAGTTGAAAATAAACAACTGCTATGCACCAAACCCTTGGCGCTCGGGGTACGCACAAGGGTACATTCCCTAACAGACCATAAGAGACAGCACATGTATGTCATCTGCTGCGAAATCCTGTCTGCCTTTAAAACACAATTTGCAAATTCCTTTAAACACTTGTCTTGCAAATGGTTTCTACTATTGGGCTTTATTAAATTACACATGAGATTCAGTTGCGGGAGTGAATTCTTAACACAGTTATATATTTGGTCACAGTCTTGCTAAACTCCGGTCCTCTTGCCTCGTTGCTAGTGTAGAGCATAAACGAAGTGTGATCGGCAGCTCGTTAGTGTTTAACTGATCAGCAGGACTTCCTAAATTAGACCCGTGTCATCAACTCTAGTGGGAAGATGAGCAGGGCACGCGGTTAGGGGAGAGGGAAACGTGACAGGAGCCTGCGACAACAATCAGAAAAATCCCTCCCTCGGAGCTGCCACTGCCGGGCCACATGCCCATGCCTCGAATTGTTCACCCCCCACACCGACTGCCAGGCGTGCCCATGGGCACCTGCATGTGGGAAACACTTTACCCAAATAACTGTCTGCCAATCGCAGGCACTGCTCCACAAAGTGGGCAAGGGGGGCAGACTTGACGAAGGCAACGGTCCCGGGACGCTGAGGTAACTGCTCCACCCGGTGCCACAGTAACCTCGAGAATCATGATCTGTTTTCAATGCGAGTCAAGTTCATCACATTTTATAAAAATGCATACATATATTCTCTTATGTAATGTAACAGATGCTTTCTTGACCTGGCTATAAAGTGCACACATAAGGCAGTGAAATGCCACTCATAAATACACTGAAAACCTGTAAATCCATGCCGGCTGGACTGGCCCACAGGGTAATCCGATGCTGCCCGAGGCCTCTTGCAACATACCACTCTCCTACCCCTGGCAAGCAGGGAAAGACAGGCAGCACTCCAACGGCCGCCTGCTCCACTCTCCGCGCACCCAAGGCGTGAGCACCCGCTCCGCACCACAGCGGCTTGGGCGCTTTTAATTGAGGGTACCACTTCTCCATAACCATATTGAAATTGGCAAGAAAGGCCCCAAAGGTCTTCCCTACCCCCCAAGTTCACCGCGCATGACGACCACTACCTGGTCCCGGGTACACGACACCCGAGGCGCGCTGCAGACACAGTGTGTCCAGCAGGGGTAAAGGATAACGCAACAACGTCGACCGACGCAAGACCAGACGGTTTGACCAGCGCGCAAAGAGGGTGCCAAGATGGCTGGGGAGGCCTATATACCCAACCGCCAACCTCAGCGTGCAAGAAGTGTCGTGCCCAGCGCGCCACAAGCCAGTCTGGGGGGACTCCTCCATGAGTCCCCGCAACTAGAGAAGGGGGTGGGTTAGTGCCCAGATGGCACTAGAGGGCCGCCCTCTTGAGTAGCCTCCTGCGTGGGCCACGGGCAGCCGCATTCATCTCACTGAGGGTGTGGACTGGCCTTATACAGGCCACTGCCTGGCTTCAGATGTCTGTCTCTGGCAGGGACGTTTTAAGCCATGGGCAAAGTGGGCCCCAGTCTCCCTAGGAGGGGCGGAGGCTGCTAGAGCCAGCTCCCGTCTGCAGAGTCTTGCCCTGATGACCTTGAATAATGAATTTTGTTTTAAGTACGAATTTCCTTTAATTTATTTTCAATGTGTATGGTGTATGGGCGTCTATTACAGTCATTTTGCAGAGATATGTTTTTCTTTTTCAACACTGTGCAACATCTGATTATTTTCTTTTAGATCAAGTGCAGTTAGCAGGGCTGTGTCTTCTTGCTCTCTCCTTCGTGTGTTTCCCCTGCCAAGTACTTGTGGTTTGTGTGAAAGGTTTAAGGGCCAGACTAGTCTGCAGACATATTGTGCTCCTCTGTTGCTGCCTCTCGGGCTCTGCGGCGCTGCCATTGGGTAAAGGTGGAGCCGGGGTCGCTGTATCTCCTTTGTAGCTCCCTTGTCCCTTCTGCTAAACCCTTCATTAACTTTCCAGGGGCTTCAGAGGCAGACCGGCTGGCTGAGACACTCTTGGTTACTCAGGGTGTCCGTTTCATTTTGCAACATTACTTCTGTCAACCTGTTAATTCAATAAATGCATTTAAGAATTATCAGGATGACAAAACAAATGTTGCAAAATGAAACAGACTCGCTGTGTAACCAAGTGTCTCAGCCAGCCGGTCTGCCTCTGGAAAGTGTTTAAGGCAGCTCTGATCACAGTGCCTCCGGCAGAGCCGGAACTTGAAAACGAATTATCTGCTGAGTGCAGCAAGCACAGAGCACTCAGTGAACAAAAAAGAAACATTTAACAAGCAGTTAACAAAAAGAAACATTCGGGACTAAAAGTAAGGTTATACCATCTCACATGCAGGCTTTAATTCAAATCTGTTAGAAATCTCTTCAATTACACTGCACACTGTCTTTTCCTAACCTCTTTAGAGGTTCCTTTCCACACTGACCAGTGTTTGCCTCCCTTTTTTTCTACCAATTGCATCCTATCACCATCATACTAGTAGTAAATGTAAACCTCTTATATCTTCAATTTTAATTTTGATGACTTAGAAGGGCCCAAAGGTGTGTGTGTGTGTACATGGGAGGAGCTGTATGTTGTATGTTTGTGTGTGTGTCCTTTATGCCTGTGGGTGTGAAACTTTGCAAGCATGTCGGTCTACCTACCTGTGCTAATGGCCATCTGTTGTTTGCTCTGAATAGTGCATGCATGTGTTCATCTGTGTGTTTATTTGTTGTATAGCTCTTCAATCACTGGCAAAACATGCACCCAGGATAATATCCTGCATAGCTAAAACTTATAAGGTCCCAACGGCGAGACCTATTGGCTATGCCAATGCTTGTTAACCTTTCTCAGGAGGTGCTCTGTGGGTGGGCTAAAATTTTGCTGCTGTACTGCAATTTTGCAACTGTGAAATCGAAATGCTGTGCCCAATTGTATGTATTATTTGTATTGGTGTTTCCCATGTAGGTAAAGTAAAAATGGTTATTTTACATTTTATTACGGCGGAAGGTTTTATTTACAGAAATTCTGTTTGTTTTAGCATGCACTGTTGCTCATCATCTCTGCTATGTTATGTTAAATAATTTTTTAAGCGCAACAACTACCCAGAGGCATTTAGACGCTGCAGTGATACAGGGGATGCGTGCTCTACTAGTTGTTAAAAAGCCATGTTTTTAGAGCTTTTCTGAAGGAATAAAGATCTGGGGGAGGGAGTCCCTGAGTTTAGAGGTCCCAACTACAAAACTTCAACCAGCCCAAGAAGAGAGCTTTAACCTAGGAACAATTACATTCCTGGCGGTTCTCAACCGTAGTGTTCTCGCAGGCTGGTTCCATTGAGCCTGTATTTGGGGAATTTGGGGCCGGAGTTGTGTAAGGCCCTAAATGTGATACACAGAGCCTTAAAACTCACTCTGTGTTTAACTGAAAGCTGGAGAAGCTCCCATAAGGCAGGTTTAGCCAATTACAATTTCGGGATCTTCAGAAGCAGCCTAGCCACTGCATTTTGGAGGGCCTGGAGCCCCTTTGGCAAACTGTATTGTCAAGTTGAGATATATATATATACTGTTGAGGTAGTCAAGTTTTGCTAAAACTAGGACTGTGACCACAGTCGTTTTTAAGGTAGGGGGGATGTATGTTAAATCTTATTGAATATCTTGAGTGTGTAAAAGAATGCTGATATGGTCGCTTTCACTTAGCCCCCAAATGTTAGTTTATTGTCGATAAGGATTCCCAAGTTCTTTACTCTGCTGGCTGGAGATGGTAGGGAGCCTAGCTCCGAAGGCCAACACGATGGGGTCCAGAAAGAAGTATCTTTCCCAAAAAGAAGGACCTCCGTCTTGCTAGAATTTAATTTAAGACAGTTAGGTCGGGGGAGGAGGAGCCTAGCGCGCAACCAAGATGGCCCCGTAGGTGCGAGGCTCCCGAGGACCTCCGCAACCTCCTACGATTATCCTGAAATTATCCTGTCCCGGATGAGGTACTGTGTTGGTGAGCCTGAGCTGAGGTGGCACCCGTTTCCCGTTTCCAAATCGGACCTCGGACACCGGAGTGAGCACCGATTGAGGTTTGCGGCCTTCTCCTCGCCGGACCCCGGATTTGCGCTGAGGGGTGATCCAGTGACAAAGCGAACAACAGTGGCAGGCAGGGCCTGGCGACTCGCGTATCCCGCACTTTCGCTTTCGCACCCCCTTGCCGTCTCTGCGGGGTTGGGTCGCGGGGCTCTTTGTGTTGGTGTGGCCTCGCTGGGAGACCCTGCCTGCCCGCCGGCTGTGATCCACCCCGCTGATCTGTGGTGGCCCCCCCCGGAGCTCGTGGCCCTGCTTGCCTGCCCTTCACGACGTGGCTGGTGCGACTGGGAGACTGGTGGCCATGGCCACGAAACAAGATGGAGACCGGGCAAAGATCAAATCGACCCGGCGTGGCGCCGTCCATCAGGCCAACAGTATGGACCGCTATACCCTCCAGAAGGGATCTCCCGATGGACCGCACAAGTCCCCTGAGGGCCCTCCTGATGCCCCGGACCTGCCCACGGATCTGACTCTGCGAGATGTCATGGGCGCCATTGCCGAGATGAAGGCCTCGGTGGGCCAGCGGTTCGATACACTGGCGCAGAAGATCGACTCGGTCCTCGTGGATGTTGGCCTGGTGAGGGCCGATCTTTCCAAAACCAACGACCGAGTTGATTCTTTGGCCCACACCGCATCGGGCCTTACGACAGATGTGGCGGCCCTACAAACAGAGGTGCGCCGGCTTAGTCAGGCGAGTGCGCTTATGGATCGACGCCTGGAGGACTCCGAGAGTCGGGCCCGGAGGAACAACATCCGCATCATCGGGGTGCCCGAGGGACGCGAGGAGGCGGCGGCGGACCTCTTTGTGGAGGACCTGATTGCTACCCATCTCCAGCCACGGGGGCTGAGTAAATTCTTCGCTGTGGAGAGGGCCCACAGGGTTCCCGGGGGAAGGCCGAAGGTCGGAGCCCGTCCGAGACCTCTCATTGCCCGGATTTTCAATTTTCGGGACAGAGACGCTATCCTGCAAACCTCCAGACTGCATGGACCGGTTAAGCTTGACAATATGGAGGTGAATTTTTACCCTGATTTCACCCCAGCGGTCCAGAAGCAGAGACTGAGCTTCCTAGGCGTCAAACGCCGTCTTCGGGACCTAAACCTCAAATACGCCATGCTCTTCCCAGCCAAGCTGCGAGTGGAGGTGGAAGGTCGCACGCACTTTTTTGATCGTCCCGAAGCGGCCGGGGACTGGCTGGATACTCTGTCTGGGGATCGTGATCGGGGGGGCGGGGGGGGGGCGGCGGGGGGAGACGGCCCACTGGATCGGGACAGAGGGTTTAATATTAGGCCTCGCTCTGGACGAAAATGATGCCACTTTTGATTATGCGTCCGTCTGTGTAAGTTCCCCTCCTATGGAGGTTGTGTAGGGTCTATTGGGGGTTCTCCCTCCTCCTCTAGGGGGTTTAGTTAGTTTAACTATATATGGGGCGACAGGCACACTGCACGTCGGGGGGGCTGTTCGGGCTCATGCAGGGGTGCAGGGAGGGGGGAGTTTTGTTGGGGTGGGTGGGTAGGGATGGGGTGTTGTTCGTTTTCACCACAAGGCAAAAGTATTTTTGTGTTAGTTCTAAAGTGCTCTCGGGGGGACGAATGATGGCTTCTGTATATGATGGGGGGTAGGGAATTAACTTTGTTGTCTTGGAATGTGAATGGACTGGGGGACAGGATCAAACGAGGTGTGGTCCTGCAGTTCTTGAAGCGAATCTCGCCCGATGTAGTTTTTCTGCAGGAGACACACCTCATTGGCAACTCCTTCTGCACCATGAATCGGCGTGGCTACCGCCTAGTGGCCCACTCGGGCTTCACGTCTGGCTCAAGGGGTGTGGGCATCATGGTGAAGAACTCGCTCCCGTTGGAGATTGATGAGGTGCTCCACGATGACAGGGGACGCTACACGGTCTTGGTGGGAAGAATGGAGGGCAAAGTGGTTGTCTTTGTGTCAGTATACATCCCACCGGGGCTGCAGTCGACCACCTTTGCGGACCTGGGGCGCCTTCTCCTTGGCCTTCCGGGGGGGCTTCTAGTGGTGGGGGGGGATTTCAATGTGGTGGTTTCTGGGACTGTGGATCGTCACCCCCCTAGGGACCTCCCCCGGGCACAGGCGTGGCTATCTGGCCTCTTGGATACATTGGGATTGGTGGACTGCTGGCGTTTAAAACACCCCACGCAGCTGCAGTACACTTTCCACTCGGGGGCCCATGGTAGTCTCTCACGACTAGATTATGTCCTTGTCCCGGCGGCCTATGTTGGGAGGGTGGGAGAGGTGCGCCATTTGGCACGGGGTATCTCGGACCACTCCCTGCTCTTGTTACACTTTGATGTCTTTCCGAGGGGTGAGGGTAGGGTGGTCCCAATCAATCCCTGGTACCTGCGCGACCCCACCATTCGCGCTGACTTGATTAAATCCCTTCAGCGATATTTTGACGAGAATGTGGGGTCCGTGCCTTCGGCTGTATCACTATGGGAGGCCTTCAAGGCAGTACTCCGAGGAGAGGCCCTATCCCTTATTTCCCACGCCCGGAGGCGCGAGCGGGAGGAGGTGACCCAGGTGGAAGCTGAAATAGCCGAGTTGGAGGGTAATCTAGAAGGTGGGGTGACGGATGCCGCATTACATGTCCTCCAACTCAAGCAAGCGGCCTATAGGGCCCTCGTCACGGAGGCGGCCAGGGGCCTCAGTAGAGAGCAACAGGGGCGACTGTATGATGTGGGTGATAAGGCTGGTAAACTGATAGCGTGGTTGGACAAAAAAGAGAGAGCGAATCGTGTGGTCCCGCTGATTGAGAAAACGGATGGTGTGTGTGTAACTGAGCCAGAAGAAATTGTCTCCTGTTTCGCGGATTATTTCCGTGGGGTGTATTCCCCGGTGTCTTCCTGCTCTGAAGAGGATTCCCGTGCCCTGCTCAGGGATATCGCGCTGCCGTCCCTTTCCGGGGAGGACAGGGTGTCGCTGGACGCCGCGCCCACCTCCGACGAAATCGCCCTCGCCATACGCTCGGTCGCTTCCGGCAAGGCCATGGGTCCGAATGGTCTCCTTATCGAGTTGTACAAGTTGCGACCGGATACGCTGGCACCACACCTCCGGGCTATGTTCCTGGCGGCCCACTCGGTGGGCTCCCTCCCATTGGACCAGCGTCTGGCCACAATCGTGGTTATCCACAAGGAGGGGAGACCTCGGGACCGGGTTACATCCTATCGGCCCATTTCGCTGCTGAATGCGGAGCCCAAAATTCTCGCCAAGGTACTGGCCAATCGGCTGGTCGGCGTGGTGGGCGATTTGGTTCATCAGGACCAGTCCGGCTTTATTCCCCATCGCAACACAGCCCTTAACTTGCGGCGTTTGCATGGGGTGCTCGCACGTGTCCCGTTCATACGGGAGCCGGCCATTTTGGCGTCCTTAGACGCCACAATGGCGTTTGACACGCTTGAATGGCCATACATCTGGGCGATGCTTGCGAAGTTTGGATTTGGCCCAGGGTTCATCAGTTGGGTCAAATTGCTGTATTCGGGCCCATTGGCGCAGGTGGTGGTGAACGTTAGAGTATCGGCTCCGTTCGAGCTGGGCCGGGGCACGCGGCAGGGCTGCCCCTTATCGCCGCTCCTTTTTGCGCTCGCCTTGGAGCCCCTGGCGGAGTGGCTGCGGTGGCATCCTTCTATCCGTGGTCTCCGCTGGACCCCCGAGTATGAGGACCGCGTATCCCTATACGCTGATGACATCCTCTTGTACCTAGCCTCCCCACGTAAATCACTGATAGTACTGGTTGATGTTTTACATTCATTTGGTCGCAACTCCGGCCTTGTCATCAACTGGGCTAAATCATGTGTGTATGTGCTCTCTGGGGAGGCTCCCATCCTCCCGCGGGGCTGTCCGATCCAGATCGCCCCGCGGGGGTTCAGGTACCTGGGTGTCTTCATTACTCTGGACCCGGAGGCCCGCTACGATCGGAACTTGCTTCCCCCCCTCCAGCGCCTGAAGGAGGACGTCGCGCGCTGGCGGCGCCTGCCGCTTTCGCCGCTCGGCCGGGCGGCATTGTTTAAGATGATGTCGTTGCCGCGTTTCCTGTACGCTTTGCAGAACACTATGGACCTAGTCCCGGCGCGCTACTTCCGTGAGGTGGAGAGTTTGCAACGTCGCCTGTTCTGGGACGGGAGGCCGCGTATTGCCCTGGCGAAGCTGACGCTCCCATGGTATGACGGGGGGATTGCCCTCCCGGATATTAAACGGTACTATTGGGCCTCCCAGCTAGCTGCGATTAATCACGGCCTATACGGGCCCGCCTTAAACCCGGCATTCGAAATGGATAAGATGCTACTCCCAGGTGGTGACTATAATCGAGCGCTCTACTCCAGCGCGCCCGACGCTCGCCTAACGGGCCCCACGCGTGTCATGGTTCGAGTGTGGCACGCGGCCAATGTAGCTATGGGGTGGAAGGACCGTTTGACCCGGGCGTCACCACTATACGCGTCTGAGCGGTTGGGCTCCCTGTGGACCTCGAAGGGCTTCGAGAAGTGGGACATAATAGGCATCAGCAAAGTGGGGGATCTCTGGACGAGGGGAGGATTCAAAACGTTCGAGATGCTGCAGACGGAATTTCAGTTGCAGGGCAGTGAGTACTTTCGGTATTTGCAGGTCCGTCATGCACTGGGCTCCGTCTTCCCGGACGTTGCCTCCATCCCGGAGTATTCCCCCCTGGAGGATAGAGTGCTGGATGGACACGTCCCGGACAGCACGATCTCACTGATCTACAAAAAACTGATCAACGACCGCTCGGGCTTGCTGACTGCCCTTCGTGAGGCTGGGGTTGCCGATGGGCTGGAGCTGGACGACGAGGACTGGATCTCCGCGGTGGCCTCCCCGAAAGAGGTGGCCATACCGGCCCGCCTTCGCTTCGTCCAGCTCAAGATACTCCACAGGGTCTACATGACGGGGCCAAGGCTCCTGCGTATGGGCTATGCTGTGGACGGGTTGTGTAAGCGCGGGTGTGGTACTTTGGGGACTTTTCTGCATATCTTGTGGGAGTGCCCGGAGGTGGAGGGGTTCTGGCGTGGTGTGCATGAGGTGCTGCGAGTGGTTACGCATGTGGCGCTGTTGCCCGAAGCGAGGAGATGCCTGTTGAATGTGTGGGAACCTACCGATTACTCGGCGCCGCAGACGTGGTGGGTGACTCTGGGATATATGGTGGCCAAGGGCGATATTGCTCAACTGTGGGGATCCCAGAGGCCCCCGACTGTCTCGGCCTGGAAGGAACATATGGATTGGTGCATGTTTCGGGAAAAGGTGGTGTATGTGGCGAGAGGTAAGCCTGGGACATGGGTGAAAGTATGGGGCCCCTGGAACGCCTACCGCGGGGGAATCTGTGCTCCGCCGTTATTGCCCGATCCGTCGCCTGCCCCGTCCCCTTAGCCGACTCATCCCCCCGGTACCGGGCATTGAGTTTACCCAGCCCTAGTCCTGATCCCTTCCCCTTCTTTAGACTCCTGTGGATGGTTAGGGTCCCCCCTCCAGGGGAGCACATGCTGCTATTTCCTATTGTGGATTGCCTTGTGGGTTTGTTTTTTCTTGTTGTTCTTTAAGTTTAAAATGAAACCGTATAGTGGGGTCCGGATGGTGTGGCTCTCAACGCTGTTAACTCCTGTGCATGCTCCTCCGCAGCACCACGTGCTTTATAAATGTGTATTGTAGGCCGGAAGGTTGTAGGCCCATCTTTGTATATTTTTTGAGTCTTGTAATAAACGGTTTCAAAAAAAAGAAAAAAAAGACAGTTAGGTCCAGTCAGTCACTAATGGCTAGCAAGCAGTTGTAGAACTTCTGACAGGTATTATTGAGAGGACAGGAGAAGGACACAACTATTTGTATATCATCGGCGTAAGATGTTAAAGAATGATTTAATCAGAGAAGCCAGGGGCGTGACATAAATATTAGACTAAGTTAGGCTTAATGCAGACCCCTGGGTAACTCCAGAAGGCAGGACAAAAGGGTCAGACTCAAAATCATCCAGGGGTAGATAGGTGCAAGTGCTAGGTGTCATCTTATCAAGGGAACGACCCTTGACCTTCCTGGTAGGTCGCTCCCTACCCGCTGCAGCTCCGCCTGCACACCCGCTGACAACTACTGCCGCCGCTGACGTCAAGGCCCTCCACCACCCGCAGGCTACCACCTGCACCTCATCCCTGGTGGCCAGTGGTGGTCTTAGGTTCGTATCCGCTCTGTCGTGCCTGTAACTCTGTCTCCTCGCTCCTCTTCTGTGCCCCCTGCGCCCCGCTTGCTGCTTACTTCTGTGCCCCCTTGTTGTTCTGTGCCCCTCGCTGACTTCTGTGCCCCCTTGTTGTTCCCGTGCCCCTCGCTGACTTCTGTGCCCCCTTGTTGTTCCCGTGCCCCTCGCTGACTTCTGTGCCCCCTTGTTGTTCTGTGCCCCTCGCTGAATTCTGTGCCCCCATTTTTGATTCTGTGCCCTTTGCCGCGTCTCCTTCCCGCGGCCGCTCCGCTTCCCTGCTCCCGTCCTCGCCGTTGCTTCCCCTGCGGCCCCGCCCCCTCCGCGCTCATCGCTGCCCCTGACACACGCCTCCTGCCTCCCAGCTGCTCCTCCCTCCCCACCTCCCCATATATGGCGGCCGCACGCAGCGCCTAAGGCAAGCCCGTTTGCGCCCGTCCGCGCCTGGACTGCGCCCAGCACCAGAACCCCTGCCCCCGCACCAGCCAGGAAGACCGCCTCCGCTACGATGCCAACACCCTCGTCGCTCTCAACCCAGGAAGAACCTACACCTACTGCAAAGCCGCCCGAACCGCACCCACGGTCCCTTCGCCTGCCGGAACTGCAGCTTCTCCTGCCTCCAAGGCGCCGAGACACCCGCAACGACGGAACCCAACCAGCTCAGATGCATCCTGATCAACACCCACTCCGCACGCAAACACGCCGTCGAGCTCTGGGACCTACTCGACACTGCATCCTCGGACGTTGCCTTCCTGACCGAGAGCTGGATGAACGAAGCCCCCTCGCCAGACATCGCCATAGCTATCCCCGACGGGTACAAGATCACCCGCAGAGACCGCACCAACGGAGTCGGAGGAGGAATCGCCATCATCCACAAAAGCACCATCAGGGTCTCAACAATCACCAACGACACCCTCAGCACCACCGAACACATGCACTTCCAGATCCACACGGACCCCAAGACCACCCTAAGAGGCACCCTCATCCAAAGACCGCCAGGACCCCGAGCACAATTCTGCGACTCCATCACCGACCTCATCAGCATGCACGCGCTGACCTCCACCGACTACATCCTCCTCGGAGACCTGAACTTTTCATCTGGAGAACAACAACGACAACAACTCCTCCACCCTGATCGACAATCTCGCCAACCTCGGACTTAAACAGCTCGTCACAACGCCAAACCCACATCGCCGGTCACACGCTTGATGCCATCTTCTCCTCAAGTCCCCACATCACCTTCAGCCACGCCTCCGAACTCACCTGGATAGACCACCACTGCATCCACTTCTCCTTCCGAAAACCCCTCACACACCACCGCACTCTACAGATCCCCCGCCGCTGCTGGGGCAAAGTCACTGAAGAACAACTACAGACAAGCCACGCACTCAACCCACCGACCTACCCCAGCAACCCCGACGATGGTGCACTCACCCTCAGACGCTGGATGGACGACTGCGCCAACACCGTAGCCCCATTGAAAAAGCCCACCAACAGAGACACCAGCAAAAGAGCCAGCTGGTACACCCCGGAACTCCTCACTTATAAGCGCACCTGCCAGAAATTGGAGACCATATGGCACAGTGGCAAGACGCCGGACAGCCGCGCTGCCCACAAAGACGCCATCCGCAACCACCACCACCTCATCAGGACCTCTTTCACAGACCGCCTTGACAACAACGCACACAACAGCAAGGAGCTCTTCAACATCGTGAAGGAACTCTCCAACCCCAGCTCCAGGGCCAACAACATCCCGCCATCGCAAGCCCTGTGCAACTCCCTCGCCACCTTCTTTCACCGTAAAATCACCGACATCCATGACAGTTTCAACCCCCGGACGACCCCTACAGGCCTCGACACCGGACCCACCACACCCCACCAACCACGACTCCCTGACAACCTGGGCCAAAGTGAGCATCGAAGACACAATCAAGACCATGGGCACAATCCATTCCGGATCCCCGTCCGACCCTCTCCAACACCACATCTTTAACAAAGCCGGCAGTACCATTGCACCCCACCTGCGCAACATCATCAGCCTCTCCTTCGAGACCGCTACCTTACCTGAGGACTGGAAGCACGCAGAGATCAACGCCCTACTGGAGAAACCCAAGGCAGATCCGAGCGACCTCAAGAACTTCCGGCCCATCTCCCTGCTTCCGTTCCCGGCAAAGGTCATCGAGAAAATAGTTAACATCCAGCTCACCCGTCACCTCGAAGACAACAACATCCTGGACCCCTCCCAATCAGGATTCTGCAGCAACCACAGGACCGAGACCGCCCTCCTTGCCGTCACAGACGACATCAGGCTCCTTCTAGACAATGGCGAGACGGCGGCCCTCATCCTCCTGGATCTCTCCGCTGCCTTCGACACAGTCTGCCACCGCACACTACGCATGCGCCTCCACGACGCAGGGATCCGAGAGAAGGCCCTGGACTGGACCACCTCCTTCCTCACCAGCAGAACTCAGAGAGTCCGCCTCCCCCCATTCCGAGCCGAAGCCTCCGAGATCATCTGCGGCGTCCCGCAGGGATCCTCCCTCAGCCCGACGCTGTTCAATGTCTACATGGCACCACTCGCACGCACCGCCCGTCAGCACAACCTCAACATAATCTCCTACGCCGACGACATGCAGCTGATCCTCTCCCTCACCAAGGACCCTTCCACCGCCAAATCCAACCTCCACCAGGGAATGAAGGCCGTCACCGACTGGATGAAGGAAAGCCGACTTAAGCTGAACTCAGACAAGACGGAGATCCTCATTCTCGGGGCCCAACCCCTCAGCATGAGACGACTCCTGGTGGCCCGCTTTACTGGGGACACCCCCGGCCCCTACCAACCACACACGCAACCTGGGAGTCATACTCAACTCGAAACTCATCATGACCAAACAAATCAACGCAGTCTCCTCCACCTGCTTCAACACCCTCCGCATGCTCCGCAAGATCTACAGATGGATCCCGACTAACACGAGGAAAACAGTCACCCAGGCCCTAGTCAGCAGCAGACTCGACTACAGAAACGCCCTCGTCGAAGCTCATCAACAGACTACAAAGAATCCAGAACGCCTCTGCACGCCTAATCCTCAATGTCCCGCACCGCGACCACATCACCCCCCACCTGAGGAACCTGCACTGGCTCCCCGTTGACAGAAGAATCTCCTTCAAGCTCCTGGTCCACGCACAAAAGGCACTCCACAAAAGCGGCCCAGCGTATCTCAACAGTCGACTCTCCTTCTACGTACCCAACAGAAAGCTCTGCTCCGCTGACCACGCCCTGGCCACGGTCCCGCGCATCCGCAGAACCACTTCCGGAGGAAGGTCCTTCTCCCACCGCGCCGCCAAGACCTGGAACACCCTCCCCCTAACCTACGAAAAACCAAAGACCTGCTGACCTTCAGGAGACGACTCAAGACCTGGCTCTTCAACCAGTAGCAACAGCACCCCCCCCCCCCGCTCCCCTCAGCGCCTTGAAACCCTCACGGGTATGTAGTGCGCTTTACAAATGATTGATTGATTGATTGATTGATTGATTGATTGATTGATTGATCTTCTCTCTCACAGACCGGTCATTTCTCCTCACTCTCAGGTTAATCTGGAACCAACTGGACAACCAGGCACACACCCTTCAGGAACACATTTCGATGGGGTGTTCTCAATTCCCAAACTTCCCACCAGAAATCTTTAATCTATATATCTATTCCGAACATTTAAGCTCAGGACAATGGCTCCTCTCTGGTTCTCTCACCCCACAAGAGAATGATGCATGGGGGAATGGCGATTCTCCTATTAACATGCTGAGAGAATCTTGATTTCATTAAAGACAACGGAGGCTAGCATTATGCATATACCTTGCATTGCTGCCCCCGACATGCAACTCTTTAAAGAACATAAACTATAACACATTATGAAGCATTTGTTCTATAATGGAATCTTGAAGCAGAGCATATAAACCCCTGCCACACAATCCACATTCCTCTTTTAGGCTGGGACGAAACCGGAAACCATCTTTAATGTTGTATTACTTTCTACTGCAAATTGTTATCTGCAAAGAGAAAAAACATAAATCAACAAGTCCTTCCTCAAATGGTTAAAGATAGACCAGTAAATAACACTTGTTTATAACACTTGTTTAAAAAGTACAATACAAAGACACACACACTATTCATACTTAAAGCTTTCCACTTCCAGACTGCTCAAACACAAACACTATTCATACTTAAAGCTTTCCACTTCCAGACTGCTCACATGCATCACTGGTTTCAGATAAAATATTGCTAAAGTGTTTGTATTTGACCAGTCGGCTGCCTTCAGAATCTCAACAAGAGTTCCTCCCACTAGAAAGCTTTCTCAGCCAATGCACCCCTAGGTGAGAATGAATCAAACTTTGATTAATCGGCTTCAGCTGCTATTATACCGCTTTGTAAGGTTTCACATAGGAGATCAACAACTGTACTTTCCCATCGGGTCTGAATTTCAACATTCTTTGCTCACTTCTGAGATATTTGTCTCAATGAAACGTAAATGCTGTTTGACCAGACTACGCAAAGAGTGAAAGTCAAACTCACGTCCCATAAGAAGTCATAACAAGCTCTAAGTGGAAAATAGTTAGAACTGCCTGGAGTGTTTGGAGCAAAATAAGTACATTTCTGGGGATCCCCAAGATACATAAATATCATGCTATCTGGCGCTCGTCTATTTTTCCACCTTTATTTTATGATAATTTAGGAAAAACCTGGGAACTGACTGGTATAAATCTAATCGGAGACTTATTCGTGAGATCCGAGCTAAAATCCTTTCAAGAGCTTCAAAGCCAATTTGGGGTGGAAACTAAGACTTTTTTTAAATATTTACAATTTAAGGAGATTATTAAAACCGCAAAGTTTCAATTAACTGGATTCGACGATATACCAATGCTTGATTGGCTTGGGCATAGGCAGCCTCGAATAAAGGATTTATATTTAATTTTGCTGAATGCTAATCAAGATGATATCGTCAGTTCCGAAAGTGCCTGGGCAGGCTTACTAGGGGACCCAGATGTGGATATTTGTAGGTCTCTTTATCTGTCAAAAAAAATATTTCTTGCAGCTAACCTTAAAGCCCAACATTTCAAAACTCTGTTTAGGTTATACTATACCCCGGCTAAACTCTTCAGTTGGGGGAAAAGGGAAACTGATTGTTGTCCCAGATGTGATTACGGCCCGGCAGATATAATACATATGTTTAGTGGATGTAATAAACTTGTTAATGTGAAGGCAAAGATAGAGAATTTTCTTAATCAGGTTACTGGTGGTTCGGCACGACTAACATCGACTCTGATCATTTTAGGGATTGATGATAGTCTAGGTCTAGATTCTTCCCAAATTTATTTTTATTTTATGGCCTTGGCCATTTTTCGTTTAACCATTGCAACTCATTGGAAGGATCCTGAACCACCCTCCTTTCAGGAATGGTTTTCAAGACTTCACCATGTCTTTAATTTAGAGAAGGCACTTTATAAGTGTAAAGGAAATAGAGCCAAAAGAAGAGGTCTTCGGATATGGGGCCCAATTTGGGAAACTGAAGAGTTCTAGAGATGTTTTTTTTTCTGTATAGCTTAACCGTTATTTTGAAGTGTATAGCCGGCTTTGTAATATGCTACTTGCAGTGATTAATTGGTTTTTTTCCATTGTTTGTATGACCGTCTCTTTTTTTTTTTTTTTTTTTTTTTCCCATATCACAGTGTAACTATGTTTCTCTTGATTTCCCTGTTTAAACCAATAAAAATATATTAAAAAAAACAAAAAAACAAGCTCTAAGTGGACTCCTAAGTCTAATTGCTTTCATGATTCTACAGACCAAAATATTGTTTCCTATAGGAAAATTATTCAGCAAAGCATGGCCTGCCGACACAACTGATATATAACAAGGAATCGTTCTGTAAGAAAGATCTGAATTGAAGAGTTCAGCTAGATAGTTTGCTACAGGAGCCTCCACGGGATCTAAATTCCTCCCAATACACTAACTACACTATTTTCTTTTCAGACCTCCCCTACGGCATTTCCTAGTACCAGGTACAACCTTAGCTTTTCCTGAAAGTATCTGCTGGAATCTGTGAAATCTTCCAGACATAAAGGTTCAGGCTCCCTTCCACCATAAAGAGATGTTCCTTGTTTTCTTAACCCATTGAAACTGGTGTCAAACTAGGTTCCTCTACAGCAAATTTCATTACTCATGGACACCATACCTTAGAAGTCCAGAAGAGAGTCACAAGAAAAATGTACCACTTCGCTCTCCAAACCTTTAGCAGCACTCTCTGAAACATTGTAAATGGGGGGAAAAGTGTATCTCCTGTGTAGTCGTCATTCGTGAAACAAAATCATCTACTGCAGCCACTCCGGGATCTAGTCTCCAACTGAAATAATTGTGTACTTAAAAGGTTAATCTGTTTACAGATAAGTCTACCTGTACTGGACCCCATAACTTTTTAATCTTCTTGAAAAGAATCAGATTCAACTTTGAGGCGCTGAAGTCCCTGCGATTCCTCAAATTCCAATCTAATTGGATTTTACAGACCTGGAATATATTTTGCTACTAAAATAATTTTCTTTTCCCAGCATAGAAATGCCAGATCTCCTTGGCCAGAGCTGATAATTGCGTTGAATTTGGCCCCTCCAAGGTAGTTTATGATTGACACTGCTGAAATATTATTCATCTGAATCAACACCACACTGTTTGATAAATCCTTCCTGAAACTCATCAATGCTTTCAATCCAGCTAACATTTTCAAAAAATGTATGTGCCAAAAATGTTTCTCCATGGACCACTTCCCCTCAGTCTCCTTGTCGTTCAAGCGCACTCCCCAACCTAAGTTGCTGGCTTCTGTCTCTAAGGTAAACTCCAAGATTTTCCATTCCAAATCTCTAGATTGCCCAATCACCACTCCAATTCCTTCCGTGCTTCTAGGGATAGAGAAATTGAATCTGTATACCACAAACCTTTCCTTAGACCCAAGGTCTTCAGTTACTGAAGAGCTGTGTAATGAAGAGGGCCTGGGAAAATGGCCTGAATAGATGAGGATAAAAGACCAATTACCCTTGCCAGATCCTTAAGAGTAACTGCTCTTTTGATAAACAAACCTTATTTCCTTATCTTCCAGTGAAGAAGAAACAACTGAGTCAATAAAGTTGTCCACCTTAAATCTCAGAAACTCTAAGCTCTATCTTGGAACGGTAATTGACTTCTCTACAAATATGATAGCATCTAAGCTCTCTAAAAGGTCCCTTGTCCACTCCAGATGCTTCAATAGCTCTTTATTTTCCCATGACATCAACAATATTGCATCCAAATAAATTATCAGATGAACACACTTTTCTTTCAAGAAAGCTACTACTAACAGCAACACCTTGGTGAAACCAAAAAGCTGAAGATAAATCAAATTGAAAACAGTGAAACTGGTATAAAAGACCACTTGTAACATACATATTTTTGAGAAACAATATCCATAGGTATTGTGAAATAAGCATCCTTTTGATCTAACATTTTAAACAAATCCTTCTTCTGTAAAATATCCTGCAAAAGATGGATTTTCTCCATCCTGAAATGCCTGTACTCTAGAAACTTGGTTAATTCCTTCAAATGTATTACATGGTGCCAACCTTTGCCTTTTTTCTTTACCAAAAACAACGTGCTCACAAAGCCATTTTCTGAATCTGGAATTTTTTTAATTACCCCTTTGCTTAGCAATTGGGAAACCTCTAAGTCTACCAAACCCATCTGCTCTTTGTCCAATACTACCTCCCTTGGTTTGGGATCCTTGATGTCATGGCTACCCAGTTTACAGAGTCCTGTATTTCGCAGAGCATCACAGGGTGTTGTTTTTTGTTTGGGATACGTTCGTGGAGCTGTAAAAAGTTGGTTCCCAAAGTTTTGAGGGGTGGGTAAGTCACTAGTGTTAAAATGTAATAGACCTGTAACAAACAAACCTGATTTTTCAAAAAATATATATTTTTATTGACATTTTCAGTTACAACCATAACTGCAACACCATACGGTTTGGTTGTTGCATATATCACATCAACAAACTGTAGCCATACCATGAACAGCAAGGATTTGTTCGTAAACATGTCAGGTTTTTTGCGCAACCTCATCTTTGCCCACATTAACACGCAATATATTAACACCTCCTATTTACACCTCAGCTAATCTGTATCTTCTGATAACGATTCTTCCAGTGGGGGATCACAGATGTTTCCACGATATTCATTCCACTTCCCCCACACCTGTGTCCATTTTTTGGGGCATCTCCTATGTATGTACACTGATTTTTCAGTTACTATTAATTCGTCCATATCTCGACACCATCTACTCACTGTGGGGGTCTGTCTGGCTCCCCATAGTTGTGGTATATTTCTTTTCGCTAAAGCCATACCAAGAGCTACCCAGGTTTGTGCCGCATGATTGAGATCCATCTGTTCCCAGATGTTGAGTATACACCTCTTCGGCTCCGGCACAACCGTTATACCTGTGACGTGAGAGATTGTGCGCATGATTTCTTTCCAGTATGTGGCAATTTCTACGCATTGCCAGAGTGTGTGCCAGAATGTGCCTTGTGCTCCACATTGTCGGATGCAAAGTGGTGTATCTGTCCTATGTAATTTGTACAGCAATGTCATGGTATAATATGTGCAGTGTAGAACCTTCAGTTGTACTAGTTTAAATCTAGAGGGGATCGCTACCTCCCTGGGGGATACCATTGCTGCCTGCCAGTCTGTCTTGTCTAGTTCACCCAGGTCAGTCTCCCATCTAGTTTTCAGGATTGTTGTCGGGTCCGGTTGGTTGTTTACTATTTTCTTGTAAGTTAATGAGATGGCTTTTTTCGTCATATGATCGGTAAGTAGACTATCCTCAAGGGGTGACGACTCTGGTAGTTACGGGCCCTGCGGGATTAGTGCAGCGAGTGCATGTCGTATTTGCATGGTTCTATAGGCCTCTGTGTCTGCCAAGCCATAAGTCTGCTGCAGTTGTGTAAACGGGGCAATCTCACCCTTCCGCCATAAGTCCCCCACCCTCGAGATGCCTATTAGGTCCCATTGTCTGAAACCTTTAGTATTTCGTAGCTTGCCTAATTTTTATTGTGTCCCATAGTGGCATTGCCTGCGTCACAACTCCCTCCCATCCCAGTTCTTTCTGCGCCTCATGCCAAATCTTGATTGTGTGCGCTGTCGAGTCTTTGTTTTATTCCTATTATATAGTTCCCACATTACACCATCCACACCCAGGAGATGTCTGTCCATGCGATAAGCCGGTTCCTCCTGCACGTGTGAAGCCATTGATTTATTACTGCCAGTTGGGAAGCCCAATAGTATGTTTTGATATGTGGAAGTGCTATGCCTCCATCGTACCAGCTTTTGACCAGCTTGTGCATAGCAATATGGGTTGCCTTAACATCCCATAACAGCTTATTCGCTTCATTATTAATTGCTATGAAGTATGACGGAGGGACCGGAAATGGCGTATTTTGTAGGATGTATAAGAATCTGGGGAGCGCCATCATTTTAAAGAGGGCTGCCCTGCCTAGCAATGTAAGTGGTAGGGACCGCCAGTGGAGGACGTCCCGACGAAAACGTTCCAGAGGTTTCATGAGATTTTCTGCAATAAAATGTGTGTCCTGCATGTTATATAAATACCTAAATATTTAAACCCTTTGGTAGCTATCTGTATGTCACAATTGCGCGGGAGTCGCGGGGGAGCGCCCGAGAATACGAAGATATGTGATTTCATCCAATTTATGGTATAGCCGGATACGCGCCCGTATGCCGCACAGATATCCATGAGGCAGTTAAGGGAACGCGCTGGCGAGGCCAGATAAAGCAGCACATCATCGGCATAGAGCGATATGCGATCCTCCCATCCCATTGTCCACTTAAGCCCATGGATTACCGTGTCTTGTCGTATCCATGCTGCTAGGGGTTCCAGTACGATGGCGAATAATAGTGGCGATAATGGGCAACCCTGCCGCGTCTCTTTTCCCAACGGGAAGGCAGCTGACATGCGCCCGTTGGCTACCACCTGCGCCATTGGTTTTGTGTACAATAATTCCACCCATCGCACGAATGTGGGTCCGAATCCCAGATGGTGAAGAACCGCGAACAGATAGGGCCATTTGACCACGTCGAATGCCATTCATGCGTCCAGAGAGAGAATGATGGCATTCTCTTTGATAGTGGATCTGCGCGCCAGGACACTGTGGACCCTTCGCAGGTTCAATGCCGTATTGCGTTGCGGCATAAATCCCGATTGGTCTGTGTGAATCACCATTTCTAAATATGGCTGCAATCGTGTTGCGAGCACTTTGGCTAATATCTTTGCTTCTGCGTTAATAAGGGAGATTGGCCTGTACGACATGCAGCTGTGTGGTGGTTTGCCCGGCTTGTATATTGCGTCTATCGTTGCCAGGCGCTGATCTCTAGGAAGTTCACCCTTCTCTAAACTATCAGAGTGCATGTTAAGTAGGTGGGGCGCCAGAATAGTAGTCGCCTGTCTATAGAATTCACGGGAATTCCGTTGGGTCCCAAGGCTTTACCTGTGTGTGTAATGCTAGTATTGCCCGTGTCAGTTCGTCTTGCGTAAGGTCTGCCTCTAATGCTTGTGCAGCTGCTTGGGTCAGCGTTGGAACAGCAAACCTGATTTACGACTGTTGGGAAAAGGAAGCAAGGTTGTCAACTAATCGCTCATAAATAGACTTTGAAAGCACATTGCAATCTATCTGGAACAATCCAGTAGATTCTGGAACAAACCAGATTGTTCAGGAACAAGCCACTAAAGAGACATTGACAGCGCATGGCAATCCATCTGGAATAAGCCAGAATGTTCTGGAACAAGCCAGGAGGTTGAGAAAACAGACAAATAATGTTGGCAGCTACTTTTGGTTTCAGGGGGATATAAATACCACTCCCTTGGACCACACCCTTTGCTGGGCAATCAGAGTTCTATTGAAAACATCACCTATGTTTCTCCCACCGGAGCCAGCTTAACTGCACACCAAGGAAATCATGAAGAAACAACTAGAAGAGAAAATACTAATGTTTTAAAGGATTCTCACACAAATCAACAGGTATATAGAGCCCAGATTGAGAGAGACAATGTAAATGATTGAAACTGTAAACCAAAAGCTATAAAGTTTTTTTTTTATAAGTAAAAATGAAATATTTGTTCTTGTTTTTAGGCACTCACATGCTGAGAGGCAGATGACAGACGAGCCTGAATGGTGATGCATGAAAGAGGTCATACAGTCAGAATTCACCAAAGAGTATGCCAATAGGATCACCCACAGTCTCTCTATTGGCTAAGTCTGCCAACTTGGGTTTCACACTCATAAGGACAGGAAAGCCTTCCTTCTCTATGCTACAAGACCTGCATTTGCATTTCCTATCATACAGATAGCATGTTGGCTCCAGCCTCTCAAATGATCTACATCAATAACCATATATTCATAATTTGCCTCGTCTGCCTTATTTAAAATATGAGCCATGGGGCCCAGTATATCCAATAACCTATTTGGTACTATTTGAAGCATCGCTCAGTGCCCTTTCTGGGATCCCTTATCATTTTAAAAGGAAAGGTTATCAACTCTGGATCCAAATTTGGAGTATTGCAGGTCTTGTTCTCTGTAAAGAGTTTGGAACATTCTGCCTTCATTAAATTGCCAGTCTCCTCATCTAAAAGTTTCCTCAACCAAAGTCCAATGAACTTCACAACATGCACCATATGCCACCATTCTGATCTATAAGGGTGTCTGTTTGTATTGGGATTAACCATATCTGCACCTAGAGGATCCTTAAAGGCCTTTTTAGATCATCAGCTAGACTTTTTAAAACGTCCAAGCCCTCCTGCATGTTAAAAACATATTAACCTAATTATATGTCTTCATTTTCATTTAGTTCCTCATCCACACCAAGGGAACAATGCCCACTTTTTGTGCCTTTAAGGTCACCCTAGATTTTTGTGCTGCTCAAGACACCACAGTCTATTGTAGTATTAGGGCTACCTGACACCAAGTGGGTACATAGATCACAGTGTAAAGAGTTTTCTCTCCCAAAATTAATGTCGTTATTACTCTTATCAATATGTTTTGTCTGCTTAGACAACTTACCTCCCTTCTTGATAGTATCAGGGACTTCATCCTCTGAAAGAGAAAAAAATCAATTTCAGAAGGATTATCACTTTTCCACTTGAATAAAGGCAGGTTCCACCACATCCTTAACGGCTCTTGTTCAAAATAACTCATAGACGACTCCTCTTTAAATTCAATAGGAGGCAGACCCTGGGCTTCCGATCTATCTGCCATTTCCCTCCTTTAAGAAATTTGCCAAGTGGTGTTTTTTTTTTTTTAAATGAGCCAGAAACACCGTACACCAACAGGGTGTAACTGACATGTAGTGAGCCATCATGGCAACGTACTCCTGTGGGGGAAACAAAACCTCTCTAACCTAAAATAGCAGTCATTTTAAAGCAGCCTCCCAATCTAAAATGGTAGCCAATCTAAGTAATCTTCAGTCCCTTTTCTATGGCAATTACTATCAACACACTAGGCTGAAGGGCTGGGACTAAAGGGAAAATACAGCGATCTGTCCGAGATTGGGCACGCATCTCAGAGTAGCAGCATTCTGATCCACCGGCACAGAAACTTACAACACGTCCACTCCAAAAGGATAAAAGAGGTAAGTTGTGACAAACAGTACCATGTAGGCCATTGACAAACCTGGGCGGTAAATGTTTTTTCAAAGACAGAATCCCATTCCAAGGTAAACAGTATTGAATTAAAACAGCGAGCAAGCTTGAAAGAGTTGGATAGTTAAAGGATAAGTAAAAAAACTAGGAACATATGTGAAAGCCATTCCGAATAAGTGGAATAATATACAACACAAAACCAAGTAAATAACCAATCCATAAATTGGAAAGGGTCAGAAGGCCAAAGCTAAAGAAAAAAATTCACAAGTCTCAAGAAAAAGTGTAAGGAAGTACTTTTCTGTCAGGAGCAGCCAATAAAGAGGAATGTGGTTGTGTGGCAGAGGTTTATATACTCCTTGAAGATTCCAGAGTTGAACAAATGTTTCGTGATGTGTTATGTTTTAAGTTCTTTAAATTGCTGCATGTTTGTGGCAGCAATAAAAGGTATATGCATACTGAATACCTCAGGTCTTGTAATGAAATTTTGTCACCTGTCGGCCTATTAAATATTGACAATCACCTACTACAGAATGTTGGGAGAGGTATATTGTGACAAGCTCCAAGCACAGTTCCACTAAGAATGAGGTCATTCTGACATTATGTAGGGAAGATATTAATATTGCATACTCAGCCCTCGAAGGTGCAACGCTTGATGGCTCACAACTTGGCATCTTTTTTTATTTTTAGAAATATGTATTAACTTCTCCAAGTGCAAAGCTTACTGTTGTAAAGTAAACACTAGAATATTAATTGAAGTAAATCCATTTTTTTTATTTCACCACTGAAGTACCTTAGAAACTCATAACTCAGAAGTGTCCCAGAGGACAAGTCTCACATCACTAACTGTCAACATTCTCTCGCATTCTACTCTACTCAGGAGGGCCGAACCATGGGCAAGAAGAAAAAGGAGAGAGTCAAGTAAAGGGGGAAAGGCAGGATAGCCTAGGGTTAAATGGACAAAGTTACAACATAGCTCTTCATATATAACAAAATAAAATGGTTAAGGAGGTATAAAGATACAACACATCTAGACCTTACAACCACATGAAAACAGATCCTGAAAGAAGCTTCATTTAACATAGTCATGGTACCTTAAGGATTCTCTGAGGTCTTGAAGAGACATTAGACTGATAGAACTCAAAGCCAGACCTTTTAGGACTAAAATTATATGAAGGTGGAACTTTGTTCTTACAAATAGGGTCCATGCTCCACCGCTGATCATTTTCAACATTTCTAAATATTTTTTTTGTATTCTTGAGGGACAGGTGAAAACAGACCCTGTGTCTCTGTGTATATCTGGATCTCTTACCATGCAGAATGTCTCATACATTCCATTTAAGCCCTTTCATTTCATGCCTCCGGTCGTAATAACTTTAATATTTCTATTGATATTCTCCCACACCAGTTACAATTCTATTTCTATCCACCCGGACGCGACTCGCCCCTATCAACCATGAGGGGCCAATCTTTGTGCCTTGAGATCCACTGGAGGTGAGACTCCAGTTTCAGAGTTAGGTGTGGTAAGGTAGGCCAATAACATTTATCCCAAGATATTTTTTTACAAGACAAACCATTCACATGGGCCCTCTATGAACAATCATTTATCATGCTTTATATTCACCCCACCATGCCGTTTGCTAATGGGCCGCACAGTGCTATCTTAAGATGATGAATTTTCCACTCACATAGGAATTCTTTCATGGGTTCCAGAGTGAGCTGAACCCCACTATCAGTTATCAAGTACTCTGGGGCACCTTCATCCATGAAGGTATCCTTAAGGAGCTCAATGAGAGCTTTGGTGTGGATCTGATGTGCAATTCTAGTCACCACCCACATAGAGTGGTAGTCCACCAGAACAAGGGTATATGTTCCCTCAAAACCACAACCCTCAATGGGTCTCAGAATACCTACAGAAAGTTTTGCCCAGGGTTTACTGGGGACTTCCACATAACTAGGGGGTGGCTTACAAATCACTTTAATCTTATCGCAAATTCTACTCTGGGTTAGATTTCTTCTTAAGTGCACTTCGTGACCTAGATACACAAGTTTTACCCAGAGGGTGCAAGGAGGAACCATTTTGTCTAACCTATCAACCACACTCACTCATTCCTCACCTCTCAATATCTCTCAATGTCACCCTGAGGTAAAATTGTATGGGACAGCCCTTCAAAGTATACCCTCTAACCTTTGAGTTGAGTCAAATTATTTGTTCTCCCTCCTTCCATTACCTCTTATCCACTGCACAATTGGATATATTGAAGATTATGTCACTTAAGATGTCATCACAATCCTGAGTTTTATTGAGGGGCAACCTTGAGAGGCAATCTGCAGGTAGATATTCTAGGTTGAATTATAACCTCCTAGTCCTAACCACCACCTGGAAATATGTGGTCAGGTTTGTTCGACCCCTTTGATGGAATCGTCTGAGATTAAGAGCTTGTGATCAGTGTGTACTATGAAAGGCGTGCCCCATAAGCTGAAACTAAAGTGTCTGATTGCCTAGAAACTGGTCCATGCATCTCTTTCAAATAGTTGCATTCAAGAGCCTTTATGGACCTGAGGCAAAAGCGATAACATGTACTTCTTCATCCACAACTTGTGGCAGAGTGTCTCCTAGACTCTTTAAACTGTCATCAGTGGTGAGTAAAGTCTTCCTCCCGACTACAAACAACCTAAAGTGAGTGCCATACTAATTTTGCCTTTGATTTAATTGAAAGCCTTTTGGCACTCATTGGACCATAAGAAATCAACTTCTTCTTAAGGAGGAATCTCAAGGAAATGGCAACACTGGCAATGTTTTTATCTACACAGAGGTTTGTTCTCTTTCCCCCATACTTTTTGATCTTCATGTTGAGCCATTTGCTCAAAGTCTAAGGCTGAAAGAGGGCATAAAACCATTCAAGTTTGAAACCTTCTTAAGGAAAATCGCTTTATACGCGGATGATTTAATGGTCTTTACCTCAGATGTGCACCCAGCGTTACCTCAACTAATGGCTGAGGCAAGAGAATTTGGTGCCCTTTCAGTCTATAAAGTATACGAGGAAAAGACGGAAGTAATGGGGTGGAACCAAAATGAAGGGGAAAAAAGAAGTGCTACGGACATCAGGTACTTGGGGATTTATATAACTAGGACCCTAGGTAAACGGACTACTGTAAACCTTGAGAAGATAAGTCAGGAAGCAGGGACATTGTTAAAAAGGTGGCAGAATCTCCCACTGTCTATTTACGGGCAAATAAACTTGTGTTAAAATATCCCTCCTGCCTAAAATCTCCTTTCTGTTTGATAACATTCCGTTAAGCTTTGAGAAAAAAGACATATTGGCTTTACAAGGGAAAAATAATGTCTTTTATTTGGGCCAATAAGGGTGTGCTTCTCTCTTGGAAGAAGTTGAGGAAGTAGGCAGGCGTGGAGGGGTAGGGCTTCCCGACTTACAATTATACTGTTGGGCCTTTCAACTAAAAGATAATAGAATGTTATTATCCAGATGAGACTTTAGTTGGTGGAATGTATAGAGCAATGCTTTATGAGCTATTAGAGGAAGGCTTCCTGTACAAATGTGGGGCCCCAAAGCACTTTAAGAAGGTCAGACTAAAATGCCTTAAAGCAGCGGTTAAGATTTGTTACGAAGTTAGATATGTTGTGGGTATCTCATATTGCAGCATGCGTTCATATATATGGGACTCCCCTGGCGCACCAGAATTTATGCTAGATTGTCTCACAGACCCTTTTAGACAGAGTGGTATAAGTAGATGGGGGCACCTGTGAGGCGCAGATCACAACTTGAGTTGGGAGTATTAGAATCACAGGACCGAAGGGAGAATCTCCAGATTTAAAATATTCCAAATAAAATCATGGATGAAAAAGTGAAAGCCCCAATCAAATGGAAATGGATCTTCAAAGCCCACAGGCTAGGATCAAGGAAGAGGCATTATGGTACTCATATCTACTTACAGTGGCCAATGAAAGGATGAGAGCTCCCTTTTCGCCATGGGAAGGATACTTGCCTGATGCTGAGCTGGAAGAATTATGGCATGTATCTTTATCTATGCTTTATGGGACAGTTAAATCCGCTGCATTAAGGAAGAACCATTTTTTCACTCTCCACAAAATATATTTTTACGCCCCACAAAAAAATGGCAAAATTGAAGAGAAGTGGCAACACCAAATGCAAGCTTTGCGGAAGAGCTGAGGCAGACGACATGCATATGTTTTCCACCTGTCCAGAACTTGAAGTGTTTTGGCTTGTTGTTGGTAAGACCATTTCTGACGTGATTGGTATCAAAATGGAGGTAAGCACGGATTGAATTATGTTTGGGATAAGGCCGCAAGACCTAAAGGGCTCATGTCTTAATGTAAAACAAAGGCATTTGATGGTCCACCTAATCCTCATAGCAAGAAGGGATATTTGTAAATTATGGACTGAAAGCTCCGTCCTCTCGTGGTAGGAGTGGAGGAGTTCAGTGACCTTTTTTGAGAGGGTAGATAGGAGAGAATCTAGCAGAGCTGATGGGGCCATGGTATGGGACCTATTGAGTACTGGGTAAAATCCCTGGTCTGATGATTACATATTCCCATAGCATCGGGCTTAGGAAGAAAGCCGTACAAGAGGGGGCCCAATAAACAATGCTTTTTTTGTTTCTTGAAGAAGTCAGTCCAATCCATTAGGCACCAGGGTCATCACAACGTGCAAGATGCTTATTTTGAGATTGGAGAAGGAATGAGGACTAAAAAAAAAACACTGGCAACATTTTTAACACATTTAGAGTACTATTCTGCAAGGCTAAGGAAATATCTTGAGACATTTTTGTCATTGGGTCAGGCACTTTCTTCACAGCCTCTAAAAGGGCCCTTTTTGTGTTTAATTCCATCTTTATCGATGGTGTGTCCAAGGTATGCCACTGAGCCCATATCAGTCTGAGACTTGTCCCTTGTGACTGTTAATGCATCCTCTCTTAATCTCTCAAGAACACACCTCAGTTTCGGGTCATGCAGACTGACATCTTCCCCAAAGATTAAAATATTATCCTGAAAGTGTAAAACATCTTTAATGCCTTTTAGAACATGTTGCATTATGCACTAAAATATGGAGCCATCTGATGCCAGCCAAAAAAGGTATGCCACTGAACATACAAGCACCTAAAGGAGTGATAAAGGTGGTAAGTGGCCTTTCATCTGGATGGATCTTTACTTGGTGGTAGGCTGATGAAAGGCCAATTACACTAAAGCATGTGGCCTTGTTCACAGAGGTTAGTAGGTTATCATTTTTGGGAAGGGGATTTCGATCTACCCATATCATTGCATTAATATCTCTTAAATCAGCACACAATCTAATATTTGTTTTCTTACTCTCCCCCTCCTTTTGGCAGCAAGAACGACTTGGGAAAGCTACTCTGAAGATTTAGTTTGCTCAATGCCTCCATCATCCACTAATCTGCTCAATTCATCTTCAAGAGGTTTCACAATGACAAAGAAAATGTGCCGTGCTTTATGTATACAGTTAGTGGCATTGCTCTTCAATTTAATCCTATGCTCAACCTTTTTTAACAAACCTAACTGATCAGGAAATATACTGGAGAAATCTTTACATATAGCCTCACTCCCTAAACTTTTTTCTACCAAGAGGTCAGTATCATCAGCATTTGGATCTAATTCGATTCATAATTCCTTTTGGTGTCTCCACCCACGTAAGTTGGAGCCCCATTCCATGATGAACACCTTCCCAGCCGTGGATCTGTCTTTGAAACTGATACACATAACTAACATCTCAATGAGGGGGAATGAGGTCCCTATTGTATCCCCCTGAGTTGATATCAGGTGTTTCAAGGTAGTAATCTTCTTTGTTGTGGAATGCAGCATAAACTTTGTCAATGATAGTAAAAGTCGAGCAAGAATCAGCAAACACTTCTACAGCATTATCATCACGGAAAATGTCACTTTTAGGTGAATCCACATTTTCAGTATTGTCTTTAACCTGAATAACAAGCTTGTTAATCGCTTCAACCAAATTATCTATGACATTTATCTGCTTTGTGGTTTGATCCTTGCACATGTGGGCAAAGTGGCCTTTTTCCACATTTCCTACATTTAGGGCTTTTAGCGAAGCAAAAATTATATGCGCAAAATGTACAGGGTTACCACAACAGAAGCACTTTATTTTGGGACAGTCAATTAAGGATTTCTGTTTACTTGAACTGAAGTCAAGGATTTTGTTGGAGTCTTTGTTTTTCTTCTGCTCCTTAACAACAGAAACAGGTTGATCATTAGACATCTTCATCTCTTTGACACAGGAAGCTGGATGTTCAATAGCGTCCTTAAGATTAGGGTTTTTAGCCAACAACTTCTCTTGAATTTTAGGATTGTTAGTAAATCTAGTACAATTTGATCACAAATAAGTGAGTCCAAGAGATCTCCAAATTTACAAGTGTTAGCTAGGCCTCTGAGAGCAGCAATATAAATTGTTATGCTCTCATTTTTTTCTTGAGCTCGACAAAAAAATGTGTTGACGTTCTAAGACTACATTACTTTTATCACCCAATTGATCCTCCAGTTTCTTTAAAGCAAACTGGTAAACATCACCTTGCTCTCCTACTCCTTCTTCAGCAAGAAGGTCAGTTAAGTTGCCGAAAGTACTCTGTCCTTGGCTACCCAGATTGTGAAGCAAAACATATTGTTTGTGCAAAGTAGAGAACATTGTAGCTTCTATGGCGATTAAATAAGATTTGAATAATTTTATCCAAAGTTTCCAGGGTAGTGTAGCTCCTCAATAATCGTTTAGGGAAGGAGGTGGCTGCGACATACTTGGCAGCTGCTATGTGAGGTATTGAAATTAAAATAATGTGGACACCAGATCAGATACAAGGGAAAGATAAAAAAGAAGAAACAAATTACAAAAATCAATCCCTAACAGAATAAACTATGTTTAAAATGACAGTGGCAGTATACATATCAGTGCAGAAAATTAACAATGATAACCAGTTGCCACTAGATGGCAGTAAAGACTATATAGTTATTGTTACTGGCAAAGGAACTTTTCTTAGGAAGTCCTCTTTCTGTTGAAAGGCTGACAAAAACCTTGCTTGTGAGGGGAACTGGAAACCACAACAGATATCACTTGAACACTCTGGGAAACCGATGGGGAGACAAGGGCAAATCCATACACAAAAAAGGTATGTCATTTGCCACGTAAAAACACTAGAGCAAAAGGTTTGCAGTGTTGATCAGGTAAAATAAAGTCGAGAAGGCTGTGACTCCTGTATGGTTGACCTGGTAGCTTGAGGGAGAAGTAAATCATAGACGGCTGGTGCCCCCTGTCAATGACAAAACAACCTGTTTTTGCAAGGGGGGCACCTGCGTTTTTGGTCCCGGGCTCAGTGGCCATCTAGGGAAACCTACCAAATCCAGACATTTCTGAAAAGTAGACATCCGAGGGAGTCCAAGGAGTTGTAGCTTGCATGGTTCCCCCAATGTTTTTTTACCCAGAATCCCCTGCAAACCTCAATTTGAGGTAAAGAAATCACATTTTCGTTACATTTCTGTGTGGGAAAGAGATGGGATCAATAGGGCGACACAAATCTCCTACCGCCCAATGTTCCCCCAGGTCTCCCGATAAAAATGGTACACCTCACTAGTGTGGGTTCGTCAAGTACCCGCGACAGGGAAGGGCAAAAAACATTTTGTGAAGACATCGGAATTATTTATCACAAAACGGCCTGGTTTTGCAAGGTCGGGCACCTGCATTCTTGGTCCCGGGTTCGGCGTCCATCTAGAGAAGCCTATCAAACCCAGACATTTCTGAAAACTAGACACCCAGCGGTGTTCAGGGAGGTGTGGCTTGTGTGGATCCCCCAATGTTTTCTTACCCAAAGTCCCCTGCAAATCTCATATTTAGCTAAAAAAAATCAAATTTCCTTCACATGTCTGTCTGGGTTCTCCGCACCAGCACAAATTTCCTACCACCCAGTGTTCCCCTCGCTCTTCCGAGCAAAATGATACCTCACTTGTGTGGGTGGGCCAAGGGCATGTGACTGGGAAAGGCCAAAAACATAGAGATTGAGGGGATAGCACAGTGAGCTCTAAGCAATATATTTTCTTTATATATGTTTTAGGCGATTCTGCATTGGACACCCAAACAAGTGATGTATCATTTATATTGGGAGAGCAAGGGGACCGCTGGCTGTTAGGAAATGTATGCTGGCACGGTGATCAGTTAGGCTTTGTAGTGAGAGACATTCTCTGAACAGCAGTTATTGCTGGGAGGCTGTTGCAACATCTAAGACTAAAGTTCCTTTTTAACCTTAATGGGAGCGTTTTGTACTTCATAATATTCAATGTGATTTTCGGCTGTGTCTCTAATTTTTTTGCATTTGGGTTTTATTACTTGTAATAATTGTCAGTAATCTTAATCAATACAGATTCATTCACTCAAAGATTACATGAATGGCCCCTCTCCAGCTGTTAAACTCATATTGACATTTAAAGTTTTGTCCAAGATAGATTTTACACATACACTACAGCCCCACGATTCTGCTCAGAATTGTGCACCATAGTTCTTGACATATGTCTCAATGGCAGCTGCCCTATGCTCCACCATAGTGATCTCACATGAGGAGCTGGTCAGAATCTCTAGGATGTCATGCTGTTCCAGAGTTTTCTTCACTCATGTGTTTTCCTTGAGAGATGTTGGAGAAAGATAGCACCTTTGTGTGTTGACTCCTTAACACTTCTGCCGAGACATTTTTCTCTCGCTGCCTTAGAATTTCTCATGGTTTGCATGAGAGCAGCTCCTAGACTATGGACCTGAGTTATATTTTGGCAGACTGGTTACTCCGTCACAACGGTGACAGATATCCCATCTGCCGAAATTTAAATCCCATAAGCTATAATGAAATTTATATTTTGGCAGATTGAATATCAGTCATTGTTGTGATGGAGTAACCCGTCAGTGAAAATATGAATCAGTCCCTTTATGTTTCCGAACGGAGACTTTTCAAGATTTGGGTGATGGCTCACTGACACCTAAGCCCCAACACTATCACACAGTGCAGAGCAAATTGTGGGTGTGCCATTTCAAGACCTACGTTCCCGCTGCAAGATTGCTACAGCAACACTGTGATGATGCTCCTGTCCAACAACAAAACCATAACACAGAAGAAGCATCACTTGATCGTAGCTTGACTGTCAATGGGAAGAAAATTAAGGGGCTGTCTAAGACACAGGCTGGTGTTCTCTGAAACCTAAGTAATGTGGGTGCAGTGGCCCTGCAATTTTGACACCCCAAAATGTAAATCAACAAGACGTCCACAGTTTCAGTCAATCAGAGAAAGTGTTGAACCTTAATTTTATGAGGAAATGCGTTTCTGAGGCAAGGTACCTGCTAACATATTAAGCATCAATAAATGCAGTCAATTAAGTGAGTGAAAGGTTCCACTCAATAATTTCTAGAATCTAGATCATCTGAATAGTCAAAGGATTCCACAAAATTCAGAAATAAGATGATACAGATTCAATGCAATGAAAGCTCTCTGTAAATATAACAATAAAAGAAAGGCAAAATCAAAAATTAGTCTAACTCCCAAATAGGAAAGAAAATCAGGGGAGAAAAGGACAGCATCCCCTGGAGAACAGGGGCGTTGCATGGCTCCCTCCCAATATAAAGGAGCTTTGTACATATATGAAACTAATAACTGCAGAACCATTGTGATGTGAGCAAATATATCCTTTTATTAGCAAAACAGAACACAGAAATATTTAACATCATATTGCCTTAGCACTTAAACACTATCCCACTTTATGAGTAATTATCCTGCACCCTCTATGTTTTTGTTTTTGGTAGAACAAACTAGGTACAAATCAACATCATGTTATATGAATGAATAGTTCACAGTCATCTACCGGAATGACCTTGAAGGTATAGTTGCAGTTTTGTGACTGAGCATGAGAAAGTTCATAGAAGACAGCACGGACAATGAAAACAAATCATATTCTATTTGACTAAGTGCTGCAGAAACGACAGGAAGTTAGATGCGCAGGATGAAGACAAGTGTAAAGGTTGACATCTATTTTGGAAATCATGGCAATTATGCCCAAATTAGGGCCTAGTTGACAACAGTCCAAAAAACACACTCATCATTGGAAAATCATTTAAACAACAATAGTTCTATATTCGTGTGTACATGTGTAATCAATTGTGAAAATACATTCTGCTTGTTATTAATGAAGCACAACAATATAAGAGCAAAAACATTGAACTTCCCTGTGATTATTCTATAATCACTAAACATACAAATAATCAAATTAGTCAGCATTTTTAAGATAGTTTACATCACTTTCTGCTCCTTTCATATTGATTCCTCTATCAATTTTTAACTGGTTGTAAGCACAATCCTTGACATTCTACATTTCAAATTCTTGTCTCTTAAACAATTTTCCTTTTGTTAGACGCCAACATTTTTAGAAACAAATACTGGGAACATTTGAACAAATGCAAAAATCAATAGAATTATTAGTTAAAATGAAACCAATCACCAACTTTGCTAAAACTCTTTTCCATCTCACTAACCTAGGAACCTACTGTTTCCCACAAGCCTTGCTCTTCTAAAGCTTGGGCTTCACGAGAAATATTATACTAGTTACACATGCATTAATACCCCTACTATTATCCGGTATGAAGGTGCAGCACTTCCTAAACTCCAGTACCTTGCAAACACCGCCTCCCTTTGTGAGGAGGATATCTAGTGCTAAGTGGATTTGCATTATACATGGCACGCATACCGATTAAACAGACTTAATCCGTGTTCAAGTGCTGGCCGTGTTAGAAGCAAGTGATCCACAAGCGTAGACAAACGCCTCATCTTGACATCATTCATGGCCACACTTGTAGATAAGTTCATAGCTTCTAATATATCTAATACTATCTGTTCAAAACCACTTTTCATTCCATACCAACAGCGTCATTCAGTCAATGCATGTGATAAACTCTAGGAAACACTAAAGCAAGATACTACAAATCCACACAATTGTGTGGCCGGTTGAAATAAGCTGTCTTACTACTTAGATAGGAAATTCCTTTCAGAACTGGTTCTTCACCAACCAGATAATCACCATTTATAAAATAGCTCCTTTCACCCTTACTCTCACCCACATATTCAATTGACCAAACACCTGCGGATTCACAACGCACCATACATAATTTCTCTCATGCTCCATTCTCATATAGGAGGCAAATTTGGCAATCCAATTATTCTTCAGCCCTAGTCAGTTCTCTTATCTTGAGGAAATTTGAATACGGCCCCATCTTTGCTTGTAACACCATTACGCTGTTGCCCTCACTCAGGCCCCTTCATCCGCCATAGCGTTTCTTTCACGTTCTATACTGTTGCACATATTACACGACCTTTCCTGTTTCCCTGAGCTAAGTCCATTCTGAGACCCCGCCCGAAGCAACTAATTCCCCAGATAACCATCTATTGACCTTTGGTGACTGTTCTCGGCCTCTCCAGTTGTTTTACGAATCACCATCTTCAACACGCAAACACGTCCTGTCGTAAACTGATTTAAACAAATACAAATAGGGTCTGAGGGAAAATATTTAAAGACCTTCACGGATTCTTAATCCCCCTTTCCAAACATTCAAGCACAATAAAGAAATCCGAGGTCTACAAAGCAACCCTTGATACAATTCAAGAAAGTTGCCACTTAGCAATTGCTCCAACAGTTAAATTAAGAAGTAAGCATGTAGAATATCAGATACAAAAGTTGAAGACAAAAGCAGGTGAGGGAAAAGAACTTGATCTAAGGATAATCAGCATCCCATCATTACACTCTGAAAGTGCCCAGTGTCATCATCTGGGGTACCAAACAACTCTTCTCAACAACCTCTTGTAACATAGAGGAGATATGAATGAGTTGAATCCTCTTACCAAGCGTACATCAAAGAAAAGAGGAAAAAATATTAGAGTGCAGTGCAAAATTTCTGGGAAAGAATTTTTTGTGTTTTTTTTAAAATAGAATAAGCAAATGACAAACAACAAGTGTATAATTCTTGCTTGTGTCTAATCAATCGCGTTCCTGTCTAAAAGCAGTGTATAAAAGAAAAATAAACAAGAACGAACAGTTGAAAACGTTTACTGCTCCTGTATACTGGTCGACATGTTTCAGCCTTCGGGAAGACTATCCCTGGCTTTCTTCAGGACCTCATAACCAAAGCTTCTAGTAGTAGGCTTCGCAAGAAAAAATGGGTTATTACTATACCCTCATAGCTGTTTCCAATTCCTCACTGTAAATATTGATGTATTGTGACATCTAGAAGCAACAGAGAGATGTGTGTTAAAATTTAAGTTATGCAAATAATCACATGGTATTTTGTGTTTACATCCTTTGTCCCCACTTCTCAAAGTATCTAGAAAAAATTATAATAATCATGCTTACCAATATATATTGAGGAAAGAACCCCACCTCACTTGGCACCAGCTCAAGTCAAGAAAGAGGCCCCGCTCTGAAAACAAACGTGAGCCAATAAGAAGAAAAGAAAAAGAAAAATGCAGTCTCTTAACTCAAAAAAAGCAGAATGCAAAACGCAACCAAACCGCTTGACCATGTCCCTTACTATTTCAGTATTTGAAGCAGGAGCCTGTCAGCGAAGCAACAAATGGCATATTAAGATCAAAATCCGCGGTATGGCACGGGAAATAATGCAACAGTTCTCCATAATTAAAAGACACCCAAGGTAACCAAGCCCATCTGGCTTGTGATGTAGAGAAAGTCCTAGCCAACTGGCAAAACAATGCTTAGAATTCAGAGCTACATCTCGTAATCTGTAGCAAAAATCTAACATTGTGAGCACTAGTGTAATTTAGAGCAATGTTAGAACAGTAACTAAGACAGTGAAAATCTGTGGCATGGTTCTAGAATTAAGTTCAAGAGCATGTACAAGAGCATGGCCTTCTCTTTAAAGCTGCCAGAAACGGAAAAAAGGCAAAAAAACCGCAAAAAAACGGCAAACAAGCCAGGCATTCGTAAGAGCCACAACAGAATGCTGTAAATCCGTAACTGTCCGTCGGTACCTCCGACAGGGACTCGCGCTGGGATGGAGGTACCGAGCGTGACCAGACAGCTTACATTTATACCGTATGCAAACAACCAACAGCTGTCAGCAATCCGGAATAGAACGCCGTAAAGACTTCCGGCGCTTAAAGCATTACGTATGTAGGAACTACAAAACGGCGTCATAGTGGCTGGTAGTTGTAGTTTCCTATGTTGATACTTGTTTTTTCAACGATATGTCTGTAAGAAGTCTATGTTATTGTGACAGTATTTGCGCAATGGCAACAAACGGCGCGCGTCCTCTCTGTAAATGCTTGTAGGACTAAGTGCGATAGGGAAAAACATGTTATGACATATATTTCAATATCATCTATTCCCCGCGTAGACTAATATCAGTGCTGAAAAAATAGCGTTGCTACTAGCAACAAGTAACTAAAACAAGATAGATCTTCATGCTATTTACCACATGACAAAAATGTCAATAAATTGAAAAAACAACGAAGGGGCCCTCTGTCAATTTGTAATTAATTTATGAGGTATGTTGGTATTCTCACTGGTGCATTCTCTTGGGCATTAATGTTAGTACTTGTTTGTTAGCAAATTGCTACATACAAAAATGCTTACGTCAGAGTTATGATGCAATTTTTCATGTGCAATTTTCTAAAACTAAATCAACTCTTACTTCTTATTGAGAGACATCCATGGTATTGCGTCATTCAGACCGCGTACATCACTGGACAATTTAAATATCCATCTCTGCTCTCGTAGAAACAAAAAATTGGACACATCACTGACATGTGGTGGGATGTAAGGTTTCTCTAACACAGTCCAATTGAAATCTCCTGCATTGTGGCCCTTTTCAAAAAAGTGTTTGGTGAGTTTAGTCATGGTCTTTTTGCATCTAAATGTGCTTTTATGTTCCTGCATCCGTAACTTAACTTTCCTCGTTGTCATGCCAATGTACTGAAAAGGGCATGGACATGTGATGAGATATACCAAGTTTTCACTGTTACAGTTCGTGAAATTCTTTTGTTCCCATGGTTTGGTAGTACCAATGTCAACAGTTTTCGACGCTTGAGTCTGTGGGCAGACGGCACAGGAGCCACACGGATAGTGGCCCTGGACCGGAGGTAGACCCCATAGAGTAACATCTGCTGTATGCCTCTGATCGCATGGTCGGGTGTGGACCAATATGTCCTTTAGATTGGTACTCCTTTTCAAGGAAAACAATGGTTATGGTATTTTATCTGTATGGCTGTTCAAAATTCGCCAATGTTTGCGAACACTTTTTTGAATCCCATTTGTTAGAGTGCAGAAGGTAGTCACAAAAGTCAAACGCTCCAGTGGAGGTTTACTCACTGGGGGTTCTAAAAGAGCCTCATGGTTGTTATTGGAGGCTCTTTTATAAGCTCGTTTGATCAGTTTCTTGGGATACTCTTTCTCTTTAAGTTGTTGTTTGAGATTGTTGGAATGTGCTTCAAATTTATCACGAGTAGAACAGTTCCTCCGAATGCGAAGGAACTGACCGTAGGGTAAGTTCTCTCGGAGTGATTTGGGATGTTGGCTGTCAAAGCGAAGTAGCGAATTACGTGCCATTGGTTTACGGTATAGTTCGCTTTGTAGACCTGTAGAAGTGGCGAAAATGGAGAGGTCTAGAAAAGTTATGCTGTCTTTTCCCACTTCTACTGTAAATCTCAGAAAATCGTTTCTAGTATTTAACCACTCTTTGAATGTGATAATGGACTCAAGACTACCACGCCACACAATTAAAATGTCATCAATGTACCGTTTACAAAAACGGATCGATTCAAAGAATGGATTTGATGTGGTCAGGATGTGTTCTTGCTCAAAAGTATGGACGTAAAGATTCGTCAAGCTAGGCGCGAAAATACTGCCCATACTGGTCCCAGAGGTCTGTAGGTAGATGGTATCCTCATATTTAAAAAAATTGTCCTTCATAGCCAGTTGGGCCAAAGACATTATGAATGGGACTGGTGTTATAGAGTCCACAGTAGCATTAGTCAAGATGTTAAAAACAGTGTCTAAGGTCTCATCTTGTGGTATTGACGTGTAGAGTGATTCCACGTCAAAAGACACTAAATAGTCTTCGTCCAGGTCAAAATCAATCTCTGGCAGCAAACGCAGAACATCCTTAGTGTCCTGTAAGAATGTCGGCATAGTCTTGACTATGGGGCGTAAAAAATGATCTACAAAAGTAGAAAGAGGCTCCAGAAGTGACCCAATGCCTGATATTATGGGTCTACCCGGTGGTGGTCGTTGTGACTTATGTATTTTTGGCAGGCAATAGAAATAAGGCATTACTGGATGGCTCGTATGCAAAAAAGCTGCTTCTTGTGCAGTAATCCAGCCTTCCGAAATGCCTTCTTCTACAAGATTACCAATAATCTTTTTGATCCGTTCAGTGGGATCTTCTTTCAACGGTAAATAAGAGCGCCTGTCTGACAGTTGGCGCAGACACTCTTCTTTGTATGTTATAGTGTCTTGGATAACAAGGCGGGGCGATTGTTATCCAAGACAATATAACATACAAAGAAGAGTGTCTGCGCCAACTGTCAGACAGGCGCTCTTATTTACCGTTGAAAGAAGATCCCACTGAACGGATCAAAAAGATTATTGGTAATCTTGTAGAAGAAGGCATTTCGGAAGGCTGGATTACTGCACAAGAAGCAGCTTTTTTGCATACGAGCCATCCAGTAATGCCTTATTTCTATTGCCTGCCAAAAATACATAAGTCACAACGACCACCACCGGGTAGACCCATAATATCAGGCATTGGGTCACTTCTGGAGCCTCTTTCTACTTTTGTAGATCATTTTTTACGCCCCATAGTCAAGACTATGCCGACATTCTTACAGGACACTAAGGATGTTCTGCGTTTGCTGCCAGAGATTGATTTTGACCTGGACGAAGACTATTTAGTGTCTTTTGACGTGGAATCACTCTACACGTCAATACCACAAGATGAGACCTTAGACACTGTTTTTAACATCTTGACTAATGCTACTGTGGACTCTATAACACCAGTCCCATTCATAATGTCTTTGGCCCAACTGGCTATGAAGGACAATTTTTTTAAATATGAGGATACCATCTACCTACAGACCTCTGGGACCAGTATGGGCAGTATTTTCGCGCCTAGCTTGGCGAATCTTTACGTCCATACTTTTGAGCAAGAACACATCCTGACCACATCAAATCCATTCTTTGAATCGATCCGTTTTTGGAAACGGTACATTGATGACATTTTAATTGTGTGGCGTGGTAGTCTTGAGTCCATTATCACATTCAAAGAGTGGTTAAATACTAGAAACGATTTTCTGAGATTTACAGTAGAAGTGGGAAAAGACAGGATAACTTTTCTAGACCTCTCCATTTTCGCCACTTCTACAGGTCTACAAAGCGAACTATACCGTAAACCAATGGCACGTAATTCGCTACTTCGCTTTGACAGCCAACATCCCAAATCACTCCGAGAGAACTTACCCTGCGGTCAGTTCCTTCGCATTCGGAGGAACTGTTCTACTCGTGATAAATTTGAAGCACATTCCAACAATCTCAAACAACAACTTAAAGAGAAAGAGTATCCCAAGAAACTGATCAAACGAGCTTATAAAAGAGCCTCCAATAACAACCGTGAGGCTCTTTTAGAACCCCCAGTGAGTAAACCTCCACTGGAGCGTTTGACTTTTGTGACTACCTTCTGCACTCTAACAAATGGGATTCAAAAAAGTGTTCGCAAACATTGGTGAATTTTGAACAGCCATACAGATAAAATACCATAACCATTGTTTTCCTTGAAAAGGAGTACCAATCTAAAGGACATATTGGTCCACACCCGACCATGCGATCAGAGGCATACAGCAGATGTTACTCTATGGGGTCTACCTCCGGTCCAGGGCCACTATCCGTGTGGCTCCTGTGCCGTCTGCCCACAGACTCAAGCGTCGAAAACTGTTGACATTGGTACTACCAAACCATGGGAACAAAAGAATTTCACGAACTGTAACAGTGAAAACTTGGTATATCTCATCACATGTCCATGCCCTTTTCAGTACATTGGCATGACAACGAGGAAAGTTAAGTTACGGATGCAGGAACATAAAAGCACATTTAGATGCAAAAAGACCATGACTAAACTCACCAAACACTTTTTTGAAAAGGGCCACAATGCAGGAGATTTCAATTGGACTGTGTTAGAGAAACCTTACATCCCACCACATGTCAGTGATGTGTCCAATTTTTTGTTTCTACGAGAGCAGAGATGGATATTTAAATTGTCCAGTGATGTACGCGGTCTGAATGACGCAATACCATGGATGTCTCTCAATAAGAAGTAAGAGTTGATTTAGTTTTAGAAAATTGCACATGAAAAATTGCATCATAACTCTGACGTAAGCATTTTTGTATGTAGCAATTTGCTAACAAACAAGTACTAACATTAATGCCCAAGAGAATGCACCAGTGAGAATACCAACATACCTCATAAATTAATTACAAATTGACAGAGGGCCCCTTCGTTGTTTTTTCAATTTATTGACATTTTTGTCATGTGGTAAATAGCATGAAGATCTATCTTGTTTTAGTTACTTGTTGCTAGTAGCAACGCTATTTTTTCAGCACTGATATTAGTCTACGCGGGGAATAGATGATATTGAAATATATGTTATAACATGTTTTTCCCTATCGCACTTAGTCCTACAAGCATTTACAGAGAGGACGCGTGCCGTTTGTTGCCATTGCGCAAATACTGTCACAATAACATAGACTTCTTACAGACATATCGTTGAAAAAACAAGTATCAACATAGGAAACTACAACTACCAGCCACTATGACGCCGTTTTGTAGTTCCTACATACGTAATGCTTTAAGCGCCGGAAGTCTTTACGGCGTTCTATTCCGGATTGCTGACAGCTGTTGGTTGTTTGCATACGGTATAAATGTAAGCTGTCTGGTCACGCTCGGTACCTCCATCCCAGCGCGAGTCCCTGTCGGAGGTACCGACGGACAGGTACGGATTTACAGCATTCTGTTGTGGCTCTTACGAATGCCTGGCTTGTTTGCCGTTTTTTTGCGGTTTTTTTGCCTTTTTTCCGTTTCTGGCAGCTTTAAAGAGAAGGCCATGCTCTTGTACATGCTCTTGAACTTAATTCTAGAACCATGCCACAGATTTTCACTGTCTTAGTTACTGTTCTAACATTGCTCTAAATTACACTAGTGCTCACAATGTTAGATTTTTGCTACAGATTACGAGATGTAGCTCTGAATTCTAAGCATTGTTTTGCCAGTTGGCTAGGACTTTCTCTACATCACAAGCCTGATGGGCTTGGTTACCTTGGGTGTCTTTTAATTATGGAGAACTGTTGCATTATTTCCCGTGCCATACCGCGGATTTTGATCTTAATATGCCATTTGTTGCTTCGCTGACAGGCTCCTGCTTCAAATACTGAAATAGTAAGGGACATGGTCAAGCGGTTTGGTTGCGTTTTGCATTCTGCTTTTTTTGAGTTAAGAGACTGCATTTTTCTTTTTCTTTTCTTCTTATTGGCTCACGTTTGTTTTCAGAGCGGGGCCTCTTTCTTGACTTGAGCTGGTGCCAAGTGAGGTGGGGTTCTTTCCTCAATTTATATTGGTAAGCATGATTATTATAATTTTTTCTAGATACTTTGAGAAGTGGGGACAAAGGATGTAAACACAAAATACCATGTGATTATTTGCATAACTTAAATTTTAACACACATCTCTCTGTTGCTTCTAGATGTCACAATACATCAATATTTACAGTGAGGAATTGGAAACAGCTATGAGGGTATAGTAATAACCCATTTTTTCTTGCGAAGCCTACTACTAGAAGCTTTGGTTATGAGGTCCTGAAGAAAGCCAGGGATAGTCTTCCCGAAGGCTGAAACATGTCGACCAGTATACAGGAGCAGTAAACGTTTTCAACTGTTCCTTCTTGTTTATTTTTCTTTCATACACTGCTTTTAGACAGGAACGCGATTGATTAGACCCAAGCAAGAATTATACACTTGTTGTTTGTCATTTGCTTATTCTATTTAAAAAAAAACACAAAAAATTATTTCCCAGAAATTTTGCACTGCACTCTAATATTTTTTCCTCTTTTCTTTGATGTACGCTTGGTAAGAGGATTCAACTCATTCATATCTCCTCTATGTTACAAGAGGTTGTTGAGAAGAGTTGTTTGGTACCCCAGATGATGACACTGGGCACTTTCAGAGTGTAATGATGGGATGCTGATTATCCTTAGATCAAGTTATTTTCCCTCACCTGCTTTTGTCTTCACCTTTTGTATCTGATATTCTACATGCTTACTTCTTAATTTAACTGTTGGAGCAATTGCTAAGTGGCAACTTTCTTGAATTGTATCAAGGGTTGCTTTGTAGACCTCGGATTTCTTTATTGTAAACTGATTTAACCCAGGAATGGCTATGCCACCTGACCAATAGGGTCGGGTAGAGAACACGACCATAGGGAAGGAATTTCTATTGTCCATTTTTTTTTTGAAAACTCTTTTTATTGGCATTTAGTTATATAAACGTACATGTATCACTTTTCACATAAATGATTGGAACATATACGTAGCGGGGTAGACCATCGTAGAGTTCGATATTACATGTACATCATGGTTGGTGTGAGTGTGGTCTGTGGTGTAGCAGGTCTGTGCCAGTTAAAGAAAAACTAGGTGGGAACTAAACCGGGGAGTGCCATGGGGTTCCTAGTGTTGGGGTGAGGCGTATACTATGTGTTCGTTAGGAATTTCTATTGCCCATTATCCTGTATCTTGTACAAAGAATGTTTTCTTGTGGATGATTTGTATTTTTATTGCACATGGAGGGGGTTGTTGCTTTAGGGGATTCAAGCGCTACAAAAGACTGTGTGCCACGGATTGAAGTGGCAGTCTCCTGAGAACCTACCTCTGATGTACTTCTAGGACAACTGTACCTAGCTGCAGCTAATAAATTGAAGTTCCTATGCCACACAGAGTGTTCCGTGTCTCTGTAATTTGGAAGGCGAACTCAGAAGATTTCAGGCGTACCCTGCGCCGCCAGGCTTAATGAGCCCGGTTCTTCAATTGGTGCCCTCTCTGAGGCCGCTTCAGAGGTCGTGGGTCCAGCCCGAGGATCGTGATGAGCCCCGCAAGGAAATTCCGGAGGACGCGCACCACGTGATCGACCCCTGGATGTCGTAAGTGGACCGAAGGATTTTTACCGTGTGGCTTCTCCCTCCCAACGGCTGCAAAGACCTGCTGCCCTGACTGCGGCCACGCTTTGGCTCTCTTTGGTAATTTGTATCGCGAGACATCAGATGGACCTCTGTTGGCGGACGGAACCATCTGGTTAAGTTAAGTATAGTGGCCACTCCTTTGTCTTTGTTTTGTCTTTGTTCGACTTTTGCAAAAGCCGAAACCGAGGGGTGAGTGCAGTTTTTGTACTATAAAGTGACTAATTAACCCCTTGAAGTTTGTAAAGAAACTATTGTGGTAGTGATGCCTGGTTTCAGTAAGTTTGGAAAATGGTATTGTTGTAATCGCGATAGGGCTTCCCGACTGGAGGACTCTTGTCCAATTCCTCCGGCCGGAACTCCCACTTATGAAGTATATTCTAAACATGGTATTGGCCCCATAGCTTTTAATGAGGCATGGGTTCGATATACTAGGAAAGATGGTGTGTTACGATGGCCACAGAACGGCAGTTTTGAGCTCAATATTTTAGATAATTTGGAGAACACTTTGTTTAAGCGAAAAGCCCGGCCGGCTATGTTTGACTCTTTTCGCCTATGGCGTAAGGAGGCCAAACAGAAAGAAATAAAACAAGCTAAAAGAGATAAGAGGGATATGTCTATTTTACAAGCTGCGCAACAGTTTAAAGATAATGAAACCGATCATGCGATTGAGGTCTCAGATAGACAACATCGTATGGCGGTAGATAAATGTTATCCAGTGTTGCCAACTTCCCCTACGGAGAAAAATGTGGACCCTGAGAAGGATCCTTTAATGTCCCATCTGTTGAGATTACCCCCGCCCTATGCGCAGGGAGCTAATGTACCTTTTGGATTACCGCCTGCCCCCGGTGCGAATGCACCTTTGTTGTTAGCACCTGCCCCGCCTGTTCCGCCTTTTGTCCCACCTGTCGCTCCCCAACTGGTTCCTGCACCCCCACCACAGCTTTCTCCGGTATTACCGAGCTCTCCCTTACCTTCGGCTCCCTTCGTAAATGTTACTCCCTCTTCTGCCCCGCCTAATATTCTGTCTCCTGTCCTAATGACGAATTCTCCCTCCGCTCGGAGGCGAATGATCGATACAGTTTCTGGCCTTTTGTCCCCTCTCTTTGGGACATTTCAAATGACCCCTGTTCCTCCTCGTAGACAAACTCGTAGTCAGCTCCCAGGTCCGGAGGAACGGGAAGTGCTAGATCTTCAAGCCCGAAGGTGGATCACGAATGGCCCCCAGTATAGTGTGCAAGATATTATGGTAACCTTTTGGCAGTGGGAGGCACCAACGCAGAGATATGTTTTTGATACGATGTGTAATATTTTAAGTCAAGAATGGGAGGATGTGGGGTTGGGACCAGCCCCTCAGGGCTTGCTCGATGTACAGACCGAGTTTGATAAAGGGCTGATTGTGGGCGCAGAGGTTGAGGACGCGGTAGGAACGCTTGACACTTTTAGAATGATGCTTGCCTGCCGGTCCTTGCCAAAACGCTATTCCTCCGTTAGGCGAAAATTAAAACACTATCCCATGAGAGAGGTTCCCCCAGTGTGGAGAGAGGAGGTTGCCGCTCAGGGTGCTAATCCTCTTATACCTGTTCACTTTCAACATGTGTGGGTACACGTTCCTTGGAAACAATCCGAGGTATTGGCCCTTAAGCAGTCGTTACCGGACCCCCGTAAAAATCCTGCTGGGTATTACAAAGAGTTGTCCCAAACTGTCGATGCATGTATTATGAATTTGGCCGATATAGACATGCTAATGGGTAATGTGGTCCCACAACCATTATGGGCTAGGATTCGGAAGGAGGACCATGTGGGGGAACTGGGGGGTGATTGGGCTGCCATACTCGCTGCGGACAGACTCCAAGTGGGTGGTGCCAAACCTGAGCCTCTAATTACAGAACTCCCAGCTAGAATCATTGCCTTACTGAAAACTATGATGCCCCCTCTGCGAGTTAATTGGGATAAGTTAGCAGCTTGTAAGCAGAAAGCGGATGAACACGTCTCTGATTTCTTCACTCGTTTCGAGGAGACGTTCATCGATCATAGTGGTCAGGATATGAGCACGGAAGGTGGCCAACGATTGTTTGTAGACAAATTTGTGTCAAATTTGGTTCCGGAAATATCTAATAAATTGAAGAATTCCGAGAGTGCGTGGGCGGTCTCCTCTTCGGCCCAGATATTGGCTACTGCCCAGTATTATGAAAATAGGGATAAAGAGGAAAGAGAGAAACTTGATAAAAAGACCAAAAAGTTGAAAACAAAAGTTATTTTACAACAAGCTTATCCTCCTCGCCCTGCCCAACGTGAATATCAGCCGTCTCCACAATTCCAGAGAAAGTTGCAGAGGTCTGGGCCTTTCGTTCCCCGACCCCCACTGGGCCAAAATCAATGCGCCTACTGTAAAGAAGAAGGCCATTTAAAGTATAATTGCCCGGTTTTGTTACAGTGCACGAGCGGTATTCCCACGTCACGAGGCCAGGGTGGTTATCAGTCAGCACCAAGAGGTAGAGGATGAGGTACGCCGCCTAATAACCAACGTTCCATGCCCCCTGGAAACTCCACGAATTATTTTGATCAGCAAAATGTTCAGTCTACCAACTATTACAACAGTGATTACTATACTGAGGATGAGAGTCAGAAATCCCAACCTAGCTAGGACAGCCATGGACAAAGTAAGGGAGTAGTATCAGTTCCAGTGGACCAAAGTGGGCCTTATGTTGACGTGGAAGCACTAGGTGTTACAGAGCCATTCCTATTAGACGCTGGTGCAACAAAGAGCTCTATGATTCACTCTAAACTCCCTGGGGCACCTTTGTCTGGCTGTACAAATGTTTCTGTAGGTTTTTCTGGCGCCCCAGTTCAGAACCCCGTTTCATGCCCTTTGCCCATTTCAATAGGTCCTTACAAATTGGAGGCCCCGCTCCTTTTAACAACTGGTTGTGGTGAAAATGTGTTGGGCATGGATTTATTGAAGAGATTGTATGCAACATTACACTGTTCCCCTTCTGGTGTACGTCTTACCTTAGATAAGAAATTGACCTCACCGATGTACTTGTCTAAAGATCAGCTTCCCCCTGAATTACAATCTCTTCCAGCCAGCCTCTGGGCCACCGGCCCCAATGATGTGGGCCTCCTGCGGATTCCTCCCTACATTGTAACACTCAAGCCTAATACTAAATTTCCTCGCATTCCACGGTATAAAATTTCCAGTGACGGCGTAAAAGCTCTTTTGACTATAGTTCATGATTTGGTACAAAACGATGTGGTCGAAGAGACTAGGGGAAATGTATGCAATAGCCCTGTTCTGCCTGTTTTTAAACGAACCGACCCCCCTCAGCCACCTGTCTATCGTTTTGTGATTGATCTCAGAGAGGTCAACAAGATTGTGGTACCTCAATTCCCCGTTGTCCCGGATATTAATGCCCTGTTGACAATGATATCAGCCTCAGCTTCCTAGTTTTCTGTCATTGACCTCAAAAATGCTTTCTTCAGCATTCCCATTGCTGAGGAAAGTAGGGATATTTTTGGCTTCTCCTTAGCAGGCCGAAGCTTCCGGTTCAAGCGAGCTCCTCAGGGCTATTGCGAGAGCCCCTCCATTTATAGTCAAGCATTGAAATCACAGCTCGATACTTTGTGTTTACCACCAGGGGCCACTCTCATTCAATATGTGGATGACCTGTTGGTTGCAGCAGATTCTGAAGACACTTGTAAAAAGGCTACCATTTCACTGTTACGCCACTTATCTGACCACAACCACAAGGTTTCACCATCAAAATTGCAATATTGCTGCCAAGAGGTTACCTACCTAGGTCATCTCTTGTCAAAGGAGGGACGGCGATTGACCCCAGAACGTATCCAAGCAATTGCCCAATTGCCTATTCCATGTACGCAAAAAGAGGTGCGTGCCTTTTTAGGTATTACCTCTTATTGTAGACAATGGATCCCCAATTTTTCCCTTCTGGCAAAACCTTTGTTGGCACTCACTCTTAAAGATACACCACACCCGCTTCCATGGGCTGCGGAAAGTCAGAAAAGTTTCACTGATTTACGCACTGCCTTGTGCTCTGCCCCTGTGTTAGGTACTCCTGATTACAGTAAGCCTTTCACACTCTATGTTTATGAGAAAGAAGGTTGCGCGTTAGCAGTCTTAACGCAACGATTTGGGGACAAGCAACGCCCCTGTGCCTATTTTTCAGCCACGTTAGATCCAGTGGCCAAGGCATTACCTAGCTGTTTGAGGGCTACAGCAGCAGCAGCAGTTTCCATTCACCAGTCTGCTGGATTGGTATTAGATAATACCCTTATTGTCATGGTACCGCATGCAGTAGACACCCTCCTAAACAGAACTAAGACTCAACACCTCACGAGTGCCCGCCTTTCGGGGTACGAATTGATGCTCTTGGCTAGCCACATATACATTAAACGATGTAATACCTTGAACCTGGCAACATTGCTGCCAATTCCAGTAGAAAATGACACTCAGGAGCAACACGACTGCTTCCTCCGCACGGAGGAAGAGACAAAAAGGCAGAGTTGATTTAAAGGATACTCCACTCTCGGACCCGGGTGGGACCTTATGGGTGGACGGTTCTTGTTTTAAGCTTCCCAATGGTGAAACGACCTCAGCCTATGCAGTCACTACCTTATACACTGTTGTAGAATCAGCGCGTATTATACATAACTCAGCCCAGGCAGCTGAATTTATAGCACTGACTAGAGCTTGTGTGTTGGCTGAAGGAAAAAGGGTGAATGTGTATACTGATAGTCAGTATGCGTTTGGAGTGGCCCATAGTTTTGGCCGCCTGTGGAAGGAAAGAGGGTTTCTCACATCCCATGGCACTAAGATACAGCATGGCCAATTGGTAAATGACCTCCTTGAATCACTCACCTTGCCCACTCAGATAGCGATTGTGAAGTGTAGTGCACATAAGAAGATCACTGATGATGTAGGTCAAGGAAATGCTTTCGCAGACCACATAGCGAAAGAGACAGCTAGAGACACTACAAGCCGCATGTATGTTGCGGGCTCTGCTAGATCGGTTGCACAAGGAGGGATGTGTGAGAATACTGTGGACAGTGTGAAAATGATCCAGGCAGAGGCCACAGAGAAAGAATTGAGTACATGGAAAGAAAGTATAGGAATATTGGATGTGACAGGGTGCTGGACAGACTTGTCAGAACATCAACGCTGGTTGTTACCAGATGCTTATGTACTCCCAGTAGTTACCATGGCACATGGTCCAGCCCATTTTAGCGCTAAAGGTATATGCAAGCTTCTGGATCCCTAAATGTGCAGACAACCTGGTTAAGCATTGTATTGTATGCTTGATGCATAACCCAGGGTAGGGAACACCAACACCAGCAGGACACTTCGCTTCCCCAACTTACTCTTTTGAGGTTTTACAAATAGATTACATCCACATGGAACGATGTAACAATCTGAAGTACGTTCTTGTTGTGGTCTGTGCCTTCTCCCGATGGGTAGAGGCCTATCCCCTGAAAGATAATACTGCTCTATCCACGGCAAAAGTCCTTTTGAAGGAGTTTCTGCCAAGATTTGGGTTACCCAGAATTATTTGGAGTGACAACGGGAGTGAATTTGTGGGTCAGATCATGCAGAAAGTATGTACAGGCCTTGGCATCAAGCAAAAGTTCCACGCAGCAAACCATTCTCAGTCAGCGGGTTTGGTGGAATGCTATAATGGCACCCTTAAGCTTAAACTAGCGAAAATACAAGCCAGCACGGGTCTTGCCTGGCCTGATGCCTTGCCCTTGGCTCTCTTATCCACCAGAACAACCACCCATTCCCGTATGGGACTTAGTCCTTATGAGGTTGTTTTTGGATGCCCCTGCAAATGTTTGGGGAGTCCCAAGGCCAAACAAATACTCAGGGATAGAGCATCCATTGTTGATTGACTATTTACATGATCTAACCACTAAGTTACGTGTCCTTCACCAACAGGTACGAGATACTTTGCCCCAGGCTTCAACGGATCCTGGTCACACCATACGGCCGGGAGACTGGGTCTGTGTCAAAAACTTCCAGAGGTCAAAGAACTTGGAACCTCGCTGGCGAGAACCTCGTCAGGTGCTACTGACGACGCATACTGCAGTAAAGGTGGTCGGCAAAAAGAACTGGGTACACGGGGTACATTGCAAGAAAGTGCCCCTACCATTGCCTTACGATCAATGGGTTCATAAACAAATTAGCGACTCTGAAACCGGAAGAACACCAAGATCTGGACTATTCAGCGATGCACGCCTAGACATTGCCGGAGCAGGACAAGACGACGACGAGGTCCTCCAGACAGCTATACCACCGGCAGTGAAATTGGACACTACTAAACCACATCTCCTTTTCCAAGAGAAAACTGTACCTGGTTCCCGGAGGTACGATTTGAGGCCCAGACTGAACAAAATACCTCAATAGTGCTTCACTGACTTTGTCTTTACCCCGATTTCCACATGATTGCAGGGCCGTGATCGTAAGTCTCAGACTTGCGACCCAAGATGTGGCTCTAGGCCTGTGGGACTTGTAGGAAAGTATAAAGAACTACAGACAATCACAGCTGAGTGAAGCAACCTCCCGTCACGGGCAATATTTAGAGCTGGAAATAACTGTTAACAAGGGAATGAACAAAATGCAAACAATGAGCACAAAGCATTGTAAATTATTGCATAATCATTTTATAGTTAATAATAATATTTATCTTGATATGTATTATATTATCTTGTATAGGATGGGGACTACACGTAATCTTTACACAGCCTACTCCCAAAGTTACCGTTGAAATGCATACACATGTCACCCTACCACCTCATGTTGAGTCAAGAAGGAGTGAATTCCGCAACAACATATTTGTTTCCATGCTTCACCAACATCAATTGGCCACTAATGCGACGAACTGTTGGGTTTGTGGTCTTCTGCCAAGTTCAGTGAATACTGGAATGCCATACATTACCCTTCCTTTTTCATTTAATGGCTCTTGTAGTGCATGGTGGGAATTGAGCGCCAGTTGGGTATTTTCTGGAGAAGTAAGGAGCTTGGGAGTACATTTATACCATTTATGTTGGCGAGACAGAAAAAGGATATATGGGACGGATAGTGAGAAGTCAGAATATGCTGATCGCCAAACCAAATCTACGGATTTGTATTTTCTGCCCTCTAATAGAACATCTCGAAAAGGACAAACTTTTCTAGTGGTACCTGGACAAGCACCATTCTGTATTAGGAAAGGAGGGTTAGAATATAAAGGCACAAGCAATTGCCAACATATTGTGACATTGTATGGGACAGATTGGCCTCGCATGGTTCCCTCACGTAATACATACTTCGTGTGTGGAAATAAGGCTTACACTTCTCTACCAGGTAATTGGAGAGGCACTTGTTATATCGCTTGGTTGTTACCCCCTACATATATAGCAGATGCCAAGCATCATTTACAGAAAAGAGGGGTGGCGTCTGACCAGGAAACGTCAGGACAAGAAGTCGGGGATGTCTTGAAAGGACTCCTCCCATTCTGGGGCTCAATAGCCAACAGTAGAGACATAAGACAACTAATTCGAGTTGTAGAAGCCACTGTCAATGACACAGCTGGAGCTTTGAGTAACATCACTGCAGAAATCGCTGCTGACCGCTTTGTCACGCTTCAGAACAGGATGGTATTAGATTTCATCCTTGCTGACCGTGGGGGCGTATGCAGATTGATCGGATCTAGCTGCTGCATTTTTATTCCAGACAACGCCCCTACAGTATACCAAGCCATCTCTAAGCTACATAAGATCGCTGAGTCCGTTCACCAGGATGAAGGGAATTGGTCTCTGATGGGATGGTTTGGGGGACTACTGTCTACATGGGGATGGAAGATTCTTACCTTTGTTGGAGCGACTTTGGCCATTCTCTTCTCATGTTGCCTTTGCCTACAATGTGGCCCAGCTATATGCGGGCTCTGCGCCACCCTGTGTGTTCCAAAACCGGTATCACAGAAAGCAGCGGACACAAAGATAATGCTGCAACAACAACTTGTAGATTTCATGGCTATTGAAGTCGATTCAGATTAGCAACAGCCTCTAGTTTCTTTGCCTGAGTAATGGCAAAAAGAGGGTCTGAGGAAATTCGAATACGGCCCCATCTTTGCTTGTAACACCATTACGCTGTTGCCCTCACTCAGGCCCCTTCAACCTCCATAGCGTTTCTTTCACGTTCTATACTGTTGCACATATTACACGACCTTTGCTGTTTCCCTGAGCTAAGTCCATTCTGAGACCCCGCTCGAAGCAACTAATTCCCCAGATAACCATCTATTGACCTTTGGTGACTGTTCTCGGCCTCTCCAGTTGTTTTACGAATCACCATCTTCAACACGCAAACACGTCCTGTTGTAAACTGATTTAACCCAGGAATGGCTATGCCACCTGACCTATAGGGTCGGGTAGAGAACACAACCTTAGGGAAGGAATTTCTATTGCCAATTATCCTGTATCTTGTACAAAGAATGTTTTCTTGTGGATGATTTGTATTTTTATTGCACATGGAGGGGGTTGTTGCTTTAGGGGATTCAAGCGCTACAAAAGACTGTGAGCCACGGATTGAAGTGGCAGTCTCCTGAGAACCTACCTCTGATGTACTTCTAGGACAACTGTACCTAGCTGCAGCTAATAAATTGAAGTTCCTATGCCAGACAGAGTGTTCCGTGTCTCTGGAATTTGGAAGGCGAACTCAGAAGATTTCAGGCGTACCCTGCGCCGCCAGACTTAATGAGCCCGGTTCTTCAATCTTCCTCTCACCTTTCCAATCTTTTACAGTATTCACTCTTCACTCCTAATATTCCCTACCAAAATCATGCTCTTCTGCACTTAAACTGCAAACATTCCCCCATTTAGTGGGGTTAGTGTTATGGTTAATTTGTGTTCAGAAATGTATCCCATTTTAACCCATTGCTAGAGTCTTTGGAAACAAACAGGCATTTCAGTGAGACGCTGAAATCTGACAGATAAGGTTATGGTGAGATCACAGACTTCTTATTGCTTCCACTCATGACTTTGTAAAAGCTCTACGCTCTGATCCTGGACTTGAATCTGGCCACTGCCGCTGCTACCAGGATCTTCACTCTCAGCAGCAGGCCCTTCTATAACTTCAACTTCATCAGTTTCATTTTCCATTTCATATTTTCCTCCACTCCCCTCCGGTATCACGCTGCAAACTTGACCTTGCCTCTGTGAATCAGTGGTTATTGTACCCACTTCTTCATCCACCATCTTCACTGTCCTCATGTGAGCAGCATGGATCTGCTGTGGAACTCCAGCATACTTCATTGCAGTGTCATTCACGAATATGATTTGAAATGGGCCTCTCCATCATTTTTCTAAATAATTTTTGCTGATATGTTTCTTGATGGTCACCCAATTGCCTGGGTTTAAGGGATAGCACTGAATTTCGTTGGTTGGTGCAGTTGTCAAATTCACCTGATGCGATACAGATTTCACCATATCAGCCAGACCTTTGCAGTAATCTTGAAAAATATCATCAGTAATTGAAACAAGTGTAGCTGAAGGAGTATAAGCCAGTCTCATTGCTATGCCCATTAGCACTTCATGGGACGAGAGACCAATCTTTTGGAACTCCTGAATCATCTGATTTAATTTTAAATACCCGAATCTTGATTTAGGGTTTCAATTGAAGCACATACTATGTACAATAAATCACACAGCCTAACAAACTGACAGGGGTCGATTGACAGCACATGAAGTGATGATTATTCTCCATTGATCCTATATAAATAGGTACTTCCACCTTAACCTACTTAAAAATATGTATATTAGTAATATCTACAACTTGGACTTCTCTTCCCGAGAAGAGTAGGTTTGGAACCTCCACAGAACGAACTGTAGAGCCAGTAGCCCCCATTTCTAATACTCGTAAGGACAAGAGGAAGAGCATCAGACCACCTCAGTGTGGTAGATGTACATACTTATATCTTGGCCAACTTGTTTTTCATGGTGCTATTCATCTCCTTCTCCACACCAGATGATTGAGGACGATAGCTATCATGGGACCTTTGATCAAAATGTAGCACTGTACAAATCAATTTCAAAATTGCATTTTTAAAATGGGAGATACAATATGTCTCAATAGAGGTCAGCAATCCAAACATTGTATTAATTCCCTTAACAAGAGTTTGGCAACTATCAGGCTGTCTGATCTCCGAGTAGGGTAGGCCTCGATTCTTTTAGAGAATAATCAGACAACCATGAGAATGTACTCAAGACCATTGTAAACTGGCATATCTATGAAATCTGTTTGAAGTTTTGAAAATGAGCCTTCAGATTTGCCAGTATGATTCATGAGGACAGTAGTCATCTTACCTTGATTATTTCTCCAACAAATTAAGCATCACTGGTGCAAATCATCCGCAATACTTGAATTTGACCAATATCTATTAAACGTGTGTCATGGCATCTCTCCCTTCATAAGACTGTTTATGGAAATACCTAGCCATACAATTCCACATTGTGTCCGGCGATTCCTATTTATACTCAGAACTAATGTCCACAGTGATTCAAGCACAACAACAATTAAATAATCAGAACTAATGTAAATGTCTTAATAATTCTTTTTGTAACCAAATATTTCCCATTTTCTCTTCTCATTCTCTAGAGCTTTCTCCTGGAGGTCTCTTAATTCATTCATAGAAGTCTGAATTGGATTCTAAAGGAAAAAACATACATTTCCTGTACCTTTCATAACAATTTAATTTGCTCAGTTCCTTTAATCATAATTTGGTCTCACGGTTTATTTTTTCAAGTGCACATTATCTGGCCACCTGGTCTGCATTTTTGTTTTCAAGCATGACCATATGTTTTCCAGTTTTAGGGAATGCACACTTGACTACACCAATTTCTTTTGGCTGCTGTATTGCTTTCAGCAATGAAGGTATATAAGCACTGTCCTGTTGGGAGTTCCAGAGGATGTCATAATACTCCTTTGTGACCACAATTATCAAAGTCATGGACCACTCCAAAACCATATTGCCTGCCTGTATAAATCATCACATTCACATCTTCTGACAGGCAACAAGCTCTTGTCAGTGTGATCATGTCTGCGACTTGTGCTGAAATTTCATATGGTTGATATGATGCTTCAATATTTTCAGATATAGAACCTACTGAATAGGCAGTTTTCAGTGTTCCATGATAGTGTCTTAAACAAGCATCATCAACAAACAGAATCAGATCAGCCATTTCAAGAGGAATTTATTTAATGTCAATCTTGACTTGTTACATAACTCTGAGACGCTGATGCCGATGTTTTCAGACTCATCATCATCCCTCCTGTTTTTGTCTTAGTTAATGTTTGGAACAGGAAGCAGTGTTGCAGAATTAGGAAATTACATCTTTTGATTGAGATATTCTCACCTGCCAGGAAGGCTTGTTCCTATCTGGTCAGACGATTTTGTCTACATTCCTGCTACCAGTGCCCAAATGTATTGCAGAAATGACCAGCAGAACTCTTCTTTAGCGTATTGATATTTTCAGTCATCCCAGAAACCAATCACTACTGTACTTAGCATATTTTAGAATGTTACCTATATTCTTACTTAACCAGTACAACAGGCTCTGTTGAATATGTGAACTGAGATCCGGGTGCAAACCTTTGACAAAAAACGATACAAAACCACAAGCATCTTCTTTCTTGGGATCTTCTACTCCACTGTGTTTCTCAAATATCTGCCAGAGCCTCTCATAATAGGCAGGAACTGACACTTCCAGCTCTTGCGTGGATCTCAAAATCTTTGACTGTTAATTTCCCTCTCCAGCACCTCCTTTTTCAAATGTTCTGTCACTTCTCTATATTTGTCAGCAACAACTTCAGAAGAAGCATTATTAGGTGTAACCCTAGTTCCTCAGATGGCCAAATGGCAGCCTTACACTTGGACCATAAATCACTAGGAACAACAATCTCAAAACAGCGCATTCAAATAAGTCTAAAACAGTTTTTTAAATCGTTGTCAAGCTATGAACATATTTGTACCACCTCTTTGGTTCCTCTTCCAATTTAGGAAAATTTGTCATAGAAGCATAAACATCAACCGTCATCCAAGGCGCATGCACATAGTGGGTCTGCCTTTCACTCCAGAACCGCCTTAAGAGGCCATCCAGGACTTTAACATGCCTCTCACTCCGGAAAGACGTGAAGGGGCTTTCCAGGACACACATCTGCTTCTCACTGCAGAGTCACCTGAAGAGGTCATCCACATATAGGCACTTGTGCATCAGAAATGACAAGGGATGTGGCACAGGAAGGAAATACCACCATATTTTGCCTATGCTTGCCTGCAGTTATTTTATTGATTTTGCCTTTGAAGAAGCACCTAAGTTCTACAAACTGATCACATAGTGTTATAGAGAGGGAATAGGATGGATGTGATGCAGGTTAATTAAAGATACTATGCATTACTTATAGTAATAATTTATTTTAATAAAGACGTGATTATTTCATTGTTGTTGTGCTTGAATCACTGTGGACATTGACATTTGTGAGGTATGTGGGGTAATTGTGCTGAATGGAGAAAGAGGTGATAAAGTCTGAGATTTAATCCGTGAAGCTCTTGTTGTGTCAACGGCAGTCTGTAGAATTTCCAGGAAGTAGAGAGTGGGAAGTGGCAGGAAAATAGAACATAAAACGTAGGGGCTTATTTACAAGCCCCTTGCACCACCGGTGCAACCTGCTGCATGATATTTACAAGCACACGTAAAGCTACCCAGCGAAGCTTTATGTTCATGTAGAAATAATGACAAAACCACACTGAATGCTGCAATGGATGGTTGGCATTAGAGGTAACTTGTTTGTTGTTTGTGTTAATGAAAAAAGAAGAGGATAACAGTACAACTTGAAAGAGCAGGTGATATGAGTAGAAGATACAGCCGTTGTTAATGAGCAGCGTTATGTGGCACTCGATGAGGGTGATATGGTTAAAGGGATTATTGTTGTTTTGAATTGGCCTGATAAGCAGAGTTTATCTGCCAAAGAGTTGGATATTGAAGATGAGATGAGTGATGGTGAAGAGTAAATTGTGGAATGACAGTAGAATTATACCTCTGGAAGATGTAAAAGTAAAGGTATTTACCTTGGCTCATGAAAGACACATGGAAATGGGTTACAGAGTGGCTACAATGTGCTTGAAGAGACCAGACTAAATCAATAAAAAAAACTTCCTTTGTTGTTGAATAAATCTCCAGATCAGCCATGGGTGAAACTGGGACTTGATTTAATGGTGCCTTTTAAGACATTGCTTGCGTTAGAACTATCGTTTTTTGTGTTGTACCCCAGGCGGTATAGGTAGAAGGTGTGAGAGTGATGGGTACTAAGACAGTGGTTCCATAAAGAGTTTGTGTACGACTTTATTCCTTTTAGTGAGTACGATGGATGATGAGGTGCCGCTTGCATCAAAAGAGACTAGGATTTTTCTTGCTGACATGACGTGATTCACTGAACATCTGTTTTGTATCCTCACAAGAATAAGATGTGGTGGAAGGGATGAGCAGGTTGATCAAGGTGGGTGTTCAAATGCATTTGATCAAGATGGTGGCTGTCAACAGCTTTGAGATAAATGCAGTGTGCCTGATGAACTGAATCTAACACACCAACTGGAGTAGCTCTCTTGAGTTGCTGAAAGGGTGCAGGTGTCAATTTTCTCAGTTTTGGCTGTGTGGTATCAAAAGAAGGTAAGAGGTTTGTAAGAACTGAATTGCAAGTTGAATTTGCTGTGAAAAATTCGTACCCCAAGAAGTATAGCGTGGTGGCTCATGTTTGGAACAGAAGTAATTGGCTTAGGGTCAAATTGCGTCTGTGTCCATGGGTGAGAAGAAGTTTTGTAAACTTCTGAGAATTTTAGAACTGACTCTGAGAAGGAATGTTTTAGAGAATGAGGAGGGGTGGAGAATGCCTTCTGTGATAGAGGAAGATCGGGAGAGAAATTACGAGAATGTGGAAAGAAACTTGATGGTTGACCGAGAGAATGCTGAGAAATATCCCAATGATCTCAGGGTCAACCAATAAATCACCAGGGTTAAAAGGAAAAATATGAAATTTAAAGACTATGTACAGTGAGCTTGATTTTGGCAGTTGTCTTTAATTGAACTGTGCATGCCAAATATGTAAAGTTAGATTATTTTCCTGGTGTGCTTTCCTCTAAACTTCTGTGGAAAAATGTGTAATTGTATTTCCCTGTAGGTGAAGATGAGTTCAGTCTCTTTGTGGGGTTTTTCAGTGTTTCTAGTGTATCTCCTGCACGCCTTATCATGCATGCAAACCCCTCCTGACAAACACCATGCAGCTCACCTAGAGACCCTCATCTCTAGCAATGACTTTTCCATATCTAACCTTTTAGACCTGGAGACCTAAATCAAACTCAAAGAAGTTTTTGAAGCATCTCATTTATTTAGCAAAGCAGCAGAAATCTCAAAGTCCCAATTATAAATATTTTCAATCCATAACCTTCTACAAAGAAAACATATTCAATTTATTAAACTGATTTTTATTTGCAGCTGAGCACCAATGTCCTGTGGGTATGCCTATCCCATACACTGCCTCAAGTCCATCTAGTCGATCTCCTTTTCGTGCCATCCATTTCTTTATATGCCCTTCTGACATCCTTTAAACGTATTAACCACTCTCAAAAACTACATATCAGTTTCTTCATATAAGGTGCTGCTTCCACGTGGATCTGTCATGATGGTCGGTCCTCCTAATTTTTAATTTTTTTGTTCATTTAGTCTTGGGCAGTTGATACAAAGTCATTCATCTGGAGAGCAGATCTTCAGTGGAGCAAGTCACTATGAACAATATGTTTTTAAATACAGTTAACAGGAGAACTGTTTGGTGGCCTGTTCTGAGGTGTGATTTCCTCAAGGAGACTGACAAACTGGATACTAGTGACAGTCTAGTGTGGAAACTGGTGGTGGGGGGAGGAAAGACAATGATCAGGGGGAGGCAAAATCAGTGGATGAAGGCATATGTCTGATCTTGCTGGGCCCTCAGCTGGAGTTTTCAGTTCAAGTCTGGAGGCCTCATCGAGAGCATTGCGCCCAGTCATAGATGCCACAATGGGCTCTTCCAGAGCCCAATCTAGAGTGTTGAGCCAGGTTCTGGGGCCAGGTTCAGAAGGATAAAGTAAGATTGGAGACAGCCTAGGGATGGATGCCAGAATGTTGCAAGGTTTAGACTCCAAGTCTACAGTGGAGAGTCTTAAGGAATAAATATTGTCAGGCCAGAAGGGGAGGACGGTCAGAAATAATTCTGATGGCCAAAAAGCAGTAGAAGCTGCATTCATCATTGGGCAAAGGTATCTTCTAACTAAGGAGATTAGAGTGAGCTCAGCAGAGAAGCAAGGATCCACTTCTTGACAGAGATAGGAAAGTTAGAGACCGCCACTTTCTCTGTCATGGAGGGATGTAAGGGTTCACAATCTAACAGCAGAGAGGCAATGCTAAGGAAAGAGGTTAGGCAAATAGAGCAGCCATGGTGTAGCTGTTGACCTTTCGTGAGCAGAGATTATGAGGACAGATGTTTTCTCATCCTCTTGCTCTATCTCCCATGACCCTCAAGCCTCTGGTCACTAGCAAATCTCCCAACTCCCTGTTTACAAATCCTGTAAAGAAATAGTCCACTTGTAGAAGTAGGTCCACGTCCTGTTGATCCTGGTGACCAGAAGGCTCTCTCAGTTTTAGCAGAAGCTGGCAAAGAGATGCAGAGACTGGTGACAGCCGAAAAGGCGCTAAGTGGGTGGTTCTTCTAGGTTGCATCTATTCTTCTTTATGGCGAACTGGAAGAAAGCAGAGAATATAAGAAATACACTGTGGTGAATATTTATGAAGAAGGAGAGAAAGTAATGAAGTAAAAATAAAAATGAGTGAATGCGCAAGGCAGAAAAGACGTTAATCATAAAAAGAAAGATCGAAAGTGTGAACAAGAGAACATAAGAGAAAAAGGAAGATAGAAAAATACAAAGAAGGAAAAAGGCAAATGAAAAAGAAAAGAAAGGATAAAGGAAAGAGATGTGAGAATCCGCAAGAAGAGTGAATGAGAGGAAGAAAGTAGACCAAAAAAGGAAAAATATTTAGATGGAAAGAACAAAATACAAACCATTTCAGGAAAAATGACAGAACGACTAGGGAAAAAGAATATAAATGAACAAAAGACAGAGGAGAGAGTTAACAATCAAAGGAAGAAATATGAGAAAAAGAATAACACAAAGAAAAACAGAAAGTAAAAAGTTAAGAATAGAATGAGGAGACAGATAAAGAATAAAAAAGAAAGCTTAAGAAAGGAAAGAAGACAAATGAGAGAAGCAATAGAAGAGTGAAAGTAAAACATTGGAAAAATATTACAAAAAAGACAATATAAGCACATGAGAAAAATTAAAGCCATAAGAGGCAAAGAGAGCAAAAGGCACAACAAGAAAGAGCAAACTTGACCTTAAGTGTCTACCACAGAACTGACCCACCTTCTTACTTTCTTATTTTCCGAATATCATTAGTTTTTCCTCACAGTCCCTCTTCCATTTTGATCTTCATATTTCTCCTCATCCTTTTTCTTTTTTCTTTTTTTTCTCTCCTTATGTGTCTTTCTTTATTTTTTTCCACTTCTACCAGTATCCCCTTCTCTTCTATATCCTATTCTGATTTAGTTTATATATCTTTCTCTTTGTCATTTTTTTTTATTGTTTTAACACTCTATTAGCTTTCTATGGCTTTCGTACTATTTCTCTCCTTTAATTCTAACTTTCCCTCCCCCCTTTTGTTTCTTTATTCCACACTGATTTCTTTCTTTCGATGTATTTTTGGTTTTATTTTATGTTTCTTATTATTTTCACCATTCCTGAGAAATATACTAAGTCGCTTGTTCTGGGTTGTCTATACATTGGGTCCGCCGAGTTAAACCTCGGATAACGAATGGGACACTGATGCTGGCCGGATGAGGGGTTCTGGGTTCTGAGGTGAGTTTTTGGTACACCGCAATTCACTGAGGGCCTGGGTTCCTGCGCATAGTTCTGCGCATAAGCAGAATCCCTGCAACAATACTACTTTTGCACTTCTGATCCCATTATCCTTTGCTCATTACTTCCTTTCTCTCGCCTGCCTACCCTTTCTCCACCCTCGCGAATTCCTTCCTTCCCCTTTCATTTTCATCCATTTTCTGCTGTTCCTTCTATCATCCTTACATCTCTTCCCCTTGCTTTCTCTGTTTTCGCACCTCCTCCTTTTTCTCTCCCACGCCCCCTCGTCTCCTGCCTTCCTACTACCATTCCTTTCTTCCTTCCCATCATCATCATCCCTCTGTCTCCTCTCGTCTATTTTCCTCCTCCAACTGAGTCCCTTTCTTTGGCTCCGGGTATCAGGCGGGAAGTGGAAACTTACATTTTGGAGCAGGGGGCTGAGTATTCCACGACAGCGTTTTCCTCTGCATCAAAAACAAAATATAATGATTATGATTGGACAAGTGCATACGTGCCTGTTCGGTCACTGATCTCTCTAATAACTATTTCACTCTCCAAAAGAAAGTTATGCCTATTTAACCACGCGTTGCCAAAGGTAATAGGCCTCGCCTTGCAAGCTTGTGCGATAGTCCTATTTTACAATAAAAAGAAAACATCATACTTTGAAAACCTGGCAGCCATATTCTTGCAATAAAAACTGTGAAATATGTAATACAACAGTGCGGGTGCTTCCTAGCAGGCAGGTGTCCTTTGAACAGGTGTACGGAAACCCTTTTCAACTTTACCCCACAGCAGAGGAAAATATGATTCTAATTCGAACACAGGAAAGATACTATTGGCTTTGAATTACTGTAACGCGAAGACATCATTTAAGTACAAAAGGAGCATTAAAAAATAAACAAGCCATGGCAAAGCCAATAGGTCTGGCTTTTAGGGGCTAAAGAATAAAAAACACAAACACAAGTTTGCACAAATGCTGTGGTAGTGATGGTGGTAGAAATGGTGATGATGCTAAACGTAGTGGTAATGAAGGTGGTAAACAGAGGGAGCCTCTCACTACATGTCAATACGGACAATGGGCCTCATTTACAAACTTCTGATGAATGGCACCCAGCATGCCTTCTGGCTGCGCTGCCGTGCATCAAAAGAAAAGGTCAGGAATGCGCTGTATCTACAGATAAGGTACATTTCTGTCATTCTCCCCGGCGCACAAACAGCAGTCATGCTCCAGCGCAGACAGACACCCTTGTGTCATTTTGCAAGGGTTTCTGTGCTGAGGGGATGATTGTTTTTGTGCAGAAAGGAACACCTTCCTGCACAAAAACAATCACTGAAGGCATTTTCCTCTTTCTGTGAAAAGAAAAAGGAAAAACGAGGAGAAATAAAAGTATTTCCCATCATTGCGCCACTGTTGTCTGGCAGTGTCTATGGACATACTCTTAGGGGCATATTTACAAGGCAATTGCACCAGTGGAACGTCACTTTTTCCGACCTTCCAGTGGGTCAATGCCCTGCATCATATTTTCAAAGCGGCAATAAGCCTCTTTCCGTGGCTTAATGCTGCCTGTAAATATGGGCCTCCTCGCTGCAGTTTTCTGTGGCAAAGGGGCGTGCAATGGGTGTTGCTCTGGGTGTTCCACTGCAACACCCATTGACTTTTGACACTGCCCCCGTTTTCCAAGGATCTGTAAATCTGAGGCATCGCCAACAACTAACACCACTGAATAGCAGGCGTTTGGTTGGTGCAATGAGAAATACTTTTATTTCTCCTTGTTTTTTATTTATCTATGTGTGATGCATTCCGCAGTGCACGTAGAAAGAGTGAAATGCCATTCAGGATTGATTATGTGCAGGAAGGTGTCCCTTCCTGCACAAAGACAATAATTAAATAATGACTACTTGCTACTTCTCTGTGTGCTGCAAAATGCAGCCCTCTTAGAAGTAGCAAATCTCCATTATTGACTGTTTATGTGCAGGAAGGAACACCTGCAGTCAACCATGTCTTTGATATAAACGGTGAGCAGGCACACAAGATAAGGCTGGCTGCAGCTGGTCAGTTAAGGGATGTAAAACCTACACCATTCAGGTCACCAGTTTCGACTATTTAATGGCACATGATGTGGTACTCACACTCTATCATCTGGAGATGTATTGTCTCTGTTTTCAGAATAGGCAGCTGTTCTCTTTTGACTAGATATGGGGTTGACTGAAGTTTGTTTACTAGGGCTGTGGAATACAGTCCCATTAATGTCCCGAGGGCGATGGGAACACTGATGTTGACACAGGACCTGAGCTTGCCTTACTGTTTGTATCTTACCGGCAGGGGAGCCACGCAACAGAGCCTGATATCCGACTGTCCAGTCACTCAGGGAACACAGGGGGATTCAGGCCCATTGAGGAGATGGCTGGGGAAACCGAAGCTGAAATTCCTTTCTTAATAATTAAAAATGTTCACACTTATTTTGAATGCCATTATTCTAGTTTTCTCTTGTGATTATTTCAATGCAGTGCAAATAGTTATTTTCACTGTTTTAAAAAAAAGTACTCTAATCAGGAATATACCTTTTTGTCTATGTCCCAACTGTATAGAAATTGGGTGTACACATTTCTTTTTACTGAGCACTTCTACAACGGTAAGCCTTGATTGAGGTATCGTCTACCTAAGCATGAGCCAAGGACACCTTGCGGAACAAATACGTGGTGAGCCTCTAGCCATTGCACCTATGGCTTCACCTAGAAGGTGTGGAGTCCAGCACCCTCCGGGGGTTCCTCATGATTCCTCCATGTCCACCTGCTTTGAAGCCTCAGACCAGGCTACCTCAGCCTGGCTTTCCTGGTAGACCCACTGTGTGTGCTCGGTGAGTAGAACTGGTTGGATCTGAGGTGGCTACCTGTTAATGCCCGGTTACTCACCGGTAATCTTCATTACTCCGAGTCCAGGTCTTCCCGTTGCATTCCCGAGCCCGTTCCTCCTCCTTGGATTTTTCTGCCTCTGGTGATTGTGTTGTGTTTTCTTTCTTATCAGTGTCTTTGGTATTCTCAGGCAGTCCTAATGATGTGCTTCCCCCCTTTATGCATGCTGGGTAGGCAGCGCCTTATTGGGAGATGCAGGTGAACTGCTCACGCATCAGGAATGTAACAGGAAGACAAACAAGGAGGTGATTTTAATCCAGGACTGGCTGGCCATTGCTAAGGTCACTAAATGTGGCAAACTAAGCATGTAAAGTCCACCATCCTTCCCTCGCCCTATTGGATGCTCCTGCCCTGGATAGCCGTATCATAATGTAAAATCGATAACCTGCCGAATATTCACCTGCTGTTCAATCCATGCTATTCCTCTCATCACCAAAATCCAAGAATACAGAGACCTTGGATTACCCTCTTCTGTCTCATGCCACACAAGAAGGATAGGCCTGCTCCATTCATCATGTTATAACATGTTAAAATAAGTTTGTATAGAGCTCCAGTGGCAATATAGTTAATGGGAAGTGAGAGAGAGGGGTGCATTTGGCTGCAGTGAAGCAAGGAGAGGCCAGATGTATGACTGTTTTTTGCGGTCAAAAACGTGAAATCAGCCCATTCGCGACTGTAAAAAAAGAGTGTTGGTATGTACAAACACTATTTTGCGAGTCAGTGACTCACAAAATAGCGTTTGCGAGTCACTATTAGGAAGGGGCGTGCCGAGGGCATCCCTTCCTAATAGCGAGTCAGAATGGTATGTACCATTGTTTTGGGACCGCGTTTGCGGTTGCAAAACACTGACAGTTTACCACCTATTTCAATTAGGTGGTAAGCCACTCGCAATGGGAAGGGGTCCCTAGGGGACCCCTTCTCCTTTGTGAATGGATTTCGATAATATTTCTTAAAAGCAGGCAGAGGTATGTACTCTTAAAAAATTAAACAGAAACGTTTGATTTTGTCTTTCGTAAATGCATCCCGTTTAGCTTTAAGAAAATGGGCGGCATTAAAAAAAAACTCCTTTATTGAAAAAGTGCTCACAGACATGGTGGTCTGCTGACGCCAGCAGGCCACCATCCCCGCGAGTGCTGGCCATTCCCAATGGGTCGCTAATTGCGACCTGCTTCATGAATATTAATAAGGCAGGTCATTTGTGACCCAATTAGGAATCGCACACAGTGTCTCAGACACTTTTGTACATTCCATTTTGCGAAATGCAATTTGCGACTCGCAAATCGTTGCAATTTGCGACTTGCAAAATGGAAGGGTTGTGCATCTGACCCGACATATGCTAGATGTGCAGTGATTGGAAGAGACACACCTGGTGTGTAGGGATTTGAGAAGAAAAAAGTGGAGAAGTGGTTGTACGCAACGCAGTGGCCTTGCAGTGATTGGGGAGCCTTGCTATGCCTGCAGTGTAGAGGGAGAAAAACCTGGGCAAACAGTTTTATTTTTTCCTTTGATCACACTGAGTTGTTGGAGGGAGAGTAAGTTTGCTTGTGATTCGTGAACATTTTCAACAGTTCTGCACTATGGCAGCCAGGATGACTACCCCCCTCCAGGTCTTTAGGGACACTGTTCCCAGTCCTTGACCTTGTGTGATAGCCTAATGCATTCTGGATGTTGTGGTCTTGCTTTCCATCCAAAGAACTAATTAGAGTAACACACCTGAAATGAATGATTCGTACGTGAAAAGTTCAGGACTGGAGACCTGGGGTGAGGTGGTCACCCTAATGGCAGCCTCCTTCATCTTCATCAAACGATGTGAAACACAAACTTCACTTAGATGAAATAAGCGCTAAAATGTGTAAAAGTGCTAAGCAACTTTAGGAGCCAGGATGTGAAGGTGTGTTAGTGCAGATTGTGAAGCTGGTCATTAAATTGCACTGGTGACTGGTGAGTTATGAATGCTTAAACGTATTTACTGTACATTCACCAACTCAGCGCTGAGCCTTTCCTCCCGCTTTTGTACAATAGGTGGCGTATAACGCAACACACCTTGGCTCACCCTGCTGGCGCTATTGTAGCTCAGAGGGTTCTGTAAACGCCAATTTGTTAGAGTACATATTAGCAGAATCTAGTTCTACTTCAGTAAATGTCGTTTCGCAATCCACACTTTCTCGTTTTCCCCTGTCTACTGTGCCTATTCACCATTTCATTTTTTCTATGCCTGGCCAGAAATGTATTATTTTATTCGCTATCTTCTTGCCTCTCTTTGCATGACACCTTTCCTTTTGTCCTTCCTCCCTTCCACTCTTCTTTTGATCTAATGTCTTCACCCTGCCCCCCCCCCAAACTTCCTTGGCCAAAAACCCCTCTTTTTCATAATAAAGCATTGCCAAGAATCAAAATAAAGCCATACAGCTGGCCACAATAAAGAAAAGTGGCATGGCATGCATTACATATCCCAACATGGAAAGACATGAGAAAGAAAAGAAAGCAGTGGACAGGCCCTTTACAGCTGTTTCTGTTCTGGCAATTAAGTATATTGCCCCATCCTCCAGTGGCCGAGTTCTCTCAGTTTGCCAGTTTTAGAGAAGCCCTATAGGTGGTGTAATATGAGTCCTATACAATAGGTTTTATAAACAATCTTTGGAAGAGTTAAGATCTCTGGCCTTGGCAAGCATGCACTGTTTTTGTATTTTATGCAACAGAAATGAAAAGCTTAAAAGAAAAACATAGTTATAAAGAAGAGATTGGCTAAGAATCCCTGGCACTGCAGTGAACTACTTTGTGGGTGGATGTGCACATGTAAATAAAATAAAATGGCACCTCTAACAGTGCAAGAGAGTCAGTGGCTAAAGTGGGCTGACCGCTGCCCCATGCTGTATGCGGTAGTGGGTAGAAGCAAAATATGAATGACAAGATAACAAACCAATCGATGAAGAGGGCTGACTCAAAGCCTCTTAATGTATGTTTTTTATTTATGATTTTTCATTTAATACATGAAGCTGGCAAGACAGCTAAAGCTGTCTCTGGGTCACATCTAAATATATACATGATGAAGAAGCAGCCACAGCAACTGATGGCTACATACTCTACAGGAGCTGCACTGTCAGTTCGCTGATGGGAAATAATCAATCTGCGAAAGGAGCTTTGTGTTTTGAAGCCACTGTTTCTGTTATTTGTCATCGAGATCGATGCATGTTGATCCAGAGTCTGAAGCAAAGCAGTCCCTGGGCAGATGAGAGAGACCCAGGCGGTGAGACACAAACCTCCAGCAGCAGAGCGCACTTCCAAGGATGTGACATGCTGCAATGTTCAATAACAGGTCAAGTGCATTCGGTGAATCAAGAGAGCACTGTGTGATGTGGGCGATAAGTGCAGTATTATTAACATGAGGCACATCATTTATGCAAGTGGCGTGAGTGATGTTGATGTGAGAGGTGTGAATGAGGGAAGCAGGGCTAGCAATGTGAGTGTAGTAACCAATGTACCATCAAATGAGTGATGTGACTGGTGTCAGTGGAGATAATGGTGTGATTAGAGTGAGGGAAGTGATGAAAATGGTGTAACCGGTATGAATGCAATGAGTGAAGTAAGTGGTGTGAGTGACGGTGCAATAAGTGAGCAGTGTGTCATGCGGGAGGCATGAGTGATGAAAGAGGTATGAATGATGTGAATGGTATGAGTGATGTGAGTGATTTCAAGGGTATTAGGGAAGTGAGCGCTGTACATTGTGTACATAGTTACAGGTGTGCCTGATGTTAATAATAAATAGTAAATGTGATCTGAGAAGAGTGAGTGACAGAAGTGGCATGACTGCCATGGGGTTTTGAGTAGTGTAAGTGATGTGAGTGACGACTGGTGTGACTTATGTGAATGATGTGAGTGGTGTAAGTAATGTTAGTGACATTACTGGTGCAAGTTATGTGAGTGGTGTCAATTATGAGTCATATGTGAATGATATAGCTGGTGTGAGTTATTAGAGTGATGTGGATTCTGTAAGCACAGTAGTTAACATTACAAATGTTATTGTGAGTGATATAGACTGTGTGATATGAGTAATATGGGTTCAGTGAGTGTTGTAATTTGGGCAAGTGGTGTGTATGATGTTAGTATGGTTAATTAACTTGTGATGTAATTGATGCAAGTGTTTGTGGTTGGTGTTAGTTTGGGTGGTGTGCAGGAAGCAAGTGTTGTCAGAGAAATGAGTGGGATAATCTGTGTGAGTGGTGTTATTGTGAGTGGTTTAAGCTGCTGTGTGAGTTGTGTAGTGTGGTTTTAGTGTCAATGGTGTGGATTATATAAGCAGAGTAGGCTATGGGATAGTAAGAGTGGTGTGTGTGTGTGTGTTACCAGTGATATAACTGTGTGAGTGAAGTGCAGAATGTGACCAGTGTGATTTGTGTTACCATGAGTGAAATGACTGGTATAGGCTGTGCATGATGTGGGTGATATGGGTTGTGTGAGTGGTGTAAGCTGCATTAGTGTTGTGTGAGGTCGGTGGTGTTTAAGAAGTGACTGATGCAACTGATGTGAATGGTATAAGCTGTGTAATGTGTGTGGGCGACATGAGTCTTGTGAAAGTTTTTGTGCAAGTGATGATTGGTTTAAGCTCTTTGAGTTGTGTGTGCACAGCGAGTGTTGTGATTGGTGTTAGTGTGATTGATATAAACTGTCAGTGGTATGAATGGTGTGAGTGGTATAAGCTGTGTTAGTGGTGTGAGCGACAAGTGTTGTGACTGGTGGTAATGCAAATGATGTAATTGGTATATATGGTGTGATGTGTTTGCAATGTGACTGGTGTGATTATTGTTAATGTGAGTGATGAGAGTGATATATGCTGTGTGAATGGTGAGAATGATGTAAGCATGGTGGGCAATGTAGTTAGCGTTTATTGTCAGTGGAATAACATTTGTGAGTGAGGTACTGTTGGGTACTGTTGGACTTGATCTTCTCTCAATAGTCACTCACAAACCTTTTACCTTCAACCCTCCTATTTGCACTGAATTCGTTTTTGTTGGCCTTAAGACTTTGCACACTGCACCACTGCTAACCAGTGCTAAAGTGCTTGTGCTCACTCCCTAAACCATGGTAAAATTGGCTTACAAATCATTGGCATATTTGATTTAAATATAAGTCCATAATAAAGTGGATATCATATATCTAGGGCCTGTAAAATAAATGCTATCAGTGCAGCACTTATTGTGCCATCCACTTAAGTAGCTCCTGAAAACATGCCCCATGTATGCTATTGAAGCCTGAATGTGGTTGTGCTGCCAAATTGTCTTGGCTATAAAACCCCTTTTGCCAGGCATTAAACTCCATTTTTGCATATATGTCAACCCTCAAGTAGGTCCTAGGTTGCCCATAGGGCAGGATGCATTGTAACTAAAAGGCTGGACATGTCTGTTTAAGTTTTACATGTCCTGCTTGTGAAAAACTCCGAATTAGTTTTTCACTATTGTGAGGCTTACCTCTCCCATAGGATAACATTGGGTTGCCTTATTAAATGTAATACGTTGCTAACATTTAAATGGGAACAGTTAAACCCTCTTTGATGGTAAAGTCAGATTCTCAGTTACTATTTCGTAAATGACACTTTTAGAAATTTGGCATTTTCCTGCCCTAGTTATTTGGTGCCTGCAGCCTGTTCCTGGGTCACATGACTGGGTGTATTCAGCCACACATTAGAGGTATTATTTGTGCCTGGATAGGCCATCACTGGCAGGATGGGGGGGTGGAGCTGGACACAGCCCCACTTGCGACTGAATAGGCTGCGCGCTGCCTCCACGCAAAGGACTTGTCACCATTGCATTGTTCATGCAGCTAGCTTAGAGCCAGGGCAGGGGAGGTAGGCCATTTCAAGCAGTTTAAAGGGAATTCTCTAGGAACTTCTACTTCAAAGAAGGCATCAGGTGTAAAAATAGGACCCTCAGACCCACCCTTCAGTTCACTTTCTGGACCTGTGGAATGACTCTCAGAGGATTGCCTGCTGCTGTGGCCTTTTGTGTACTTCAGAAGACAACTTTTCTGCACTATAGGTGTTAGAAATGGGATTTCTGGTTGGCTAGGGCTTGCGCCAAAGCCAGGCAGAAACCACCACTCTAAGTCAGGGCTGGGGAGTTACACGCCAAAGATAACCCCTGCTCACCCCCTTGGTAGCTTGGCACCAGCAGTCAGGCTTATCCTAGAGGCAATGTGTAAAGCGTTTGCGCGAGCACCCAGCAACAACACCCAAGGCCCACCACAAAAGAAACTCCACACAAGGTTATATATAAAAATAGCCTTTGTATTATACCAAATCACATTAGATAATATTCACACAATTTACACTGTGCCAACTGGCACTGGCAGAATTTACAGGGGACTATTTACACAAGACTCGGCCACATGGACCACTGTCAGAATTAGCACAAATCACCAATTGTAAATGTAGACATGTAGAACAAATAATAAATGTAGCGCACAACCAGTAACCACTGGTAAAAGGTAAGTACACATTCTACGCAATCCTAAACACCTTAGGCATATATCCCGCAGGGAACCATGAACTCACTAGCATAACCTATACTAGGAAAACAGTCTCCTACGCATAGACACAGTTAGGAAAAAAATAGCATAACGGCAATGCACATTTCGCAAGAGTACACAGGTAGAAATAACCATGTACCCTAGGTGAGGGCACAACACAGAAAACCTGTCCCCGAGGCTAACTTGGCCTCTCAGGGGGCTCAAACGCCCTTTGTCCAAAATGTCAGGGCTGGGCTGCGCAGGCAGCCAAGGCAGAAGGCGCAAAGGATCAGGCCTAAACGATGCAACTGCCCACTACTTGCTGGGCAGCTGTGAGAGTTAACAATGAGGCAGGGGCCCTTAATGGCCCGTGGAAGCAATGCGTAAAACGTTGGAGCCACACATGGCTCTAGAAATAACCAGGTCCCATGGAGCCCACTAGCTCCCGAAGTACTCAGGCCGTCATAAGGAAGAAGACCGGGCCCTCTTGCACGGTGGAGCCACACGGGACTCTGAAAATAAATATGCACAGCGTCAGAGCCTCACGGGGCTCTGTGAACAACTAGGCCCCCTTCGTTGGAGCCACGTAGGCTCTCGAGATCCACTAGGCCCCCTTTGTTGGAGCCACGTAGGCTCTCGAAATCAACTAGGCCCCCAAGTCGCTGGCCCCTTTGTTAAAGAGAGACGGGCCTCGTTGGAGCGGCCCGCTGCCAAGTGGGGCTGCTCGGGAATGAATGCGGACAGGAACAAAAGATAACCAATCGGGCCTCGGTTTGGGGCGACCCGCAACAGCGGGGTCGCTCCGGCACGTCTCGGTCGTTGGAGCAGCCCTCTGTCAGGCGGGGCTGCTCAGGAGGGAGGCACCGGAGTGGTGCCTCGATTTGGCTTCCCCCCAGCCGGCTTCACTTACCGGCTCTTCCTGGCGGGGACTCCGCTTCACCCGGTCCCTCTTCTGGGACCGGGACTTTACGGGTGAACTGGCGAGGCTCCAGGCAGTGTCGCGGGGAGGCGGGGTGGGCTCCCGCCCTCCGCACCCGCAGCCACGCTTCTCAGTCTCTCCTCGGGTCGCGCTGAGGCTGCCGCAGCCGGACTTCCACTTCCGTCTCGCGGCCCGCCTCCTGAGGGTTGTCTGACTTCCGGGATAGGCCGGGTCGCGGCGGTGAATCCTTTACTGGGAAGGCAATACGGGGTAGGCTCCCGTCCTGAGGCGACAACGCGGGGTGGGCACCCGCTATTCAATAAATCCAATACGAGGCGAAAACACGGGTTGGGCACCCGTTTGATAAATGGCAATTGCGGGGGAATCCCTACGGTGGGACTCCCTCGGTAGATGAGGCAGCTCAGTGCTGCAGAGCCCACGTGCTCCTTGGAGAAGAAAAGCGCTCCGCACCAAAAATGAAGTGCTTTCAAGGCGCTAGGATGGAGAGTCCCCTAAAGTCCAGGGAAAGTCTTTCAGGAGGCAGGGGGCAAGGGCTGGGCCCAGGGGCCAGCTCACAGGGCCCTCCAGGCAGGGAGGCAGTCCCTAGTGGCGGTCTCTCCTGGCGCCCAGCAGCAGCAGCAGGCCCCCCCTTCAATTAGGATCAGAAGAAGAACATTTTACATGGGATCACAGCCCCTTTTTATACACAGGTTTCCTTTGTCTCCAAGGTACAGGGAAGGGGCGAACCAGATGCAACTGGTTCCTGAGCACTTTGCTTTGCTAAACCCCTCTCCCTATTCACAGGACAGGCTAGGGACATCAGTCGCACCACAGGGGGCGGAGCCAGCATTGTGTGGGGAAAGCCCAGCCCTATTCAGGTCCCAGATGAACTCCTCCCACCCATCTGGATGTAAATCTACCTATTCACCACTGGGGCAGACCCATCCTGACTCCTGGAGCCAGACACACCAGCCAATCACAAGCCAAACAGTCACCTCACATTTATTACATAGACATGCCAGCTTCTAGAAGTGGCACTTCTACACTAGACACAGTAACGCCGCACACATCATCGCGCAGCATTCACTCTCACGAGTTCGCACATACCAATCTCGACCCTGCACTCCCTACGCATCAGGAACTACCATGGACACACACATTCCCCATGCATTCCTATGGGAGGGCAGGTCAGTCTCATTCAATGTAACACAGAGCGCACGCACTTTACACGGGGACACCGTGCTAAAGTGCCTAGGGGTCTAAAACCACTAACACTCCATAGGGAAAAAGCTAGGATAATTGCAAAAAGTTTAGGGGTGAACCTGCCAGAAGGGCCAAGTCCAACAGTAGGAAAGTAGGATCTGGTTACCCCATCTTTTCGCTTGATGTGATGCTGTTTTTGACTAGTATGACTGGGATCCTGCTAATTAGGACCACAGTCTTTCTTCTTTCTCCCTAAAATGTTGTGTAAGTACCTAGGTATAATCCCAGATTGGATACTGGGGTACCCTTGTCAGTCCCTAGTATATGGTGCCCATGTACCCAGGGCATAGGTACCCCAGAGGACTCCCATGGGCTGAAACATGCATTATGACACCCATGAGAGACCATACAATATGGAACTACAGGCCTGCCATTGCAGCCTGTGTAAGTTGGTGCATGTACCACCTACTAAAGATATAGGTTTACTATATCTAAGGGTCACTGCACTTAAAAACTATAAGTCAACCCTATAGCTGGCCTTTACAATCCTGAGAGCAGGGTGCTTAGTTCATGAGCAGGACACCCCTGCAGCCTTCGGAGTCTATTCTCCCGGGTTGTCAGTGAAGCAGCCATATACTGTATAGAGAGGCACCACGTAATTACCCGATGACCATCTCGAAAACAGCTGCAACGAATCCAATTATGTTTGGTATCAAACATGTTGGAATCATTAACCCCACACCATAAATGGTGTGGGAGGTATGATTCCAAGCACTGGAAGAGCCCTCCGTTTTGTTCTCAGTGATCCTGGTACCAGCCTGCTAGACCTGGACAGCACAAAATGGTTGCTGCCAACCAGAGACACATTTCTACCCTCCTGCTGCTGAGCCAAGCTTGAGCAGAGGACAGTAGAACAATAGACATCCTGTCACAGGGAGGTGTGACCTCCTCCCAGACGGGATTTAGTGTATTAGGGATGGGCGAGTACGCTTGCCAGCGCCAGAAAGTCTGTATGAGGGGCACATTGGTGTCCATATGCAAAGTCCAGTTCAAATCAGTCCTGGGAGCCATTGGCTCCCTTTCTGGCATGAAACTGGACAAAGGACTTGGGAGTAACCTCCCTCCTGTCCAGAGCCTCCCATGGGAGGGTCCCCTGAATCATCCCAACCCTTTCTCTAGGGTTACTTAAGGGCTTACCTGGGTGTAGGTTGTTAGATTTGCCGTGGGATAAGATTCAGATCAGACACCACTGCACTTCTACTGTCTGGGCACTCTGTTTGGGCCTGACTTTGTCTCCCTTCCAGTCTGCTTCATCGTCTCTGCCAGGGCATCATACAGGAACCTTCCAAGGCCTCTGAAGCATCAAAGACAACTGAAGTAATCTCCCTTGGAGTGAAGGAGTCCCTCCCCTGCATTTTGCAGGCACCGCAACTAAGTCGACCGGTCTGCAGATCCTGAGCTCCTCCGGACTCTGTGGGCTCTGCAATACAGGTGGTGGTTTTCACAGCTCCTGAGGCCTACTCTACCTTCTCACCAAGTTTGAGGCCAGTATCAATTGTGGCGGTTGCAATAACCGAACCCCTATGTACCACGTCCAACTTGCAGATGCAAAGGCCTTTTGGTTTCCTTGTAAGAAGATCTTTGGGCTCCTAGTACCCTCAACCTTGAGCACCTCCAGTGACCAGAATCTTCAGCCACACCGCATTGTGTGCATCGTGGCCTACATCATTTAGTGAGCTGCTTGAGGTCCTCTTGCGACTCCAGTGCCTGTGACTGTGAGTCCACTTGAGGGTCACACTAGTTTCTTTTGGGCTCTCCTGATTGCTTGGGGCCTGCCCTGACTCCCCTGCTTTCAGTGGGTTCCCTGGACCTTGCTGGTCCCAACGTTGCTCCTTCTTTGATTCCTGCATTGGTTGCATTTGCCAAGGCTTGTTGGTTCTTCCGCCAGACAGCGACCCCTCAGCACTCGACCTCCTTCTTGGGACAGCTCATGCATGGCTCCTGGTATTCCTCAGCAGTGCCTGGTCCTCACAGCTGCAGAGTCAAGGTCCTCGTCATCTTCTCTGAAGCACCCGACATCGGTGGACATTTGTCTTCCAAGTCTCCTAGTCACCCCTGAGTGACATAGATGCTGTCCCCTCTGCTTTCAGGTACTCCTCTTGAAGAATCCATGTTTGGATCCCCACAGACACTTTCTCCTCGTCCAGCAGTGGCACTTTCCTGAAGTGCTTCATTGGGTTCGACGGTGGTTTCTGACACCACGTTACACGACTTTCCTGGTGTAGGTAACGTGGGTACTAGGGAATCCACCGGTGGGGTGGCTCTCCATCCTTCTGTCTTACAAGGGGTTCTTCCAGGGTCCAATAGGAAGGGTCATTAATTTTTAAAAATCCAGCCGCGACTTGCACATAGACTTGTACAGAGCAAGCGGTCCTGTTTACTCACGGAACATGCTCTCCGTGGGGTCACTACCTACTTACCTTGGGTGGTTCCGTGGGTCCCCAGTAATTCTACGTCCTCTCGACATTGTCCTGACACAAGTCGTGGTTCTTTTTTTTTTTTTTTTGTTTGAAACCGTTTATTGCAATCTCAAGAATATACAAGTATGGGCCTACAACCTTCCGGTGACAGGAGCATATGACATACGTTCAAAAACACTTGGCGTTGCAGAGAAGCAAAATCAGGAGGTATCAACGTCGTGGGCCACATCACTCTGACCCTACAATACGGTTTCATTTTATACAAACAACACGAAAAACCACACCCGCAAGGCAACCCGCAATCGAAAGTAACAGCACGTGCTCCCCGAATGGGGGATCCCAGCCATCCACAGGAGTCTAAAGAGGGGAAGGGGAACAGATCGAGGACTGGGGGAACCCTGTGCCCGGGCCTGGGGAGAGGAGTCAGCTAAGGGGACGGGGCTGGTGAGGCAGCCGGTAGCAGTGGTGGCGCGCAGATATCCCCGCGGTAGGCGTTCCAGGGGCCCCATACCCTCACCCATGTCCCAGGCTTACCCCTCGCCACATACACCACCTTTTCTCGGAACATGCACCAATCCATGTGTTCTTTCCAGGCCGACACCGCCGGGGGCCTCTGCAAGTCGTGGTTCTTATACCACTATATTTATTTATGGTTTGTTCCCTCACTATGGCCCTCTTTTTATTTTGTGCTATTTTTTGCTAAAATATTGTGTGTATTGTGTTTATCTCCATGTGGGAGATACTTGAACATACCACAGAGTATTCTATAATAAATAAAAAAAATTATAAATACTTGGTGTGGTTCTTTTCCACTTAATCTATACTATAAGATTGCATTCTGGTAAAACAAGCTGATTTACACTCCTTCCGGACTGAGCCTGAAGGCTGCTCTCCACAGCTACCACTTAGAGAGCTTTCTAAGGTTGTCTAAGACATCTTAAATCACCATAAGGGTTGTCTGGTCTGGTGCAAGGTGCCCACTTACATTAGTGGACATCATGTACCAGGCCAGCTTCTCACATGCACCTAGAAGGACTACTTTGCTACCTGAATCCTCAGAGGCTTGCCTTGCTGTTTGAGCCCTGTTCTACTGCTGACCCCAGGACTACCATAGTGACTCCAAGGGTGAGTTGGCTGGCCAGAGCCTCAGAGACAGAGAAGGCTCCAAACATCCTGAACATTCACCTGAACTTCACTTGAGTGAGTCCTAACCCCCCCAAGTCGTGCTCCTTGAGTAATGGACAAATGGTGTTGGTGCTAAATTTCCCCAGATGGTCAAAATCCAAATGTTGGGACTTACAAAATGTTTGGCTAAAAACTACTCTGAGAACCGAGAGCAGAATGGAACCAACTTCCTCATCTCTCCAACCAAGGTGCATTGCAAGTCGAACTGACTTTGCGACATCTCCTGCTGCATTCTTCTCTGCAGCAAAAAATCCTGTTCAGAGGTCCTTCACCAAAAGGGTATCCGGCCTCGTGGTACTGTTGTCACTTACAGCCTTCGGCTTTGTCCCATTGGAGATGTTTGACTTTTAAAAAAAGAGACTAAGGGCCTCGTTATGATGTCAGTCGGAAAACATTCCGACCCACTCCTTGTCGGAATCGGTTCCGACCTACTCGAGTTCGGCGAGTCCGACTGACCGATTAAGATGTTTCCGAACACCGTTCGGTCGGACTCCAATTGACTTCAATGGGAGGCTGTGTTCCGACTGACAACTCAGGCTCACATTGAAAATAGGGGTGGTTGCGGAAAACCTTGCACCCTGTCTTAGTCACCCCATGGTGCCTGCCACACTGCATAGTTGGAAAAAGGGGTTCCATGGGTACACCATTGGACCCCAAAATGGCCTCCGGGTGAAGGGGGACCTGCTACTGGCCCCCACAGTCAGTTTCTGACAGCCGTTACGTGTTTGACAGACCGATTCAGAAAGGCTGTCCGAATCCGACATTGTAATATGTTGGTCGGAAACACGGTCCATCGACCTTTACGATTCAGCTCAGACAGACTCGGAGTCTCCGAATGCTGGTCGGAACCGAGTGGGAAAGACCCAATGATTACCTTCTGCTGTAATTGGTCGGTCGGAAATGTTTCCAAGTCTGTCAGAAACATGGGATCTGATACAGGTTAGGAAAATCCCAATGCTGTTCGGAGCCTTTCCGACCGACATCATAATAAAGCTCTAAGTCCGAACATAGAAATCTTCACCTCGACTTCCTTCAGTGGCTCCCTGATGACGACACTAAGTGTCGATTAGGCTCATTCCACTTTTTGTATCCGACTCACAATCCATCGCAGTCGCACATATTTTTTGATTTTGACCCAGTCTCGCACTACTATCTGTTCGTGGTTGGCACTTTGATCTTTTGGGCACTGTTTTTTACCATAAACTTTCAAAATTCATAACTCCGGTCCTACCAATTGGATTTATGTTGTTTGGTTGTCAAATAATTTATAAAATGTACTTTATTGGTATGATTGGTGTGATTAGTGTTAATGTGAGTGATATGAGTTGTATGGTCTGTTCTGATTGATTAGTAGCGTGAGTGATGTGAGTCGTATTAGTTATATGAGTGGTGTGAGAGGTGTGATAATGTGTGATGTGAATGTACAAGCTCTGTAAGTGGCATGCATGATGTGTGTGGTGTGACTGGTGTTAGCTTGTGTGATTGAAGAGTATAAATGGTGAGTGGTGTGCGCAGTAAGAGTGATGTTAATATGTGTAATATAAGTAGTATAAACTGTGTGCGTGGTGAGAAAGACATGAGCGGTGTGATTGGTGTTAGTGTGAGTGATGTGTTTACCACTTTCAAACTATTCTTAATTTTAAGCATTTATTTAGAAAATCAGAAAATTCCTTGGGCAGTCTTTTTAAAAGTATTCTTTTAACCATATTCCCAATGGCCATTTTCATATGATTCTAAATATTTACAAGGAAACAATGTTTTTAGAGCTCAGCATTCTCCCTTGTGAATCTCAACACTAGCTAATCTGACAATATATTGTGTGGAGTTCATGGGAGAGGAGTTTGGTGCTGAAAGTGGTAGTTTCTCCTGCTGGGTGGGCTGTGAGGGGGAGGAGGGAGGTAGAACAGCAGACTGTTTTGTTACTATATAACAATGTAAACATCTTCCAAATGCCTTTCCATATGCATTTGTTGTGTATTGTATTTATGTTGTATGTAGTGTATAGTGTGTAGTGGTCACATAAGGTCTGTAAGATTGCTACAGTTGTCTCCAAAGGCATACCTAAAAAGAGTTCTCCCAAGTATGGACTGGAAGGATAAAACTCATCCAATCAGAACTTCATTATACGGAAATGCTACTGAGCGAGGCAAACAAAAGAATAGGAAGGAGAGACATTGAATCAATAGCAGGCAACTGAAATTAACAACAAAGTCAAGGGGAAAGACTAAGTCAAAAGCAAGGGGCTGACCCAAAGCCCATTGTAACTATATATTACGAATTGGAAACAACAGCGTTGCTTACAGACAGCTGAAGCTGTCCGTAGCTGAGATCTAAAAAGTAAAATATTGAAGTGTCCTGTAAAGTTGTCATCCCTAGATTTTTGGGCAACATGACTTTCAAAGATGTTTTTTGAGCGTCTAGTTAAGTATGCATACCGTCTTCTCAGCGGTGAACACTCTTTGTCCTTGAATCTACACAATGACTTTTTGCAAGACACACCTTAAAATCCTGCAGCAAGCCCTTCCCTGCATTGCTATTTTGCAGTAACACAACCAATGATGTGAGATAGACAGTCTTCCAGGAAGTGGAAGTGGGTGTCCTGCCATTCAATATGCTAGAAAGCCTGGATCTGGCCTTGCTTAACATTCAATTTTCTGGTTCATTGCGTGCAATGAGAATACATGGCTTTACAAAATGGTTCCTGAGATGTATGGCTAAGTAAACAGTGAAAGAAAGACCGGTGCTCACCTGGCTGATAGTAGTCCATCACAGTCACTGAGGCTGGCTTTATGTTCTGGACGACCACGTCCTGGGTCACTGAGAAGCTGTATGTGTGGACCTTATGTGGTAGCTAGATGAACAGATGAAAAGAACACAAGATAACTACAGAAAGATAAATGAAGAAAAGAATGGATGAATGAGGATGGCGTTATGATCTTGTAACTGAATCACCCCCACCTTGGCACATACACAAAATGTCACTTACCTGAACCACCACTGGTTTGCATTTTGTATCAAGTTTTAGATTCACATACTATAAACATTCCCACCATTTAGTGTTGGCCTCACAAAATTGCAAGCTGCTTTTGTTCAAATATTTTTTGTTGGCCACCGTCTCAAGGCCTAACTAGAATGATTCTTCCATGCATCACACTCAAGTTCACAACGCATTTATGTATTTATTGTGGCTTTTATGTAGCACAGAAGAGGACAGATGACCTACAGAATGCTTTACAAATTCCGACCACTATATTGCAAGGCAGGAAGGAAGGGGAAAGCAGACCCAATTTATACAACCATAATAGGTGATAACTTAGAACACAATATATTTATAAGATTTTGGAGTGCTAAGAGTGGCGCTGTGACTTCACTTCATGCCAGCTGGAGGCATCCAATCAGCAATCAACAAAGGCATAAGTCAATAATTAAAATGTGGTTGTACCAGAAAAGTAAAAACATAAGAAAACACAGATTCGATAAAGCTATGCACATGTTCCATCTGCAGATTTAACACAACTACTTGATGCAACCATCCTCAAATTTTCATGACTTTAATGGATAGTCCATCGAAGCAGCGGCAAACTGTGGAAAACACATGAGAGCCAATGGTGATGGAGCACTGGCGAAAGACCATCCTCTCCATATAATTTATGATGTACTGATGGCAAGAGCTCTCACTAGAACAGATAAAGCTATCTGTAGCAAAACATAACAAGCATTTACAATGCAATAGGTCTTGCAATTGCGAGATTTTTAGCTATTGGCATTGTAAATGGCAATGCCTTTAATAATATTAAAAGGCATTGTCATTTACAATATCAATAGGTCAAAATTTGCCAAAAGTGAGACCTATTGTACTGCAGAGCGCAGTGTCCATTAAGCGGGCACTGTGCTCACCATTAAAGTAAAAAAAAAAAAAAGAGCGCGGTGTCCCTGAAGCAGGCATTACTCTATAAAATAAGCTAAAAGGGTAACTATCAAGCTCCACGTCTGTTCACCAATGATTCCCTCTTCAGACATTTATATGCTCAGTTGCACATTAGATTGTGGAGAAAATGTTGTGTGCGACTACATTAAATTGATGTTTGTGTAAAATGCATATGCAGTCAGCAGCTGCTTTGTAGCTTTTGATAAAACAAACACTTAATCACAAACCTCATGCACTATGACATATTTTTCAAAATATAAATTACATTATTGGCGCCTGGCATCCTAATAAATTCCATTATTCATCTTGTTTATCTTTATTTGAACATCCCCGATATACACGTCAGTTTTCACAGGGTAAACAAATGATTAAATGTTTATAAATACGCGGATAGAGCTTTAAATGTAGACTAGGTGATGGTCTCTAAACAGTCACTGCTTTGCACTCATAGACAAGTAGATGTACATTTTCGTTTTGATTTAAGTAATAATGCGTACATTGTATACAAATCTTCATATTCTTAAAAATCACAAAGGAAGCAGCCCTGCTTTGAATGTAAACTTGAAGCCGTGTCACTGTACTCCAGGCTACTGACTCCGCACACACAAACACGTTGCTTTCTGCATTTGGAATACGTTTACAAATAAAGTTACTTTATTTTATGTAAATGCAAGATTCACGATATGTGTTTCCCAACATCTACACCAAATAAAATAAGATAACTTTTATCTTTAGCTTTTATCCTTATTTCTTCCGCATAGCAGACTAATAGGAAAGGGAATAGCACAGCCTGCAGTATTGTAAATCTTCCTTATATGATCCAAAACACGTGAGAGATTCGACCCAGATGAGACTCGAACCCACAATCTCCAGCTCCAGGAACAGATGCCTAATCCATTAGGCCACTGAGTCAATGCATAGTTTATAGTCACTCTAACGCAGTGGTTCCCAAACTTTTGACTCCTGAGGACCCCCATTGAGTCACCTCTGGAAGCCGGGGACCCCCAAGCAATTTGTATGATTTAAATTTCAAACATTAAAACAGTAATTTGAAAACAATAAACACACGTGTGCACACAAAACAAGTACTCAAATTACTAAGGATTTTAGTATTTTATATAGAAAGAATTTGCAAAAAACAGGAAGGTTAGTGCTGCATCTCCGTGACTAACTTTTAAATGGTTGGTTTTATTTCGCAGTACGAGGCTCCTGCCAGGGCTAGACTGGAAACCCAAAGCAGCCCTGGCAAAAGTTTTCAGACCAGTCCCCATACAGTGCACACCAAGTGCAGTGAGTGAGCCTGACCACTACAAAGGGGGCTTTGGGACGCTCTCCCCCCAAGAAAATTTAGGAAACAATGGTGCATTCTACAACAAATTTATCATTATATATTGAATTGTATCAGGTTTTAAAGAATAGTACAAGATGACCTTACTATGCACCAGGATACGACAATCTTTGTTGGGGTTTTCAATGATTTCCTTATTATCACCCTCCAACAGTGCCTCTCATCTCTCCATAGCTCCTCGGTCACATGTATTTCATTTGTTTTATAGCATCTCTCATACCATTGAAGGATGTCAGAGCACTTTACATCACACACATATAGGGGCAGATTTACAAGCTCCTTGCGCCACGGGTGCATCACAAAAAGTGACGCACCGGTGACGTATTTTAGTGCCCCATATTTCCAAGGAGGGGAAAAGCCACCCTGCGTGACTTTTCCTGGTCTTGTAAATATTGTCTATTTGCACACAGCACTTTGCGTGAAAGGGGCGTTCCATGGGTGTTGCTGTGGGTGTTCCCACGTAAAACCCATGAAACCAGACACATTTCCAGATTTACTAGAAATCATAAATCTGGAAATGTTTCTGAATGCTACGCCTCCCAGAGGAGGCATAGGGAGGCACAACGAGGAGAAATGTATTCATTTCTTCTATTTTTTTTCCTCTTTCTATGCGTGTTGCATTCTGCAGCACGCATAGAAAGAGGATATCACCTCTGGTGATTGTTTATGTACAGGAAGGTGTCCCTTCCTGCACATAAACAATCAGTAAAACAATTAAGTTTTACAAGTTCTATGTGTGCTAATGCAGCACACTTAGAAGTTAAAAAACGCAATTTCTGATTGTTTATGTGCATGAAGGGAACCCTTCCTGCATATAAATAATCTCCCCACGATGCAGGCATCCTTGCACCATGCTACAAATGTGCCTGTGCAGGCGTATTGGCAGCAGTTTGTGCGCCAGCGCAGTGGGAAGCACAGAGATGCAACATATTGTTGTAAATATGTTGCATCTCTGTGCTTTGAAAGTGACTCAGTGCGGCGCAGCCAAATGGCTTGGGGCACACACTGAGTCACTTTCCTTGTAAATCTGCCCCATAGAGACAACGATTCATACGTGTAAATCAGTGTATAGAAAATGTTACATAAGACAAATGCGACAAGGTGTAGGATTCACATGTCATTCATACTGGTAGGCATTTTTAAAGAGTGCTTGGTCTGGAGAAGCCCAAACTCAGGATTCAGAACATAACACAGTGGTTAGCATTGACTTTAACAATAAAAATGTATTTCCACCCAAATAAACCTTTTTAACAGCATCAGGATAATGAAAGACTTGGAAAAAAAATATGTTTCTAACTTGCACCATGCAGTTTGCAAGCAGCTCTTTGATGACAGTTTATAGGTCACTGTGCTAGATTACGATTGTCACTTATGAACTGCATAGTAACAAAAGAATCTCTGTGACAAAAGCAGTAACTCACTAACCTATGCACATAAACTGTTTTGTAAAATGCATGGTACACGTTCTTTGCAGTAGGCATATTAACCCTCTGTGCTACATTAGAGATAGGTCAAAGCTGCCACTTGACAGAAACTCTCTTCTCTCTCCAGCAGGTACATTAATCACTGACGTTATCTTGACACTTTTATTGTTGCTGGAAAACTGCTAATTCTACAAGGAACTTTGTTGTGCTTTTAAAATTACTGCCTGAGGCCCCCCTGGGAATGTGTCACGGACCCCTGGGGGTCCGCGGACCACAGTTTGGGAAACACTGCTCTAACGCGTTGTATCCAGTACACATGCGGCATCATCCTATCATGCCAGGTGAAGCCTGCCCGTCTATAATGTTTGTTAAAGCCTCTTCTAAAAATGTTGTTTCAAGCCTCGGTTTCTTGGCACGAGCATTTGAATACAAACAGCTACACTGAAATATGTCTAATACTAACCCAGTCAGAGCAGCCGGTTGCTTCCCGGCTCGCAGCGCCATTAACCTCGTGGTCATCACTGAAAAAGAGCAGATCAGGTTTCCGAACGTTTAATCAATGGTGATTATTTTAAGTGCTATGAAAAACAAGTTATTATTAAAACAGTCATCACATATCATGCCTTAAACCTGATATTGGAAGTTATTTGCATATCTTTCATAGATGTACATCAAATGTTACTCTAAACATTAGGGAAGTTAGAAATAAAACTGCTGCCACATTAATCTAGGAAATTGTCGTTTTCGGAGTCGAAAATGGGCTGTTTTTTAATGAAATCACTTATCGAAATGATCAGTGATACGGGCAAGCTGGAAATAGTTCCTCTTCTACTTTTTTGTGTTATGAACTGTAAATAGTTCAAATTAAAAATGCCAGGTTTGTAAGCAACATGCCATAAGGAATTACTGTTTTTTTTTTTTTTTTTTTGAAAACCTTTATTAACAGTTCAATAAGAACAAGTATGGGCCTACAACCCCCCAGGGCCGGCCGCTAAGCAATCAGAGCAATAACGACAAGTATAAACACAGGCAGCACTTCGGGGAGCAAAATCGTACTGCTAATACTGTGAACAGCGTAAGTAGGGCACCAGGAGAAAGAGGTTTTCATTTTATGATGAAACAAAGCAGAAGGATCAGGTGACAGGCAATTTTGAAAACAACGATCACGGATATGCAGAGTAATGAACGTTAGCGATGTACAGCAATCTATTCGGTCAATGGCGCAAACACAAGAACATCAGGATGGGTAAAAACATAGTATACAGTTGCGCCCGCAGTCCCCCGCCAGAACTCCCCAAGAACACCCCTGAAGTTGTGAACACATGGAACGGCAACGAGGCATAGCAAAAGGAGGTGTATCACGCTGATCCCAGAAAAAGGAAAACAAAAAGAATCAGAGAAGAAAAAGGAGGCCATGGAAAAAAGATAAAAGAATACAGAATCCCCTCCCCCAACCCCCCACCCTGCACCTCTGCAGATGAGTATGACCCCCCCCCCCAGCAGTGTGCCTGTCGCCCTGGAACCAGACCCGAAATGTAGGAGAATAGGGAAAAAAAAGTAGGAAAGGACCCCCACCAGACGGGGGGTAGAGAAAGTATTTATAAACTGGAGGAGGGCCTTCATAACAGACCCCCGGCTTCTCCCTCCCGCACGGTAAGGTTCCCCTAAAGTGAACAAGGAACAGCACAAAAACAATCTTCTCAAACCACGATGGGGAGCATTATGCACCTATTGTGCCAGTAGCCATGTCAGGAGAGCACACCACCCCAAGCCCGCCCGTCCACTAGGCGACCACCCTCGAGGGGCCAGCCTCATCCCTGACCACTCTGTGGAATTCTGCCCATGCCAACCCCTCGACCCAGCACCATACCCAATGTTTCTAGGCAGAGGAATGTCCAACAACGACAGAGAAGCGACGCACACAGGCGGGGTGGAAGTCTCTGAGCATCAACACAGTCCGCCGCGTGAGGAAACAGGCTTCCCAGTGCTGCCCCAGGATCTGCACTGCACGCAAGGTTCAGGAAGGCAGAAGCAGCCAAAGCAGACATTAGTTGCTGGAGTTGTCTCTGGGTCGCAGGAGGGCATGCACGGGATGAGGCCACCACATCCCACTCAGGTCCAACGCCTCCGGGACAGATCAGGCCCTCAGAAGGTCGAACACACTGTAGCACACTGGCCGGGGCGTCCAATCGTGTACTAACCTCAGGGGTGGCCGCCACAGCGTCCTCCTGCGCGCAGTGTGGGCAGACTCTGTGTTCGTGCGGACAGGCGGGCCGCCACTGCCCCAACTCCGATGCCACACCATCGAGCTTACTCCCCAAGATCAGGAAACCATGAACCAAGGAGGAGTGAAGAGTACCAAGAGCCTCGAGGAGGTTGCCGTACCCCAGCTCAGCTCTCTGTGATCTCGCCGCCACACTCCCAATAATCGTATGCTCACAGGCCCGCTGCGGCCCAGCGGACAGGATGGTAGGCTTCATCGACCCAAGATGGCCGCCAAGTATGCCCGACCCTCACCGGGGCCGGGACCCCGGGACAAGCGTCGCGATGGCCACGTCGCGGGTGACCGGGTTCCGGGGGCAGGCAAAAAACTATCCGTGGTCACGGGCAACAGTCGTCCCCACCACGGACCAGCTCCCGTAGAAATCCGGGGGCGGCCCGCAATGATCGGGGCAGGATACGGACGGTGGCCGGGCTGCTCACCAGCAAGGCAGGGGCAGTCACCGGAGGATCTAAGATTTGCACCCCCGGTCATGCACTCGGTCAGCTACACTGGGCAGTAGAAGCGACCACGCTGAAATGTAGGCCGAGTTTGGCACCGCTCCGGTGGGCCGACTCCACCCACTCACCACCAGCCGCTGTTGTCGCATTGCCACCCGGCCACGGCGTTCACTCGACGTCCCAGCTCCAGGGCCGCACAGGCCGTAAAGTTCCGTTGCAGTTTTCTCCGGCGATAGCACGGCTAGAAACCTTGGAGTCACACAGTCGGGAGCCCCTCTCCTTCAGAAACACGACCCCGTAGCACAGGTTGAGGATCTCAGGCAGGATATCCGTGCGGGATGCGGAGGTTCACGGAGCCGGGAGTCTAAGCTGCCGTCTCGGTCGCCATCTTGGCTCCTCCTCTGAGGAATTACTGTTTTTAATGCCGATCTCTGTTGCTGGGAAACCGAACGCCTACTATTCTCTAATGGGGGTCTCTGTTCCTAAGCTTCAGCAGGGGTCTTTTCATGCTAGTGTTGTCATCCCGTAAGCTCCGCCCTTTATAAACCGGACGGTGCTTGAAAAACTAGTAAGGCTGACAGTTTTAAATGCCCCAAGGCTGCTCTGCACGACCGTTTGCTGAGCCCGGGACACGAGGTGACAATACGGACACCCACAAGCCTTCGCCAGCATCAGGTTAAAAGGAAATGACGCACCCTCAATAACAAGTGGTAAGCGGACGCTGTGGACATAACACAAGAGGGAGGAACGGTGTGCAGGCCTTGGTGGGGGGACTGGGAGTCTAGTGAAGAAACTGAGCGCGGCATAAAAGCACGTCACCGGAGGGGGGGTGTGTGTGGCAGGCGCCATTGTTAAGGGTGCACAGTGTTATTAAACAAACAAACAAACAAACACTGATGAGCGGCTGGACACCCAAGGCAGTTACAAGAAATAACTTGGAAAGTGGTGGCCTTTAAAAGCAGTTAAGCAATTAATATGTACAGCTGAGTGTAAAGCTAACGCTGCGCTGCGGGAGTGAGAGGGCTCCGCCATGGGTGAAAACCATTAAGGACACATAAAAAAAAGTTCCCCTCAAACACACATCAAACACAAAAGCGGCCGAAAACAGTAGATAAGCACTGTTGCTTCCGGACTACATGGAAGTCAGTATCAGATCAACAGCCTGTAAAAATCCAGCTTACAAGAGGTATGCCAACGTTAAACAAATGGCAAGCGGCAGGAGATATTACCCGGCAATAGGAGGAGTTTCACCCAACATATACATTACTTGATGTCTCCGAGAGACAGCGCATGCGCTGCCTAGGCGAGACCTAAAAAGGGCATTCACTAAATCACAGATGGTAGAAATCCAGCTTACAGTCTGATAGCCAACAATGCAAAGTCAATATAAAAGAGATACGATCCGCCTGCCGCGGCTTAGCAGGTATGAGCGGTGGGGCCAGGTATGAGGGGGGATTTCGAGAAACGACCACGAGGGAAAAATAAATAAACAGTTAATTTTCCCTTTTGGTCGTCACTTGAAATCCCCCCTCACCTGGCCCCCCCGCCGCTCTTTCTTGCAGTGGCCACGGCTGTGCTCTGCTAAAACAGCTTATTAACAAGAGCACATTAAAGCTTCTCCATAATGTCATTTCTCTCACCAGAAATCTTTGCCCCTTAGACACAAGTTATACTCTTCTTTCCCACCATCTTATCAAATCTTTCATCATCACACTAGCAGATAACATTTCTAAAACTATGAATGCCTCATTTCATTGAGGGATATACCCATAAAATGTAAAACAAGTGATATCCTACCCTTGCTGCTAAAAAAGTTATCCGCAGAGAAGTGGTAAATGTAAATTCTTTTTCATCACACACTGAAAGATGACATGAAATTGGACTTCAAAGGAGACTTGGTGATGAGCTTAAACAGCTGTTCTACAAATAGCTTATTGTCTCCTGGTAGGTAAGAAATGATGAGAGACTAAACTGGCACTGTGTTAAATATTTTAATTGTAATCCAAGGCATTGGAAGCTAGAGAATTGGTTATCAATCAATCAATCAATCAATCAAATTCTTTATTTCGGCCAATTAGGCCATAAAAGATACAAAAACAATGTCATTAAAATACATCCACATTAATATAAGAACATGATAAAATACATAAAACCATCATAATGTAAAAAGAATTTCTGATTGCAAGAAGCGTTAAGGTTCATAGCCAAAAGGATCAGTCTTTAAGATATTTTGACCTTAACTGCCACATGGCCATTAAAAATTTAGCAACTGGAGAGGAGCCAAGATGGCGACCGGAGCAGACGCTTGAGCGCCCGGCTCCGTCGGTCCGTGGCCTCGGACTACTATCCTGATGCCCATCCTCGCCGATTCTCGAGGTGCACCGTGTGCGAAGACGCGCTGACCGCGCTGCTGCTTTCCCGGAGTCTCAACCCGCCCGGATGCCCGAGTTCTGGGTGCTTTTGTCCTCGGCACTGAAACCCTGCGCCCTTACGGCCTTTGCCGGCCTCCTGGAAGCTCCGCAGTTACCGGACCAGCTAGCGCTAACCTGAGCCCCGCGGTCCCGATCTCGCCTCGCACCATGGATCGTTGCCGGATGAGCCCGGGGAGAGACGGCCGGACACCTTCTGCACCCTGTGCCTGACGGGCTGGAGCTGTGGGGTGGGCCCCGGTGCGGTGAGTCTCCTGCCCCGCTCTGAGGACCGAGCTGTGGGGGGCTGCTGCCCCCTTTGCCTATTGCCTAGCCAGCGGCGAGGGGGACCGGCGAGAAGATAAGCGACTGTCGGCCGTTCCTGCTGCGGCGTAGACCTGAGGGGAATTGACCACTTGCCACGACCCCCCCCCCCTGGCCATTGCACCGTATAGCGGCAAAACATGGCGTTGAGTGCCTGCTCGCGGCTGGGGGGTGATACTCCGGTCTCGCCCGCTGCCCACTTCGCCCTCCCTCTTCCGGACACCAGCTCCACAGTGCCGTCCCGGATTGCTGCCGATGTTGGGGCCCAGCTTCCGCTGACATGCGGCTCCGTTCTGGCTGTCCTGCGGGACTTGCAACTACAGATGTGCGCTGGCCTGCAGGCGCTGAGTGAGAGGTTTGACCCCATACTGTCGGCTGCGGGCCGTGAGCGCACTGTTTGTCATCCACAGGGCGTGGGTCCTCCGGTGCTCTTGTCCTCTTGCGGGGACGCAGCGGCGGTGTATGATTGTGCTACACTGGTGCCTTCATCTAGCGCTCCCGGCGCCCAGGGTCCACCGCTCTCCACCTCAACTGCGGATACTTTGTCCCCCTGGTCATGGCTGCCTGCTTCATTGTTCCCTGCCTCATCGCGTCCGCGAGGCTATCCTGCTGAGCGATACCTAACGGCTTCGAGGGACCGTCCGCGGTGGCCCACTGCTGCCTTTTTGTGGAACTCCTGTACCTTACTTGCCAGGTTTGGATTTTCTGTGGTGCAACAAGGGACCTCAATCGATGGTCGGCGGCCATTTCGTGATCCTACTTCCCCATCCTCTCACAAGCGGCCATCTTGTCTTTGTCTGCTCGGGACACGGGGCCTTCACGCAGGAGCTGGTTTAATCCCAAGCCCGCGATCGGGCCAGGGCTAGTCTGACTTCTATCGCTATGGTTTATGGACGGGCTGGCCTGGGACTGGGACTGTATGTATGTTTTGCGCGCACTTGTCGCGACTTGTATCCCTTGCTTAAACTTTGGTGCCATGGTATCTTTGCATGCCGTTTTTGGCGTAGAGGGCTCTCAGTGTGTGGGGGCCATAACTGGCTGATGGTTCGGGGCGCTCTGGTGTCTAGTGGGCTCCTCCCCACCTTCTTTTCTGTTTTCTTCCCTTCTTTACTCTGTTCCTACTTTCTCTCTTCTCTATATTTCGGGTTCCTTGGGCGACAGGCACTATGCTGGGGGGGGGGTAGGCCGTAGCCTCCGCATTGGTGTAGGGTGGGGGGGTAATACTCTGTTCTCAATTAGTTCTATGGGCCTTTCTTCTTTTATGTCTCTCTGCTCTACTTTCTTCGATTCGGGGTCCGGGTGTGGGGTGGATCGAGTGGGGGCGGCTCTGGAGGGGCGCGTACTTGCTCATGTGACTATCCTGATATATCTCTGCACCGCCTCACTGATTGAGATTTTACTCCCATTGTTGTTCTTACTGATGTTGCTGCTCGCCCGTGTGGTGAAGCTATCTTGCGGACTCGAATCTACTTTGCTCTTATCCTTCATTGACTTTTTTCTCTGATAAAATTATCAAAAACTTAAAATTAACCTTCACTTCTCCTTCCCCGGGTTTCAAAGATATCTCCAGTATGTGACTCATAACCTGTTGTTAATCCTGACCGTTGATGCACGGGGGCGGTAATGTGGGTATCAGTGCTTTACTGTATCGTGGCCGGCCTGACGGTTGTAGGCCCGTATTTGTTCTTTTAAGATGCACGAATAAAGGTTTTTAAAAAAAAAAAAAAAAAAAAAAAAAAAATTTAGCAACTGCAAATACTATGTGAGGTGCCGTGCTCGTTTTCAATATTCTAAGCGAATGGAGATAGCTCCTTAAGCCCAAATTTCTGCATAAAGGAGCTAACCAGAATTTTCTGGGTCGATTGTATGCAGGACAGAAAAACATAATATGGGATTCTTCCTCATCATGAATGCAACATCCTGGGCAGATTTTATCCGTCCTTTTTGCCCAGTTGTGAGTAAATATTTTGATGGGAAGAGTCCCTAGCCTCCATTGGATGAACAATTTTCTAGCTAGTATGGGGAAAATGATGTCCATAAACCCTTCGAATTGGTATGAATCCTTAAAATCCAAAAATCTAACAGTCAAAATACCTTTATTGGGGGCGGAAACAAGGGAGGCAAAACTTTTCTCCCTATAAATACCCACAAGGCGTTTGCGTGGGACCCTGAAGCAGCCTTGTTCGGGGGAATCCCATAGTTCGGGAAGACCTAGTCGGTAAAGTTCTTTCTTTATAAAAACCAGCCACGGGATTTTATCACAGAGATTATAGTTCATGACATGGGCGAGCTCTTGCCTGTAATGTTTGAGCTCAGCAGTGGACCAAAGCCTATGCCAGAATCTCAGTGGCATTAATTCCAGGTCTTCTCTTATGGAGGGTAGACCCAAGTCTAATCTTAGGGGGAGAAGGGGTGTGCCACAAGGAAGGGACAAAAGGCGCCTTATAAAATTGTTCTCTACTTTTACAATTCCTAAACCCGCTTTATACCCCCAAAGTTCTCCACCGTAGGATGCGGCGGCTTTTGCTTGCGTTTTATACATCTCAACTGCCGGACTGATAGGTTTGTATGTAGAGGAATTTGCCACTTTCAGAATTCCCCCTGACAGTTGGGAAAGCTTGAGCCGGCTTCTAGTCACCTGAGGTTCCCAAGATAAATTCTCATGGAGAGTTACCCCCAGATACTGAAAGGTATTCACCCTCTCCAATCTTTCAGTGCTCAGAGAAGGATTAGGTCTGGTCTTAGATGATGGATTAAATATCATGAACTTGGTCTTTCCTGTATTAATTTCTAGACCATGTTGCTTGCAGAAAAGGCCAAATCCATCTAGGATCCGTTGGATCCCCATCGGAGATTTCAACAGCAGGAGGGTGTCATCCGCAAACATAATGGCGGGTACCCTCCTGCTGCCCAAACAGGGGGCATCATTGTCGACAACAGTGTCAAGATGTGCTATGACACTGCTAACGTAAAGACAGAACAGGGTTGGTGCAAGGACACAGCCCTGCCTGACCCCTCTGAGGACCGGGAATTTTGATGACAATTGGTTATCCATTTCGAGGCTTTTACAGTTAGTGCTGTTTTTGTGCATGAGGGTTCTTCTACAGCCTATTTCTTCTTTTCTATCAAGGCGGATGATGGAGTGGGGCACCAGGATGTTCATCAGCTGTTGAGATGATCCATTAAGTCAAGTCTCAATCAAGAAATTCAGATCAACTAACATTCAGGGGAGGAGCCAAGATGGCGACCGGGACGGCAGCGTAGACTCCCGGCTCCGTGAACCTCCGCATCCCGCACGGATATCCTGCATGAGATCCTCAGCCTGCGCTACGCGCTCGTATTTGTGAATGAGAGTGGCAACCGACCGTGTGACTCCGAAGTTTCTGGCGGCGGTACCGCCGGAGAAATGTGCCTCTGAAATTTGCGGCCCGTGCAGCCCTGGAGCCAGGACCTCGAGTGGACGCCTTGGCCGGGTGGCAGTTCAACAACAGCGGCCTGTGGTGACTGGGTGGAGTCGGACCACCGGAGCGGTGCACACCTCGGCCTACATTTCGCCGTGGTCGTTCCTACCGCTAAGCGTAGCGGACCGAGTGCATGCCCGGGGTGGCAATTCTGAGATTCTCCGGTGATTGCCCCTGCCTTTGACGGTGAGCTGCCCGGACGCCGCCCGTAACTCGCCCTGATTCTTGCGGGCTGCTCCCGGATTTTCGCGGGCGCTGGTCCGTGGTGGGGACGACTGTTGCCCGTGACCGCACAACGGATAACTTTTTGCCTGCCCCCGGAACCCTGTTTCCAGCGACGTGGACCTTGAGGCGCTTGTCCCTGGGTCCCGGTCCCAATACGGGTCGGGCCTACCTGGCGGCCATCTTGTTATGATGAGGCCTACCATCCTGTCCACCGGGTCACAGCAGGATTGGGAGTGTGTGACTTTTGGGAGTGTGGCGGAGCGATCGCAGAGAGCTGTGCTGGGGTACGGCGACCTCCTCGAGGCTCTCGGTGCCCTTCATTCCACCTTGGTTCATGGCATCGGGGTCTTGGGGAGTAAGCTCGATGGTGTGGCATCAGCGTCGGGACAGTTGCGGCCTGCCTGTCCTCAGGTACACAGGGACTTCCCACACTGCACACAGGAGGACAATGTCGCGGCCACCCCTGAGATTAGTGAACACCTGGAAACTCCGGACAGTATGCTTCCGTGTAATCGGCTGGCTGTGGGTCTGATCTGTTCCGGAGGTATTGGACCTGAGTGGGAGGTGGTGGCCTCGTCACGTGCACGGCCTCCGGCGACCCAGGGAAAATTCAAGCAACAGTTGTCTACTTTGGCTGATTCCGCCTTCCTGTATCTTGTGTGCAGTGCAGATCCTGGGGCAACACTGGGAAAGACGTCCCTCCATGATGCGAACTGTGTTGGTACTCAGAGACTTCCACCCCACCTGTGTGCGTCGCTTCCCGGTCGTTTTTGGACACTCCTTTACCTTGTAACATTGGACATGGCGCTGGGTCGAGGGGTATGCATGGGCAGATTTGCAAAGAGTGGTCAAGGATAAGGCTGATCCTTCAGGGGTGGTCATCTAGTAGACGGGCGGGCTCAGGGGTTGCGTGCTCTCTTGGCATAGCTATTAGTATAATTGGTGCATAATGCTCCCCATCTTTCTTTGACATGGTCGATTTTGTGCTGCTTACTGTTTGCTTTGGGGAAAACTTACCGTGCGGGAGGGAGAAGCCGGGGGCATGTTTTGTAGGCCCTCCTCCAGTTTAATAATACTCTCTCTACCCCCCCGTCTGGTGGGGTTCTTTTCTTACTTCCTTTTCTCTGTTCTTCTATATTTCGGGTCTGGTTCCAGGGCGACAGGCACACTGCTGGGGGGGGGGGCCGTACTCATCTGCAGAGGTGCAGGGTGGGGGGTTGGGGAAGGGGATTCTTTAGTCTTTACCCTTTTTTTCCATGGCCTCCTTTTTCTTCTCTGATTCTTCTTTGTTTTTCTTTTCTGGGATCAGCGTGGTACAACTCCTTTGTTGTGAATCACTGCTTTTTCATGTGTGCCACAATTTCCGGGGTGTTTTCTGGGCTTTAGGGCATGGGACTGCAGGCGCAACTGGTCATGATACTCCTCTACATCCTGCACTTCCTGTTTTAGCGCCATTGACTCGATAGATTGCCGTTTACTGTTTACGTTTGTTATTCTGCCTGCCATTTTTCGCTGCTGGGAAATTGTTTGGCACCTGATCCTTTTGTCTTTCCCTATTATAAAATGAAAGCCTTCTTACTCCTGGTGTCCTACTTGCGCCGTTCACTGGCCGAGAATATATTAGCATGGAGATTCTGCTCCCCGAGGTTCTGCCTGTGTTTTACATTGGATCTCTTTTGCTCTGACTGCTTAGCGGCCGGCCCCGGGGGGTTGTAGGCCCATACTTGTTTTTGGTTGAAATACTAATAAAGGTTTTTCAAAAAAAAAAAAAAAAAAAAAAGAAATTCAGATCAAGGTGGTTAGAGTGAATAAGCTCTGCAATCTCCATGTTGTGTTTTAATGCTGATCTGCAAATATGGAGGAGGTACTTGATGGAGACGTGTATATCTGCTGAATAAGTCAGTGAGAGATTTTATGTAAATCAGGTTTTCATGGTGGATGTCTTTGCCCTTAGGCGCTGATGTTCCTTTTTAGACCTTGCAATGACTGTAATGGTGTGAGTATCGTGTGTAATATTTGACACTGAGCTGGATTCATATTCTTCACATAGATACTCAATGTCACTCTTAAAGGGATGGTGATCTGGTTCTTTTGAGTCTTTGATCCCTATTCCTGGAAGTTTTAAAACAAATCTACTGTGAGTTTGGTTGGATGGCTGTTTGAAGAAGGGTGAGATGATTAATTATGGTGTTGAATTTGGCTTTCCAACTGGTGTTTGTGCGTTTAAGGATGTTAACGAGTAGCTTTGCTTTCTTTTGTAGTGAGTCAAAATTGATAGGCTGTTAACATTAGTGGAAGTGCTAGAATTGGTGATCAAGATTTTGTCATAAAATGTACCGAGCCTAGATTTTCTTAGCTCATCCTGAGGTTGATGAGAGTGTGCCACAGTTGGTGATATCATTGTGTAGTTTTCAAATTCAAATTTCAAATTCAAATTTATTTATTATGTTTTGGCTCTCAAGAGGGCCACATAAACGTATACAATACACAACAACAAATACACAAAAAAATACAAAAATTTAAAAACAAAATTCAACCCGTCATAGCTATACATCAGAAAATCAATCTAACAAAGCCGGACAGACAAAATATCACCAGGGATATTAATAAATAGCTAAAAATCCTTTAAAAAAGTTAAAAATATAAGAACAGAACATTTCGTTCGGAGGACAATAAAGTGCATGAAGGAAATCCTTTAAAGTGACAATGCTAAGGCGGATACAAATTACTTTTAGCCATCGATTGCGCAAATTACGTAACATAGGACAAATCAATAATACATGCATACAGTCCTGGGTGTTCAGTTTACATAAATTGCACAAAGCAGAAGTGCCATGCCATTTGGATAACAGTAGATTAAGTGGAATTAAATCATAGCGTAACAAAAACCAAAACCTACGTATCCCATGCGGTAGATTCCATAGGGCATAGGGTTGTGGCTGTTTCAACCTATAGGAGGAGATGAGAGGTTCCACATTCCTTTTATCACCAACTGATTTTTTATCGGAGAGGAAACAAAACTCCCACGAAGCCTCCTTGAGGACATGTTTTAACTGCGTGGAGGAGTAGGAGAATAGAACACCTTCATCAAGTTTCAGTATCTTTACAGCCCTTCTAAAGTTGCTTACGAGTTTAGAGAACTCTTTAAAATTGCCCAAAAGTTCATTTTTGAGGAGAACTCGCAGGGTGCCATCTCGCGCTCTAGCCAAACTGGCCACCCATCTTATTAGGGCGCATAGACCCTGAACCCAGGAACTCCTGAGTCCAAAGTCAAGCCTACAGGCGGCTAGTGGGCAAGCATTGTTTAGAATCGAGAGGGATCTTAAGAGTTTCCCCTCAATCTTATGGCAGAAGTCCCAGTTTTTCACCTCTATTAATTCAATACCATACAAGATAGTTGCGGGGATTTTTACTCTAAAAACTTCTAGAAGACTGGAAAAGTGTCTTTTCCCCGTTGCCTGGTATAAGGACTTTAACCCATTGCCATGGGCAAGAGCTTTGCGGGAGCAGTGCTCTATATGGAGTTTCTCACTCATATTGGCCGAAAATATTTTTCCCAAAAAGGTATAGGAAGTTACGACCTCCAATCTATGCCCTCCAATAGCCCAACCGTAATTTGTCGAGCGGCACTTCTTCTTACCAGCTATACACATCACTTTACTTTTGGTAATATTAATCTTCATGTAATGCTCACCAGCGAAGGCCTGTAGAGCCTGTAGCCGATTTGCAAGACCAATTGGAGTCAAGTCAAGAATCAGAACATCATCGGCATACATCAGGCAGGATATTGGAGTCCCTCCTATCATCGGGGCAATCCCCTCACTGGCAGACACGGCAGCAGGGAGGTCAGCCGTATATAAGGAGAACAAAAGGGGTGCCAATAAGCAGCCTTGTTTAAGGCCATTCCGAGATGGTATTTTGGCCGAAAGCCCCCTTTCGCCCCCCATTAAGACCCTGCACCAGGTCTCAGTGTGCAGAGCCCGCACCAGTTCCAACAGGGGGGTAGGGACACCAAGCGTCGCCAGTTTTCTCCACAGCGTTCCACGATCTACTTTATTGAACGCTGTGGAGAAATCAATGAAGGCGGCATATACCACTCCTCCTCTCACCTGGACATATTTATCTGTGATCACCTGAAGGGCGGTCAGGTTATCTAGCGTACCATGCTCCCTTCGGAAACCAGTCTGTTCAAACGGCAAAATATTGCCGTCCTCGACCCAATCAGAAAGAGATCTAAGGAGACATTTCGCAAAGACCTTTCCGATGGAGTCGAGGAGTGCAATCAGGCGGTAATTACTAGGGCTATCCCTTATACCCTTTTTAAAGATAGGGACCAAAATACTTCCTCTCCAGGACGCAGGAACAAATTTGGAGAGATGGCACGCCTTAAACAAGGGGTACAAAATTTTGCTCCAACTTAAGGGATCTTGTTTGAGGACCGTCATAGGAAGCTCATCCGGTCCCATGGCCCCAGAGGGCCGCATATTTTTTATAGCCGTCTCGATTTCCTTCTCTGAGGGAAGGAAAACCAGGTCTTCAGGTCTTCTTGTGTAGTTCTTGTGTAGTTTTCAGTTTCAGCAGTGTTGAGGTGGGAAGATGAACATGGAGAGGTAAAAGTTTAGGGTGGAGGCAGCAGGTTGATGTTTGTAGCTGTGTTGTAAAATGGAAGGGGAGAAGAGTGGGAGCTCTGTTGGTCCTTGGAAATTTCAGGTTCTGAGAGGAGAAGTCTTCAGTATTGGAAGAAATGCTTGATGTAAACTGGCTGGATTCGGGAGTGGCAGCGGACCTTGGAATGGGGGCTGAGGAATTAATATGGTAGGGATTCAGAGATTTCACAGTAGTGTAGTGGTCTGCTGGTGTGATTGAGGAGACCATGTGGGAGCTGGGGTGGCAAGGAGAGATGGTCTCTTTGTTGGAGTTAGAAGATCTTGTGTTGGAGGAGAATTAGCTGGCATGCATGGAACGGGAGGGTATTGATAACACTGTAATATGAACTGGAGAAGAGTTAATAATTCAGTGGGCTAAGTGAAGAGGTAAGTTGTGTTAGGAGTGGGGTGAGAAGGGATAAGAGGTTGGGGAACCAATGGTGATAGGCTTTCTAGACACCACAGGAGAGTTTGGAAGTGTCACTCTAATTTTGTAAGCTTTTCATCCATGCCTTGGATCATGATTTTGCTATTACTGAATGTGGAGATTGTTAGATAACTTAAAAGGAAGGAGAGGGTATGGGGGTTAGTTTCCATCCACATGCAATTTTAGAGTTACGGCTTATGTTCAGGTTATTCTTTAAAAGCATTGCCTAAAGTGACATGTTCACGAAAGGTCTATTATAATACTACCTGTGGTGCGGAAGAATTGCTCAGTAATTATCGTTTCCAGGTGTTCTCTGATTAGGGTGTGTTTGAAAATGTATGTCGCATATGTCAAGAATCCAGGCATATAAATGATCTCAAATGAGTTGGTTTAGGTAAGTGGCTGGCTACAGGCAAGGATTCAGTTGAAGCCATGTAGAGCATGGTGTGTTCTGAAGGATCTTGAAGCTGTTCCAATAAGAAAACTGAGTAAAAACTAGGCATAGACATATTGAAAGGTGGAGGGCACGTAATGATGTTGAGAAAGCCCCAGTGATATAGCAACCAAGTTGTGATGATATCAGTGAATAACATACAAGTAGACAAAAAAGTGGGGGTAGTGTCAGTAAGTAATCAGTAGACCTAGTGCGAAGTTAAAATATTGAAATTCGTTAGTTGTGCAATCCTTTGCAGAACTGGTTTAATGTTTATAGCAGCAAGGGGCCTGCCGCTCAAACTCTTGGGGTCTTGGGGGGAGAGGAAAGGGTGACCAAGCAGTGAACAGATAACACAAGGTGTAAGAGGAGGCTTACATTAGGCAACAGACTCCAACATTTGGTTCACTGTGTAACATATCTGTAAAACATATGTACCCATTACGTGTTTGCTCTCCATTTTGTAGAAAAGAAGTTGGGTCTAATATGAATCTACATTGGAATACAGGTGTCAAACAGTCTCTGGGAGATAATGTATGCGTTGTATATTTGCATGATGTGCATCCACTTTAAGACAGTTTTTTTCACGCTGTCAGTGTGTGGAGTAGGGGACTGGAACAAATAAAGAACAAAGGAAAGTCTGACATTGTTTTACTACTGCTTCTCCCATGTGGCCTTATTTCCAACACACCAGTGCTTTGTGAAACAAATCTGTAAAGTCCAATAAAGACTGTACCTTGCATGGTAATTCTCTATTGTTCTTAATCGTTGCTTGGTTACATGGGTGGTAATGAAGATTTCATAAACCGAGTATGACAAATTATGTATTCTTGCAAGAGCATTATGTGGCGAGATAACTCTTTTTCAACCTTCCATAAATTCATCAATTAAAAAGACCCTAAAAACAGTAAGGACTCATGCAGCACCATCTAACAAGGAGCTGAGGGTGAACCCACTAGCAACATCTACTGCCAAGCCAGGAGCAGTCCTGATGAAGTATGCCACCTTCTCAGCGTCCTTGTAGGAGCATCTTAATAGGGAATAAACTCATAAAACCTGGATCATGTCTACTGAGAGCCCTACAAATTTGATCCTCTCCTAATCAGGACCATGAGACTTTATTTATGCAGCTACGTGGATGGTGCATTAGCTAGTTTTTACTGAGGTTCATTCATTGGCTTGAGTTTTTTCATTTCAGTGCCATGGCTTGGCTTAAGGCTGATCTTTGGGCAGCAGGTCTGTTTTCACTCAAGGTGTTCTTTCTTGGAGAACTTTAAGACCAAGACTGTCTAATTCTCACTTTCAGCACAAAGCCAGACGATGATAAGAGCTGCTCCTCTACTTGAGGTTTTGATGTGATTTTTGGGGCAGATTAAGGCAATCCCTTGAGGTTGCTATTGTTAATATGACTTCTGTTAGTGTGGCTTCCATTGAAGTTTGTCTATTTTCATTTTATTTTTCTGGCCTTGAAGTATTTATGGTAGAGACTAATTGGTAATCCCTAAATTGGTAATTTTGATGAACATCCCTCAGTGTAAGCATCCTTCTGACCGTATCCTCATCTCTCTGTGTTGAATGACAGTAGTATTCTACCACCGCAATAACTGCAGAAGGAATCACATGTTTTTTTGCTTTGTGCGCCCTGTATTTACCATATTAATTCTCAAAGCCTTCTTGGGTAATTCTATAGAAAAATCTGATTCCACCATTGAAATGGCACAGTGAGCCAAAGCGTCTCTGTTTTTGAAGCACATTTGATTTGGTCTTGCTCACTGGGTGAACAAAGTGTGGTAAACCTACACTTTTCTTTCGAGGGAAACTGTGTGTTGCACTGTGAGCTTAGCCTAAAAAAGTATTTTCCATAGTTATTGGGTCCACATTTGCCTGACTTCATACTCATATGACCCAAATTTCTCTGTGCTTCCTCTTGATGGTAACTTTTGTTTCTCATCTGTCCAAGTACTGCACTGCTTATGATGACTTTTGGGTGTTTTCCACCAAAGTAACACAGTTTGGTGTCCAAGTCCATTTGTGGAAAAAGAGGCATTTTTGCCCAGTGCATTGTCAGCTTTGGTCTGACATGTAAATGTCTCACTCTGTTCACTTAGATATAATGCCCCCCAAACAAACGTGGACAAAAACCCCAAGCATTTTCATAACCGAACACTAGATGGCGTGATTATGCACAGCATGTGAATCTACAATAAGACATGTTATAGACAAACGTGCTTCTGTAGTCTATGATGGGATGTTTGGGCAAGAACCAGAAGAAAAAGTAATTGCCAGGAAAGGGAGGAAGAGGGACTGTGTGGACATGAAAACTAATGAAGAAAAGAAATTGAATTGAATAGCAGGTGTAGGAGAGAAACACAGATCAGCTCATTAGTAAATGAAGAAGCTGCTACAATGGAAAAATAATAAAGGCGTGGTAACCTGAACAACAATCAACAAATTATTAAACAAAGAAGGTTAAGGCAGGAAAAAGGTAAATTAAAAGGATAACAAGGAACAATAGGAAAGACAGACGCATTTGAAAAGATTGAGTTTGGTGCGATAGAAAGAGCTGTAAGCTTGACCAATGCAAATAAAAAGAAAGCTGAAGACAGCAGCAAAAGAAGGAAGATGAACCCATCACCACCGAAAGGGAGATTCACCCACTTTGACTTTGGAAAAAGATGGATCAGCAGCTGGAAGGAGATGACCCATTGGGGCAGGAAGAAACACGGCTGAACAGAAAGGAAGATTACTTGTTTCACATATAGCACTCGCTACTTCACTTTTGTCATTTTGGAGCACTTTCAACAACTAGGGTTACAATACCCAAAGGTAATGGCACTGAATTTGTGGGTCCATTGAAGAAAGAAGGGTTACGTTGACTCTGTGGAGGTTTTAACTTGTGATTTTCATGTCACATACAGAGGTCACCAGCTAGCCAGATTTTACAGACAGATGTAAAGAGATGAATCAAGACATGCAAGAAACAACTGTTCCAATTACAACAAATTGGAAGATGATGCCATTTCAAGAAAAGAGGATGGACACGTGGAACTGGAATTAGGGCAGACACATCAACACCAGAAACAAGATGGAACTATTAATTGGAAGAAAATTGAGGTTATGAGAACATAGTGGGAGATGGACATTTGGGAAGGGAAATAGATATTTTGGGACAGGATAGGAAAAGAAGTAAAGAAGAAGGGTGAACAGTGATGGTAGTAATAAGTTAATTAAATAGCACAAATAAAGACTTTTTGATGGATTCATTGGGACATTAATAAGATATATGTATCGAGACAATATGGAAATTTGGAACAGGAAGTAAGTCATGTATAGATAGACTTGATGCAACAACACACATCAACAGTGATAATAAAATATACAAGGATAAAATATGACAAAAAACACTGATGTTATAACTCAAAAGAAACAGCACAGACATTAAGCTTAGCTTTAGGCTCACCAGGTTCCTCAACTTGACCCATGTCTTCCCCAATATAATTATGTAGAAAATGATCATCTTTTGTGTGGTGTATCTCCAGATTCTTGCCTTAACTGTTATTGCTGGCTTTAGAACTCTGTGTACCTTACCCCTGCTACCCAGTAGTAAAGTGCCTGTGCTTCTCCTTTTCAACATGATGAAACTGGTGTACTCCCAATTGGCATATATGATTCACTTATAAGTCCCTAGTATATGGTACAAAGCGTACCTAGGGCCTATAAGGTAAATGTTACCAGATGACTGCAGCAACTATTGTGCTATCCAACTACAGGGACAGTGTAAAACATTGCTTCAACCCTACCTTTAGAGCCTGACTAAAACAGCTTTGAAACTGCAATTTAACCCATCAAAATAAACCTTCTGACAGTCCTACATCTTCCTTTTGAATATTAATAATTCACTTCTAAGTAGGCCTTACTGCCCATAAGGCCTGGTGCATAGTACTTAACATTAGGACAGGTAGAAATGTAATTTTAAACATTCCCTTGCAATGAAAAAGTCCCAAATGCTATTTTCACCTTAGCAAGGGTGGCTGTTCAAGAGAAAACACTGGGATGAAATAGTAACTGTAACTATTTTATCCCAGGCTTGGAAATAGCTACAAAAGTCATTTTTGGTCTTGAAATATTTATTAAAAACCCAGACACTGGTGAAGTTGGATTTTTAATAAATATCATTGAAAAGTTAATTTTAAAAACTAGAGAAAGTTACAAAACTAGGAGAAGTAGAATTGTAATGTTAAACATTTCCTTACACTGAAAAAGCTGGAGTAAGGTGGGATGAAATACTAAATGCTATCACTTTATCCCCGGCTAGTAAACAGCCACAAAATTCACTGTAAATTAATTCTTTGAATTTAACTATATATTACAAGCCCAATTCACAGGTGATGTTGGATTTTTAAGAATGTTATGGAAAAGGTACTTTTATAAACTTACCTTTTCCCTGGCTAAACCCTAAGGAAGCTAATTTGCATTAGCATCCAGGTGCATCCCTCTGAATGCTCAACCTTGAATGAGGCATGAAAACTGCTCCAAGGGCAGGAGACAAAGTCTTGGGTGTGGGGTTGTGTTTCTGTTTTTATGGCAATATGACCATTTGGGCAAGTCCCAGAAACGTAATTAACTTCAAAGGGGCCTCACCTTTCACAGGCAGATGTCAGATGGCACTTTCACAGGCCCCTACTCTGTTCTCCTAGTCAGCCAGGCTCCACTCAAAGTGGGGATGGAGCTGCCATTAGAACTGGTTTGAAGTGTCCACAGAGGAGACATTGCTTATTTGCCTTGCCAATCCTCTGGGGTGGACACACAGGCTATGCACAAGGGGAGAAGGATTTCACCATCTTGGATTTAAGCAGGGAGGGGCATTGTGCGATAGTTGCTGTAAGGCATACATGAAATGCAGCAAAAGTGGGTAGGGTTACCCCTGGGAACTTTGATAAAACTGGTTAGGGAGGGGCCAGGAGTCACCCAAACCCACAAGCTGGTGCCAGGCATAAATGTAGCGTCCCCAGTACCCTCCTCAGAACACTACTGGACCTGATGACGATCACAAGCTGATTGACACTGCTGTCTGAGTCCTGAGAAGAACCCTGAAGGAGTGGACCTGCTCTCCCTCTTGTACCCAGGGCAAAGAAGTGGCTCCAAGGATCATAAGGCTGGCCACCTGTTAAGCTAGAGGGCATCAACAAGCTAAGAGACCTTTCCTGCAGGTGTTCAACTGTCCCTTTCCAACTGTATCTGCCCTGGACCCTGATGGAGGCTTCTGCTGGAGTCTTGACCCCAAGTGTTTTTCCTGAGGTCCTGGAATCCTGGGCTATATCAAAGTCTATTCCTCCAAACATTCTTAGAAACCTGGGACTTAAAATCTGCTTTACTCCAAGGAGCTCCAGAGGAATGGGATAAACCTACAAATCCTTTCTGATGAAAGTGCATCCTCTCTGGGCTGAAGATTCAGGTTTCCCTCGCTTGAAACATTTCCACAGCAGCAATTACGATTCAGCGGGACCTAACAGAGAAGCTTGGCAGTTCGGGCTGGACTGTTCCCATCAGGCACAGGGTCAAGACGGATTTGCATATGGCTGGGTTCAAACTGGAACGGCATGGTGAGCAAAGAAACGATGGATTTAGGCCCAGATCTCTGTACTGGGGTGAATGTATGACATTGTTCTGCATTCTGTCCATCAAGTGTTGTTTTTGCATTTGTCACCCCGAGTGGGAAGGGTATGCCCAGACGTGGGTCCCGTGCTCTCCATGCCACTGGAATCAAGCTATCCTGGCTGAAGAGGGCTGAAACCCCGAAACCGGTCCTAGGATGCTTGCTTCCAGTCCAGGGAGGACCTGGCTTGGCAGTTCGGGCTGGACTATTCCCATGAGGCACAGGGTCAAGACTGATTTGCATATGGCTGGGTGCAAACTGGAACGACATGGTGAGCAAAGAAACGATGGATTTAGGCCCAGATCTCTGTACTGGGGTGAATGTATGACATTGTTCTGCATTTTGTCCATCAACTGTTGTTTTTGCATTTGTCACCCTGAGTGGGAAGGGTATGTTCAGACGTGGGTCCCGTGCTCTCCATGCCACTGGAATCAAGCTATCCTGGCTGAAGAGGGGTGAAACCCCGAAACCGGTCCTAGGATGCTTGTTTCCAGTCCAGGGAGGACCTGGCTTGGCAGTTCGGGCTGGACTGTTCCCATGAGGCACAGGGTCAAGACTGATTTGCATATGGCTGGGCTCAAACTGGAACGGCATGGTGAGCAAAACAACGATGGATTTAGGCCCAGATCTCTGTACTGGGGTGAATGTATGACATTGTTCTGCATTCTGTCCATCAACTGTTGTTTTTGCACTGGACCCTGCTGGAGGCTTCTGCTGGAGTCTTGACCCCAAGTGTTTTCCTGAGGTCCTGGAATCCTGGGCTATATCAAAGTTTATTCCTAATAACATTCTGAGAAACCTGGGACTTAAAATCTGCTTTGCTCCAAGGAGCTCCAGAGGAATGGGAAAAACCTACAAAGCCAATCTGATGAAAGTGCATCCTCTCAGAGAAGCGATCCGGCTTTGTGGAGTCCTCTTCCGCTACAGTTTACAGCCTGGCCCCATTGTAGGAATCCAAGCTCCGAAATAGGGACTCAATGCACAAAAGAAATCTTCACCTGGTGAAGGTGCTAAAAGTATCCAGCAGGCAACAGACAATTCTTTGGCATCAAATTCAAATTTGCCCCACTCAGAGCTTTACTGCCAAAAGTAAGTGGCTTCGAACTGAACTCTTCCTATGGCTAGCTTACCTTGTGGAGCCCTTCTTGGCCATAGCCTGCTGCCTTGCCCTGTTGAAGATTTTGAACTTTGATTTCAGAAACTAAGCATGGAGGTAAAACTTCCAACCGGGTCAAATTTGTTTCTGCAGCCGAGCCATGCTGAGTCACTGTCAGACTCAAATCGTACCTAGTTCCTAGTCTATCACGACCAGTTGGCTTGTAATGCTTTTTGGTGTTATTTTGATTTAAAGCTTTAAAAATTCATATCTCTGGTTTTCATTACTGGGTTTTTGTTGTTCCTGTCTCATTTTATTTATTAAAATGTAGTCGATTTTTCTAAATTGGTTTGGTATTTTTCTTGTGTTGTGTTTTGACTTTATTACTGTTGTGGTTGTGCATAAATACTTTAAACAGTACCTCTAAGTTAAGCCTGTCTCCTCTGTGCCCTAGATACTAGGGGGTTGGTTCAATCTGGCAAGGATTGTGATTATTACTTGAGGTGTATAGATACACCCTAATTTAATACTGCAATTTTCTATGCACTCTCACCAATACAATAAAGCAGGTCCCTGTGATCTCACCTCTTCCAGGTAGATGGAGACAGAATCCGGTTTAACATCTACTCTCTTCACAAGTGGAAAGTTCAGGAGCTGCAGAAAGAGAGAACACAAGAGTACTTGTAATTACAGGGTTTCTCCCATGTGGGTGCACAGCTTATTCAGAGTCAAAAACACATCCAATGGACAGAGAGTGGCCTGTGGTCAAATCATTGTTAAGATACTGAGATCTCAATTGTGTGTTTTCTGTACATGACACGATTGGCTCTTCTGCAGCCCTACATCTTGTCAGAAGTAGGGGCTGTGCCACTGTGAGAGAAACATTGTGTAGTCAGGTCCCAACCAACCTTAAACTAGGTACAGAAGAAACTCCTGATTAACTTCTGCTGGATGTTATTAATGCTGTCTCTCTTGCCTCTGTTGCATCTTTCTCCCCACCTCCCTTTTTCACTATTCACTCATTCTTTGTTGTGGTATGGTGCTCTTCATAGTTTAGGATGTCTGTAGAATGTGTGGGTGTCTGATGATGGGTGAGGTTGAAACATTATACTCGTGTGAAATGATAAACGCGACTGAGTGGCAGTCCGTTGGGTGGAGACTGTTATGGTCGCTAGTGTCCCTGTCTTTGTCGTCACTGTTACTGGAGAACGTCTGTCTTAACAAACTGGGAGTGAGCCACAGAATATCTACACATTTTCTCTGCATCACCAGTGTTTTTGCTTCTCTGTCATTAAGTGGTCAATGCTTCCTTCACTATATTTGTCTACTCATCTCTGTCTTTCTAACTCCTTCACTCTTTCCCCTCATCAGCTTTCAATACCATTCAGTTTAATTCGCCTCAACATTTCCTCCATGCTTTATTTCCACTGTTTCTCACCCTAATCTTCATCACCTGTCTTTTTTATCATTCCACCCTCAGTCCTTCATCGGTTTCCATGCCTGTCCTTCTCTTTTCAATTCCTCCTGCTTACCTTCAATGTTGCGTATTCATTCCATGTATGCCTCCCTATGCACTTTGTTGCTCCGACTCTCATTCCTTCAGTGTCTCCCTCTCCCTACACTGCTCTTTTCTTATCCATTCTTTCAGCAGTACATTATCTGTAACCAAATGTTTCTTTATCCCTGAATCTCTATCCTCACTCGCTGATTCTATACCTGCCTCATTGTCTCACCTTCCTTCCTCTGAAGTACTCTTACAACCCTCTGTTCTTTCCTTGTTCTTATGCAATCTACTCTTATAATTATTAGATCAATGAGGTGGACTAGAAGAAGTATGATGGGACTCAAGGCTTGGAAGCGGTGGAAGCTAGACCATTGGCTGTTGGGGTGTCAGTGGACGGGGCTTTGACCAATCTACCATGGATTCTGATGTCAATCTTTTGCAATCCTTTGCAAGCTATCGCCCAGGCCATTACCAAAATCCAAGAGGATCTTGAGGTTGTGCATCAGGAGAGTGTTATGTTGTGGTACCACCCAAAAGGACAGACCCATTGGTGTTGGTACGAACACTGGCAAGCAGTGCTTGGGAACCCACTAGGTGAGTAAAAGGCCCCTCACACACCAACCTAGTTGGTGTCATGCTTCATCATAGGGGCCCCAACCGGGTGGCCGAGCGCCTCCCGGTTGTGCTGCAACGCCTGACTACAGCGGAGCTGGTGTGGTGTGATAGTGTGATGTTGTGAAAAATTAAAAATATCTCTGAGAGTCCTTGCCGGGGGAACTTTAATGGTGGCGGCTCAGGATATATTAAAATTAAAAATTATGTGTAGTAACTAAGAAGGGAATTAGATTTCGTAGTTAACTATGTGTGTGGTCTACATGTTTCAGCCCGCTTAAAAAAGTGTGTGGGGCTTTCTTCAGGACCAGAAAGTGCAGTGAGTGGCAAAATAGTGCCACGTGAATAGTGAAAAGAGAAAAAGAGGGTAATTTACCTACACACTCGCTAAGGTGTGTGGAAGCGATATCAGCTCATTGGCAGACACCGCAGCGAAAAACCTGTGGGAAAGAAAACAATACACAGACATAGATGCAAAAAAGATGCTGTAATATGTAACAATTATAAAATGCAATCTTTGACTGACTGTGAAGAGCAATCTTAAAGGGCAGGTGGTCGTACAGATGGTAACACACACGTGGTGACATGCGGCTATTGGCTGGTGCTTCATATTATCAGATGTTAGGGTGGGCGGAGTGCGCCCTTGGTGAGCTAATAGTGAGGCCAGCAAGGAGGGTGTGAGTCGCTCTCGTGAGGAGTGGCAGGCAACTGTAAGCCCGTGACGGCGTGTGGCCACAGGCTAGGGTAGTCGGGCTCGAATGAGCAAGGGTGAGACTAGTTTATTCAGATAAACTGTGCGTGTGCCAAGTAAACTATAGGGCACACTGAATAGAAAAGGGGCGATTACCCTTGAGTGGCGCTCTGCAATTGTGTGCTAAAAGTAAAAACAAGAAGACAAAGGGAAAATATATTACACTATGGCTGAGTATTATTCGCCGATCAGGAAGGGGAGGAGTGCGCTCCTCCTGACACAGAATCTGTGAAGGAACGGTACAGGGTCAAGACAGGGTGGGTATAGTAGTTAAAAGCCCGGCAATGCCAGAATATGTTAGCGCGCGTCACCTTACTTGGTCTGAGAGCAGCACCCGCTTGGCACCTACTGAGGTCTCCCGGCTCCTGGATGGTGTGGAGTCGAGGACTGTCGGGGATTTTAAGGAGGCGGGGGCCATAGCGTACGTGCTGTCCGGTGATCGCGCTAGGGGCCAGGCAGGCTGCGCAAGCGTGTGTGCGAGGCACTGATTCGCTGAGGGGAAAGCGAATACAGGTGATCGCGTGAGGGGCAAGGCTTGCTGCGCATGCGTGCTTGCAAGTCACTGATTCACTACGCTAATGCGTGTGTCGGGGATGCTGTTACCGTGCGCGTGCGCACAGGCAAACGAACTGAGTGTGCTGTACAGCGTGTTTGCCAGAAGTGTCAAATGGTTAAGGCTTCCAAAATGAGTGGGGCGTCAGTGCCCCTGCTCGAAATATTTAAATACCTGCCCAGTGTATTCTAGGGAATGAATAAGACTGCCAAGTAGTGTGTGGCGTCAGTGCCCCTACTGGGATTATGTTAAGGCATGTGCCAAGTGTATTCTGGGGCACAGGGGATCGATGTGAAAGGGCGGACTTGTAATGGCATAGTGGCTACGATGTTAATGGGTGCAACAGCTACGGTAGAAGCGGCGTCAGAGCCCCTGCTGGGGATGATGGTTTATAAGCCAGAAAAAAGTAACAGTCACACGGTTAAGGTCTCCTTAGGCTGTTCCAAGGGATATTGTCGTTCAGCCCATTGAGGTGGCTGGAAAGGCGATAGATCCATCTTTGCTCTTGTTCAAATAGGCGGTTCTGGATATTGGGTAAATTGTTGTCCAGGGCTTCCACAACGACCCATCTCATATCGTTGGTGGTATGGCCCTTCTCCATGAAATGATTTGTCATTTTGGTGATGTTCTTTTTACAGCGTATCGTGCTGCGATGTTCGCAAATCCTGGTTTTAACCTTCCGAGTGGTCATGCCAATGTAGACAAGATTGCATGGGCACGTTATGCGGTACACCACATTTTCTGTATTGCAATTCGTGTGTTTACGAAGCTCCCATACTTTGCCAGGTTCTAGGTGTAGGCTTTTGGTTGTTTCTGTGATGTGGCAGACGCTACAGTTGCCACAGGGGAAATGTCCTTTGACATTGGGCAGACCCCAGGCGTTCAAGACCGTGTTGGTAGGTCTCGGAAGGGGAAGAGGTCTTGTGGACACTACAGTGTCTTTGATGGTGCGTGCTCTCTTGTTCGATAGGAGTGGAGGTTCCCAGTTGAGTTTGCCTGTATTGAGTATTTTCCAATTCCTTTTGATGATCTGGGCAACTTTGGGTGTCACTGTATTGTAGGTGGTGACACATGTCAGTGGGGGATTGGTGGGTTCCTTAATGAGGTTGTCCAAAAGGCCATCACGATTTTGATTCCTGGCCCTTTTGTTCGCAGTCTTGGTTATTTTTTTGGGGTAGCCACGTTGGTGTAGTTTCTCACAGAGGTCACTGGCTTGTATTTTACAGTCTTTGATCTCACTGCAATTCCTCCGAAGGCGGAGGAACTGGCCGTATGGGAGATTCTCACGGAGGACTCGTGGATGGAAACTGGTGAAGTGCAGTAGGGAGTTCCGGGCTGTAGGTTTAAAGTGTGTCTTGCTCGTGAGGCCTCCCGAGGTAGCCTGTATGTCCAAATCAAGAAAGGTGGTCTTGTGCCTGTCTGCGTTATGTGTGAATCTGAGATTAGGGTCACATGTGTTAATCCATTCGCAGAATGAGGCCAGGGACTCATGTGATCCCTCCCAAATTAGGAGGATGTCATCAATGTATCGCCTATAAAACTTGATTTGGGGAATGCGTGGTGTGCTGTTGTTGAGAAGGTGTTTAGTCTCAAAATTGAATACGTACAGGCCTGCTATGCTGGGGGCGAAAACGCTCCCCATAGAAGTGCCGTACTTCTGTAAGTACAGTTTGCCCTGGTACTCAAAGTAGTTTTCCTTGAGTGCTAAGGTGGCGCATGTCAGTACGAACGAGCGTGGGGTTTTGTGTTGCCAATTGGAGTCTCTTAGAGCCTCTTCTAGTACTCTCAGTGTGTCGTCTTGGGGAAGGCTAGTATAAAGGCTTTCCACGTCAAGTGATACGAGAAAGGAGGTGTTGGGGTCGTAGTTCACGTCTGCTAGTAGTCCTAGTAGGTCCTTGGTATCTTTGAGATACGTACTGGTGGATTGGACCAGTGGTTGCAGGAAGTAGTCACAGAAGCGTGACAGGGGTTCAAGCAGTGACCCAATGCCTGAAACAATCGGGCGTCCAGGAGGGGGGTTTTTGTTTTTATGGATTTTAGGGACTATGTAGAAATACGGAATTTTGTCTTGTGTAGTGGTGAGGAATTTTGCCTCATTCTGAGATATGTGACCAGAGGTTTCTGCATCATCCACTATGGTTTTGATGCGGGTTTTCAAGGTGGGCGTTGGGTCACGAGTGAGTAACTCGTAGTTTTTGGTGTCGTTTAGTAGGCGCTCACATTCTCACAACCTCCACCGCCATACCTGAACCAAACTCATCCACAGGCTTTTTTAGGAAGAGGCCGACGAGGGCGCGGAAGGAGACGCAGAGGGAACACCGTACACTGGCAGGACAACCCACAGCAAGGTGCCCAAACGCGGAGCCAAACCAGAGACCAACAACCAGGCCCGAGCACGCGCTGAGCCTAGTCACCAACCTCTCCAACTATGCTCTTACATCCACAGAAACAACCATCCTAGAAAAAGGCCTCGGCTTTGCTCCCACAGCCAAATTGGACAAATTTAAATTACATCGTGAGCTTGCCGAATTTTTCCGCAAAATCAAACTTAAGGCCTTCTTTGACAACACACCGATTACCACCGATCCGGAAGACCAGGGGGACACCACCCTCAGGGTCAAATCCACATTCATGCCTCCACCTTGCTCCATACCACCTGAGATCATGGTATACGAACAGACAGTGTATAAAGAAATAGAAGCACTCAAAGAACCTCACACGTTCCAAAACACCAGCAAAGCAGAACGTATGGCTCTCATGTCTTTGAAAAACAATACAGATATCATAATCAAACCGGCAGACAAAGGGGGAGGTACGGTCATACTCAACAAAGAAGATTACCATCAGGAATGTGAGCGCCTACTAAACGACACCAAAAACTACGAGTTACTCACTCGTGACCCAACGCCCACCTTGAAAACCCGCATCAAAACCATAGTGGATGATGCAGAAACCTCTGGTCACATATCTCAGAATGAGGCAAAATTCCTCACCACTACACAAGACAAAATTCCGTATTTCTACATAGTCCCTAAAATCCATAAAAACAAAAACCCCCCTCCTGGACGCCCGATTGTTTCAGGCATTGGGTCACTGCTTGAACCCCTGTCACGCTTCTGTGACTACTTCCTGCAACCACTGGTCCAATCCACCAGTACGTATCTCAAAGATACCAAGGACCTACTAGGACTACTAGCAGACGTGAACTACGACCCCAACACCTCCTTTCTTGTATCACTTGACGTGGAAAGCCTTTATACTAGCCTTCCCCAAGACGACACACTGAGAGTACTAGAAGAGGCTCTAAGAGACTCCAATTGGCAACACAAAACCCCACGCTCGTTCGTACTGACATGCGCCACCTTAGCACTCAAGGAAAACTACTTTGAGTACCAGGGCAAACTGTACTTACAGAAGTACGGCACTTCTATGGGGAGCGTTTTCGCCCCCAGCATAGCAGGCCTGTACGTATTCAATTTTGAGACTAAACACCTTCTCAACAACAGCACACCACGCATTCCCCAAATCAAGTTTTATAGGCGATACATTGATGACATCCTCCTAATTTGGGAGGGATCACATGAGTCCCTGGCCTCATTCTGCGAATGGATTAACACATGTGACCCTAATCTCAGATTCACACATAACGCAGACAGGCACAAGACCACCTTTCTTGATTTGGACATACAGGCTACCTCGGGAGGCCTCACCGGCAAGACACACTTTAAATCTACAGCCCGGAACTCCCTACTGCACTTCACCAGTTTCCATCCACGAGTCCTCCGTGAGAATCTCCCATACGGCCAGTTCCTCCGCCTTCGGAGGAATTGCAGTGAGATCAAAGACTATAAAATACAAGCCAGTGACCTCTGTGAGAAACTACACCAACGTGGCTACCCCAAAAAAATAACCAAGACTGCGAACAAACGGGCCAGGAATCAAAATCGTGATGGCCTTTTGGACAACCTCATTAAGGAACCCACCAATCCCCCATTGACATGTGTCACCACCTACAATACAGTGACACCCAAAGTTGCCCAGATCATCAAAAGGAATTGGAAAATACTCAATACAGGCAAACTCAACTGGGAACCTCCACTCCTATCGAACAAGAGAGCACGCACCATCAAAGACACTGTAGTGTCCACAAGACCTCTTCCCCTTCCGAGACCTACCAACACGGTCTTGAACGCCTGGGGTCTGCCCAATGTCAAAGGACATTTCCCCTGTGGCAACTGTAGCGTCTGCCACATCACAGAAACAACCAAAAGCCTACACCTAGAACCTGGCAAAGTATGGGAGCTTCGTAAACACACGAATTGCAATACAGAAAATGTGGTGTACCGCATAACGTGCCCATGCAATCTTGTCTACATTGGCATGACCACTCGGAAGGTTAAAACCAGGATTTGCGAACATCGCAGCACGATACGCTGTAAAAAGAACATCACCAAAATGACAAATCATTTCATGGAGAAGGGCCATACCACCAACGATATGAGATGGGTCGTTGTGGAAGCCCTGGACAACAATTTACCCAATATCCAGAACCGCCTATTTGAACAAGAGCAAAGATGGATCTATCGCCTTTCCAGCCACCTCAATGGGCTGAACGACAATATCCCTTGGAACAGCCTAAGGAGACCTTAACCGTGTGACTGTTACTTTTTTCTGGCTTATAAACCATCATCCCCAGCAGGGGCTCTGACGCCGCTTCTACCGTAGCTGTTGCACCCATTAACATCGTAGCCACTATGCCATTACAAGTCCGCCCTTTCACATCGATCCCCTGTGCCCCAGAATACACTTGGCACATGCCTTAACATAATCCCAGTAGGGGCACTGACGCCACACACTACTTGGCAGTCTTATTCATTCCCTAGAATACACTGGGCAGGTATTTAAATATTTCGAGCAGGGGCACTGACGCCCCACTCATTTTGGAAGCCTTAACCATTTGACACTTCTGGCAAACACGCTGTACAGCACACTCAGTTCGTTTGCCTGTGCGCACGCGCACGGTAACAGCATCCCCGACACACGCATTAGCGTAGTGAATCAGTGACTTGCACGCACGCATGCTCAGCAAGCCTTGCCCCTCACGCGATCACCTGTATTCGCTTTCCCCTCAGCGAATCAGTGCCTCGCACACACGCTTGCGCAGCCTGCCTGGCCCCTAGCGCGATCACCGGACAGCACGTACGCTATGGCCCCCGCCTCCTTAAAATCCCCGACAGTCCTCGACTCCACACCATCCAGGAGCCGGGAGACCTCAGTAGGTGCCAAGCGGGTGCTGCTCTCAGACCAAGTAAGGTGACGCGCGCTAACATATTCTGGCATTGCCGGGCTTTTAACTACTATACCCACCCTGTCTTGACCCTGTACCGTTCCTTCACAGATTCTGTGTCAGGAGGAGCGCACTCCTCCCCTCCCTGATCGGCGAATAATACTCAGCCATAGTGTAATATATTTTCCCTTTGTCTTCTTGTTTTTACTTTTAGCACACAATTGGAGAGCGCCACTCAAGGGTAATCGCCCCTTTTCTATTCAGTGTGCCCTATAGTTTACTTGGCACACGCACAGTTTATCTGAATAAACTAGTCTCACCCTTGCTCATTCGAGCCCGACTACCCTAGCCTGTGGCCACACGCCGTCACGGGCTTACAGTTGCCTGCCACTCCTCACGAGAGCGACTCACACGCTCCTTGCTGGCCTCACTATTAGCTCACCAAGGGCGCACTCCGCCCACCCTAACATCTGATAATATGAAGCACCAGCCAATAGCCGCATGTCACCACGTGTGTGTTACCATCTGTACGACCACCTGCCCTTTAAGATTGCTCTTCACAGTCAGTCAAAGATTGCATTTTATAATTGTTACATATTACAGCATCTTTTTTGCATCTATGTCTGTGTATTGTTTTCTTTCCCACAGGTTTTTCGCTGCGGTGTCTGCCAATGAGCTGATATCGCTTCCACACACCTTAGCGAGTGTGTAGGTAAATTACCCTCTTTTTCTCTTTTCACTATTCACGTGGCACTATTTTGCCACTCACTGCACTTTCTGGTCCTGAAGAAAGCCCCACACACTTTTTTAAGCGGGCTGAAACATGTAGACCACACACATAGTTAACTACGAAATCTAATTCCCTTCTTAGTTACTACACATAATTTTTAATTTTAATATATCCTGAGCCGCCACCATTAAAGTTCCCCCGGCAAGGACTCTCAGAGATATTTTTAATTTTTCACAACATCACACTATCACACCACACCAGCTCCGCTGTAGTCAGGCGTTGCAGCACAACCGGGAGGCGCTCGGCCACCCGGTTGGGGCCCCTATGATGAAGCATGACACCAACTAGGTTGGTGTGTGAGGGGCCTTTTACTCACCTAGTGGGTTCCCAAGCACTGCTTGCCAGTGTTCGTACCAACACCAATGGGTCTGTCCATTTTTGATTGATCTTATATATACTACAGGGGATACGGACGCACCCTTGCCTCCCTAGCTCTCCCATTGTTCTCCTCACCACCCAAAAGGAACCATTATTGAAGAGGTGTCCTGCACGCCCTCCTCTACGTGTGAATGACTTAGGTACAGCCCAGAGTGGAAGCCGGGGCAAGGCAATAAAGAAAGGTAATTACCAGACTTCCGGGTCAGACCACGTTACAAACCAAGAGAGTGCTGGTGTGTCATTAATTCTCCCCTGCCAATAAATTCAACTATCAGGCGACGAGGGTGGTCTCTGATCATTGGACCCATAGGTGCTGTGTCTGCCCTCGCGTGTCGCCCGGATTCCTCGGAGCACCTCTGCTGCTGGAGCCGCCGCAGTGCTTCACAGCGAGCGCCCTTCCCTGGTGACCTGCTCTCCTGCCTTGGTGTGCCTCCTACGCCGGAGTCCCCATACGCCCCAGAGCGGCAACCCGGCCCGGCCGCATCTGAGTGTTTCAGTCAGAGCGGCTCCCGCACACGTGGGCTGAGTGCGCATGCACTCCCCCTCCAAAGCGGAGGCGTGCAACGTTGCCGGCGGTGTCCTGCACTGCTTTTGCCTTCGTTCACAGCGGGAAGGATCTCCTGGATTTGCTATTGTAGCCAATTTCATCATAAGGCATGCTACATTTCAAGTAAGGAGGAGGTGCCAGGACACATTATTCTGCCCAGCTATTACATGTTACATACAGCTCTTGTACCAGAACACCAAGAACGCCTTCTACTGGGCAAGTGTTTTTTTTCTCTTGCTCTTCTGACCAGCAGATATTTCATTATTGTGCAGAGCAGAGGTGTGCTGTTTTTTTTGGTCCAGGCCCAGATTCAATCACCCACAGGCGTGGTCCTTCTGCATAAGTTTGGGCTAAGTTGAGGGCGCAAGCCCTGAGAGGGCTGTAGTGCACAGCATGGCAACTGTTTCCCCAGTTGAGGCTTTCATTGTCGATGGCCCGCCTTCTGCGCAGGTGGCCAAATGGAAAGACTATCTGGAGCGCCTCGAGAACTACTTTGCAGCGGTGGGCCTGAAGCTGGAGATCCAACGGCCCATGTTGTTACACCTGGGCGGCCCTGCGATCCACAAATTGGGCAAATCAGTGGTTGAGGCTGACCCGCCCCACACCTACACCACTCTCAAGGCTGCGCTAACCGCGCACTTCGAACCTCTGGCCAATCCCGATTATGAGCATTTTTTGTTACGCCAGGCACATCAGCTCCCTGAGGAATCGGTGGATACATTCTACGCCCGTTTGAAGGAACTCGTTTGGATGTGAACGATGAAATACGGGCACAATTTATTCAGGGGTGTTCATCCATCAAGCTGCGAGAAAACATACTGCAAACCCCGGGAATCTCCATGGCTGACATTTTGACAATGGGCCAATCCAAGGAATTGTCGAAGGTGCGTGCTGCGCACATTGAAGCTGCCCTCCAATTACAAGTAAAGACTGAACCGGTGAATGCGGTGACAACTGCGTCCCCTACAAAGCACACCTCCAAGAAGCCGGAACGCAGCAAGCCACCAAACATGACCAGGACATGCTATATGTGCAGAGGACCCTACCCGCATCAAGGACGCCCTGCTCAAGGGAAGAGATGTTCTGTGTGTCGTAGGCTAAATCACCTTGCAAAAGTGTGCCGCTCTGCTGGGCAAGGACGACAGCGAGGGCGACAGGTCAACGCCATAGATACCCCGCAGACGGGAGAAGATGAAGATGACATGGATGACGATGATGTGGAGGATGCAGTCAACGTCATCCACGCCCTGCAACCAAACGGATGCCCCAAGCGACGAATCCCGAAATGCATCACAAGCGTTGCCGGACACCCTATACAGGCAATGATCGACACAGGTGCCTCCATAAACATTATGGCACAGTCCATGCTAAGGGCACTTCCCATACAGCCGACCCTGCGACCAACTTCCACACAGGTTTTTGCATACGGTTCCACGACACCTCTGTCTTTGGCTGGCGTATTCACCACGACCATCTCACACGAGTCCAGATCCACCCGAGCCAAGGTCTATGTCACCCAGGAAGGGTCGGGGATGCTACTGAGCAGCCGCACGGCGGAGCACCTACAGCTGGTAGCCTTCGCATTTGCGGTACACCAAGAAGATGTGGAATCTTTGGTAGATGAATTCAAATCCCTCTTCGAAGGCATAGGATGCCTCAAGGACCACATGGTGCGACTTCATGTGGATAAGTCTATCCAGCCAGTTGCTCTCAAGCATCGACGAGTGGCTTTTCATCTGCGGCCAAAGGTTGAGGAGGAATTGAGGAAACTAGAGGAGGCTGGCATAATCAAGTGTGTGGAGGGTCAGACTCCCTGGGTGTCTCCCATCGTGATAGCCCCAAAACCCAAGCAACCAGGTGAGGTCAGAATCTGCGTCGGCATGCGCCCGCCGAACCACGCAATAAAGAGGGAACACCATCTCACCGCCACAGTAGACGACATAGTCACAGAGGGCAGTGGTTTGCAGTTGTTTTCAAAAATGGACCTGTGAGCGGGCGATCAACAGCTACTGCTAGACCCTGAATCGAGAGCCATCACCACGTTTTAAACACATTTGGGACTCTGCAGATATAAGCGTCTCAGTGCAGCGGAGGTGTTTCAAGACACTATTAGAGGGGTGCTCTCTGGCCTGAGAGGAGTCATATATGTCAGTGACAACATTTTGGTACATGCACCAACCCTAGAGGAACACATGGACCGCCTCCGCGACGTCTTCCAAAGACTACAAGACAGTGGCCTCACCCTAAATCGTGAAAAATGTGCGTTCCTCCAGAAGGAAGTAGCATTCTTTGGATATCATTTCTCCCAGCAAGAAGTATCCCCTGATCCTGCAAAAGCCCGGGACATACAGACCGCATCGGCCCCTACCACCGTGACTGGCATGAGGAGCTACCTGGGCATGGTCACATACTGTGGCCGATTCATCCAAAACCTGACAGAACTAACTACACCTCTGAGAGACCTCACAAAAAACACCACCACTTGGGAGTGGGGTCCTGTGCAAGAAAAAGCATTTCTGGACACCAAACATGCACTATCGGCGGAGACCACGCTAGTCTATTTCAACCCAGTCAGAGCTATCTGTCGATGCGAGCCCCATCGGACTCAGGGCTGTACTATCCCAAAAACAGCTGGATGTAGAGAGGGCCCTGGTGGAATATGCAAGCCGTGACCTAACGGAAACTGAGCAGAGATACTCACACATCGAAAAAGAAGCAATTGCAATTCACTGGGGCTGCTGCCACTTTCATCTGTACCTATATGGTCAACCGTTTACCGTCCACACAGACCACAAGCCGCTGATTCCACTCTTCATGGGAGTCTCATCAAAACCACCACCAAGGATTGAAAAGTGGATCCAGCAGCTACAAGAATATCAGTTTAATGTGGTCTGTCGCCCAGGGACACATAACCCAGCCGACTTTCTGTCCAGACATGCGAGACTGGTGACCAGGGAAGAGGAGGGTGAAGCGTACGAGATTGAGGAATACGTTACACTGGTGGTTGAACGTTCTCGTCCCCTTCCCATCTTGCTAGAAGACATCGTAGAAGCAACCAAATCAGACGAATGCTGGAATATGGCGACCTTGGCGGTGGTATCCAGAAGATGGCACCTCCTACTGGACAATCTGTCATGCAGGACTGAAGAAGCACTAATGGCCCTCAAGGCGTTACATAATGTCTGCACCGAATTGGCCATTTCTCCGGAAGGATGTTTAATGAGAGGGACCTGGCTGGTCATTCCCCAAACACTACAACAACGAGTAGTGGATCTGGCCCACATAGCTCACCAAGGAATAGTCAAAACCAAGTCACGGCTGCACAGGAAGGTGTGGTTCCCCGATTTGGACAACATGGTAGAGCAGACAATGAAGAAATGAGGATATTGCAGCACAACCATAGAATCAATTCAAGTAAACCAAAACAGTATTGGTCATGGGTCAGTGTACTCCCTTAAAAAGAGAATCTTTTGACAGGATGAGGACAATAGAGAAATAGGTGCACCAAGCATGTCATCATTCACGGACCATTTGCATGCACCTTATGCACTGTCTATATGTTTTGATGCACCAATTCAACGAGTACTAATTGTTTCAATGGAAATGAAATCGTTGTTGTATTGCTTTGACGATTGTAACTGTTTTTATTACAGGTTGATGCTTAATAAGTTTTGTTGGAACCAAAGGTACCACCACATTTTTTAGGGTGCTGTAAGGGTGGACAAGTTTCACTTCTTAGTGTTCGGTGACCACCACCAAAAAATATGTAGGTAGTATTTGATAAGGTCCTGAGGAATTGCCATCTAATTGATACTAAGGCAAGAAACATGTCGACCTCATTTCATAAGCGTAGGAATTCACAACATTGAGCGATCATACGTGCTATATTTCTTCTTTTTAATTAGGGGAGAAGCCAACTTCATTAAAATTGTTTTGATTGGACTATCCTTCCCTATTTTAAACTTCACTTCACATTCCACATTCACCTACACAACACGAGGACCCTTACTTGCACATCACCCATCGGCCTTGGAAAAAAGATCTCCGTAAAGTAGGCCCCATCACAGGCGCCTGATCGGGCATTGCAGCGCCGGCCAGAGTAGGAGCAGGCCCGATGATGAAGCAAGACACCTACTTGTTGGGTGTGTGAGGGCCTTTTTCCAATAAGGAGATCCTTCTCCTGTGTTTGAATACATTTCATTTCACAGTTACAATCTGTCTCCCTCTTTTTAACAGGAACTGCATACTAATTTTGTTTATATAGACAATAGAGAAACACCAAATGAGAACAATTAATCACATCTAATCATCCAATTAAATTTTCTTATATGCTTTATTGTAGTCCAAAAAGTTTAAAAAAATTCCCAGCACACGATTAGCCGACACATGTTTCGTCTGATATACAGACTTTTTCAAGGCAGATAATGCGAATATTGAAAGCTATTGGTGGACTATTGTCAATAAACACTCCGTCACAGCAGCGCGTCCGTGTAAGAGTAGAATCGGAGTCCAAGATTCAAAAGTCGCAAAATGAATGATCCAGAACAAAGAAAAAGCACCACTGACCGCGCTGACCTTACGCCACTAGGAGAAGTCTCACCGAATAACTATTTGAGTAGACCCCCAACGTAAGCTAATAATAAAGTCCCTTTTAATATGTACGAATACCAATAAAGTCGTAAGTGGTCCACGTAGCCTTGAACCGTTAAGGGGAACTAGAGTTACAAAGGTCCCGATTCGAAGAATGATGCCCGGACCATAGCGTAATGCAACTGTGATAGGTTGACTCCTACAATAGTCTGCAGTTTATCCGTGAGCACAGTCGTGTAGACAGTGGCGAAAGCTACACAGCTGGTGATGTGAACTGTGAGCCAAAAGTACTGGTGATGGTCACTCTGCATGCCAAAGAGACACTTCAGTATTAGAGGTTAGTGACACATCGCTTTTTCTGTAGTCTTGGGAACTTCTTAGTTAGGGCCCCATAATCCTGTGATGTACTTGAGTGGAGGTATTAAGTGCTCGTTGTTTCATTGTGCTTTGCATTGCATACCCCAAGAGGTAATATGATTAACTCAAGATTTAACGAGTATAGCTCTTACTACTGAAAGTGCAGAAGTAACTGTCCTATCTACATACAAAGAATATGCAGATGCATTTAGTAATAAAAAAACAGCAGACTCCCTTCTGTCTCGTTGTGATCATAACCATTCCATTGATGTGGTCCCTAGATCTTACCTTTAACACCAAAATAGGAGGTGTTACTTGGCTAGAAATCTATCTGGAGAAGGATTTTATCAGGCCCTCAGTGTCTCCAGATGTGACTCCCATTTTCTTTATACTGAAATCTGATGCAGACCTCTGACCATGTATTGGTGTGGGGGAGCTTAGAACAACAGAATGATTTTATTTGAAATGAGTCATCACTTCCATTCCTGTATTATGACCACCTGATTGTCAACAAGAATTTTTAGTGACAATGCAGGCAACCACAGTTTCTTGGGGCTATTTTATCACAATTTCACCTTCTAACTCACACTTATCACCTGGTGATTTACTACTCCTATAACTTGACATGAATAGAGCACAACAATTCTACACTTGACAAAGAGTTGTTAGCCAGGAAGGAGACATTTGGGCACTGGAGAAATTACTTGAAAGGGTTCCCATGTATGATCATGGAATTGAGAGACCATAAAAACCTCAGCCTCTGATAGTTCACTAAGGTCCCGATTATAAGTTGCACAATACTGGGTTAATGGCTTTGTGGTAATGTCGCACCAGTACCATGCAATTATGAGTAAAATCTTAAGGAATGGGGAATTACCATGTGGGACTGATTTTCCGGCCATAAAACCAAATAGAATTTGTCATTCCATGGGGATTTAAGGCATGCTCCAAGCACAAATGTATGTTTACCCTGTGGGTGGTGTTGGGGAGGGAGGGTGGTATTGAGAAGATTAGAGGGATGGAGAGTAATTTATGGCAGGGGAGCATTGTAGGTTCCCTAAGTCAGAAAGACAACTGAATAAGACCTGGCTACAACAGAAGCGAAAGTCTCAGGATATTTCCACTTGGTTTTACCAGTCAGAAAAAATTGAGTCAGGTTCTCCTACATCTGGAAAAAATAGGTGTGGGAAAATCTAACTACTTAGAGTCAGGTGGAGCAGAATTTCATGAGATAATTCAATACCGCCTGCCTCATAATCAGGCCCTAAGTATTCAAATGATAGGCATTCCAGACAGTATCTTCTTTTCCCAATTTTCCTTTTATCAATAATAGACCAGGGAAGAGACATAGGAAGACAAGTGCTTTATTCAGGCACTGGATTCGGGAAGAGGTGGAAGGAAAAGGCCCTCCTATCATCTAACTCCTACAGTCTAAATTTGAGAAAGAAGTGGATGAAGGTCTGTGATGACAACAGGAGGCAGTAGATCAGGATGTGCCTAAAAAGCCCTTAAATGAGCAGGTGTTAGTGTGGAGTCACCCCCTCCAATATTAGGGCATGCTGGATATAGAAGAACGCAAGACATCCTTTTCTGGAATTTTGTGTATGTAAATTAATGTGTCACCTATAGAAACTGGAATGGAGCGGTGAGCAAAAAAACAATGGCTTTGGGCCCAGATCACTGACTGGGGTGAGTGTTCAGCATTCCGCCCTTCAAGTATTCTTTTTGCATTTGTCACCTTAAGACGGACGGGTATGTCCAGACGTGGGTCCTGTGCTTGCCATGCTCGCTGGATTCAAGCTATCCTGGCTGATGATGGTGATGCTTCACCTCAACAATAGACCTGTTACATCTTATTGTGTGAACGAATATCAACGTTCACCATATATTTTTAAAGACGACACACAACTTTGTGTGTCATGGCAGAGAATCCAAATCTTACTTCTGCCATACAGTGACCTAAATCACTACTTGTAACTGTGGTATATGTTGTCTACTTGTGCATGGTCTCCCACCAATGTGCGGGTGAACGAGAAGGAGAGACAAGTTGAGGAAAAAAGTTGAGGAAAAAGGTGAGGAAAAGTTGGCAGTGCCTCACGGGAGTAACACCAAGGGAGGTTACAGGCTGGTACTCGCCTGTGTCCTCAGGTTCTCAACATTAGCATCTGCCAACTTGAAAAAATAATTAGATAGTGAGGAAAAATGAACCAAAAATTGTGACATGAATACTACAGGTGACTCTTTAAGGAAGACCGGGATCTAGCATAGAAACCCGATGTGCCTTAATTTAAAAACGAGCTAGGCACACTAGCTATATTAATGTATTCCTTGCTGTGTGTCTGCTCAGTTAAAACCAACATGTTTCATTGCCTTGCAAATTTTATGGCAATTTCGTCAGGGTTAGGGTCAGCGTCCTCACTGCACCTCTTTTCTCCGTTTATTGTACCTGCAAGAGTCAGCACACCACATTTCACCAACACATTCCAGAACCCACAACAAATAAAAATATCTCTCTGGGGAATCAAAGGTATCACATATGATATTATTACCGGTTGGTTGCCCCTCCACGGCATACCTGCAACCTCGGTATGTAAACTGTAATTAAGCTCCCGTATCTGTCACTGCAATTAGTCAGTCTGTGCAGAAAAAATAGAAGAAGTTTAGGAACTCGTTCCCTCTATATATGTAGTGCAGTCAACCCTACTCAAGTGTAGTGTCTCTTGCTACATACCTCACTATAGTCCACATAATTGGTCTATTTGCTGTGTGTTCCCCATACAAGTATATAGCACCCCTTATATGGGGTTCTGTCTGTTTTCAAAAACAACATAGCGTAAAATATCAGCGGGACCCCCTCTAGATTTTATATGCACGAGCCCCCGTCAAGCGAGCCCCTACTCATCATAAAATTACTGAATGTCACTCTATCGTTACTATGAGCCGCTAGAGCGGGAATTGCGAGCAACTTGTTTGTCCCGGACAAGCTATCCCTCTTCTTATTCATGTTTACTCCCAGGCGTCTCCCATAATCGACAATAAAGCCTCAGTCTACCGTAAGTTTCCCTTTTCAAAGGCCCTTTCTTACCGATATATCAGGGGGTGTCCGGCCAACGCTCAGTCCCTTGTATGCATCTGCCTGGAGGGCTCTTTATCACGGACAGTGTGCGGTGGAGCCGGCTCGTAAGTCACGCCCTACTTCCGGTCAAGACCCTTGTATGCAAACACTCATACTACAACGGTGGCCATCTTGGAATGTATAAAATAGCCTGTCACACATATTTGTAGGGAGTAAAAAGAGTGTAGCGATTATACTTTAAAGCCAAACTGTGACAAAAAACTAACATAAAAACCAGACATATTCTCATCTCCTATTTGATTGTCCAATATAAGAGCGTTCACATTCCTCTTGTGGGTGTACATGATATAAATAGATTTTTGTAAACTCACAAGAGTTACGCTCATCATGTTGGATATATTCTCGCTGTTTTTAAATGCTGTTTTTTAACCGGGAGCCTCTCATTCAGGTGTAAAGTATTTAGGGAGAGAAAACCTGGGTACAGGAGAGCACAAAAAGCTAAATTCTCCGGGCCCGATTCACAGAACTAACTTAAGACAAAATCCTAAACTTACTACCATTTTGGTATTCACAGAAGGCACTTACTCATTTTGGTATTCACAGAAGGCACTTACTCATTTCGGTATTCACAGAAGTTAGGAGTCCTAACTTTAGGACTCCTAAATGCCTTCTGTGAATACCGAAAGTCTTAAAATTAGGATTTTTCTCAGTTTAGTAGTAGTATAGTTAGGACTCCTAACTTTAGGACTCCTAAATGCCTTCTGTGAATACCGAAAGTCTTAAAATTAGGATTTTTCTCAATTTAGTAGTAGTAAAGTCAGGACTCCTAACTCTAGGACTCCTAAATGCCTTCTGTGAATACCGAAAGCCTTAAAATTAGGATTTTTCTCAGTTTAGTAGTAGTAAAGTTAGGAGTCCTAACTTTAGGACTCCTAAACTGAGAAACATCCTAATTTTAAAACTTTCGGTATTCACAGAAGGCATTTAGGAGTCCTAAAGTTAGGACTCCTAACTTCTGTGAATACCGAAGTGAGTAAGTGTCTTCTGTGAATACCAAAATGAGTAAGTGCCTTCTGTGAATACGAAAATGGTAGTAAGTTTAGGATTTTGTCTTAAGTTAGTTCTGTGAATCGGGCCCTCCATTCCCCATCCTTAAATGGCTGAGGGCAAACGAAGGCACATTACAAATGATTTCTTCTACCCACGCTTGCCTAGAATGGTGCCACTTTGTTCCACTCTATAAGGTCATTCAACCCCTGTTGGTCTGCCCCCTCTTGATAGATCCAACGGGCTTCCTTTGTGATAAGTCTGTTCTCCATATTGTACTGATCACCTAGTACCTTTTCTAGTACCACCCATCGTATATCTCTGGGTTGGTGTCCCAAAACTGATCCAAGGATGCTTGTCTCTGGTCCAGGGAGGACCTGGCCTGGCAGTTCGGCTGGACTATTTCCATGGGGAGCAGGATCAAGACTTATTTGCATATGGCTGGGTCTAAACTGGAATGCAGGGTCGGCTTTAGGGCGGTGCGACCGGTGCCACCGCACCGGGTGCTGGCTTCCTGGGGGCGCTGTGTTTGAAAGTTTATTATGCTTTTGAAGCACCTGCTGCAGCGTTTCTTTCCCCGGCAATTACCAGGCCTCACATAAATGTCAAGAAAACTTGTGTAATTAATTATCTTCCTGGAGAGAGATGAGCATTTTGTATAGTTGAGGTTTTGACTTCGGTGAAGTTAGTGCAGAGGGTTAATATGCCTGCTGCAAAGAACGTGTACCAAGTAGATTACAGGGTGCGTATGATGTAAACAGATCAGCAGGTTACTGCTTCAAAAGAGACATCTTTTTTGTTACTTGCAATTTATAACTTAAAGTTCTAATATAGAATAGTGAGCTATTAACTTTCATCCTAGAACTGCATACACACTGCAAAGTATACATTATTATTATTAAAGAAAACTCCCAACTATGCTGTTTCTTTTTCGACTCCGAGTTTGTGCTTCTCCACACCAATCACTCTTAAACTATACTGCCTACCACTATGGATGACATGTGACTCCTTCACTTTTAGGGGCATATTAGCAAGGGCTGGAGATATAATCATCGCCGCTTTAGCGTCCGTTTTCGGGCGATAAGCGGCAATAATTATATCGCAATATCATCAAGGACACGCTACCGCGTGTTTCTTTGATGTAGAGCCCGTTTTTTCACAGCCTCGCCTCGCATCGCTAATGAGATGCAAAGGAGGCGTGGCTGTGAAAACAACACATGAAAATATCGCGAAGGCAGCTTCGCGATATTAACAAGGAGGTGCAGCGATTAAAAAAATCACGCTACTTTGGCCTTAACGCTGGAATTTAACGTCTGTTAAATTCCAGACTAAGGCAAACTAATTATGGTAGGTGGAGGGTCGTATCAGCAATGTTATCGCTGTTTTCCATTGAACATCGCCAGAAAACCAGCGATGTTCCATGGTAGACACCGCTATCGCTGAAATATTATCGCCATAGCGCTATGTATTGTATATATAGCGTTATCATGGCAATCATTTCAGCGATAGCCGGCGATAATATTTCTACCGCTATGTGGGGCCAGTTAATATGCCCCTTAGTCCTTTGGCTTGTGTAACATTTCCTATACACTGATTAACACAGGTATGATTGATTACCTCTGTGTAATGTGTATGTGATGCAAAGTGCTCGGACACCCTACACTGGTATGAGTGGCGCTATATAACTAATTCAATGCATCTGAGAGAGAGTGGTTATGGAGACTTGGGGGCCGTATTATCCAGGACGGCATTAAAGATTATCACTGGTTTAGCGGCAGAAAACTGCAGCTAAAGCGGCGATAATGGGCTTGATAATATGCCCTTGAGAATTCCAATAGAAGTCCATGTTCTGGAGTGAACATGGGCTTCTATTGGAATTCTCCAGGGCACATTATCAAGCTCACTTTAGCAGCAGTTTTCTGCCGTTAAACCGGTGATAATTTTAACGCCATCCTTGATAATAGCCCCCGAGTCACTGTTAAAGGGTGCTAGTGAGAGAATCCGTGGTGGAGGTGGTCATTGGGGGGGCGCCAACAAACATTGTCGTACAGGGCGCCACCAGCACTAAAGCCGGCCCTGCTGGAATGGCTTGGCGTGCAAAATGAATGATCCAGAACAAAGAAAAAGCACCACTGACCACGCTGACCTTACGCCACTAGGAGAAGTCTCACCGAATAACTATTTGAGTAGACCCCCAACGTAAGCTAATAATAAAGTCCCTTTTAATATGTACGAATACCAATAAAGTCGTAAGTGGTCCACGTAGCCTTGACACGTTATGGAGAACTAGAGTTACAAAGGTCCCGATTCGAAGAATGATGCCCGGACCATAGCGTAATGCAACTGTGATAGGTTGACTCCTACAATAGTCTGCAGTTTATCCGTGAGCACAGTCGTGTAGACAGTGGCGAAAGCTACACAGCTGGTGATGTGAACTGTGAGCCAAAAGTACTGGTGATGGTCACTCTGCATGCCAAAGAGACACTTCAGTATTAGAGGTTAGTGACACATCGCTTTTTCTGTAGTCTTGGGAACTTCTTAGTTAGGGCCCCATAATCCTGTGAGGTATTTGAGTGGAGGTATTAAGTGCTCGTTGTTTCATTGTGCTTTGCATTGCATACCCCAAGAGGTAATATGATTAACTCAAGATTTAACGAGTATAGCTCTTACTACTGAAAGTGCAGAAGTAACTGTCCTATCTACATACAAAGAATATGCAGATGCATTTAGTAATAAAAAAACAGCAGACTCCCTTCTGTCTCGTTGTGATCATAACTATTCCATTGATGTGGTCCCTAGATCTTACCTTTAACACCAAAATAGGAGGTGTTACTTGGCTGGAAATCTATCTGGAGAAGGATTTTATCAGGCCCTCAGTGTCTCCAGATGTGACTCCCATTTTCTTTATACTGAAATCTGATGCAGACCTCTGACCATGTATTGGTGTGGGGGAGCTAAGAACAACAGAATGATTTTATTTGAAATGAGTCATCACTTCCAGTCCTGTATTATGACCACCTGATTGTCAACAAGAATTTTTAGTGACAATGCAGGCAACCACAGTTTCTTGGGGCTATTTTATCACAATTTCACCTTCTAACTCACACTTATCACCTGGTGATTTACTACTCCTATAACTTGACATGAATAGAGCACAACAATTCTACACTTGACAAAGAGTTGTTAGCCAGGAAGGAGACATTTGGGCACTGGAGAAATTACTTGAAAGGGTTCCCATGTATGATCATGGAATTGAGAGACCATAAAAACCTCAGCCTCTGATAGTTCACTAAGGCCCTGATTATAAGTTGCACAATACTGGGTTAATGGCTTTGTGGTAATGTCGCACCAGTACCATGCAATTATGAGTAAAATCTTAAGGAATGGGGAATTACCATGTGGGACTGATTTTCCGGCCATAAAACCAAATAGAATTTGTCATTCCATGGGGATTTAAGGCATGCTCCAAGCACAAATGTATGTTTACCCTGTGGGTGGTGTTGGGGAGGGAGGGTGGTATTGAGAAGATTAGGGGATGGAGAGTAATTTATGGCAGGGGAGCATTGTAGGTTCCCTAAGTCAGAAAGACAACTGAATAAGACCTGGCTACAACAGAAGCGAAAGTCTCAGGATATTTCCACTTGGTTTTACCAGTCAGAAAAAATTGAGTCAGGTTCTCCTACATCTGGAAAAAAATAGGTGTGGGAAAATCTAACTACTTAGAGTCAGGTGGAGCAGAATTTCATGAGATAATTCAATACCCCCTGCCTCATAATCAGGCCCTAAGTATTCAAATGATAGGCATTCCAGACAGTATCTTCTTTTCCCAATTTTCCTTTTATCAATAATAGACCAGGGAAGAGACATAGGAAGACAAGTGCTTTATTCAGGCACTGGATTCGGGAAGAGGTGGAAGGAAAAGGTCCTCCTATCATCTAACTCCTACAGTCTAAATTTGAGAAAGAAGTGGATGAAGGTCTGTGATGACAACAGGAGGCAGTAGATCAGGATGTGCCTAAAAAGCCCTTAAATGAGCAGGTGTTAGTGTGGAGTCACCCCCTCCAATATTAGGGCATGCTGGATATAGAAGAACGCAAGACATCCTTTTCTGGAATTTTGTGTATGTAAATTAATGTGTCACCTATAGAAACTGGAATGGAGCGGTGAGCAAAAAAACAATGGCTTTGGGCCCAGATCACTGACTGGGGTGAGTGTTCAGCATTCCGCCCTTCAAGTATTCTTTTTGCATTTGTCACCTTAAGACGGACGGGTATGTCCAGACGTGGGTCCTGTGCTTGCCATGTTCGCTGGATTCAAGCTATCCTGGCTGATGACGGTGATGCTTCACCTCAACAATAGACCTGTTACATCTTATTGTGTGAACGAATATCAACGTTCACCATATATTTTTAAAGACGACACACAACTTTGTGTGTCATGGCAGAGAATCCAAATCTTACTTCTGCCATACAGTGACCTAAATCACTACTTGTAACTGTGGTATATGTTGTCTACTTGTGCATGGTCTCCCACCAATGTGCGGGTGAACGAGAAGGAGAGACAAGTTGAGGAAAAAAGTTGAGGAAAAAGGTGAGGAAAAGTTGGCAGTGCCTCACGGGAGTAACACCAAGGGAGGTTACAGGCTGGTACTCGCCTGTGTCCTCAGGTTCTCAACATTAGCATCTGCCAACTTGAAAAAATAATTAGATAGTGAGGAAAAATGAACCAAAAATTGTGACATGAATACTACAGGTGACTCTTTAAGGAAGACCGGGATCTAGCATAGAAACCCGATGTGCCTTAATTTAAAAACGAGCTAGGCACACTAGCTATATTAATGTATTCCTTGCTGTGTGTCTGCTCAGTTAAAACCAACATGTTTCATTGCCTTGCAAATTTTATGGCAATTTCGTCAGGGTTAGGGTCAGCGTCCTCACTGCACCTCTTTTCTCCGTTTATTGTACCTGCAAGAGTCAGCACACCACATTTCACCAACACATTCCAGAACCCACAACAAATAAAAATATCTCTCTGGGGAATGAAAGGTATCACATATGATATTATTACCGGTTGGTTGCCCCTCCACGGCATACCTGCAACCTCGGTATGTAAACTGTAATTAAGCTCCCGTATCTGTCACTGCAATTAGTCAGTCTGTGCAGAAAAAATAGAAGTAGTTTAGGAACTCGTTCCCTCTATATATGTAGTGCAGTCAACCCTACTCAAGTGTAGTGTCTCTTGCTACATACCTCACTATAGTCCACATAATTGGTCTATTTGCTGTGTGTTCCCCATATAAGTATATAGCACCCCTTATATGGGGTTCTGTCTGTTTTCAAAAACAACATAGCGTAAAATATCAGCGGGACCCCCTCTAGATTTTATATGCACGAGCGAGCCCCTACTCATCATAAAATTACTGAATGTCACTCTATCGTTACTATGAGCCGCTAGAGCGGGAATTGCGAGCAACTTGTTTGACCCGGACAAGCTATCCCTCTTCTTATTCATGTTTACTCCCAGGCGTCTCCCATAATCGACAATAAAGCCTCAGTCTACCGTAAGTTTCCCTTTTCAAAGGCCCTTTCTTACCGATATATCAGGGGGTGTCCGGCCAACGCTCAGTCCCTTGTATGCATCTGCCTGGAGGGCTCTTTATCACGGACAGTGTGCGGTGGAGCCGGCTCGTAAGTCACGCCCTACTTCCGGTCAAGACCCTTGTATACAAACACTCATACTACAACGGTGGCCATCTTGGAATGTATAAAATAGCCTGTCACACATATTTGTAGGGAGTAAAAAGAGTGTAGCGATTATACTTTAAAGCCAAACTGTGACAAAAAACTAACACAAAAACCAGACATATTCTCATCTCCTATTTGATTGTCCAATATAAGAGGGTTCACATTCCTCTTGTGGGTGTACATGATATAAATAGGTTTTTGTAAACTCACAAGAGTTACGCTCATCATGTTGGATATATTCTCGCTGTTTTTAAATGCTGTTTTTTAACCGGGAGCCTCTCATTCAGGTGTAAAGTATTTAGGGAGAGAAAACCTGGGTACAGGAGAGCACAAAAAGCTAAATTCTCCGGGCCCGATTCACAGAACTAACTTAAGACAAAATCCTAAACTTACTACCATTTTGGTATTCACAGAAGGCACTTACTCATTTTGGTATTCACAGAAGGCCCTTACTCATTTCGGTATTCACAGAAGTTAGGAGTCCTAACTTTAGGACTCCTAAATGCCTTCTGTGAATACCGAAAGTCTTAAAATTAGGATTTTTCTCAGTTTAGTAGTAGTATAGTTAGGACTCCTAACTTTAGGACTCCTAAATGCCTTCTGTGAATACCGAAAGTCTTAAAATTAGGATTTTTCTCAATTTAGTAGTAGTAAAGTTAGGACTCCTAACTTTAGGACTCCTAAATGCCTTCTGTGAATACCGAAAGTCTTAAAATTAGGATTTTTCTCAATTTAGTAGTAGTAAAGTCAGAACTCCTAACTGTAGGACTCCTAAATGCCTTCTGTGAATACCGAAAGCCTTAAAATTAGGATTTTTCTCAGTTTAGTAGTAGTAAAGTTAGGAGTCCTAACTTTAGGACTCCTAAACTGAGAAACATCCTAATTTTAAAACTTTCGGTATTCACAGAAGGCATTTAGGAGTCCTAAAGTTAGGACTCCTAACTTCTGTGAATACCGAAGTGAGTAAGTGTCTTCTGTGAATACCAAAATGAGTAAGTGCCTTCTGTGAATACGAAAATGGTAGTAAGTTTAGGATTTTGTCTTAAGTTAGTTCTGTGAATCGGGCCCTCCATTCCCCATCCTTAAATGGCTGAGGGCAAACGAAGGCACATTACAAATGATTTCTTCTACCCACGCTTGCCTAGAATGGTGCCACTTTGTTCCACTCTATAAGGTCATTCAACCCCTGTTGGTCTGCCCCCTCTTGATAGATCCAACGGGCTTCCTTTGTGATAAGTCTGTTCTCCATATTGTACTGATCACCTAGTACCTTTTCTAGTACCACCCATCGTATATCTCTGGGTTGGTGTCCCAAAACTGATCCAAGGATGCTTGTTTCTGGTCCAGGGAGGACCTGGCCTGGCAGTTCGGCTGGACTATTTCCATGGGGAGCAGGATCAAGACTGATTTGCATATGGCTGGGTCTAAACTGGAATGCAGGGTCGGCTTTAGGGCGGTGCGACCGGTGCCACCGCACCGGGTGCTGGCTTCCTGGGGGCGCTGTGTTTGAAAGTTTATTATGCTTTTGAAGCACCTGCTGCAGCGTTTCTTTCCCCGGCAATTACCAGGCCTCACATAAATGTCAAGAAAACTTGTGTAATTAATTATCTTCCTGGAGAGAGATGAGCATTTTGTATAGTTGAGGTTTTGACTTCGGTGAAGTTAGTGCAGAGGGTTAATATGCCTGCTGCAAAGAACGTGTACCAAGTAGATTACAGGGTGCGTATGATGTAAACAGATCAGCAGGTTACTGCTTCAAAAGAGACATCTTTTTTGTTACTTGCAATTTATAACTTAAAGTTCTAATATAGAATAGTGAGCTATTAACTTTCATCCTAGAACTGCATACACACTGCAAAGTATACATTATTATTATTAAAGAAAACTCCCAACTATGCTGTTTCTTTTTCGACTCCGAGTTTGTGCTTCTCCACACCAATCACTCTTAAACTATACTGCCTACCAGTATGGATGACATGTGACTCCTTCACTTTTAGGGGCATATTAGCAAGGGCTGGAGATATAATCATCGCCGCTTTAGCGTCCGTTTTCGGGCGATAAGCGGCAATAATTATATCGCAATATCATCAAGGACACGCTACCGCGTGTTTCTTTGATGTAGAGCCCGTTTTTTCACAGCCTCGCCTCGCATCGCTAATGAGATGCAAAGGAGGTGTGGCTGTGAAAACAACACATGAAAATATCGCGAAGGCAGCTTCGCGATATTAACAAGGAGGTGCAGCGATTAAAAAAATCGCGCTACTTTGGCCTTAACGCTGGAATTTAACGTCTGTTAAATTCCAGACTAAGGCATACTAATTATGGTAGGTGGAGGGTCGTATCAGCAATGTTATCGCTGTTTTCCATTGAACATCGCCAGAAAACCAGCGATGTTCCATGGTAGACACCGCTATCGCTGAAATATTATCGCCATAGCGCTATGTATTGTATATATAGCGTTATCATGGCAATCATTTCAGCGATAGCCGGCGATAATATTTCTACCGCTGTGTGGGGCCAGTTAATATGCCCCTTAGTCCTTTGGCTTGTGTAACATTTCCTATACACTGATTAACACAGGTATGATTGATTACCTCTGTGTAATGTGTATGTGATGCAAAGTGCTCGGACACCCTACACTGGTATGAGTGGCGCTATATAACTAATTCAATGCATCTGAGAGAGAGTGGTTATGGAGACTTGGGGGCCGTATTATCCAGGACGGCATTAAAGATTATCACTGGTTTAGCGGCAGAAAACTGCCGCTAAAGCGGCGATAATGGGCTTGATAATATGCCCTTGAGAATTCCAATAGAAGTCCATGTTCTGGAGTGAACATGGGCTTCTATTGGAATTCTCCAGGGCACATTATCAAGCTCACTTTAGCAGCAGTTTTCTGCCGTTAAACCGGTGATTATTTTAACGCCATCCTTGATAATAGCCCCCGAGTCACTGTTAAAGGGTGCTAGTGAGAGAATCCGTGGTGGAGGTGGTCATTGGGGGGGCGCCAACAAACATTGTCGTACAGGGCGCCACCAGCACTAAAGCCGGCCCTGCTGGAATGGCTTGGCGTGCAAAATGAATGATCCAGAACAAAGAAAAAGCACCACTGACCGCGCTGACCTTACGCCACTAGGAGAAGTCTCACCGAATAACTATTTGAGTAGACCCCCAACGTAAGCTAATAATAAAGTCCCTTTTAATATGTACGAATACCAATAAAGTCGTAAGTGGTCCACGTAGCCTTGACACGTTATGGAGAACTAGAGTTACAAAGGTCCCGATTCGAAGAATGATGCCCGGACCATAGCGTAATGCAACTGTGATAGGTTGACTCCTACAATAGTCTGCAGTTTATCCGTGAGCACAGTCGTGTAGACAGTGGCGAAAGCTACACAGCTGGTGATGTGAACTGTGAGCCAAAAGTACTGGTGATGGTCACTCTGCATGCCAAAGAGACACTTCAGTATTAGAGGTTAGTGACACATCGCTTTTTCTGTAGTCTTGGGAACTTCTTAGTTAGGGCCCCATAATCCTGTGAGGTATTTGAGTGGAGGTATTAAGTGCTCGTTGTTTCATTGTGCTTTGCATTGCATACCCCAAGAGGTAATATGATTAACTCAAGATTTAACGAGTATAGCTCTTACTACTGAAAGTGCAGAAGTAACTGTCCTATCTACATACAAAGAATATGCAGATGCATTTAGTAATAAAAAAACAGCAGACTCCCTTCTGTCTCGTTGTGATCATAACCATTCCATTGATGTGGTCCCTAGATCTTACCTTTAACACCAAAATAGGAGGTGTTTCTTGGCTGGAAATCTATCTGGAGAAGGATTTTATCAGGCCCTCAGTGTCTCCAGATGTGACTCCCATTTTCTTTATACTGAAATCTGATGCAGACCTCTGACCATGTATTGGTGTGGGGGAGCTAAGAACAACAGAATGATTTTATTTGAAATGAGTCATCACTTCCAGTCCTGTATTATGACCACCTGATTGTCAACAAGAATTTTTAGTGACAATGCAGGCAACCACAGTTTCTTGGGGCTATTTTATCACAATTTCACCTTCTAACTCACACCTATCACCTGGTGATTTACTACTCCTATAACTTGACATGAATAGAGCACAACAATTCTACACTTGACAAAGAGTTGTTAGCCAGGAAGGAGACATTTGGGCACTGGAGAAATTACTTGAAAGGGTTCCCATGTATGATCATGGAATTGAGAGACCATAAAAACCTCAGCCTCTGATAGTTCACTAAGGCCCCGATTATAAGTTGCACAATACTGGGTTAATGGCTTTGTGGTAATGTCGCACCAGTACCATGCAATTATGAGTAAAATCTTAAGGAATGGGGAATTACCATGTGGGACTGATTTTCCGGCCATAAAACCAAATAGAATTTGTCATTCCATGGGGATTTAAGGCATGCTCCAAGCACAAATGTATGTTTACCCTGTGGGTGGTGTTGGGGAGGGAGGGTGGTATTGAGAAGATTAGGGGATGGAGAGTAATTTATGGCAGGGGAGCATTGTAGGTTCCCTAAGTCAGAAAGACAACTGAATAAGACCTGGCTACAACAGAAGCGAAAGTCTCAGGATATTTCCACTTGGTTTTACCAGTCAGAAAAAATTGAGTCAGGTTCTCCTACATCTGGAAAAAAATAGGTGTGGGAAAATCTAACTACTTAGAGTCAGGTGGAGCAGAATTTCATGAGATAATTCAATACCCCCTGCCTCATAATCAGGCCCTAAGTATTCAAATGATAGGCATTCCAGACAGTATCTTCTTTTCCCAATTTTCCTTTTATCAATAATAGACCAGGGAAGAGACATAGGAAGACAAGTGCTTTATTCAGGCACTGGATTCGGGAAGAGGTGGAAGGAAAAGGTCCTCCTATCATCTAACTCCTACAGTCTAAATTTGAGAAAGAAGTGGATGAAGGTCTGTGATGACAACAGGAGGCAGTAGATCAGGATGTGCCTAAAAAGCCCTTAAATGAGCAGGTGTTAGTGTGGAGTCACCCCCTCCAATATTAGGGCATGCTGGATATAGAAGAACGCAAGACCTCCTTTTCTGGAATTTTGTGTATGTAAATTAATGTGTCACCTATAGAAACTGGAATGGAGCGGTGAGCAAAAAAACAATGGCTTTGGGCCCAGATCACTGACTGGGGTGAGTGTTCAGCATTCCGCCCTTCAAGTATTCTTTTTGCATTTGTCACCTTAAGACGGACGGGTATGTCCAGACGTGGGTCCTGTGCTTGCCATGTTCGCTGGATTCAAGCTATCCTGGCTGATGACGGTGATGCTTCACCTCAACAATAGACCTGTTACATCTTATTGTGTGAACGAATATCAACGTTCACCATATATTTTTAAAGACGACACACAACTTTGTGTGTCATGGCAGAGAATCCAAATCTTACTTCTGCCATACAGTGACCTAAATCACTACTTGTAACTGTGGTATATGTTGTCTACTTGTGCATGGTCTCCCACCAATGTGCGGGTGAACGAGAAGGAGAGACAAGTTGAGGAAAAAAGTTGAGGAGAAAGGTGAGGAAAAGTTGGCAGTGCCTCACGGGAGTAACACCAAGGGAGGTTACAGGCTGGTACTCGCCTGTGTCCTCAGGTTCTCAACATTAGCATCTGCCAACTTGAAAAAATAATTAGATAGTGAGGAAAAATGAACCAAAAATTGTGACATGAATACTACAGGTGACTCTTTAAGGAAGACCGGGATCTAGCATAGAAACCCGATGTGCCTTAATTTAAAAACGAGCTAGGCACACTAGCTATATTAATGTATTCCTTGCTGTGTGTCTGCTCAGTTAAAACCAACATGTTTCATTGCCTTGCAAATTTTATGGCAATTTCGTCAGGGTTAGGGTCAGCGTCCTCACTGCACCTCTTTTCTCCGTTTATTGTACCTGCAAGAGTCAGCACACCACATTTCACCAACACATTCCAGAACCCACAACAAATAAAAATATCTCTCTGGGGAATCAAAGGTATCACATATGATATTATTACCGGTTGGTTGCCCCTCCACGGCATACCTGCAACCTCGGTATGTAAACTGTAATTAAGCTCCCGTATCTGTCACTGCAATTAGTCAGTCTGTGCAGAAAAAATAGAAGTAGTTTAGGAACTCGTTCCCTCTATATATGTAGTGCAGTCAACCCTACTCAAGTGTAGTGTCTCTTGCTACATACCTCACTATAGTCCACATAATTGGTCTATTTGCTGTGTGTTCCCCATACAAGTATATAGCACCCCTTATATGGGGTTCTGTCTGTTTTCAAAAACAACATAGCGTAAAATATCAGCGGGACCCCCTCTAGATTTTATATGCACGAGCGAGCCCCTACTCATCATAAAATTACTGAATGTCACTCTATCGTTACTATGAGCCGCTAGAGCGGGAATTGCGAGCAACTTGTTTGACCCGGACAAGCTATCCCTCTTCTTATTCATGTTTACTCCCAGGCGTCTCCCATAATCGACAATAAAGCCTCAGTCTACCGTAAGTTTCCCTTTTCAAAGGCCCTTTCTTACCGATATATCAGGGGGTGTCCGGCCAACGCTCAGTCCCTTGTATGCATCTGCCTGGAGGGCTCTTTATCACGGACAGTGTGCGGTGGAGCCGGCTCGTAAGTCACGCCCTACTTCCGGTCAAGACCCTTGTATACAAACACTCATACTACAACGGTGGCCATCTTGGAATGTATAAAATAGCCTGTCACACATATTTGTAGGGAGTAAAAAGAGTGTAGCGATTATACTTTAAAGCCAAACTGTGACAAAAAACTAACACAAAAACCAGACATATTCTCATCTCCTATTTGATTGTCCAATATAAGAGGGTTCACATTCCTCTTGTGGGTGTACATGATATAAATAGGTTTTTGTAAACTCACAAGAGTTACGCTCATCATGTTGGATATATTCTCGCTGTTTTTAAATGCTGTTTTTTAACCGGGAGCCTCTCATTCAGGTGTAAAGTATTTAGGGAGAGAAAACCTGGGTACAGGAGAGCACAAAAAGCTAAATTCTCCGGGCCCGATTCACAGAACTAATTTAAGACAAAATCCTAAACTTACTACCATTTTGGTATTCACAGAAGGCACTTACTCATTTCGGTATTCACAGAAGTTAGGAGTCCTAACTTTAGGACTCCTAAATGCCTTCTGTGAATACCGAAAGTCTTAAAATTAGGATTTTTCTCAGTTTAGTAGTAGTATAGTTAGGACTCCTAACTTTAGGACTCCTAAATGCCTTCTGTGAATACCGAAAGTCTTAAAATTAGGATTTTTCTCAATTTAATAGTAGTAAAGTTAGGACTCCTAACTTTAGGACTCCTAAATGCCTTCTGTGAATACCGAAAGTCTTAAAATTAGGATTTTTCTCAATTTAGTAGTAGTAAAGTCAGAACTCCTAACTGTAGGACTCCTAAATGCCTTCTGTGAATACCGAAAGCCTTAAAATTAGGATTTTTCTCAGTTTAGTAGTAGTAAAGTTAGGAGTCCTAACTTTAGGACTCCTAAACTGAGAAACATCCTAATTTTAAAACTTTCGGTATTCACAGAAGGCATTTAGGAGTCCTAAAGTTAGGACTCCTAACTTCTGTGAATACCGAAGTGAGTAAGTGTCTTCTGTGAATACCAAAATGAGTAAGTGCCTTCTGTGAATACGAAAATGGTAGTAAGTTTAGGATTTTGGCTTAAGTTAGTTCTGTGAATCGGGCCCTCCATTCCCCATCCTTAAATGGCTGAGGGCAAACGAAGGCACATTACAAATGATTTCTTCTACCCACGCTTGCCTAGAATGGTGCCACTTTGTTCCACTCTATAAGGTCATTCAACCCCTGTTGGTCTGCCCCCTCTTGATAGATCCAACTGGCTTCCTTTGTGATAAGTCTGTTCTCCATATTGTACTGATCACCTAGTACCTTTTCTAGTACCACCCATCGTATATCTCTGGGTTGGTGTCCCAAAACTGATCTTAGGATGCTTGTTTCTGGTCCAGGGAGGACCTGGCCTGGCAGTTCGGCTGGACTATTTCCATGGGGAGCAGGATCAAGACTGATTTGCATATGGCTGGGTCTAAACTGGAATGCAGGGTCGGCTTTAGGGCGGTGCGACCGGTGCCACCGCACCGGGTGCTGGCTTCCTGGGGGCGCTGTGTTTGAAAGTTTATTATGCTTTTGAAGCACCTGCTGCAGCGTTTCTTTCCCCGGCAATTACCAGGCCTCACATAAATGTCAAGAAAACTTTTGTAATTAATTATCTTCCTGGAGAGAGATGAGCATTTTGTATAGTTGAGGTTTTGACTTCGGTGAAGTTAGTGCAGAGGGTTAATATGCCTGCTGCAAAGAACGTGTACCAAGTAGATTACAGGGTGCGTTTGATGTAAACAGATCAGCAGGTTACTGCTTCAAAAGAGACATCTTTTTTGTTACTTGCAATTTATAACTTAAAGTTCTAATATAGAATAGTGAGCTATTAACTTTCATCCTAGAACTGCATACACACTGCAAAGTATACATTATTATTATTAAAGAAAACTCCCAACTATGCTGTTTCTTTTTCGACTCCGATTTTGTGCTTCTCCACACCAATCACTCTTAAACTATACTGCCTACCAGTATGGATGACATGTGACTCCTTCACTTTTAGGGGCATATTAGCAAGGGCTGGAGATATAATCATCGCCGCTTTAGCGTCCGTTTTCGGGCGATAAGCGGCAATAATTATATCGCAATATCATCAAGGACACGCTACCGCGTGTTTCTTTGATGTAGAGCCCGTTTTTTCACAGCCTCGCCTCGCATCGCTAATGAGATGCAAAGGAGGCGTGGCTGTGAAAACAACACATGAAAATATCGCGAAGGCAGCTTCGCGATATTAACAAGGAGGTGCAGCGATTAAAAAAATCGCGCTACTTTGGCCTTAACGCTGGAATTTAACGTCTGTTAAATTCCAGACTAAGGCATACTAATTATGGTAGGTGGAGGGTCGTATCAGCAATGTTATCGCTGTTTTCCATTGAACATCGCCAGAAAACCAGCGATGTTCCATGGTAGACACCGCTATCGCTGAAATATTATCGCCATAGCGCTATGTATTGTATATATAGCGTTATCATGGCAATCATTTCAGCGATAGCCGGCGATAATATTTCTACCGCTATGTGGGGCCAGTTAATATGCCCCTTAGTCCTTTGGCTTGTGTAACATTTCCTAAACACTGATTAACACAGGTATGATTGATTACCTCTGCGTAATGTGTATGTGATGCAAAGTGCTCGGACACCCTACACTGGTATGAGTGGCGCTATATAACTAATTCAATGCATCTGAGAGAGAGTGGTTATGGAGACTTGGGGGCCGTATTATCCAGGACGGCGTTAAAGATCATCACTGGTTTAGCGGCAGAAAACTGCCGCTAAAGCGGCGATAATGGGCTTGATAATATGCCCTTGAGAATTCCAATAGAAGTCCATGTTCTGGAGTGAACATGGGCTTCTATTGGAATTCTCCAGGGCACATTATCAAGCCCACTTTAGCAGCAGTTTTCTGCCGTTAAACCGGTGATAATTTTAACGCCATCCTTGATAATAGCCCCCGAGTCACTGTTAAAGGGTGCTAGTGAGAGAATCTGTGGTGGAGGTGGTCATTGGGGGGGGCGCCAACAAACATTGTCGTACAGGGCGCCACCAGCACTAAAGCCGGCCCTGCTGGAATGGCTTGGCGTGCAAAAAACAATGAATTTAGGCCCAGATCTCTGACTGGGGTGAGTGCTTGGCATTGTTGAGCATTTGGTCCACCAATTGTTACATTTTGACTCTCAAAACAACCTTGGTCCCATATATCTAAATATTTCATTTAGGATCTGCCTCCTTCAAGTAATAGTACCATCTTATTTGTGGTAGTGTATTACTACGCCAAATTGACACATTTTATTCCTTAAGAAAATCACCAACCTACCCTGAATGGGCACAACATGTCCTCAAGAACATTGTGCGACTACATGGTCTGCCTGAAATTATAGTGACAGATCGTATTGCACAATTCATGGCCACCTTGTTACCATTAACTTTAAATCGAAAAGTTACCATCTGCAAGGAGATGGGCAGATGGAGAGTCTGAACGAAGTCCTCGGGGGACGCTCAGACTTTGTGCTGCCTCTTTGTGGCACATAGTCAGAGTGCATCCTCGCAGCTCCTGTGCCCCTGTACCCATGTCAATAATAAAGTACTGAAAAATAGGCAAAGTGCGCCTTCATTTCTATTGGGCTAAGCCTCTATGCAACAGAGGGAATGCCCTAAGAGGTCATACTGGCGCACATGTAGTGCCGGCACAATCTAAATTACAGAAGTCCAAGTACAAGTGTCTGCAGCTTCTTCTTCAATATCAAAGTGCCCCTAAGGGGGAAGAAACAGGTAAGCATGTCTTTTTTTGCCCCCGGGGCACTTTGAATATTATGGCCCTTGGCGTTTTGAGTGCAGAGGATGCCACTTGCAGAGTTTTTCTGCATACAATTACCGGGTATTTGCCTGTCCTTGAAACATTTGAGTTCAATCCTTTCATTTGACCCTCCCAGTTCATGCCTGCCTCTGTGCCTTCAGTGCTGAGATGTCTCACCACCTTGCATATTGTAAGTAGTTCAGAAATGTTTAACCATATGTTAGTTATGTCACAGTAACATAGATTTGCAGGCAGTAAATGATTACCAGCCTCTTTCATATTCAGTTGGGAATAAGAGCTGGCTATCAACTGCGCATTTGTACTTTCTGAAGTCTTCCCTAACTTGAAAACCTATTTTGTGTTCCTTTTTGTGAATACAGCTACAGGTAAGGTGACAGTTAAACTTGTACTGCTGGCTTACTGATTCATTTACCCTATTTTAAACTTATTCAGAGTGAAACCTACAGGCATGAAGGTACCCTCCTCCCATGGTCATAGTTAAGGGTCAACTACATGAGGTCAATGTGGTTTTAGAATCCAGGTTATGTAGCAGCCAATTGCAATGTCTCATTGCATGGAGAGGATATGAAGCTTTGGAGAAGTCGTGGGAGCCAGCACCTTTTCAGCAAACACCGCACTTGGTCTGAGTCTTCCATTCAGCATATCTCCTGTTGCCTTCTTTTAACCCCGGGACCATTGAATAGACTGATGGATATTGCTAAGTTCTTTAGATGCACTGGGAAGTGAACGAAGGGGAAACAAGGCAATCATCATAACGCGGTTGTGGAAGTGTAGTGAGACAGATAGAGAAGGAAGGCCGACATCATGAGCTCATTGTAGGGTTCTTCTTCTCATAGTCTTATCAGTCATTGTCCTCCACCTCACTTTGTTGTGTTTTCCATTCTTCTTGGGATTTGTTCAAGGTGTTTTAGAGGGAACTCTGCAAGTCATGACAGTACTTGATTTTCTGGAACTCATTTGTGAGTTCATATCTTCTACCTTCTCCGCATCAACAGTGGCTATCTCTAAAGAAGATCTTTGGGTGTTTATTTAGCTGGAGCGGGTATCCAGGCCTCCTTCAAGTTCGTCATTCAATATCATTCTAGAACAGTTAGTAAATGCTGGCAGGAATGGGAGAAGAAGAGGACTAATGTATTTCCTGGTATACACGAATCAGTGAACTCTTCCTTTGAGTCACGCATGTATGTCTATCTTACACTACTCCATCATCTCTGCAACTGCTTTGGAATGCATTTGGTGGGTATCGAGCATAGAAGATGGACTCCTGGGGACACAGTCTGTTGTTCCTTCAGTCACCTTGCTTCTGGGAAAAGGAGTGTGGTGGACAGTACATCAGAATCCTATACCCAAAGAAAGCAGACCAAGAGAGTAATGGCCTTTAGGCTCTCGTCTTTTAACTACATATGCTAATGGAAATCAAGCAAGACAGAAAAAGTTACCACTCATCTGGTCAATCTTTTCCCATACCTCTTGCAACACCTTCTGCCCAGGCATAGCCTGCATCTTTAAATATGTATTGATTTATATTTTAATCTGAATCGCCGACTTTTTGAAACAAAGCACCTTTGTTGCCTGCCTGTTATAAAGGTACTGCATTTTTACCAGTGCCACCTTGATTTTGCCTTTTCCAAGAAGTTTCCTATTGTACCAGGCGTGCTCTCCATGAGCTCATTTTGTGCCTTCTTAATTCTCACAAATACAGATTCACTCCCCTCCCACAATTCTTACAGTGATGGTGGTCAGGGGAGGAAATCCCACAGAGGTTGAGAGGAAAGTGGGGGGGTCCATTACCTTTATCTCAGTGTTACTATCAGGTATATATCCTGACAGCATCTTCACCTCGATGAGCACCATGTTGGATACGTTGCGGCTCCCGGCATACCTGTAACATAAGACGTGTCAAGGCCAATTTTCAAGTATCACAGAGATCCCTACTCTAGCTAATAAAACCATATTGTGTTTTTTGTCACTATAATGTTTTGATTATTTTCAACCACAGAAAATTGCAAGAATAGGTAAATACTCAGAAATTAGACACTAGGCATTTTTGTGTTTATTTCCTTATAGTTTAATCGCAAAGCTCATACGATATCAATATTTGTACTGTAAATATGTTATTGATTCCTTAACCACAAACATGATACATGTTGTACAGCATCATTAAGCATTATCTCTAATGTCAATATCCCCTTGTTGCTATTCATCCCCCTTACTTCCTATTGCTCTCTCCGTCACTGTCGCTATCGCCCTGTTCCTCGCTGGCAATTGATTTGTCCTGATATCTCTTTTTTGCTGACTCCTCCCTCACTGTCTCAACAAATTCCTTTTTGACAGTCTCCTCCCCTCTCTTCTCACTGCCTCTTTCTCATGACATCTCCCTTACTACAAATTACTTCCTCAACACCTAGCCCTACATCTCATTTACCAACACTTTTAGTCTTTTTCCCTGTCTCTAGTACTCTCGCTACCTGTCTCTCTCGATGTCTTCCGTGTTCTCTCTGTCTAGCTATCAACCTGACATTCCCTCACACTGCTAAGTCACTCAATACCTGTCTCATTTTTCTCCTGTCATCTCTCGTTATCTCTTGTCATATTTCCACTTGGAAGATTTACATTTTCCACCAGTCTTCCTCTCCCCTCACACCCCTATCAGATTATCTCACCAGTACTGCACTGGTAATGGGTAACATGATAAAAAAGACTGTACTACAGTAGAGCTGCATATTACTACTGCTCCAAAGGCCCCTTTGGGATTCTTAGTGTTATGAAACTGATCCACCAAGTGAAAACTGCCCACCTCAAATGCTGTTTTTCTAGCAAATAATTTAACCATATGTTAAGCCCAATACCATCCACGCTGATCTAAAAAAAAAAAGTGAAAAGCCTTTTTGATAACAACACTTTATTAGTTTTGATAAAAACACAGAAAATTGCAGACCCACGCAGAGGGTCCCAGTTGCTTCATCAGCAGTTGCCCACACTCAGCCCATTCAATTCTTTGGAGAGCATTCGTGTGCAGTACCCAGTCCCTAGTATGCCCACCATTAATCCCATATGTTGTGATGCTTATGGGGGCATTCTTGGGGTAATTAAAAGGGTTCTTCCAGCTTTGCTGATTGGTCCATGCTCACCATCCATTCTTTCAATGGTGGATCCTATGGTGATTTCCAGTATTTGACCACATCACTTTTTGATAGTAATATACCAAGCCCCACCCCTACCAGAGTGCATCTCTCTTTGTTCCACAAGTCCTGGCAGCTCAAATTTGGGGGAGCCTGGTTCATGCCCAGAACCACTGTCAGGATTGTAAATATGGATAGCCAGTATTGCTGTATAATGGGGCACTTCCAAGCCATTTGATTGAAATTGCCAACATTTCCCGACAACCAATGCATGCAAGAATCGGAAGTTTACAGTCTCTCCACAGACGCCTGGGCATGTAGTAGCTGCATGCAGATAATTCAATTGAAAGCGCATAGTTGGGCAGAGATAGAATAAGTGTGATGCACCATACATGTCTCTCTCTGCTCCACCTCTTCCAAAAGGGCCAGCCACCGCTCCCACATTACTCTCACTGGTGCCAGTTAATATGGTGAGGAAATAACCAGGGCTTTGTATGTCTGAGAGATTCCTCCCGTGGTCAGTGGACCCATGAGTATCCGAGCTTCCAGGGGGTTCAGACATAGGGGATCCGCCAGCGCCTCCTGGTATCCTGAGAGTGCATGTCAGAGTTGGAGGTATCAGAAGAATTGTGGAGGGAGACTTCATTCTGTTTGGAGGGCCTGCAAGCCTTTCATGTGGTCACCCACCCCAACTCCCCCAGCTAGGAGGTGTCAATGTTGTCCCACCCTCTGAAGTCCTCGAGGCGAGCCACCCAATCCAGCTATCTGCCCACCCTTATGGGGGTTTCCAGGGTCACCCGTTGGTCCCACGCAGTCCTGGGCAGCCCCGCTCTCCAAGTCAGGAAAACAGTTTTGATGATCTCTTGCAGCGAGCGGCAGACCAGTGAGCCATATAGCATACCGACAAGACTATAGAGCCCGATCAGTGATAGCTCCACCCTAAAGGCCAAATCCTTCCAACCCCAGAGTTTTACTACTAGAATGTGCCCTGTCCAGTAGTGCATACAGATGTCAGCCATGGCTAAACTCCTATCATAGTCAGAATTAACACATTTATCATAGGAGATCCATGGGGGGCTTGTCAGCCCAGAGAAATTTCCGTGCCTGGGAGGTTAAGGCAGCAAACCAGGGGTTGGAGGGAGAGATGAAATTGCTCTGAAGGACGTAAAGAGCCATGGGAGGACCATCATTTTATAGAGGGCCACCCTGCCCAGCACATTGAGAGGCAATTTAGCCCAGCTTTAGAGGTCTGCTTGAATTGAGCGGGTGAGGGGTTGAGACTTAGGCTTCAGGCAAGGTCCGGCTCCCAGGTCTTCTGAAATCCCACGAACCAAAAGCTTAGGTGCCAGATTGACATGGTAGTATGCCAAGCCTTGTCATTCCTTTCCCCTCTTAGGGGGTTCAAGAGTGATTTGGGCAATTTACCTTCAGTACCGATTCCTCCACATGTACGTCAAGGATGGAGACAAGGAGGGGCCCAGTTTTGGCTGAGTGAGCTATGAACAGGAGGTCATCGTCTGCATACAAGGCTATCCTATCTTCCAGTGCAATACGCCAGTCAAATCCCTTTTCATGGGCGTCACAGCATATCCATGAGGCAAGGGATTTGATAGCCTGGGTGAAGAGGAGCGGGGATGGGGGCACCCATGTCTAGTGACCCAATGAATGGGGAATCTGAGGAAGATCATGTCATTTACTTGCATTCAAGTCTGAGGCATAGGTGCGATACCGGGATCTCAGACCAAGCATGGCCAGAACTTCCCGAAGGAAGTCCAAATCCAGGAAATCAAACGACTTTTCAATGTTAAGCAGCATCAATGCTGTAGCGCACTGTAACTGCTTAAATCGTGCCAGAGCCAGGTGGACTCTACGGAAAGAGTGTCAAGTGCTACGGTGGGGATAAAGCCACTTTGATCCAGGTGGACCAGGTGGCCAAGTATGTGCAGCAGCCAGCAGTTTGGCATAGAGTTGAATAGTGGGGGATAAAGTTGCATTGGTCCGGGTGGAGAAGTGTGGCTCAATGGTTAGGGAATGGTTTGGGAATTGAATTGAATTGAACCCTGGCCCGGGACCAGGGTTCAATTCCTGCTTTGGCGGGTCTTGGGCTCAATTTCCTCGGACCTGATAATTCTTGCCTCGGTGCCTATTCTAATCATGGGTCCCACTCTGCAACCAATAGCTTGCTTAATCTCCACAACGGCTGCAACAGTACTGGGATGCCTGGCTTCCAGGCACAGTGTTACGGCTGTGGATCGGTAAAATACAACTCAAGCCAACCTAGAATAAGTAAAAGCAATATTGGATGCTATATGCTTTGCTAGAAAAACAGACATTTGAAGTAAGCAAAAATTGAATGTCCGATGTTGTGGCTGCTTAACACCTAATACTGAGAACTACCTAGGGCTCCCTATTTGTGCTTAGCATACACACATATTATATATCTTAACAAAACTTGCAAATAAAAATGTTCATCCACCTCTGCTCCTTCCTGTAAAGTTTCAAGGTGATCTATCAAACAGGGGCTGAGACAAAGGGGGAGGGAGGGTCCCAAAATGCAATTTATCCATACAGGATTACATCAAATTCGCAGAAAACTAGATCTTTGCTCAGAAAATATGCTTTTTGAATTTTGATGTAAACCTTTTCAGCTATTTTAAAGCAATTAAGGTTCAAATTAGAGCTATCTAGTGCTGCGGGTCTTCCAAAGAAGTTCTGTGGGAGGCCCACAAGACAGAACAGCAAATGAAGCATTGTGCTTGACTGGATTTGCAGGAAAAAGACCAGTCCCACAGGACCGAGGGCTGTAACTGGCTACTCACAACAAATAGAGAAATGTTGCGGCTGCCATTACTGGGCTCTATTTTTTAGGCCTCAACTTTTCAGGGCTTCTGGGTCTGCTTCTCTGGGTCGCTACTAAGGCTCCCAGAACCTCAGGGGCAGCACTTGGGGGCCAGGACTCGCTCCCGCAGAGGCCACAAGTGAGGTACAATTGCTCCTGGTCAGCTGGGCACTGCAGGGAAAGGGACACTTGCAGCTTCTTGTGTCCCTGGAGCCACAGAGGAGGTTACCCAACTGACCCCTAGTGCCAACTTCTTTGTCCTGGGAACAATGGGTAGCAGGTCTAGCCCTTCAGGACTTCTCAGGTACCAGAAAGTTCAATCCTCTTCCATTCTTCCCCAGGTCCAAAAAGTGTTCCGTCCAGGTGTCTAGTGATACCACATTTATGCCTGGCATCAGTTATTGGGTGGGGGTAACTCCTAGGCACTCCTTAACCAACTGAGTTAAAGTTCTCATGGGCATCCCTACCCATATTTTCAGTAGTTCCTATTTATATTACTGCAAGCAGTCTCAAAATGCCACGCAGCAGAGAATTTTGAGGATGACAAAAGTCTTCAGCCGCTTTAAACTAGGGCTCTAATGGTTCTGGATGCATTGGGGAATGCACTATGGTAATCACCGGTGTCCTCTCATATCTAACACTAAAATCCAGTTTAAAGAAGGTACTCTGCCCACAACAAACTCAGAGGCAGATGTATGGCAGGGCAAAATAAGTGTCCTTCAGCAACCAGTCAGGAGATACACAAGAGTTGTTCTGGCATCCAGTTCTTACTCTTTCAAGTGTACCAAAGTGTTACATGTTGCTCAACAGACCTGTCAGGCAGAATTTGACAATATGGTGCCAATAGAATGTCTACAGCCCCCACTGAGCATATTCTATTCAGTTCCAAGGAGTCATCTCTGTCCATTCAGCTCGGCCTATTGTGTGGTCCTGGGAGGCCTGAAGCCAAGTTTCCACTGCCATTATATTGAATGCCACAATAGGTGCTGCAGTACACAAGTGGCATTTGATGTTCTTTTTTAATTGCTGGTTTCATGAAAATAAACAACATAAGAGACACAAGTTGTGTATCATTAAAATACATACAGGAGTATCAATATAGATAAAGCATGGCAAGATGAAAAGAAAGGCACAGCATAGCACATTGATACAGGCATCCCAACATTGATCTCAGTTCCTGTGTTCCAGATAGGCCCCAACCAGCTCTGAGTCACAGGGTGCAATTTCGACATCGGCGTTCTATGCTTTTCAAAGGGGATTCTTTTTAAGACAAACAGGCTGCACGCATGGCACTGGAGGTTGCAGGAGGGAGGTAATTAGAGGTGTGGGGGCCATAGGGGCATTGCCGGTTCAGCTCACCAAGGTCTAGGGGCTTTGAGTGCAGGAGTGCATTTCAATGTCACAGTCTTCTAACCGGAGCCTGTAGCGGTCGGGGGTATCCTCTTTATACGCACTGCAGGAGCTGCCATGGAGATCAGGAGAGGTCAGCCAATGCTGAATACAAGGTCAGGATTGCTGTTGAGACTTCACTGCACAGGTGAGCCACTCAGAGTCGGGCCGTGGGCGTTGGGTGCAGAGTGGGCAGGAGATCAGATTGGCCCGCTGACTATGGAGGATTGAGTCTTTTTCGAAGGCAGCAGTCCTCACAGGGTTTTCAGAGGTCACTGGCTGCAAGACTGGTTGCAGGTTCGCAGAAGCTGGAGTCAAGCCGGTAGGGCTAGGGCCAAGATAGTCATCATCTTGTGTCTTCTCTGCAGGGTTGTCTTCTTCCTTATTAGGTATTCACTGATCTATTTCTAGGTCTGGGGGAGCCACCTAAATACTACGTTTAAGGGGGATTTTAGGGAATTAGAAGGTAGGGCCAACGGTAACCTTACCTGGGTTGACTACTCCCTCTATTATGCCACCCTGCTGTGAGAGCCGCATAGACCTATCCCTGATTGGAAGGGTCTCCCGTCTTCAAGATGGCCGGGACTGAAAGATGTGCTGCACCTTGCCTCTTCCACTGTAGGGGTGGAGTTGCAGAGGTGGGCACATCTCCTATTCTTCTGAGTTTTCCCACCGGTGTTCCCACCCAAAGAGGGGTGCAAACCAGGGGCTGCACTCTGCTGGAGCAGCAGAGGCTGGGGATCACATTATAGAGGCAGCAGGCCATTGAAGCTTTCCCTCTTTGAGCACTGGATCATCCTGAGGGAGGAGATGTGACACCTCTGCCCAAGATGTGCATTGTTTCTGGCCCCAGAGAGAAGGGGCTCTCTACCCAGGAGTCCAGAAACATGTCTGGTGGTGGCCGGCTGCCTACAGCTGGTCTCAGACCACACCAGGGTTAGTAGTTTTTCAGAGGGCACCTCTGCGGTGCCCTCTGGGTAGATGGTACGATACAGGCATCAGTGTGGATTTATTGAGAGAAGTAGTTTGGTACCAAACCCTCCTGTGTTCAGTGAAGCCATCGTGATGCTGTGGAACTCGAGTTGTTGAGTTTCCAGCCCATGTACTCTCTATGGCTTTCCTGGCACTTACCATACTAATAATGAACCCCAATATTGTAGAGGACGTAGTGAATGAGCCACTTTTGTGGTCTGACACCCTATGAAACCCTCAACCACCACCATTTTGTATTGACTTAAGTGTGTTATGTTACCTTAGCCTTAATGTGGGATGGGTTTGCATATGCCTGCTTTTATTCTGCCTTTTAGTGGAATAGTCTTTCCAAGAATAGAAGGTTTGGGATGTTGAGGTGCAGTGTTGTGGGTGGTGGTGCACACATGTGCTCAATGTTGTATACTGAGGGATTAAGTGTATAATGTTATTTGGGTTAGGTGAATTATGACTTTGACCTATTGGCTTTGACATGGTCTAATGTCATTCTGCCTTCTGACTTTACCTTGCTTCAAACTTTTCTGTGTGCACAGTGGTGCTTGTAAGTTGTGTGGATGAGAACTATAGGTGCTCCTTTGACATGGTTTCATTTCATCCTTGCTTTTCTGATTCCATCTTGCTTTGGGCCTTTGTGTGCATGGCTTAACTAACTCCATTTTCATGCTGAAGCCATTTTCTGTGCCTGCACGAAGAAGAGGGCATGTTTTGCTTTCCTCCTGTCTTTACTGACTAGAGAGAACTGGTTCTTATCAGAGGAATGTACATGGTCTGTCTTGTAGTCATAGCAAGGGCCTGATCAACCGTTGCTCTGACCTTGAAGCAGGCTGGTGCGGGCTCTCATGAGAACTAGGGGGTGGGGCTTGCTAGAAGCTTCGCTGTGTTTGAATGTGTATTAAAAAGGGGAGTCTACACTGGCCTGGTGGAAGTTCATCCGTGGAGCAGACGTGCTGTCACGCAAGAGTGGAGGCTGGTCTCACTTCTGAGCTTTCGCCCGGTTCAAGCAATGGACTCCCCTTGAACGAAGTGGGGTGAAATGATGGAGCAGTAGGTGAGGTGTCTCTGCTACTAACTGTCTCTTGATTCTTTACTGATTCTTTCCTTTCCTTCTTATTTTCTGATTCTAATATCCTTACATATATATATTTCTACATATATATTTGCCTTGATGGTGTTTCAATCATACTATTGATATGTTAGAGTCTGCTATGATAGGTGCATTTGGCTTACTGTGTGATGCTATTTACTAATAAATACATCCCAGATATACCAATTCGTCTTTTCCTTGTAGCAGGAGGTGTGGACTCTTCTTGGCCAAGTATTATGTTGTAGAAGGATGGGTGAATTCCCTTCTAGCAGGTAATTGTGTTATAGGAAGTTGTGCTCCTGACAAGTGATGCGCAAATTATTGTTTTCTTGCCTTGCCTTTGGGGGAGTGTTGAAAGTTTGCCCACCTTAGGAAGTGCTGTGTATATGTTATATTCCATAAGTTTGGAACTGATATTCTCTCTCTGGGAAAGTGACGGTACATTCCTTGGTCCAGGGGAGATCTAAATTTGTCATTACATTTTTGGCATAGTCGGCAGGATGTGAACGTTGATTTAAAAGGTGAAGAAATATCTTTCTTTTCTTTTTTTAGAAATTGAAAGCAGACTCTTAGATATCTATTGATTTATTTGCATGGGGGTAGCCCATATGGTGTGCTGGCTCGTGAAGTGAGCTAATTGTGCTGAGTTAGAATTGGTGTGTGTGTTTAAGTGTGTTTTGTAAAAAGTGCTTTAAATAGCTTGCTACGTTAGGCAGAAAGGGCTGGATCCCTTGCAAGTGTTTGTTAAGGAATACATATAAAATGTTTTCAGTTGCAAAGTGAATGTAAATTATCAGAGCATAACTCTGGAACATGTGACTCCTTCGAGATTACAGACTCCGGAGTTGCGATGAAGGGTGTTAATCAGCAGGAGATTAATGACATTTTAGTCAGAGACAGCGGTGTTATTTTAAATGTGTTGGTTAAGATGCATCAAACATGTGAACATTTGCTAAAAGAACGTAGTGAGTTGAAAACAGAGCTAGTTGATGCCCAGTTTGAAAATATATCTGTGAAGACAGAATTAAACGTGTACCAGGCTCTGAAGCTGTTTACTTTGACCAGCCAGAATGATTCAGATGTGATAAATGTAACAGATAATGCAGTCAGACTACGAGCTACACAGACAGTTTTAATTAATTCTTCTGAGGAGGTTTTTCAGCCAGAAAGGAATGTGCAGGAAAGTAAACGGACCAACGGTGAGTTAATTCAAGAGCAATGTGCCCCTTTTAGTTACAGGAAAGTGCAGGGAAAGAAATGGTCAGTTTTAAATTCAGATACTGGACAGAACAGTGTTAGAGAAAATGTGATTTGCCTATGGGCGGAAGCAATGGTTATTAAGTGGCATGTACAGACAGAAAATCAGTTTGCACAGGATTTAATAGAAGATCAAGGGGTGGAGTTTGAAACACAAGATTCGCCAGTGAAGGTGCCCCATGATACAAAGGAAATTCATTTGAAACAGTACAGAATGCCTGATGGGCGTGAAGGGATCAGTGGGATCATGCAGGGCTTGACAGATTGAGGTGGTGACCCTAATTGTGTAGCTGCTGTGCAAATGTGATAATTCTTGGCGCATGACAGTTGATTATTGCGAACTGGACAAACATATACCTTCTTTGACTGATGCTGTCCCAGATATTGTTACAGAAGTAGCATGGGACTTGGTATGTGACTTTTGATATTGCCAATGCTTTTTTCTTTTTGATATGTCAAGAGCAGTTTTTTTTTTTCATGAGGTGATAGACTAATGACAGTTAAGAATTTGCTTGAATTAGTTAGACAGAATGGGGGAGCATTTTTAGATTAAAGAATGTGAAGTTTTGCTGGAGGTCAGGAGAGGTTAAAGCTGTTTTTCCTCTCAGACATGTAAAGAGTTGTTCTGGGAGTGGGTCATTTGAAAGCGTCTTTGAGATTGATGTTTGGGAGGCTTGCAATGAGATCATCCAGCAACGCTGAGAAGAGCTCAGGCTTTCTGTGAAGACTGAGGAGGAATTCCTACGGCAGGGGTCATCCCAGCTCCTCTCCCCAGTAGACAGAGACAGCTTCTTGGAGATAGATGTTTGGGAGGCTTGCAAAGGCGCAGGTTTCCTTCTCCCCCCCCCCCCATGAGGAGAGTCGCAGAGCAGATAGCAGTAGACGAAAGTTGGCAGGAGTGCAGGGCACTTCGCCCTTGAAGAGATAAGGTGGGAGCTAGAGGCAGCAGAGAAGTCTCTGCTTGTTATGTTTGGCTAGGGGCCATTTGGTGTCCGCAGAGATTTGTGAAGGGGGCAGCACCTGTGAGGGTTGCAGTGAGAGAAGTGAGAGAAGGAGACTGCCCCAGCCCTTCTTGCTGTGTGTAGAAAAAGATAGATTTTACCAAGAATTCAGTGGCTAAAGCGTTGGTAGAATTCTTTGATAATTCCCCAGAGCTAGAGGAGAGCGATGTAGAAATGCAAGACGGAAAAAGTGTGCTTTTGAAAAATGTTTTTTGCAAGAAAAGTGATGCTTGTTTCTTTTTCAGATTTGCCCAGTTCCCCCGTGTGTGTGGGACTCCCTTCTCCTGTGTGAGTGGGGCCCTCCCTCTCCCCCCTCCCTCCTCCCCTTCCCCCTCCCCTCCCCTCCCAAGCCTGGAGTGATCGCCAGACCAGACGGTGGCGGCTGATGCCTGTGGCTGACCAGACTGGATGGGGTCCTCCCTTGTCAAGGAGATACAGATGCAGATATATGCCGGAGAGCATGATGGACTGCTTCTTTCCAAGCAAAGAGGGATCAGCAGAGTGTGGAACTGTTTCCTTCACGTGAGGCCGACTTTACATGCATGAAGGCTGTGTGTCTTTCACACAGGGTGACTGCTTGTGTGACAGTGAAGAAAAAACAAAAGAGGGAACTACAGGATGTGCTTTGCCAGAACTGTTTTATCAACGTGAAGTTCAGATGCGATGGGAGACGGCTGTGTGTTTTGTCACACAGAAGGACTGTTTTTGTTTTTAGGGATGGAGACCAATAGAGACGCTTTGCTGCAATCAGAGTAGATATTTTCTGAGTCAGAGACTGAAGAGAAAAAACAAAAAAAACTGTTGCTTTTGCTATAATATATGAGTTTCGCAGTAGAGTTTCCAGTTTAACCATTAGAGGCAGTAGGAGCATTCAAAAGCTTGATTCATTTATTTTGTGTATTCATTTAAATGTGTATCCAGATATCTATGAGCTATTTTTAGATGCACCTGAGTTATTGCTTCTACATATATTTTGGGAATGCAGTCTTTATTTGCTCTAAAGTGATTATCATATACTTTTGATGAGTTTTTCAATTTTACTATGGAGTATTTTGATCATAGTTGCTCTTTAGTCATGATTTGTTTAGACTTATGTATTTTTGAGTAGCCACTTCAACACGAGTTGCTGTTTCCACATGTGCTTTTTAGTAGTTGTGCCTTTCAATTTAGAAATGTGGTTTTAGATGGTTTTGCTTTCAATTGAGATATGCAGTGCTTCAATGATAGTTTTGTTTTTCAGTTATGATATACAGTTGCTATTTGCTTTGCAAGGATTTCATTTTTGCAGTTAAGAGATGCAGTGCTTCATTCATAGCTGTGCCTTTAGTTAAGAGATTTTGTTTCTGACATATGTGAATGGTGATGATCGAGGGTCACGGGGTGCAATGTAGTGAATGAGCCACTTTTGTGGTCTGACACCCTATGATGACCCACAACCACCACTATTTTGTACTGACTTAAGTGTGTTATGTTACCTTAGCCTTAATGTAGGATGGGTTTGCATATGCCTGCTTGTCTTCTGCCTTTTAGTGGAATAGTCTTTCCAAGAAAAGAAGGTATGGGATGTTGAGGTGCAGTGTTGTGGGTGGTGGTGCACACATGTGCTCAATGTTGTATACTGAGGGATTAAGTGTATAATGTTATTTGGGTTAGGTGAATTATGACTTTGACCTATTGGCTTTGACGTGGTCTAATGTCATTCTGCCTTCTGACTTTACCTTGCTTCAAACGTTTCTGTGTACAGTGGTGCTTGTAAGTTGTGTGGATGAGAATTATAGGTGCTCCTTTGACATGATTTCATTTCATCCTTGCTTTTCTGATTCTATCTTGCTTTGGGCCTTTGTGTGCATGGCTTAACTTACTCCATTTTCATGCTGAAGCCATTATCTGTGCCTGCACGAAGAAGAGGGCATGTTTTGCTTTCCTCCTGTCTTTACTGACTAGAGAGACTGGTTCTTATCAGAGGAATGTACATGGTCTGTCTTGTAGTCATAGCAAGGGCCTGATCAACCGTTGCTCTGACCTTGAAGCAGGCTGGTGCGGGCTCTCATGAGAACTAGGGGGCGGGGCTTGCTAGAAGCTTCGCGGTGTTTGAATGTGTATTAAAAAGGGGAGTCTACACTGGCCTGGTGGAAGTTCATCAGTGGAGCAGACGTGCTGTCACGCAAGAGTGGAGGCTGGTCTCACTTCTGAGCTTTCGCCCGGTTCAAGCAATGGACTCCCCTTGAACGAAGTGGGGTGAAATGATGGAGCAGTAGGTGAGGTGTCTCTGCTACTAACTGTCTCTTGATTCTTTACTGATTCTTTCCTTTCCTTCTTATTTTCTGATTCTTATATCCATACATATATATATTTCTACATATATATTTGCCTTGATTGTGTTTCAATCATACTATTGATATGTTAGAGTCTGCTATGATAGGTGCATTTGGCTTACTGTGTGATGCTATTTACTAATAAATACATCCCAGATATACCAATTCGTCTTTTCCTTGTAGCAGGAGGTGTGGACTCTTCTTGGCCAAGTATTATGTTGTAGAAGGATGGGTGAATTCCCTTCTAGCAGGTAATTGTGTTATAGGAAGTTGTGCTCCTGACAAGTGATGCGCAAATTATTGTTTTCTTGCCTTGCCTTTGGGGGAGTGTTGAAAGTTTGCCCACCTTAGGAAGTGTGGTGTATATGTTATATTCCATAAGTTTGGAACTGATATTCTCTCCCTGGGAAAGTGACGGTACATTCCTTGGTCCAGGGGAGATCTATATTTGTCATTACAGGGGCATATCTGCTCTTGCAGATATGCCCTCACCTGTGGTATAATACACCCTCCCTTAGGGTTTTGAGGCCTGCTAGAGGGGTGATGTACCTATGCCTTCAGGCAGTGCTGGTAAGCATGGCACCCAGGCATGGTGCCATGTTAACTTTGTCATGTTCTCCCTCACAGGGGCATGCAAGCTACAAGGGCAGTGGCATGGGTTCCTTCCCAAAAAAAGTCAGCACTTTTTATTGCAAAAACCTAAGCTAATGCGGTCAACGCATTTTGGCACCAAGCCTTCCACCAAACCAGCATACTCCAGTGTTTCTTTGATTAAAAAGAGTCAGTTCTCTACTTCAGTCAACAGATAGACTGCAACCATATGTCTTCACAAAAGTCTTTATTAGGTCAGCATTTTTACTTTCGCCATCTTGTTTTGATCACTTTTCTTTTCAATTTAATTCCAAATAATCAAGTTGTAATTTCTCTAAATTCACATGTTGGTGTGTCATTATTTGACAATTCAGCTTCAATGGGTTAAAAGTTTCTGTGCTTGAATTAAAGAAGCAAAGAAATCCATTGTGTGCAATATCATACAGTTTTAAACAGCCACATAATTTGCACATTCTCAGACATCAAAAAAGTATGTAAATCATGTCTATTTGTGTTTTTTCACTAGAATTTCATCAAACTATGTCCTGTGCCACATTATTTGTTGTTCATCATAGTAATTATCCCCGCCCCACAACTGGAATGCACACTAACAAAAATGAGATTTACAACATTTGCACGTAATGCACAAGATATATTATGTATCTCTATATTTACTTAAAGTGCTCTAAAAGATTTCAAGGGTAGTGCATATTTTCAATTCTGCTCATTCTAAAACCCATTGCATAATCTATTAGTGACTGCACATATCACAATATTGATATTAATACCTGCATTTATGAAAATTGAATCATGTTGGGGTACTTGTAGGATATGGTAAATGCATTAAAAATATGAAAGATAATGAAGAGATCTGAAAATATCCAATAAAAATGTGATTTTTGATCTTATCCATAATAGGTATGAAGACCTAGTGCATATTCCCATGGTTAATGCACATAGTTCACTTGTTATCTAAATACCATGATAGACTTAAAGTGCATCCTATTAAAGAGTTATTAGAGTGCATTCAAGAATATGAATTAATCTCGCTCCCGCTGGAGATTGATGAGGTGCGCCATGACGAGAGGGGACGCTACACTGTCCTGGTGGGTAGAATGGAGGGTAGAGTGATTGTTTTCATGTCAGTTTACGTCCCGCCTGGGTTACAAGCTACTACATTTGCGGACCTGGGGCGCCTCCTCTTGGACCTCCCGGGTGGCCTGCTGGTGGTTGGGGGGGACTTCAATGCGGTTGTTTCTGGGTCTATGGATCGTCACCCCCCTAGGGACCTCCCCCGGGCACAGGCGTGGCTGTCCGGCCTCTTAGACACACTGGGCCTGGTGGATTGCTGGCGACTAAAGCACCCTACGCAGCTGCAATACACTTTCCACTCGGGTGCCCATGGTAGCCTCTCGCGACTTGACTACATCCTGGTCCCGGCGGCCCACGCTGGGAGGGTAGGAGAGGTGTGCCATCTGGCGCGGGGTATTTCGGATCACTCCCCATTACTGTTACATTTTGATGTCTTCCCGAGGGGGGAGGGCAGGGTGGCCCCAATCAATGCATGGTACTTGCGAGACCCCACTATTCGTGCCGACTTGATCAAATCCTTACAGCGATATTTTGACGAGAATGTGGGGTCTGTCTCTTCGGCCATCTCCCTGTGGGAGGCCTTTAAGGTAGTCCTCAGAGGGGAGGCCCTCTCCTTTATCTCCCATGCCCGGAGGCGTGAGCGGGAGGAGGTGACCCGGGTGGAGGCCGAGATTGTGGAACTGGAGGGTGACCTGGGGAGCGGGGTAACGGATGCCAAGTTGCATGTTTTGCACCTCAAGCAGGCGGCCTATAGGGCCCTCGTCACGGAGGCGGCCAGGGGCCTCAGTAGAGAGCAACAGGGACGATTGTATGATGTGGGCGATAAGGCGGGTAAACTGATTGCGTGGTTGGATAAGAGGGAGAGAGCGAGTCGTGTGGTTCCTTTGATTGAGAGGATGGATGGTACGCGTGTCACCGAGCCGGAAGCCATCGTCTCCTGCTTCGCGGATTACTTCCGCGAGGTGTACTCTCCGGTTTCCCCCTGCTCGGAGGAGGATTCCCATTCCCTGCTTCGGGACATAGCGCTGCCCTCCCTTTCGGTGGAGGACAGGGATTCGCTGGACGCTCCTCCCACCTCGGACGAAATTGCCCTGGCTATTCGCTCGGTCGCGTCCGGCAAGGCCATGGGCCCTAATGGTCTCCCCATCAAGCTTTACAAGCTGCGCCCGGACGTACTAGCGCCCCACCTGCGCGCGATGTTCCTGGCGGCCCACTTGCAGGGTTCCCTCCCGCCGGACCAGCGCCTGGCCACGATCGTGGTGATACACAAGGAGGGGAGGCCCCGTGAGCGGGTCACATCCTACAGGCCAATTTCGCTCTTGAACGCGGAACCCAAAATCCTCGCCAAGGTGTTGGCCAACCGGTTGGTCGGTGTGGTGGGCGATTTGGTCCACCAAGACCAATCGGGATTTATACCCCATCGCAACACGGCTCTTAATCTGCGACGCTTGCACGGGGTGCTCGCGCGTGTCCCGTTTGTGCGGGAGCCGGCCATCTTGGCATCCTTAGACGCCACCATGGCGTTTGACACGCTTGAATGGCCATACATCTGGGCGATGCTGGCGAAATTCGGATTTGGCCCGGGGTTCATTAGCTGGGTCAAATTGTTGTATTCGGGCCCATTGGCGCAGGTGGTGGTGAATGGGCGAGTCTCGGCCCCATTCGAGCTGGGGCGGGGCACGCGCCAGGGTTGCCCCTTGTCGCCGCTCCTGTTTGCACTGGCCTTGGAGCCCTTGGCGGAGTGGCTACGGTGGCACCCTTCTATCCGTGGTCTCCGCTGGACCCCTGAGTATGAGGACCGCGTGTCCCTCTACGCCGATGATATCCTTTTGTATCTCGCCTCCCCGCGCAAATCGCTGATTGTCTTGGTTGATGTTTTGCGCTCCTTCGGGCGTAACTCAGGCCTTGTCATCAACTGGGCGAAATCCTGCGTATATGTGCTCTCCGGGGAGGCTCCGGCCCTACCGCGTGACTGCCCGATCCAGACTGCCTCCCAGGGGTTCCGGTACCTGGGTATATATATCACTCTAGACCCGGAGGCCCGCTATGAGCGGAACTTGTTGCCCCCCCTCCAGCGCTTGCGAGAGGATGTGGCGCGTTGGCGGCGTCTTCCGCTCTCGCCACTTGGCCGAGCGGCCTTGTTTAAGATGATGTCCTTGCCGCGCTTTCTGTACGCCCTCCAGAACACTATGGACTTGGTACCAGCGCGCTACTTCCGCGAGGTGGAGGGCCTGCAGCGGCGCCTGTTCTGGGACGGGAGGCCGCGTATTGCTCTGGCCAAATTGACACTCCCGTGGTACGATGGGGGGGTCGCCCTCCCGGACATTAAACGGTATTACTGGGCCTCCCAGCTAGCTGCAATCAATCATGGCCTTTACGGGCCCGCCTTGAACCCGGCATTTGAAATGGACAGGATGCTCCTGCCCGGTGGCGATTATAATCGAGCGCTCTACTCTGGCACGCCCGACTCCCGTCTGACGGGACCGACGCGTGTCATGGTGCGTGTATGGCACGCGGCTAATGCAGCTATGGGGTGGAAGGACCGTTTGACCCGGGCGTCACCGCTATATGCGTCTGAGAGGTTGGGCTCCCTGTGGACATCGAAGGGCTTCGAGAAGTGGGACACGATCGGAATCAGCACGGTGGGAGATCTCTGGACGAGGGGGGGTTTCAAGACTTTTGAGACGCTGCAGACGGAGTTTCAGCTGCGAGGCAGTGAGTACTTTCGATACTTGCAGGTCCGCCACGCGCTGGCCTCCGTCTTCCCGGATGTTGCGTCCATTCCGGAGTCTTCCCCCCTGGAGGACAGGGTGCTAGATGGCCATGTACCAGACAGCACGATCTCCCTTATATATAAAAAACTGATCAATGACAGATCGTGCCTGCTGACTGGCCTCCGCGAGGCCTGGGTTGCCGATGGGCTGGAGCTGGACGACGAGGACTGGATCTCCGCGGTGGCCTCTCCGAAGGAGGTGGCCATCCCGGCTCGCCTTCGCTTCGTCCAGCTTAAGATCCTTCACCGGGTTTACGTCACGGGGCCGAGGCTTCTACGTATGGGCTTTGCTGGTGACGGATTGTGTAAGCGCGGCTGTGGTGCTTTGGCAACTTTCATGCATATACTGTGGGAGTGCCCGAAAGTGGAGCGATTCTGGCGCGGTGTGCATGAGGTTTTGCGTGTGGTTACGCGTGTCGCATTGCTGCCTGAAGCGAGGAGATGCTTGCTGAATGTGTGGGAACCAAATGATTATTCGGTCCCGCAGACGCGGTGGGTGACTCTGGGATACATGATAGCGAAGCGTGACATTGCCCAATTGTGGGGATCCCAGAGGCCCCCGGCGGTGTTGGCCTGGAAAGAACATATGGATTGGTGTATGTTTCGTGAAAAAGTAGTGTATGTGGCGAGGGGTAAGCCTGGGGCGTGGGTGAAAATCTGGAGCCCCTGGAACGCCTACCGTGGGGGTATTTGTGAGCCGCCACTGCTACCGGCAGCCTCGCCGGCCCCATCTCCTTAGCCGACCCCCTCCCTCAGCCGTGGGCACGTGGCTCCCCAGTCCCTGCTATACTCCCATTCCCCTCTTCAGAGTTTTGCGGCTGGTTAGGATCCCCCATTTACGGAGCACGTACTGTCACTTGGTTCGCGGGTTGCCTTGCGGGTGTGGTTTTTTTGCGTTGTTCTGTTTGACAAAAGGAAACCGTATTGTGGGCTAGGAGTTATGCGGCCTACGCCATTGATTTTACCTGATTTGCCAATCTGCTCCGCCGAGAGACTCTCACTGTATGTATGCTATATGCCTTTTGCTACTCTAGCGGCCGGCCGGATGGTTGTAGGCCCATGCCTGTAATTTTTTCATCGTGCAATAAACGGTTTCAAAAAAAAAAAAAAAAAAAAAAAGAATATGAATTAATGTAGAATTGTAAAGTGCTATGGGGCATCTTAAGTGCATCATAAAATCCAAAACACATGAGGCTCATACTACATACATGCCAATAGACCAGATTCAGGTAGGAGAATCACGCTTTTGAAGCAAGAAATTTGTTTTAATTTGGAAGTATCCTGTCTAAAGTTGCCTCTGCTTCAAAAACCCTCAATGGAGGAGATACTACATTCTCCCTATTATTAGTTTTTTATATCTCCACTTTCCTCTTTTAAATTGTTGGCATGTATTATACAAGCTTCATATTTCAAAAAGAAATTCTAATATTCAACGTGCTCCATTGACTACTCTCACTTGAAAAAGCCATGGAAAATCTTCAACAACATTTTGAACATTCCTATTACACCAGATGATAATATATTCCATTGAGTAGTGCTTAATTAATGTTATGATTGTTAAATATTATTCATATTAAAGTATTTTAAAAAGTGATGGATGGAATGCTTGAATTAATCTCAGCTGCTGGAAATTACTCGGGACCGCATCTCAGTCCATCGTTAAGTTACACACCGTGCAACCTCAGTTTCAGAGTCAAGACTGGTTTGCATATGTTGGGTCCAATCTAAGGTGGCATGATGTGAAAAATAACGATGGACTGGTATGCGGTCCCGAGTAATTTCCAGCAGCTAAGATTAATTCAAGCAATCCATGTACAAATAAGTCTGTTCTTAAAAATCTGAATCATAGTAAGTCAGGATCTGTCTGACCTCATGAATATTGATGAGGCAAGTCACAAACAAATTGTGACTATTTAACATTTGATACCATCACAGGGATGGTTCCCTCCTAGGGCCCACAGACAACCATGTTTGTGACTGCATTTAAAAAAAGTAAACTTTTTTTTAAAATGCAGCCTGTTTTCCTTAAACTTTAAAGTTAAAAGTTTACTTTTGTTTTAAAGTTTGCATTTGGCACTTTTTATACCAAACACAAATATGAAGGGATCCCTTTCCATTTGTGTATGGGTTACCACCCCAAGTTGGGGGTCAATACTTTAAATGGTTTTCGACCACTACTTCAGTCCTAACCCATTGATTCGCAGGTATAGGAATTGCTATTTTTGGGAAGCTTCCAAATAGCAATTCCTTATCTATTTCTAAGCCCATTTTAGCAGTCAGTAAAAATGTAACATACTCCTAAAATAGGTATAGTACTTTGCTACAAGAAGTTTTTTGATCGCAAACTCCTAATCGGAGTGTTTGTAACAGAAAATCTACTTTTTGCACATGAGCCCATGCTCTCTTTTTGCCAGCTCACAGGGCTTCAACAGCTATCCTTAAATCACAAAATAGAGAGTGCATGAAGATAAGCCTATTGTGTAGGAAATGATCTGTGCCATTTCCCTGTCTCTTTGATTATGCCTGTCCAAGGGCAGGCAATGCCATAAGCCTTCTTTCTTTTGTTAGCCACTCATGCAAGAGTGATTTGCATCAGGTCACTAAGCAGTACAGTGTTGACACACCAGGGGCACAGTTAACACCATAGCTATGAAGAGCTGAACTCTACATAATAAACTATTGCAACAAATTAGGTAAATGACCACTAGTGTGGCTGCGGCCTATGAGCATGTGTGGGAGCAGGTGACCCAGCATATGATAGTAGATTATGTAAGGTGCTGCGCTCTGGATATGTTTACAGAATGTACACTGTGACTAGGTTTGGTGATAAGTATAGGGAATTTTAGGTAGATCAAGGTTTGTGACTGGTGAATGTGCAGCTTGCTTTACGTGGACATTGTCTTAGGACTTGACAGTCTGCTTGAGAGTGTAGACTTCCATGGCAGGTAAGTGCAGTGGCAAAGGTTCAGCAATTTACAGCACTCACCTCCCATCCCCACTACTTACATGACAGAAATGGCCAGTTCCATGCTACTAGGGTTCTGGTCAATGCAATCAGCTGGCGTGGTCACCACCTCAAGAGAAAAGGAATCCTCGCTAAGGATGGGTAGTTTGTTGTAGCGCAGAGTTAGCTGCAGAGCAAAGGAAAAAGCAACAGAGAAATCCAAAGTTCACGTGTGGAGGTAACAAACAGTCAAAGCACACTTCTGTAAACCGAGGGATCTACAGACATTGCAACTCTAGGCACAAAGTTTACATCTCTATCTGACTGTGATGATCAACTTTAGGTTTCTTTTTCAAAAGGAGATCAATTTTTCAGAAGTCTATGAATGTAAACACTGTGTCTAGCCTGGACAACAGGTTTGCAGAAGCAGCCAATTTTGAGAATGGTCATTAGGTGTGGCTAGAGACAGCTTTAGCTGATCATTAAAGCTAATGTCATTAAACCAGCATTGGCAAAGCCAACAGGTCTCACTTTTCTCAAACATGCAATGGCAAAAGTAATAGGTCAGTTTTTTTTAGTGAGGAGTAGTGCATGGTGAAGGTTGAATGATTTTTTGTGTGATGTTGCCAGCTGTCCTGGAAAGAAAATACCAAAAACGCTGAAACGTTTGGTCTACAGCGATATGTAAACTGGCAGAAAGGCCACATAGTTGATCAGACTTTAGTAGCAGAGTTAAGTTGTACCATCAAACAAGAGTGTTATAAAAATGAGTTCGAAGATGGCGTTTGAGTTGGTGAACTTAAAAGGCATAAACAGAAAAACATATATTTCATAGTGGATACTTTTGACAAGGGGCTAGTACAGTACTTTCAATGCAGCTGTATGAAGCTTACGTGTGTGCACGATTTTACTTTGTGAACAAACAAATTGTAAATCCGACAACATTGAATAATGCCAGTTAAGAAATAAACTTACAAGGCTCATTAGTAAATAGCCAATGCCTAACCCTGACATAAAGCCAACCACAGGGCCGGACTGGCCATAGCGGGCACCAGGCAATCCCCCGGTTTTGGGCCCCTGGGGCCGTTTTTGTTACAGGGCGTTTTTTGCAGCATAGCTGCAAAATCGGCCCTGTAACAAAATCAGCAGAAAACCGGCCCTGGCAAAGAGCTCGGTGGCACCCCCAACCCCCCCGGGGGGGAGGGGGCAGCCGAGCACTTTGTCAGGGCCAGTTTTGGTTCCCAGTCCAGCCCTGGCCAACCAGGACATTCATCGTCATCCTGTCAGTAAATGTATCACTGAACACACACAGACTCCGAATGACAAACTACATGTCAAGTTGCTTCTGTAGCCTAGCAAAAGTACTAATTGGGCACCATCAGCCAATGGGAAAACAAATGAGTGACTGTAACCATTGAGCCTGCTAGCACAATGACGGGCTGCTGAAAGAAGGCCCTTCATCATCTAAAGTCAGCAATGTGTGCGCGTCAGCTCAAAATGCCGTGGCACTGATGGACAGCCCATCCAAGCAATGGAAACCAATGAAAGCCAATGGCTGGAGAATACTGACCAAAGGCCCGCCCTCACTGTATTATTTCCTACTTCTACTTTTTTTAAAATATTGATAACATGAGTTCTCCAAAACTGCTAAAACTCCCTTCAGTGAGACCTAAAAAAAAGAAAAAGTAGAATAGAGAGAGGGGATTTAGCTCTCTCTAGGTGTGCCACTTCCCAGGAAGGGTGGAAAGCATGGTGAAATGGATCGGGTATTCTAAAGTGTCCATAATATTCACCACCCTTGACCAGGAGTAACACATACATTATATTGTGCACCACCAACTCCCACCTTTTTTAACAATACCAGCCACAGGTTTCAATAAAGTTTAGGTCCCTAGTGGCTAGGTATTTTTTATAATTTATGTTCACTATCTCACTGATACTTCCACTCCTATCTTTTAGTAATATAGCCCACACCTTCCAGAAAGTGCTCCCACTTCTCAGTTAGTTTCAGCACGACCCGTCTCGCAGCGGGGTGGGAAGAACCTGATGATGAAGCATGCCACCAAGGAACCTTTTGGTGGGTGAGGCTTATTTTAAGAAAAGTAAATCTTTTCCCCTAAGGAATACTACTATATCTGGAAGGATATCAGTTTAAGCTTTCCAGTATTTTCTTGTCTACATATGCTGTGTCCTGCGTGTCACGGAGATGATCGCGATGATCTGCCACCTCAGCTCACGTAAATTAGTAGTTACTTAGTAATAGTTAGTGAGGGGGTGCTGCTTTGAGGGCAGTCCTACAGTCGCCCACACCCATCCCTCACAGGCAACCCTGCTAATTAAAAGGCGATGGCTTCTTGTGTCCTCATTTAATTTACTGCCAAAACTCAGTTGCACTGTCATATCCACACATGAAGACCCCCCCCCTCCCCCCCCCCCCCGGGGTGACAAGCCATGCTCTACAAGACCCATTGATTGATATCCCCAAAGCAGGCCTGTGTCTATGACATTACAATGGCGACAATTACCTGAATTTAAAATGACTCAAATGATGCCTGCTTGGGCCGATGGCGCATACACTATGGCCGCATGACATCCCTTCTCTCCCCATGAACCTGACATGATGGTGGGGAAGGTTGCGATACACTTGTGTGCCTCGAAGCCCTGGACTTGACTCAGAAGGGCATAATTGTGCCCGTGCTCTGTATCTCTATCTGGGACACTGGAGGCCCTGAACATTGAACAGGTGCAGCAGCAAGGCAGTAAATGCACAGACTTTGATGTGCACCTTCAAAACCTTTTCAAATTGGTTGTCACCGGTGTGCCTGTCTAGGACATAGTTACTTGTGTAAGGCTGGGCTGCTCCAAATAACAATGGCCTACTAGCATACAGCTGCATCTCAATACATGAGAAACAGACCGTAGTCTGTAAGTGACCGCAGCAGGCCCATCAGGATTCCGATGGAGATATCACATAAGTGCGAATGATGTCAGAACTCACATATTCATTCACACTTCTACCTATACATTCCTCTAAATGATTTAAGCACTCACTCCAGAGATATGTTTGTTTCCTACATGTCACTTTGCCTAATGGTACATGTTCTGAAAGCGTTGAAAGCTTGTACTACTCTGGGCAACTAAATTTAGTCTGCAGCAAATGGAAGATTGCACTTGCTGCCTTCTGTGAGACAGAGAAGCCTGCTTTGCTGCTGCTATGATGTAACCATTCTTTGGGAAAGCAAAGCTTGAACTGCTGCTGCCAAATTTGCACCTATCCTGCAATGGCGAAAGCTTGTGTTTTTTCTCCCCAAGTTACAACTCTCCTGTGATGGACGGAAGCTTGCACGTGCTTAAAGCTTACCTGTGCTATAAAAAAAGGGAGGGTGTTTCCACTGATTTTGTCCCATTTTATGGAAAAAACAAAGGATATTTTAAATGCATGTGCATAAAATGCCCAGGCCAGTCAGAAGCTTTAGTGGGACCAGAGTCTAAAACTAAACTACTTGCAGGGTCCTGACCCAGAGACCTTGGGTTCAACCCTGGCTTCCCAGCTTGACCAAACTGTGCAACTCTGGGCAATTAGTCCTCTTCGCTCTGCCTCCATTTCTGTGAGCATCACGTATGACATCACATTTGACAGCACCTTTAATTAATTCATGCCAGGATGCACACGTCACAAAAACCTCTCTTATATATGGTTTCATACACAAAAATGTTGCTCCATCTATAATAACAATAAAGGACTTGTTTAGGAGACACAAGACAACCAACTTGCCTCTGTGATCACTAATAAAATTGGCAACAAGCCAAAGGGGGAAAGAAAGCGATAACCATCCAGGATCTTAATTGCACAATGTTTAATCAGGAAACCTAGTTTCAATCCCAGCTTCCCAGCTAGACCTTACTTTGTGACATTAGGCAATTACTTTTTTTCTCTGCACCTACTTTACAGCGATCATCACGCATGAGAGCACCTTGAAATACTCCAGTTCAGAGACGCACTGTCACAAATCTCTCTTGTATATGTTTTAATACACCATAATGTTGCTCCATAGGCCTATATAGAGTAAACAAAATGACTGACTTGCTTCTTGAGTCATTTTTTTACTTATCAGGGCAAAATGGATGTGGTCTGCTAATTCTAATAAAGGCCCCTCAGTGCTGTGATATATTCTAATGTGCTTTAATGAGTAAATCCAAACCACACTTTAATTTAAAAGTTTGTACCTCACCTAAATAAAAGAGTGGCAGGCAGCAAGTTGGCATGGCTTGTTTAATAGCACTAAGTTGACTACAATGCCCCCTGGGAAACATGCCACAGCCTCAACAACAGCACACTGTGAGGCCTCTTCAAGGAGTGTGTCCAATGCAGATATGCCCCAACTAACCCCTCTTTTGATGGTCTTTCACAATATTTCATGTGATATAGCTATAGTTTTTGGGCAAAACACCTGACCCCGAGGGAAAAACTTTGAGCTCTGAAAAATGGTGACAGAAAAGAGAAATAAGGTCTGTTTCATGACCCTTCTGTTTTTAATCTTGTGGTTGTGAGACACCAGTAACAACCATGTTTAGCTCAACCACGTATACTTTTAATATGGTTCTGACAGTTTAACAAAGGGATATTTTTGAATTAAGGGACATAACCTTACCCAAACTAGGGATACCATAACTAAAAGCCTGTACAATCAGTGAAATACATTACTCTCGGATGCTTCCCAGTACTAGATGTGTAACCAGATGATGAAGCATTCCACACTGAACACTAGGTAAGTGAGGGTTCATCATCCAATGTGAGTACATGAATGTATGGTAATTCCACAAGAGGTTTGGCTTTTTCTTCTTTTTCAACTTCTTTTATGTGTGTTTACAGAAATCATACAACAGTCTAAACGCCTCATGTTCCCTCTTTTGTTTGTTGCCTATCTGTGCTGTGTCTGTCCTGTGTAGGTGAGTGAATTGTGATGTCCCTCTGCTGCTGCCCCCTGTCCTTTATTTGTTCATTGCGTTAGGGAAGGTTGGGCGGCACCTTTATTATGTTGTGAAGCTCTGTTCAACATTTCCCACTACACAAAAGGCAAGAAGCTTTGCTTTGTCAATGCTTGCTTTAATGCGTGTTGTGAATGAACTCTAACATAATTTGTTCGTAGAGTTTCCATTTGGTGTTGCGCAGGAAATAAGCAGTTTTTGAGGCTGTCTAATCAACTTTATAAAAATTTTATAAATACCTGAAAAGTTATTCCATGTTATGTTTAATATTGTCTGCCAATCCTGGCATTTTAGCCAACATCATTTTGCTTGCTGGAATTTTGAGGCCATAAGGAAAGTGTTAAAAAGCAAAACTACAAGCCCCACAATGCAACATGCTATTGGCAGGAAAGACAGGAATGGCTGATGGCACCAAGCCATAATGCCACTTTGCAGACTTACAAAAACATTTAGGGGCCGATTCCGATGGCCGGTCGGACAGCTGTCCGTAGCCTTACCCTGCGACCAACACGTACCCGGAGCCGGTCCATCCTGTATAGGAAGTACGATGTGCATAACTGCCAAAAACCCGACCGACACGTAGGCTGTGAATCAAGCCCCATTCTCCGTCCGAGCCGTAACTCCCAAAGAGGAACCGTGTCGCCCGGAAGCAGTATCCATAGCAGTTTCCGGCATGACAAGTACGATGCGTACTTCCTGCGCGCCGGACGGGTCGTCACGTATGGGACGTCACAGCATCCGGAAAACAAGCATATCAGCTTGCAGCGGGTACGAGACGGAGCAACAAGCAGCGTGTATGACACGAACACATCATGAATCCCATCGCGCAGGTGATACCAGTACTCTACATCTATGACCAGCTCAGAAACCGACGCCGACGGCGCAGACGGTATGTCAGACACCTACCACATAAACAAACGAAACGTACCCGCAAAATGGCACACACACACAGGGGATCCATATCCTGGCCACTAACAACAGCCCACCATAGGGGTTGCATGGCCAGCACCACTAACACCCCCACCCATAGGGGGCCTGTTGCCCATCACCCCTGCCACCCCCACTCATATGGTTTATGTTGCCTATCACCCCTGCCACCACCACTCACAGGGGACCTGTTGCCCATCACCCCTGCCACCCCCACTCACAGGGCTGATGTTGCCCATCACCCCTGCCACCCCCACTCACAGGGGACCTGTTGCCCATCACCCCTAACACCCCCACTCACAGGGGACCTATTGCCCATCACCCCTGCCACCCCCACTCACAGGGCCTATGTTGCCCATCACCCCTGCCACCCCCACTCACAGGGGACCTGTTGCCCATCACCCCTGCCACCGCCACTCACAGGGGACCTGTTGCACATCACCCCTGATACCCCCACTCACAGGGGACCTGTTGCCCATCACCCCTGCCACCCCCACTCACAGGGCTTATGTTGCCCATCACCCCTGCCACCCCCACTCACAGGGGACCTGTTGCCCATCACCCCTGCCACCGCCACTCACAGGGGAGCTGTTGCCCATCACCCCTGCCACCACCACTCACAGGGGACCTGTTGACCATTACCCCTGCCACCCCCACTCACAGGGGACCTGTTGCCCATCACCCCTGCCACCCCCACTCACAGGGCTTATGTTTCCCATCACCCCTGCCACCCCCACTCATAGGGCTTATGTTGCCCACCCCCCTGCCACCCCCACTCACAGGGGACCTGTTGCCCATCACCCCTGCCACCCCCACTCACAGGGCTTATATTGCCCATCACCCCTGCCACCCCCACTCATAGGGCTTATGTTGCCCATCACCCCTGCCACCCCTACTCACAGTGGACCTGTTGCCCATCACCCCTGCCACCCCCACTCACAGGGTTTATGTTGCCCATCACCCCTGCCACCCCCACTCACAGGGGACCTGTTGCCCATCACCCCTGCCACCCCCACTCACAGGGGACCTGTTGGCCATTACCCCTGCCACCCCCAGCCATAGGATGGGTGATGCGCAACACATCCAGCATACGCAAACATCAGGTATGTCCGCAAAATACATCCCCCACGACATCATGACAACAGTGTGTAGTCTGTGACAAGTGCCCACAACAGTGAATATGGCTACGAGCATACAATGTAAGTAACAGCACATGTGTGACCAACACATGAGTGTGACATACACAAGGCAAGCATCACCATAGTACTGTGGCAATGTAAAAAGAACACCCCCTCACTGTGTAGAACAGAAGTCAAGTGGGGGCTCACAAAATGCAGCAGATGTGGAGCATTGTGGTGATGGGGATCAAACCCCCCTCAACACAGTGACCAAAAGGTAAGTGTCATCATGGTCAAAGCTGCAAATAACAAACAGCATGTATGATCCCTGCTCGCAACACATCAAACACTTCTGGGGGAAAATAGGGTTGTGTCCCATACACACAGAGATGTGCTGAGGCAAACAGTGCTGTGAAAACATAACACTCTCGGCCATGTGCAGACAAGCACCACACATGAGGACTGACAATGCACACAGCGTACAATGACACAACAGCAGAAGTGACCAACACTGAGCATGCACACATCTCGAAAATAGACACACCAACCAAAAGAACATGTGTAGACTGTAGGTGTCAGCTCACTAACTCACATTCCATGCCAGCAATGGCACCCAACAACCAGGATGAATGTGCACAATGAAGTGAAATGACTCATAGGGACAGCATGCAAAATCACAGAAACAGCATCCAGACCAAGGCCCACAACAGCAATACCAATGCACTGGTGCAGATGCACAAACACAAACAGGCAAACTCACACTGCACATCCGACACAACATGTGTGTGTGTGTCACAGTATCCACAGGCAACTACACAACACATGAGAGGGGCTGAACCACAGTGACACAGATGTGGACACAGTGCCATACAAAGGTAAACCATCATTGGGACACCCTCAGTGGGCAATCAGGCGTTGGGAGATGAGAGGAAGCACAACAGACACATGTGACACTAGCTGGAATGAACACCAACTAACACAGCAAGAGACTGACACACAACAGCACAATCCCCAGGGACAAGACATTGGTGTGACACAAGCATGCATTATACCTCCACTGTGATGACAAAGGCAGATGTCATACAAACTGGGAAACCCAGACATGTGTCCTGTGCCACAAACGTACATCACACATACACATACACAAATCACTCAGCATGGCCCCTCATCCATGGACAAACAGGAGCTAGGGGACCATCCATGCAAACAATCACATCAGTCCACCATCAACACCACACACCTGAAATGCAACAATGTGTATCTGTGAAGCCCACATGGACAGGTGACATTGCACATGCACCCATGACAAACACAGGAATGTTGGCAGGAACGAAGGTGCACACACACATCACACAAGGACTGTTTACAACCCTGGGGAATGACAGACATACTGCACAGTATGCGATACATAGCCATGACCTCAAAGCTCATGTTACCTTCACAATTCCTGCCACAGTCCCAGGACTATGCAGATGCCAAGGAGGAACACAAGGCATCCATGCTGACACCTACCAGCATCGCTGCCGTGAACCCGACAAGTGTGAGCAGTCACACACACATATAAATGTCTCAATCACTGAAAACTACCACCTAGGGACAACTACATGATATTGCGAACAAACAAGTGCCTTGAGGAACCCTCACTGTGTCCCATCTGTGTCTGACAATATCATCAACACTCTGAACTGACAAATCACAATGATGATACACCAATTAACAGTAGTGAGTCATGCACCCACACATCTGGTAGCCCATTGGAAAAGTAGTGGGATGAACCCAGTACCACTCAGCAATCATCAACAACAGGAACATATCAAGGGAACACTGTCTGTGTATGAACAGGGATGTGGACACACACACATGCACATACAACACACACCATGGGCCCAGGGCATGTCACTGGACAACACACTAACTTGAGGGGACATAACTCTTGTGGGAGCCCAGCTGTGCCAAACATATTCACCGCAAGTCCCACTCACATCTGCAGAACACTTGGTCAGTCAGCCATCAGTTACCGCACAATGAAGGCTCTGGTCACAACAGCCTGGGTACGGGAGTCACCCCTAAGTCAGCTGCACATACCCCAAACATATGTCTAGCAAGTTGCACAGAAGACCCAGTTTCTCCTATTACAATGATGCCCACACCTGTAGGGCCAGTAGTGATGAGCATGAAGTATGTGGAAGTGACAATTTTGACAATGGGAAGCACATCATATGTGCAGGGGTGCAAGCCACAGATGTGACCATGGCAATTAAATGCTCACAGAGAGATGTACACAAATAGTTTATCCAGACACACCCAGGTAGCTGCAAAGGATGAAATGGATACCCACCAGAATAGGATACATATCTCATGGACCACAGGGAGTACCTCACATCAACACATCAGTATGCAACATTGTAAACCAAGCATTACAGGTGCAAGGGCATCTAAAACAACCTCAACATGATGTACAGCTAAATCAAGTTCACAATGACAAAGTAAAAAGCTTTATTCAGCATATGAAAAGTGAAACGTCTGTTCCAACAAAAGGCCAATGGCCAGTCCATGTCCAAAGGGCAAGGAGTGAACTAGAGTCACAAATTCAGAATATGAAATTCGAAACGTCTGTGCAACCAAAAGGCCAATGGCCAGTCCATGTCAAATTGCCAAGGAGTGAACTAGAGTGACAACTATCACACCTTGCTTGCCTGCACTGCTACGGACCGGGGTCATCCCCTCGGAGGGGCATACATGGGGGCAGGACAGGCACCGCAGGGACAGGATCAGGGCACAGCAGAAGGAGGCAGGGAAGAGGAGGGGGATGCAGGCGAGACACTTGCAACTGCAGTGGAGATGACTGAAGTGGTGGGTGCTGTCACAACTGTGGGGCACAAGTCAGATGGGGCGGGTGCCGGCACAACTCCAGTGGGCAGGTCAGATGGAGTGGATTGGCTCACCACTGCAGTGCCCAAGTCAGACGGGGTGGGCGTGGACTCCAAAGCAGTGCCTACATCCATGGGAGCGGAATGGGGGACAGGTGAGGTCTGAGGGCAGGGGGTGGTGACACGGTCCCCACATCAGTGGCAGCAACTGTCTGACCAGGTGTGGAGGAGCAAGTGCTAGGGGGGGATGGCCTTAGCATTTTGGGGATGGTGTATCTGTGTGTGGGGGAACCCAGGGCAGGGAGTGGCGGGGGAACCTCTGGAGTGGTGGCCTGGGGGATGGAGGACAGAGACATTGCCTTGGAGCTGCGTGCTGGCGGGGGGGGGGGTCTTGCTCTTCTTGTGCCGGGGGGACTTGCGGGTGGGCGTCTCGGTCTGAGTGCGCCTGGGGGAGGGTGTCTGGGTGTGAGGGGCACTCCCTTCTGTGTGTGGGGACTTCCTCTTCCCCTTGTAATCAGGATCTGCTGGGTCGGTGGGGAAGAGGCCATGGTCACAGAGGAAGAGCTTCTGGGGGGATGGGGTTGCAGGTGAGGCAAGGGAAGGGGGCTGGGAGGGAGAGGTCTCGGAAGACTGTGGAGTGGTTGTGGATGACTGTGTGTGTGTCAGCAAACCAGCCCCTGTGAGTGTGGAATCAGTCCCCTGCGCTTGCTTGTGTGCACGTCTAGTCCTTGGTTTGGGGGTTTCTGTGCTTTGGACAGGTTGTGTGCTAGGAATTGTGGGTGCTGCAGGGGTAGGAGGGGTGTGGGACTGTTGGAGGAGGGACACTGCTGCCATCAGGGAGGAGGCCACGGACTGGTTGGTCCTCTGTAGGGCAGACATGCCCGAGGAAATGCCCTCCATGAATGACACCAGTTGTGTCAACAGACCTGTGTGTGCATGGAGGACCTTCAGCATCGACGTCTGCCCCACATGCATCTGTATAAGTAGGTCCACAGACTCTTCACTCAGGGCAGCAGGGGACACAGGGGCAGGGGGTGCGGTGCGTGGCACAAAGAGACATGCTCACGAACACGGGAGCCCACAGGGACCTCTGGGATGGGAGCCGATGGGAGGGGGGTGGTGGTGGTGGTGGTGGTGGTGGCGGAGACAGCCACACTAGCTGGGGTTTGGTGGCTGCTGACACCCGCCTCCACAGGGGAGTCATCCTCAGAGCTGCTGTGGCCTTCAGCTGGGGGGGATGGTGCTGACGACTCCTCTGTGTGGCTCAAATCGCCCTCCGTGACACTGGGTCCACCTGACTCCTCTCCTTCTGTCCCTGTAAGGCTCTGTGGCTCCTCCTGTTCTGTGGAGCTGTCTCCTCCTATGGCCGTGGATGTATCTGGATAGGAATAGGAAGTAAGAGAACAACATCAGTCACCTGCACCGACTGCACACACCACAGTGAGTACATCACATCACAGGGCATCATCAGCTGAACACAGCTCAAAGTGCCAACTCTGTTTATAATAAGACAATTGTCATTTCAAACATCAACCATGGCACACATATCCCTCCTTGACTTGCACACATATGTCTGTTGCATGTTGGATGCTAATACCCCAATGTGCCAACATGCACCACCCACACATTAGTTGTACATGCAAGTGAACATGTAGGAGTATGTCACTAGACCCACAGCACATCTCTTGCGACTGACTCAGCACAGGTGTCCGGATGAAGGTATGGGCAGAGACTCATTTCACATGCTTGGGATGCATGCCAGTAACACACACTATGATGTACTCATGTCCTGATGGGCAAGGCCACACTGGGGTGCATGGTGCACACTTGAACACAACGCAGGCTCACTCATAGCAAGTTCAATGCCATGGCACTGGGATGCCCTGTAAGTCAGTCAACAGTGTCTCCTGTCACAGGGGCAGGGCATCCAGACAACAACAATATGCACTGATTCACAATCCTAGCTCAAGGGCAAACATGACTCTTCAGATGACCGGCGCACTTGCCCATCCCATGCAAACAACATATCCAGGACCCAGAAGACCCCACATCATGAAAATCAGACATATGAGTCTCAGCAATCACAAATCCATGTACATTAACACATCACAGTCTGCCATGCATATAACCCAGCTGCATGAGGGACACAGTTGCATACACGATTGTGCGCTGTCAGATGATCACACAGGTCTTGTCTCCCACAGTCACATTGCAGATGTCATGCTGACCCTTGGAATCATGGACAACCCAGTTGTACGTAGCAGCAAGCCACACCCTAATGACACAGAGGCACACACCTGAGGGCACATGTCACGAAGCACAACCTGCAATTTCACACACTGGAGTAGGATTACAGAGTGTTTCTGAATGCCCTTGAGTGGGCAGGACTAAGTGAAACAGTGTTTTGCCCCGGACAGTAGTCAGGTGGCTAAGCAATTGTGGCATACTTGCTATACCTACGCCTGATGCCCAAAAATTGGAGTACCCTGCTGCATGGTTTTGTATTGAATACCCCAGAAACATGTTGCGAGTCAGACCAGCAATTGGTACACATCTCAAGGGCACACACAGTTCACATGTCAGATCTCAGGCATCGTGTAAACAATTGACCCACCCATGACACACACAACAGAGTCACGGGAACTGATGCTGACTGGTACCTAATACATAGCTGACTGCAGGGACACAGTTCCCTAGTGACACAATCAAAAGACTGTAGGGGCCACACCTGTGGAACAGATGAGGAGGGTGCATCACACAGATGAGGGACCTGATTTTGGGACTACAAGACCTACGTAATGTGGAAGTGTGACCCGGACAAAAGACTGCTATTTGCATGTCAGACATAGTACACAGATCAGGCATGGACTTACCCCCTTCCTGCTGCTGTCTGGCCTTCAGCTGCCTATCCAGGTCCGGGAAGACCACCGCCAGTATCCGGAGCATGTGGGGAGTCAGGGTCCGGTGTCTGCCCCTCCTGCGTGGAGGTGACAGCTTCAGCTGGACTCTAGCTATCCTCCGGGTCCAGCCCCGAAGGTCCTGCCACCTCTTCTGGCAGTTGAGGATGCGGCGCTTGTAGACCCCCACAGAACGAACAGCCCGGGCGATGGTCAGCCAGATCTCCTGCTTCTGGTGGGCATCAACCTGTGAGGAGGACAAAGTGAAAAGTACATTAACACACATGCCCCAGATTTGTGCAGCACACAATTAGATATACATGTCATCATAACAAAGGGAAAATAATTACACAGGTAGTGCAACCCTGGGGAATGAAAACTCACATGCATGTCTGACATGTTAACAATGCATGGATAGTTTAAGCTGGCAAAAATGCACTTTAGCAGCAGGAAAATTATTCAGTACATGTTCCTACACACTTTGGGGGATGAAAGTAGTCAGTGAGAATGCTTGCCACTGGTGTACACACTGCTAGTACTGCTAGTCAGACACCATGCTTAATTAGGAAGCCAGTGGACAGCACACTCACCTGCTCCCCTGGTGTCCCATAGAGCTTTCTGTACTCTGGAAGGAGCCCGTCCAGCAGGGCCTGGTTCTCCTCCTCAGTGAAGGCTGGGGCCCTCTCCAGTGTACGTGCCATAGCAGGAGCCAGAGGATGCAGAGAGCAGCAGTGGTAGCAGGGATGTGATCCAGTAGCATGTAGTGCAGGCAAGTGAGCTCCCTGGGGTCCAGCCAGCCTTATATCTGTGCTGCAGAGGCAGACTCTGTGCCATGTGTCCAAAGTGATAGGTCCAACACGGTTGCATTCTATGAATCTGGCCAATCCATGTAAAAGTACGACTCGTACACACCTTCCGCATCGTTCAAATCTTCACCTTCATGGAACACTTGAAATTGCAACATTGTTGTAGGCATCCAACCGAATTTCCAGTGCACAACTCGTACAAGTTTTGAATCCGCATCCGTCTCCATGAAAGTCCTGAGCCAATGGGTGTGCCCGGCTCGTTCAACTGACTGTACAACGCGTATTTTGTATGTGCACATGCACCCGTCTCCATACGATTCAATGGCCAAGGCGTACGCCTGTCTCGGACCATGCCTGTCAGACACGTATGCATGATAGTCACCCGCATCGAACCTCATTGCATTCAATGACAAGGCGTACGCACGGCTCGGACATGACCTGTGCAATGTGTACGCATTGTCACCCGCGTCAGACCTCATTGCATTGAATGACAAGGCGTACGCACGGCTCAGACATGACCCGTGCAATGCGTACGCATTGTCACCCGCGTCGGACCTCATTGCACTCAATGACAAGGCGTACGCACGGTTTGGACATGACCCGTGCAATGCGTACGCATTGTCACCCGCGTCGGACCTCATTGCATTCAATGACAAGGCGAACGCACAGCTCAGACATGACCCGTGCAATGCGTACGCATTGTCACCCGCGTCGGACCTCATTGCATTCAATGACAAGGCGTACGCACGGCTCGGACATGACCCATGCAATGCGTACGCATTGTCACCCGCGTCAGACCGCATTAGTGTGACTATTAGACGGATGCAACACACATATACTCGCCATGCACACCTGCACACACCTGCCACACTATAGCATTTGCCACACAGTGTCCCATGGCATGTGAGGCTGCATTCCCTAGGTGTTTGAGGGAGCCACAGCTTTTTTTTTGTCTGGCACTTTGTGCAGCCAATCCCATGCTGTTATCTTGTACATGGGGGCTGAGTCCTTTGTGTGTTATGCACATTAGCACTGTGATGTGCAATTGTACAGTAATGGGCATGAGTGAAGGCCACAGTGTCAGGTTGGATATGTTTGGGGCATGTCACATACACCCTGAGTCCTGGGGGTGATGGCATGTATGTCACAGTGAGACCTGTAGCCCCAATACTGATGTGCACCCACAGTCTGTGTGCATGTTGTGTCTCAGATGTGTCTGATCACATGTTACCAATGGGTGACAGTCTCCACATCCATGTGGTATATGCATCAACCTTAATGGGGTGTGTGTCTAAGAGACGTACATGTAGGGCCGGCATGAACAACAGTGGCCACTACCTGTGGGACTTACGCTTGCCTTGTGGTGTGTACGTGCTACGCCATGTCCATTGCTGTGTTGATGTGGCAATACAGAGAGCCTGGGTTTCTGCATGGCAAAGGTCTGTGATGCCTGGGAGACAGGAGGCTTCAATTGTCACTGGGGTGTGTTTTTTTAACGTTGCAGCAGCACATAGGTTGGGTGACACAGCCAGATGGTTGGCCCATTGCACTACATGGGGCTCATGTGGACATGTGGAATTGAGATGTGAGGTGGTGGTCTTGTAGGTGACATATGTGTCCATGCCCAATAGCACACACCTCAGTACATTGTGTAATGTCATGAACTAGCATGTGAGAGTGATCGTGGTCATGGCCACATGGGGGGATGTACTGACAATCTTCCTTTTTGCATCTCTGGACTGCAGGGCACCAGCTGTGCATCGTCCGTTCCCAGACCTTGCAACCATGCAGGAACGCGACAGCATCAGACGGTACCGCTTCACCAGGCCACTGATTGAGGAGTTGGCGGAGCATTTGGCGCCACATCTGCTACCTGGCCGGACATACCCTACAGCACTGACCCCAGAGGTGAAGGTGATGGCAGCCCTGCACTTCTTTGCTACTGGTATCTTCCAGTACACTGTGGCTACTGCTGGTGGGATGTCGCAAACGATGTTTAGTCGGGTGCTACGCGATGTCTTGGAGGGGATGTTGCAATTCCTCAACCTGTATATCAAGTTCCCGAGCCAAGATGAACTCCCTGAAATTAAGGATGCCTTTTATACACTGGGGAGGATGCCAAACGTCATTGGATCCATTGACGGGACACATGTTGCCCTGATGCCACCACAGGCACATGAGCAGGCATACTGTAACAGGAAGCACTACCATTCGATCAATGCTCTGGTGGTCTGTCTTGCTGACATGTTGATCACACATGTCTGTGCACGGTTCCCTGGTTCGACGCACGATGCCTACATAATGAGGAGTAGTCACATTGCAACGCTGATGTCATAGATGCCAGCTCAGCGTGCCTGGCTTGTCGGTGTGTACTGACTGTTTCTCATTGTGTGTGTTTGTCAGTGTTGTATTCCGCACTCCTACCAAACTCATCTACTTGTTCATTTTTGTGTGTGTAGGTGACTCCGGATACCCCAACATGCCGTGGTTGCTGACACCCCTCAGGAACCCTGTGACACCAGCCGAGCTGCGCTACAATGAGGCACATGGCCGGAGCAGGAGGGTGATTGAGCGGACATTTGGCCTCCTGAAAAGCCCCTTTCGCTGCCTGGACAAGACCGGAGGGGCCCTCCCATATGAGCCTGCAAAGGTGTGCAAAATAATACTGGTCTGCTGCATGCTACACAACATGGCGGTGCGGAAGGAGGTGCCTCTCATCCTGGATGAGGATGACGACGAGCAACGTCCGGCACCTGTGGAGGATCCCGGCCTGGGCCAAGATGCCAGTGATGATGAAGATGATGGTGACGTCCGCAACCAGCTCATCAACAACTTCTTCACCTGAAAGTGAGTTTCCAGGGTTGTTATGTGAATGTATGGAGGTAGCCAGGAATGTGTTGAGCCAGCTCTGTTGCTGTCTGAGTGTGTCTGTGTGCCACTTGACTGGATGCGTACTGTGATGTGTCCATTCAGGTGGTGTGTACTCCACAATAGGGTAGTACTGCTAACTAGTGTTTGTGTAGGTGTTTTGGCAACATGTTTTGTGCATGTGTATTGCATTTCTCTCCTGTTCGTCTATGCTTTTGACTGTATCTTATCTGTCCTTCCCAGTGTCCTTTGCCTGTTGTGTGGTCAACACTGACCCCCAACACCCAGAAGCCAACACCAGTGTGGAAGTTGACAATTCCCATCAACTGATGTACCACACATCCCTGGACTTCGATTCTCCAAAACATTGTGAGCGTGTGTCCACTGTTACGTAGAATTACCGTGCAACTATTGTGGAATAAACGTGTTGCTGATGTGTAATGAACCTGTGCTACGCTTTTTTATGTGCGTTGTTTGTCTTCCCACATCTGAGTGATATCTGCTTACCTCACCTGTGGACTTGTTACCACTGACTGGGGTTGGTTTTGTGTCTGTGCATGCCAATGTGTTTCAGGTCAACATCATTGTGTGTGATGAGTCACATGGCCATGGTGAGTATGTTTTGTGTTGCCATAGTGGTGTGTCTCCCTCACATGTGTCACATCCCCATGACTGACATACGTTGGTCACATTGTTGCAGTATTTGGCATGCACTGTGTTGTGTAGCAGATCGACTTCGCCATGAACATGACAAGTTTGAATCACACCAGAGGCAAGTATGGTGTACTGGTGAGTTTATTTACAAACATGTGTGAGTGAGGTGCACAGGATGGTGGGTGCTGTACAGTGGTTTGGGAATCCAAAGTTCACATTGGAGTTGGAAGTGCTGGTAGATGAAATGTCCAGAGTAAAGTCCACAGTCGTCTGCTACATTGGCCCAACATGAACCCTCCATGTCATGTGGGCGAGTTGTGTGCGATTGGACAAAGTGAACGGGTTGCCCCCAAAGAACATTGTCCAGAACAGGTTTGGAGGCCCTGGCGGATGTGCTGGGACATTTGCCTCTCACATGTCCTTCTTCGGACGACCCCTCTTCTTCCAGGGGGGGGATCCTCATGTGCAGGCCTCTGCAGTACAGGGGACTCTCCGCCAGAGTCCTCCTTCCTCCCTGTGGCACTGGCAGATGGTGTTGAGACAGATGTTGTGGGCACGCAGGGGGGTGTGGACAGGTTGGTGTTGATCTGGCGGAGGCATTGTAGTATGTCCCGATGCACCGCAGTAAGGGCATCCCACTTTGCCTCCATGCGGGCATGGTGGGCGACCTGCTCGTGTTGGATGTCCTTGAGGATCCCCACTACCTGGCCAAATCCTCCGGTGCTATCCTGGTACGCATCTAAGATGCGTGCCAGTTGGGGGTCATCATGCAGTCCAGACCCCTCTGCGAGGCGTGCCCTGTGCCTCCCACCCCTCCCAGCACCCCTCTCCACACGGGCAGGACCAGCGGTGGTACGCACAGGTGACCCTGGGACCCCTTGAGTGGTGTTGCTGGTGGTGTTGGGTGTAGCTTCCGGTGGTCCTGTGTCCCTGTGCTGTGGGTGTTGATTGCCCTTGGTCTGTCCGTGTTGGCGGGGATGCCCTGTCGGTGTCCAGATGCTGGAGGCGTGGGTACAGGGGGGCAGATGTTGCTGTTGCTGGTGCTGCATGATGGCTCACACCGGAGGGGCCAGGTTGGTCGTCGTCATACGAAGAGGACAGTGATAGAGTCAGACCAGAGAGCTCAGTGTCCAACAGAGTCTGGGACTGGGTATCCTCGTCATTTGGCACTGGGTGCCCAGCACGACCTGTGTTTGGAAGAGACACACAATGTGATTTATGTTTCTACATGCATCGTTGGTTCACAAACATGAGATTTTCTACTTTTCAAACAGATGCCTGCCTGTACACTGCTTTTTCCCAGCTTGTCACAGACAGATTTTGATGTTATTGTTGGCCATTTGCCAGCATGGCCTTGTGCTTCCCACAACAGAGCCCAGTGTCAGACATCTTGCCGGTCCCTTCCCACTCCCTGTGAGGTGAGTATGTTTCAGGTTGATCTTGCTGGGCCATGTGGGTGGGTGTAGGTTGTCTGTGACTGCGTGTCCCATAATACTCTTGGCTACACCCCCTTCCCAGCATGCCTATGCTTCCTCCCTCTTGACTCTGCTTCCCTGTGAGGGGGTGTGACATCAATGGCAAGATGGCTGACTGTGAAATCCTGGTGTTTGTTTGGCTACCAGTCCCAGCATGGCCTTGTGCTCCCCACAGCAGGACCCAGTGTCAGCCATCTTGTCAGTAAGTTTCCACTCCCTGTGATGTGGGCATGTTTCAGAGAGGTCTTGATGGGCCAATCAGGAGGCGGAGCATTATCTGTGACTACAGGCCCCATCATGCTTTTGTCTACACTCACTTCACCTGCATCCCCACTATTCCTTCCTGACAGTCAGCTGCACTGTGAGGTGGTGTGTTTGTGGTGGCAAACTGTCTTGCTGGATGTATTTGGCTTAGTGCCAGTGGCTTGCTCTATTTGTTTGTAGGTTGGTGCATGTCATGACACAGTCCCCAGTTACTATGAGATGGCAGGTATTGTGTTTGTGTGACTGGCATACACATCTTGGGTTGATTATCTATTGGTTAGTGTAGGCGTACTTGGGGTGCATGGTTTCACTGTCCCCTTGCCACACAATCTTGGGTTTGTTGCTTGTGTACTCACCAGTCTCTGGGATGTCTGTTAGGCCATGGACGCTCTCTGATGGTAGGATGTCCCGCACCTTCTCCTCCCAGGTCCTGAAGTAGACTGGTTTGGCAGGAGGGCCACCGCCGGTGCGCTGACTTCAAGGCGTGATCTTTCTCGATGAGTTTCTTGACCCTCCTGCGCACGTCATACCACCTGTTCTGGATATCGTCCTTTGTGCGCAACGTTGGTGCTTGTGCGTTCACCTTGTCCACAATCCTCGCCCACAGCTTGGTTTTCTGTGAGATCGGGGTCCTTTGAACCAATGTACCAAACAAATGTGGCTCTACTCTGATGATCTCGTCTACCAGCACTTCTAACTCACTAACTGTGAACTTTGGATTCTTCTTTGGAGGCATGGTGATGGGTGGTGGTGGTGAGTGATATGTGTGTGAGGGTGCAAGTGACGTTGGTTTGGTGTTGGTTTTGCTGTGTGTATGTGTGTGTGCTTTTGTATGAGGTGCTGATGGTGTGTGAGTTGTGTGATGGGTGAGTTGTGAGTGTGTCTGTGGTTGCTGTGTACTGGTGTTTGCTGCTGGCTGTATCTCCTGTTTGCAAAGGATGATGGTAGTGATTGTAGTCCTTTATATAGTTGTAGTTGTGGGTGTGTCTTTGTCCAATTAATTTGTGTTGGGTATTTATTGGCTTAGTCATTGCTTGTTTGGTCCTTTTTTTGTGTTTTTTCCTAAGTGTTTTGTAGGCATGTTCATGTGATGGAAACGGACGCTGCTGTTGTCTCGTGCGGGCTTCTCCGCCTCGTTCACGCTGCCTGTCTTCTGTGTTTGGTAGGCGTTGTTCGCAGCGGTCTCTATTGCTTGTGTGCCGGGTTGTCTGTGCGTGTCGGTCGTGCGGCTTGGTCTCCGTGCGAGTCGGTCTGGTTTTACACGCATTGCATCGTACTGCGCTAATCGTGCATCGCGGGTACGGGTCGGTCGGGTTGATTCCGGGTTTGTGTCGGTCGGTGAAAATCGCGTCGGTTTTCCTGCCGGATCACTATTTTCCATACGGCTCAGTCGTACGGCTTGTCTTCCGTACGTGTCGGTTGTAATTCACTCGCGTTGCATCGTACTGCACGGGTCGTACGGCGCTGGTCCGTGTCGGTCAGTATTCGGCCCGGGGCCGTGTCGGTCGGTTCGTTTCGCGGCCGGAATCGAAATCGACCCCTTAGTGTCTTTCGTTTTTTGTAGGCAATTACTGGTTAAAGCATTCAGTGAGTAAGAGGTCAGCGCCAGCATTTCAAATAGAAACAGGAGTATATCCTGCTAATGGGCTAACAGTAACTCTCATTGGAAAATGGGCGTGTTAAAAGGTTATAATTTACCAGACCACTGAGAGGGCCTGCAGCTGGACATGTCTGGGGAAACACAAAGGTCAAACTATATGCTGGCGCCCCTTCTACCCACACCAGTTTGTTCAGTTTTAGGTGGACCGTTTGCGTCACCGTTGTGATGCAGCATGTCTTGAACAGGGGCAGCACAAGCTGCAGGTGCTGCCCCGCGAGGGCCGCCAGTGGTCCTGGACACTGAAACACTGCACCTGCTCCCCCAGGGTGACCTTGTACCTTTGGTGCCACCTGCATAAGCACAAAGCCTATCCCTGGCCCTGACGAGGACCTGTGAATGGATGGGTCATCTTCCACCCTGACGAGGACCTCTGAATGGTTGGGTCCTCTCCCACCCTGACGAGGACCTGTGAATGGATGGGTCATCTCCCACCCTGACGAGGACCTGTGAATGGTTGGGTCCTCTCCCACCCTGACTAGGACGTGTGAATGGATGGGTCATCTCCCACATCCATGCACCCCGCTGGCAAAATCGGCTCTCCACAGGAAAAGAGGGACACCCTACACACCACCCAACAAGGGTTTATGCTGGGACTGAGGCCTCTGGCCATTGTTTCAATGCTATGCAAAGAGGAGACCTCCTTTTTTAGAGACCTTCAAGCTACCACTCATCGAAGACAGACACAATTGGAACCCGAAGGCAATTGAGAACCTGATCCCCATGAAGAAAAAGAACTGTCTCTAGAGATGCGTCCCCTGCCCCAGTACGGTCAGCCAAGCATGGCCAAATCGAGTTGCCCACTGAAGGCAATCCCCACCACTTGCGCTACTTCACCCTTGGCCGCTCACCATGCCACGTGGGGGCCTGATGCTAATCCAGGCCTAGAGACAAGGTGCCACTACGGACAGTAATGCCTGCCAGTGTGTTTCCGCCTCCCATGCCTGCTGCACTGGGTCATTGCATGCTCTGCCACCACATGATGGGCACGCTTCACATCATGCCCCAGTTCCTCCAAGTGAATAAGCCCAACCTGTTCTGCACGTCAAAGCAACCCACCTACCTCTTAGGTCTCTCCTGTTGCCATACGGCTTGTGTTCCTGGGGCTGCCTGCTCATGAAGCTGACAATTACTCCTGCAGGCAATGATCAGCATCTTTGACCTGTAGTCCGAAGACTGGTATAAAGTGGCAGATCACAAAAAGAACAAGCTTTGGCCTAGCCAATAGGTCTCGCCTTTGGGACCTTATAAGTGTTTAGCCATGCAACACTTGATGTTGTTGCTCCAAGGATATTGTACTGGATAACTAAACACTTACAAGGTCCCAAAGGTGAGCGCTATTGGCTATGCCAATGCTTGTTTTTTTTTTTAAAGGACAAGCAGTGCTATCAGGCTCCGGCTGCCACTTAGTCCACCGCATCCCACATAGATGCTGCAGCCATCTTTGAGAGAGGTAGAGAGAGGTAGAGAGAGAGGTAGAGAGGTAGATAGGTAGAGAGAGGTAGAGAGGTGTAGAGAGGTGTAGAGAGGTGTAGAGAGGTAGAGAGAGAGGTAGAGAGAGGTAGAGAGAGGTAGAGAGGTAGAGAGGTAGAGAGAGTTAGAGAGGTAGAGAGTTAGAGAGAGGTAGAGAGGGAGAGAGAGAGAGGTAGAGAGAGGTAGAGAGGTAGAGAGAGAGAGTTAGAGAGAGAGGTAGAGAGAGAGGTAGAGAGGTAGAGAGGTAGAGAGAGGTAGAGAGAGGTAGGGAGGCAGGGAGGTAGAGAGAGGTAGAGGTAGAGAGGTAGAGAGAGGTAGAGAGAGAGGTAGAGGGGTAGAGAGGTGGAGAGGTAGAGAGGTAGAGAGGTAGAGGTAGAGAGAGAGGTAGAGGTAGAGAGAGGTAGAGGGAGAGGTAGAGAGAAAGGTAGAGAGGTAGAGAGAAGTAGAGAGGTAGAGCAAGGTAGAGTGAGGTAGAGAGGTAGAGAGAGGTAGAGAGAGGTAGAGAGGTAGAGAGGTAGAGGTAGAGAGGTAGAGAGAGAGAGAGAGGTAGAGAGGTAGAGAGAGAGGTAGAGGTAGAGAGAGAGAGGTAGAGCGGTAGAGAGAGAGGTAGAGATGTAGAGAGAGGTAAAGTGAGAGAGAGGTAGAGAGAGATAGGTAGAGAGGTAGAAAGGTAGAGGTAGAGGTAGAGAAGTAGAGAGGTAGAGAGAGAGAGGTAGAGAGAGAGAGGTAGAGAGAATAGGTAGAGAGGTGGAGAGAGAGGTAGAGAGGTAGAGACAGAGGTAGAGAGAGAGAGAGGTAGAGAGGTAGAGAGAGAGGGAGAGGTAGAGAGAGAGGGAGAGGTAGAGAGAGGTAGAGAGAGAGGTAGAGAGAGAGGTAGTGGTAGAGAGGTAGAGAGGCAGAGGGAGAGAGGTAGAGAGAGGTACAGAGAGAGAGGTACAGAGAGGTAGAGAGGTAGAGGTAGAGAGAGAGGTAGAGAGAGAGGTAGAGAAAGAAGGTAGAGAGGTAGAGAGAGGTAGAGAGAGGTAGAGAGGTAGGGAGGAAGAGGTAGAGGTAGAGAGGTAGAGAGAGGTAGAGAGAGGTAGAGAGGTAGAGAGAGGTAGAGAGGTAGATAGAGGTAGAGAGGTACAGAGAGAGATGGAGAGAGGTAGAGTGGTAGAGGGAGGTAGAGAGGTAGAGGTAGAGAGATAGAGGTAGAGAGGTGGAGGTAGAGAGGTAGAGAGAGAGAGGTAGAGAGAGGTAGAGAGGTAGAGGTAGAGAGAGAGGTAGAGAGAGGTAGAGAGAGAGAGGTAGAGAGAGAGGTAAAGAGAGAGGTAGAGAGGCAGAGAGAGGTAGAGCGGTAGAGAGAGGTAGAGGTAGAGAGAGAGGTAGAGAGGTAGAGGTAGAGATGTAGAGGGAAAGGTAGAGAGGTAGAGCAGTTTATCAAAATGCTCAGGTGCCAGGATCAGTTTTTAGGCCATAAAGCTGCGGGTTCACGTTTAATACTTTATTGGGCGATTAATTAAAACACATACGATATACTCAGTAATGTAGGCAAGCTGACCCTTTCTATGTAAAGGAGGCACTGCTCGCTCCTGCAGGCAAAACACTGTGGGATGTGAGGAATGCAGCTGTGGGGGGAGGGGTGGGGGAGTGTGGCTGAGAGCACACAAAGCGTTTCCCTTGGGGGAGCAAGCAGGGGCACCATCTGGTTGCCATCTTTGCTTTCAGCCAGATGCTCTAGAACCACACAGGCATCCTCAGAAATGTAGAGATATTGACAGAGGGGTTAGAGAGAGAAAGTTCACGGTCTCCAGAATTGGGATATAGGGTCGGTGCAGCACAAGCTCCAATCTCACAGGAGGCCTCCCTTGTAGATGCATTATTCTTCATCAAAATCACAAAGCCGCTGCATCATGTCCACAGCACTAGCCTGCAGCTCCTTTTGCTGCTGCTTACCTCTATGACGGAGAGCACGAGGCGTGATGGCACGCCAGATTATCTTGCCACCTACTGAAGGAGAGGACGGTCAATGTCTGCCCAAATGGTGCCCTGCTTCACTCTAGCACAGAAGCCCCATTGGCCTGACTACAAAGACCACTGAGAAGAAAGTTGAGGAGATAGTGGCCCGAGGGTCCATACTAATGAAGCTAAACACCACTCCTCCACAGAAAAAGAGAAGGGAAGAGTCCTAACAGGGCATCTGACCAGGCTGGATCACACCTAAGGATTACCATGTAATAGACTCAAGAGCAATCAGAATTTGGAGGCCTTACGGAGAACCAGTAGTTAGCCACATATATGCACTACACCGTGTCTACCCATAACCCCCACAGCAATTGTTCATACCCCATCACTGGCTACCTTACAAACCATGGCATTCACGCTGAAGGATCCCTGATCCCTTGCTCGGTAGTACGGCGGAACTGTAAAGATGAGGTCCATAGGTGAAGAGGATTCACACTCCTTTATTATCAGCCCCATGAACCAAGCAGGTAAGACATATGCAACACAACCTGCTGCAAAGGGTTAACGTATCTAACAAACCCACATTCTATACGTCATGCAATGACTTGACAGAAGACAAACAGAATGTACATATACCAAAGTTCTTTAAATGACTAACACATTACCACATGCACCATGCATGCAATTACTTTGCATGCCTTAGCAAAGCTGTCTTTATTATGACCACGTCTTTTCCACACATGGCCTTACTACGCATGCCTTTACAATGAATATCGTTGTAAAGGCATGATTGGTAATGGCATGTGAATGGTAAAATTGACACCCCAGCCCCTCGTCCTAAAACCTGGCCCCCAGCCCTGAAAACTATCCCGACCTCAGCACATGAAGCACTCCAGCCCCCTGCCCTAAACTCCAAAACAGGCCCCCAGACCTTAAAACACCCCCAACCTGAGTCCTAAAACCAGCCCCTAGCCCTAAAAACAGGCTGACACCGGCCCTAAAAACACCCCAGTCCCCCACCCTGAGCCCAAAAAATCGCCCTCAGCCCTAAAAACTGCCCTGACCTCAACCCTGCCCAAAAAACTACTCACCAAGCCGCAGGCCGGAAGGAAGGAAGTAGAAAGTCTGGGCAGGAAGTTCCCAACACCTCCCACCCCCCACCCATTTGCTCCAAGTCCAGAGCGCTGACTGCCTTTACCACACATATGCCTTTACCACCTTTACAACAAACATCATTGTAACCGCATGCGTGGTAAAGGAATATGTGTGGTAACGCTTGCGTTGTAATGACACGCGTGGTTCTGACATTGTTATTAATGCTGTTTCCCACCGTGCTCCGGCTGGATACATTCAGCACCAGTGACTCACAGATGCCATGGTCCATTTTTGAGACTGCATTGACAAGCAACTAGGCAGGGGATCATCTGTGGTTCTGCAGTGGCCTACTTGCAGCACACGCACGGTCCAAGCACAGACGACAAGCAGTCGCATCGCAACATGTCCAAATCCCCTCCTCACTTGAGAGGGAACTTTATTGCTACTGCACAGAAGGAATCCAGAGTTATATGTGGCCAGACGCAGTTCGTTTAAAAGCCTCACAAGCATTCACTTTGTGCAGTGAAGTGAAACAACCAATGGAAAAGCATGACTCTAGCAAGTTTCCTGATGCACTGTCCGAACCTGTGACATTAGTTACAAATGGCCCAAAGCATCAGCAAGGTGGACTCACTCTGTATTCTCTGGATATTGTGTATGCCATCAAAAGACTTCTCTGCATTAATCAATCATGCGCATGTAATACTATACAGGTGTGTGTTTGTATGAGTATCTGCTCAGAGCAGGTGGTAAGTGTATGCGGTAAAACAGTATAAAATAGGGGAATCTATGTTTTTACTTTTTTATGTTTAAACATTTTTTTATTAATTTTAAAAACAAAATAGCATTACAGTTCATTAACTTATCCCATTCCGTCACCCCACCCCCTAAGCAGGGAGAGAGATGTGAGTCACGCCTTGTGCAAATAAATATAAATCCATACATGACACTGGATCACTTAAACAGCATAATTGGTACTATCTCATCAAATTACAGCAGATCAACATCACAGACATATCTAAAGAGTATTAATTAACTGTCCCGGGGAGGAGCCAAGATGGCGACCGGAGCAGACGCTTGAGCGCCCGGCTCCGCCGGCCCTTGGCCTCGGACTATCATCCTGATTCCTATCCTCGCCGATTTTCGAGGTGCAACGTGCGCGACGATGCGCTGACCGCGCCGCCGCTTTCCCGGAGTCTGAGCCCGCCCGGATGCCGGAGCTCTTGGTGCCTTTGTTCTCCGCGCTGGACCCCTGCTCCATTGTGGCCTTGGCCGGCCCCCTGGAAGCGCCGCAGTCACTGGACCCCCGGCGCAAATCTGAGCCCCGCGGCCCCGATCCCGCCTCACACCACGGACTGTCGCCAGACGAGCCGGGGGAGAGACGCCCGGACACCTCCCTCACCTTTCAACTGACGGGCTGGAGCTATAGGGTAAGCCCCGGTGTGGCGGGTCTCCTGCCCCGCTCTGTGGCCCGCGCTGTGGAAGGCTGCAGACCCCCTTCTTCTATTGCCTAGTCGGCTGCAAAGAGAGTCCGAGGGAGGGGAAGCGACTGTTGGCTTTCACCTGTTGCGGCGCAGACCTGCGGGGAATTGCCTCCTTGTTACGACCCCCCCCTGGCCACTGTACCGTCCAGCGGTAAAACATGGCGTTGATTGCCTGCTCGCTGCTGGGGGGTGATGCTCCGGTCTCGCCCGTTGCCCGCTTCGCCCTCCCTCTACCAGACTCCAGCTCCACAGTGCCGTCCCGGATTGCTGCTGATGTGGGGGCGCAGCTTCCGCTGACATGCGGCTCCGTTCTGGCTGCCCTGCGGGACTTTCGTCTGCAATTGTGTGTTGGCTTGCAAACGCTGAGTGAGCGGATCGACTCCATACTGTCGGCTGCGGGTCGTGAGCGCCCCGTTTGTTCTCAACAAGACGTGGGTCTGCCAGTGCTTCTGTCCTCTTGCGGGGACGCAACGACTGGGTATAATCGTGCTACACTGGTGTCTGCATCTGGCTTTCCCGGCACCCAGGATCAATCGATCTCCTGCTCAATTGTAGACACTTTGTTTCCCCGTTCATTGCTGCCTGCTTTGTTGTTGCCTGCCTCACCGCGCCCGCAAGAGTATCCAGCTGAGCGACACCTGACGTCCTCGAGGAACCGTTCACGGTGGCCTACGGCTTCTTTTATGTGGAACTCCTGTACGTTACAGGCCAGGTCTGGATTTTATATGGTGCACAAGGGGACCTTAATAGATGATCGGCGGCCATTTTGTGACTCTACTTCTCCATCTTCTCCCAAGCGGCCATATTGTCTTTGTCTGCACGGGCTGCGGGGCCTTCATGTGGGGGCTAGTCTAATCTTACGCCCGCGATCGGGCCAGGGCTAGATTGATTTCTATCACCATGGTTTCACGGATGGACTGGCCTGGGACTGGAACTGTCTGCATATGTTGTGCGCACTCGTCGCGATTTGTCTGCCTTCATTATATTGTTGTGACACGTTATCTTCACACGACCGCCTTCGGGCGTAGTGGGTTCTCAGTGTGTGGAGACGTAGTTGGCCGGTGGTTTCGGGCGCTCCGAGGTTACGTGGGCTCCTCCCCGCTTTCTTCTTTGTTTTCTTATTTTCTTTCCTTTATTCCTACTTTCCCTCTTGTCTATATTTCGGGTTCATTGGGCGACAGGCACTATGCTGGGGGGGGGGCAGGCCGTAGCCTCCGCATTGGTGTAGGGTGGGGGGGTAATTTACTGTTTCTTTTTAGTTCTATGGGCCTTTTTCTTCTATGTCTCTGCGCTGTCCTTGTTTCCGATTCGGGGTCCGGGTGTGGGGTGGATTGAGTGGGGGCGGCTTTGGAGGGGTGCGTATTTACTCATGTGACTATCCTGTTATATAACTGCATCGCCTCACTGTCTGAGATTTACTATGGCTGTTTTTAATGATGCTGCTGCTCTCCCGTGTGATGAAGCCATCTTGCGGACTCGAATCTCCTTGGTTCTATCCTCTACTGACTTTTTTCTCGATAAAATTATTTTGAAAACCTTAAAATTAACCTTCACTTCTCCTTCCCCTGGTGTCAAGGATCTCTCCAGTGTATAACTCCTGACTCGTTGCTAATCTTGACCATTGATGCACAGGGGATGTAATGTTTGTCTCAGTGCTTAACTGTTTTGTGGCCGGCCTGATGGTTGTAGGCCCGTATTTGTTCTTTTAATATGCACAAATAAAGGTTTTTTAAAAAAAAAAAAAAAAAAAAAAAAAAATGAACTGTCCCCTCTGCATCCTGTCCCAGTTCAGGTTCTCCCATTTCATGTTGTATCCAGAATCTGCTAAGTCCCATTCCATCCTTCCTCCCTGTCCACTCCATTGTAAACCAAACTATGGTGCACCCCACATTTAACTCGTACCCACCAAGCAAATTCCCATAACCATTGCTTTTGTGTGGGCAGTCGTTTGGGCATCCATCTTAGTGCTACACACTTCTCTGCCACAGTGAGGCCTAGTTTCAATACTTTCGCCACCTATTTACTGTGCTTATTGTGGGTCATTAGTCCCAGTAAGCACATCTGTATCATTGACTGTATTTGCAATTCGATTACTATTCCTAAAGACTGAATTACTTCACCCCAAAAGGCACTCACACGCGGGCATGTCCACAGCATGTGAATATAGGTTCCCCGTGTTATTCTGTGTGAATCTGTGTTGTTACTGCCAGAAAAATAGGAACCAGAGGTTAATTCTTCTTTCCCTGATGTTTAGGAACAATTTTACAGCATGAAATAATAAAATAATTCCAATGCACTGCAATTCATAATAAGAAGTTATGTGGTAAACCCAGACATGTGTAGATGATTACTGCTGCCGAGATGGCCACGCGTTTCCACCCACCCCTCCAGGTGGCTTCACTTACCCCTACATAAACACAACCTTGCCCAGATGCAATGACAATGTATGCTCCAGGAATCTGTGTCAGTGTGGCTTTTTGCAGCAGTAACCGATTTGCGTTATTCACGGTGAAGCTAGCTCTGAAGCCTTCTGGGGTTATAACCAACACGGAAGCCACTCCTTGGACACTGTATGTTATGGATGCGTACTTTGCAAGGGCTTGAAGTGCCACCACGGTGTCCTGTGGAAACAGAGAGAGAAATTACACACAAGTGTATGGTGTTTATTTACAAGACTCTTGCGTCACTTATAACATGAGACAAAGTGACGTACCGGTGGTACAAGGGGCTTGTAAATTAGACCCTGAGTGCATTGTTTTCTGCCTGTGGACAGAGCAGTCACTATAGCCTTATACCCCGCCATAGCGGGCTGTACCGGCCATTACAGGCCCGCTTCAGCTCGGCTCGGGCCTTTAACAATGGAGCAGGATTATACTGGCCGGTATAGCCCAGCTATGGAGGGCTATAAGGCTATTAGAACATCCTGCCACAAAAGGGCTGAATGTTCTAACAAATAACATTAAGGCCTCTCGAGCCCGAGGGGATTTATATCCCCATGTGCTCCGAGAGGCTTTTGTTCACAGCAGCAGCTGTGAATGGAAAAAAAACATTAGAATGTTGCTCTGCTGGGTTCTACCGGCCCGTAGAAGCTCGGAGCACTGATTGCCTGCAAATGGAGTGCTCAACATTCTACTGTTCTAATAGAAGATGAAACACTCTGAAGAGGGACAGCAATTAGATTTTTGACATTTTCTAGCGCTGAGATCGATACAAAGGTTACCTGGGTAGAGGCAAATCCCCCGTAGGCATTCTGCTGCTGAGAAAGCCACATCACGATCTGGGCGGCCCTGCCGATGTCAGCACCGGGCACGCTGGGCACCGAGATCAGAGCCAGGAGCACGTAAGCAGTGGTCTCAACATCTACAGACAGGGGCCCTTCCCAGAAGTTCGAAGATGCTGGGGGCGCACTGCTATATGCCCAGTGCCGCTGACCATCTAGAGGAAAATAAGAAACAGGTGTGTGAGGGTGGGCAGAGATGGACAGGGGAGGGAGCATGAGCCAGCAAAGGCTGGAGGGAGAAGAATTCAAGAGGCGTGACCAGTGCTTAATTTGTAAAAAGTAAATAGGTGCCAGGGCCCTCATCAGGAGATCACCACAGCTTGCATCACCCATTGCCCCCGCCAGCACTTCCAAAGACAGTACCAACACAAATACGAATCATCACGCTCCTACAAGTGTCACAATTCAGATTGTTTGAGGCCCCAAAGACATGAGAATGGCTTGCGTGGCAGGTAGTAGTTGTTTTCAATATATATTGAATGAATAAACAGCTGTTGTTATACTCATCTTTAAATTATACAAAAAGCACCGCCATGTGGCAGCCGTCATTACTGGGGGTGTTGACAATTAAATGCCAGTGCTGAGCACCGGAAACCACCTGCTCAAATTAAGCTCTGGGTGTGACCACTGTCAGAGGCGATGGCTAACAGGACGGACAAAGGCTGAGGATGAGGAGGTTTGCGAGGCTATTATTATCCTATCGGAGAGCGTATAATGGATAGGCCATTCTGGACATTCTTCAAAAGGGACATCAGTGGCTGTCTCCTAACAGCTGGAGCATGCGCAGCACCAATGCTGGGTTCATTTAAAACACCCATCCCCTTAGGGTTGCTATCTTCTCAGAAAAATACCTGCAGTTTGTTTAAATTTTGGTATTCTCACAGGAACAAGAGTTCCGCCTACACCCCGATGGACTTGCATTGGAATGTGAGTTGATTCTACAGTGCATATTTCTGGGAAGAATGTACACCCAACCTATTCAACCATTTATTCTGAATACGTGCCCTGTGAAAAGGACTTGAAGTTTTCAGCCTTCCAATAAAATAATACCCTCCTATGTGTCTGGCATTAATTCTTATTTCATCTGACACACATGAAGCCCTGCCCTTTCAGCAATAGAAACTGAACAGGAGTGATGTATAAAAGAACAGAAATATATGTTTATTTTAGTCTGAGTGCCACCTAGGAATTATGAATAACAACCAAAGGAGCCTCTACAATCTTTATTACATTTGAGATACTTTATTCTATACAATACACGATCCGCCAAAAAAGAAAAATACATAAAGATATGTTGAAAATTAAATATGTAGACCTCCTATCGACAACATTTTCCTTAAACACCATTACTTGCCAAATAAAACAAAAAAAGAGATAGAGAAAAACAAGGGGGCATATTTTCAAGCACGGCGTTAAAATGATCGCCGCTTGATAATATGCCGTGGAGAATTCCCATAGAAGCCCATGTCGACACCAGAACAAAGCGGCAATAATTTTTTTTTTTTTTTTTTTTGAAAAACCTTTATTGACGTTTCAATCATTTACACATATGGGCCTACAACCCCCCGGGGCCGGCCGCCAAGCAATCAGAACAATAAAGGCAAATGTAAACACAGGCGGCACCTCGGAGAGCAAAGTCTACAATACAATATAGTCCGGCCAATGAGCCGCACAGGTAGGACACCAGGAGAGAAAGGGTTTTTCATTTTATAATAAAACAAAACAGTAGGATCAGGTGCCAAACAATTTCCCAACAGCGATAAGGGGCAAGGATAAGAGACGTAAGCAGCAAGCAGCAATACATTGAATCAATGGCGCAGACACGGGAAAGTACGGATGGGGAGCCCAGCGAACCCCCCGGAAACTGTGGCACACATTAAGAGCAAACGATTCACAATAAGAGAGGTGTACCGCGCTGATCCCAGAAAAACAAGCAAAAAGAAACAGAGAAGAAAAAGGAGGCCATGGAAAAAGAGATAAAGACTAAAGAGTCCCCTCCCCCATCCCCCCACCCTGCACCTCTGCGAATGAGTATGGCCCCACCCCCCAGCAGTGTGCCTGTCGCCCTGGAACTAGACCCGAAATATAGAAGAGACAGGGAAAAAAGGAGTAAGAAAGAGCCCCCCCAGACGGGGGGGCGGAGGGAATGTAATAAACTGGAGGAGGGCCTTCAAAACATACCCCCGGCTTCTCCCTCCCGCACGGTGAAGTCTCCCCACAGCAAACAATTAGCAGCACCAAGTTGATCATATCAAAAAAGGGGGGGGGGGAGTGGGGAGCATTATGCACCAACTATGCGAATAACCATGAGAGCACGCAACCATGAGTCCGCCTGTCTACTAGGTGACCACTCCCGAAGGATCAGCCTCAGCCTTGACCGCTCTTTGCGATTCTGCCCATGCCTGCCCCTCGACCCAGCACCATGTCCGATGTCCCAAGGTACAGGAGTGTCCAAAAACAGTCGGGAAGCGACGCACACAGGTGGGGTGGAAGTCTCTGAGCATCAGCACGGACCGCTTCATGGGGGGGCGTCTTTTCCAGTGCTGCCCCAGGATCTGCACTGCACACAAGGTCCAGACAGGCTGAAGCAGTCAAATGAGACACGCGTTGCTGGAATCGTCCCTGGGCCGCCGGAGACCGCGCCCGGGACAAGGCCACCATCTTCCGCTCAGGTCCAATACCTCCGGAGCAGATCAAGCCCACAGTTAGCCGACCACACGGTAGCACACTGTCCGGAGTGTCCGGCTGTACACTAATCGCGGGGGGGGCCGCAACATCTTCCTCCTGTGTGCAGTGTGGAAAGCCACTGTGTACTTGTGGACCAGCATGCCGCCACTGTCCCAACGCTGATACCACACCATCTAGCTTCCTCCCCAGGACCCCGGCGCCATGAGCCAAGGAGTAATGAAGGGCACCAAGGGCCTCCAGGAGGTCGCCGTACCCCAGAGCAGCTCTCTCCGATCGCTCTGCCACACTCCCGACCGTCACACACCCCCAGTCCCGCTGCGTCCCAGCGGACAGGATGGTAGGCTGCATAGTGACAAAATGGCCGCTGGGAAGGCCCGACTCGTATTGGGGCCAGGACCCCGGGACCAACGCCTCAAGGTCCACGTCGCTGAAGACAGGGATCCCGGGGCAGGCACAGATTCAGCCGTTGCGCGGTCACGGGCAACAGTCGTCTCCGCCACGGACCAGCTCCCGCGAAAAGCCGGGAGCAGCCCGCAAGGATCAGGGCGAGCCAGGGACGGCGTCCGGGCAGCTCACCGTCAAAGGCGGGGGCAAACACCACAGAATCCGAGAATTGCACACCCGGGCATGTCCTCGGTCCACAGCGCTCAGCAGGGGGGAGCGACCACAGCAAAATGCAGGCCGAGGGGAGCACCACTCCGGCGGACCGACTCCACCCAGTCACCACAGGCCGCTGTTGTTAAACTGCCGCCCGGCCAAGGCGTCCACTCGAGGTCCCGGCTTCGGGACCGCACGGGCCGCAAAGTTCAACCGCTGATTTCTCCGGCGGTACGGCAGTCAGAAACCTCAGGGTCACACGATCGGTTGCCACTTTCGTTTACGAACACGATCTCGTAGCGTAGAATAAGGATCTCATGCAGGATATCCGTGCGGGATGCGGAGGTTCACGGAGCCGGGAATCTACGCTGCCGTCCCGGTCGCCATCTTGGCTCCTCCCAGCGGCAATAATTTTAACGCAGTTTCTTGATAATATGCCCCAAGGATAGTTTTTGTCCACTAGCATTACGTTCAGGGAATTTTAGGAGGGACAAAGAAAAAAAAGAAAATATCAACTTTGTGGCTACAAGAACCGCACGGCTCTTACCAAATCGTGATGAAACAGGAAGCACTACTAGAGAAAGCAATGGGAAAGTCACTGGGGATTGTTCATACTTTCTGGTCACTATTACATACAGTGATGGATAAAAGGCAAGTGAATATTTTATTTAAAAAAAAAAAAAAAATGTGGAAATGTGATATAATTGTTCACGCACATTGGGAATATGCTTAAAACATCGATTAGGTACAATTTAGGAACAGGGCGTTTCAGTATTACATCATCAATTCAGAGCTTAGACAGTGCTTAAAGCCAACCATGACACCCAAGCACTTTCCTTGTTCAAGCAAGGACATGACCATAGAGGGTTGTATGATGGAAGCCAGCATGCATTTAGCCCGCATGCCTTTACAACGCAGTCACTTCCCCGATGTTACCATGTGTTACTTTACCACACAAGTCGTTACAACGACTTGCTTTTATTGGGCGCTGGACTTCGGAATAGTATAAATTACAACTCCAAACCCAGTCTATGTGTTGCAGTAACAATGCTGTTGGATACAGCTGCTCATGTGTAAATGTTTTCGTTCCTCTTACAGAGCTTTCAGTGAAAAGATAGCTATCTTTTTGAATAATGCGGGACGATTTAATGAGTTTCTAACTGGTGTACATTTCACTCTTTACCAAGTGGGAAATGTCTCCTACTGCAGGAATAAATGTAGTTCTTCTTATCTTTAATTTTCTCAAACATACATTTTCAAATTTCTGCAGTCTTTTTGCAAAATTCAAACACTTATATCCGATTAGTTTGAATCACTTATTAGCTGTGTATCTAGAACTTGTTATGTTTTTTCAAGAAACCTTTTCTCCTCCCAGAGCCGCTTTTGGTGTAAAACCAGGATCACCCATTTTTCAATCCTCCTCTGAGACATATACTTAGTAGCACTGCTTTATTTGTAAACAAAATAAATAAATAAGTACCAGGGCCCTTGTCAGGAGGTCAGGACTACAGCTTGCACCACCCATTTCACCCATCAGTGCAGCCAGTGCCTGTAACAACACAACTATTAACCATCACACTCTTACAAGTGTGACTATTCGAAGCCCCCAAAGCTGTAAGATTGGCTTGGGCAGCATGTATTAGTCATTTGTAATGTATATTGAACTGATAAACAACTGATGTTGTGCTCATCTCCATACTTCACAAACAGTGCCACCATGTGGCAGCTGTCATAAGTGCCCGTGTTGACAATTAAGTTCAAGTGCTGAGCACCGGAAATCACCGGCTCAAATTAAGCACTGCTGATTAGTCTTCCGTAAACTCTTCTTGCTGCTTTAGAGCACTTTTGGGGTGAGCGATGAAGAAGACCAGGTGAAAAACAGATAAACTACCAGTAGTGTTCTGAAGAGCTAAATGTATTGGGCCCTATTCACAAAGGAGAATGTATATGTGTAGATTTAAACATGTGTAAACTTACCTAGTAGTAACTCTACACTGTTTTGCTATTTAGCATTTCTGAGGGAAACTTTACTACTAGGTGCAGATGACCATGCCTCCCCAACCACAAAATAGCAAGTGGAACCTGCTACAATGGGATTTACAAATGTAACGTTACTACAACTAACATTTAAAACATAGGTGGAGGCATCCACCACCAGGGCAGAGGTTTCCCTATGGTAGAGTATAGGGAAAAGTAATATTTAATACTTGTTTAAAAAAACACTATTTTAATGTACATTAAAAATGCAAATAAACTCAAAATAATTACTGCTAATCGAAAACTAATAATAAACATTAGTACATTAAATGTATTATAAATATTTAAATAAATATATATAAATGTAATTCATAATTAATATTACTTAGAATTATATGAAACACCCTTCCTATCAGTTTATATTTAATTATTAGTAAGGAAATATTTTTTTGCAATATTTGTTTATTTAATTTCAATTTGTATTTAAACGTTTCAGCAAAATTATTTAAAAAAAAAAAATAAGGAGGAGCCTAGCGCGCAACCAAGATGGCCGCGTAGGTGCGAGGCTCCCGAGGACCTCCGCGACCTCCTGAATTAATCCTGGCGATATCCTGTCCTTGTTGAGGGGACTGTGTCGGGGAACCCGAGCTGAGGCGCCACCCGTTTTTTGGGCTCGAATCGGACCCCGAACACCGGTGGGAGCATCGATCGAAGGTTGCGGCCTTCTCCTCGCCGGCCCCCCGGATTGGAGTAGTGGGGCGATCCGGGGACAAAGTGAATAACAGCGGCGAGCGGGGCTGGGCGACTCGCGTACCCCGCACTTTCGCTTTCGCTTTTGCGCCCTCCTTGCTCACAAGCGGGGTTGGGCGGCGGAGCGGGGTGCGGTGGTGTGGCCTTGTCCAGGAGCCCGGCTGACCCGCCGGCGGTGGGTTGACCCGCGGTTCGGTGGTCGCCCCCGCCCCCCCCCTGGCACCCGTGACTTGGTATAGCGGCCCGCTCGGGAGCTGGACACGACGGTGGAAGAGCCAGCATGTCCACCAAACAAGATGGCGACCGGGCGAAGGTGAAGACGACTCGCCGTGGCACGGCGCACCAGGCTAACAGTATGGACCGCTACACGCTCCAGAAGGGTTCTCCGGAGACATCGCGTGCATCCCCGGTGGGCCCGACGGAGGCATCTGCTCATCCGGTGGATCTGACCCTCCGGGACGTCATGGGCGCCATCGCAGAGATGAAGGCCTCGGTGGACCAGCGTTTCGACACCTTAGCGCAGAAAATAGACTCGGTCCTGGTGGATGTGAGCCTTGTGAGGGCAGACTTGTCCAAAACAAACGACCGAGTCGATTCCCTGGCCCACACCACAACGAGCCTCACGACAGACGTGGTGGCCCTCCAGAAGGAGGTGCGCCGGCTTGGACAGGCGAGCGCCCTGATGGACCGGCGACTGGAGGATTCCGAGGGTCGGGCCCGGAGGAATAATGTCCGTATTGTGGGGGTGCCGGAGGGACGAGAGGCGGAGGCGGCGGATCTTTTCGTGGAAGAGTTGATCCTGACCCATCTCCAGCCCCGGGGGCTGAGTAAGCTTTTTGCGGTGGAGCGTGCTCATCGGGTCCCCGGGGGCAGACCTAAGACTGGTGCCCCGCCGCGGCCTCTCATTGCCCGGATTTTTAATTTTCGGGACAGAGATGCTATCCTCCAGACCTCCAGGCAACAGGGACCGGTCAAGCTAGACAACATGGAGGTACATTTCTACCCAGACTTTACTCCGGCGGTCCAGAAGCAGCGACAGAGCTTTCTTGGTGTTAAACGTCGCCTAAGGGACCTGAACCTCAAGTACTCAATGCTCTTTCCAGCTAAGCTGAGGGTAGAGGTGGATGGTCGCACACATTTCTTCGACCGGCCCGAGGCGGCTGGGATCTGGCTGGACACACTGCCTGGGGATCGGGGCCGGGGGGGCGGGGGGGGCGCGGCTGGCGAGGAGGGCCCGCCGGATCAGAATTGAGGGGTGACTGAATAGGCCTTGCTCTGGACGTTGTTCCTTCACCATTCATTGATTGTGTATGTTCCCCTCCTATGGAGGTCGTGCGGGGTCTGTTGGGGGCTTCCCTCCTCCTCTGGGGGACTAGTTAGTATTTAGCTATGGGGCGACAGGCACACTGCACTTTGGGGGGGCTGTCTGGGCTCATGCAGGGGTGCAGGGAGGGGGGAGTTCTGTTGGGACCGGGGGGTGGGGGGGGTGTGTTGTTTGTTAGCACCGCAAGGCAAACCCGCTACTGTGTTGTTGTTTTTAGAATGCTCGATGGGGGACGACCGATTGTTTCGACGTATGATGGGGGGTAGGGATTTGACTGTGTTGTCATGGAATGTTAACGGCCTGGGGGATAGGATTAAGCGTGGTGTGGTCCTGCAGTACTTAAAACGTATTTCACCAGATGTTGTCTTCCTGCAGGAGACGCACCTTATAAGGTAACTCCTTTCATGCAATGAATCGGCGGGGATATCGTTTGGCGGCCCATTCCGGCTTCACCTCGGGCTCGCGGGGGGTGGGTATTATGATTAAGAACTCACTCCCGTTGGAGATTGATGAGGTGCGCCATGATGAGAGGGGACGCTACACGGTTCTGGTGGGAAGAATGGAGGGTAGAGTGTTTATCTTTATATCAGTGTACGTCCCGCCTGGGTTACAAGCCACCACATTTGCGGACCTGGGGCGCCTCCTTCTGGACCTTCCGAGTGGCCTGCTGGTGGTTGGAGGGGACTTTAATGCGGTAGCCTCTGGGTCCATGGATCGCCATCCCCCTAGGGACCTCCCCCGGGCACAGGCGTGGCTGCCCGGCCTTTTGGACACGCTGGGCCTGGTGGATTGCTGGCGATTAAAGCATCCCGCATTGCGACAGTACACCTTCCACTCGGGTGCCCATGGTAGCCTCTCGCGGCTTGATTACCTCCTTGTCCCGGCGGCCCATGCAGGGAGGGTGGGGGAGGTGCGCCATCTGGCGCGGGGTATCTCAGACCACTCCCCATTGTTGTTGCATTTCGATGTCTTCCCGAGGGGGGATGGCGGGGTGGCCCCGATCAATGCATGGTATTTGCGCGACCCCACCATTCGTGCCGATTTGATTAAAGCCTTACAGCGATATTTCGACGAGAATGTGGGGTCGGTCCCCTCGGCCATCTCCCTGTGGGAGGCTTTCAAGGTAGTTCTTAGAGGGGAGGCCCTCTCCTTTATCTCCCATGCCCGGCGGCGCGAGCGGGAGGAGGTGACCCGGGTAGAGGCCGAGATTGCAGAACTGGAGGGTGACCTGGGGAGCGGGGTAACAGACGCCAAGTTGCATGTCCTACACCTAAAGCAGGCGGCCTATCGCGCCCTCGTCACGGAGGCGGCCAGGGGCCTCAGTAGAGAGCAGCAGGGGCGGTTGTATGATGTGGGTGATAAGGCTGGCAAATTGATTGCGTGGTTGGATAAGAGGGAGAGAGCGAGCCGCGTGGTGCCTTTGATTGAGAGTGTGGATGGTGCATGTGTCACTGAGCCGGAAGCCATTGTCTCCTGCTTCGCGGATTATTTCCGCGAAGTTTACTCCCCGGTTTCCCCCTGCTCGGAGGAAGATTCCCATGCCCTGCTTCGGGACATCGCACTGCCCTCCCTTACAGTGGAGGACAGGGATTCGCTGGACGCCCCTCCCACCTCGGACGAAATTGCCTTGGCTATTCGCTCGGTTGCATCCGGCAAGGCCATGGGCCCCAATGGTATTCCCATCGAGCTATACAAGCTACGCCCGGATGTGTTGGCGCCCCACCTGCGCGCGATGTTCCTGGCGGCCCACTCGCAGGGTTCCCTCCCGCCGGACCAGCGTCTGGCCACAATTGTGGTGATCCACAAGGAGGGGAAGCCCCGTGAACGGATCACATCCTATAGGCCGATTTCGCTCTTGAACGCGGAGCCCAAAATCCTCGCCAAGGTGTTGGCCAACCGGTTGATTGGCGTGGTGGGCGATTTGGTCCACCAAGACCAATCTGGCTTTATACCGCACCGCAACACGGCGCTCAATCTGCGGCGCTTGCACGGGGTGCTCGCGCGTGTCCCATTTGTGCGGGAGCCGGCCATCTTGGCGTCCTTGGACGCCACCATGGCGTTTGATACGCTTGAATGGCCATACATCTGGGCGATGCTGGCGAAATTTGGGTTTGGCCCGGGTTTCATTAGCTGGGTCAAATTGCTATACTCGGGCCCATTGGCGCAGGTGGTAGTGAATGGGCGAGTCTCGGCCCCATTCGCGCTGGGGCGGGGCACGCGACAGGGCTGCCCCCTGTCGCCTCTCCTGTTCGCCCTGGCCCTGGAGCCCCTGGCGGAGTGGCTGCGGTGGCACCCTTCTATTCGTGGTCTCCGCTGGACCCCCGAGCATGAGGACCGTGTGTCCCTCTATGCTGACGATATCCTTCTGTATCTCGCCTCCCCGCGGAAATCACTGATCGTCCTGGTTGATGTTTTGCGCTCATTCGGTCGCAACTCAGGCCTGGTCATCAACTGGGCGAAATCCTGTGTCTATGTGCTTTCCGGGGAGGCTCCGGTCCTGCCCCGGGACTGTCCGATCCAGATTGCCTCCCAAGGTTTTCGGTACCTGGGTATCTATATCACTCTTGACCCGGAGGCCCGCTATGAGCGGAACTTGCTACCCCCCCTCCGGCGCTTGAAGGAGGACGTGGTGCGCTGGCGGCGTCTGCCGCTCTCGCCGCTCGGCCGAGCGGCCTTGTTTAAAATGATGTCCCTGCCGCGCTTCCTCTACGCCCTCCAGAATACTATGGACTTGGTCCCGGCACGCTATTTCCGTGAGGTGGAGGGCCTCCAGCGGCGCCTGTTCTGGGACGGGAGGCCGCGCATTGCTCTGGCTAAATTGACGCTCCCGTGGTACGATGGGGGGGTCGCCCTCCCGGACATTAAACGGTATTACTGGGCCTCCCAACTAGCTGCAATTAATCATGGCCTTTACGGGCCCGCCTTGAACCCGGCATTTGAGATGGATAAGATGCTCCTGCCCGGTGGCGATTACAATCGAGCGCTCTACGCTGGCGCGCCCGACTCCCGTTTGACGGGACCGACGCGTGTCATGGTGCGTGTCTGGCACGCGGCTAATGCAGCTATGGGGTGGAAGGACCGTTTGACCCGGGCGTCACCGCTGTATGCGTCTGAGAGGCTGGGCTCCCTGTGGACGTCGAAGGGCTTCGAGAAGTGGGACACGATCGGAATCAGCACTGTGGGAGATCTCTGGACGAGGGGGGGATTCAAAACTTTTGAGACGCTGCAGGCGGAGTTTCAGCTGCAGGGCAGTGAGTACTTTCGGTACCTACAAGTTCGCCATGCGCTGGGCTCCGTCTTCCCGGATGTCGCATCCATTCCGGAGTCTTCCCCCCTGGAGGACAGAGTGCTGGATGGCCATGTCCCGGACAACACGATCTCCCTCATATACAAAAAACTGATCAACGATAGATCGTGCCTGCTGACTAGTCTCCGCGAGGCTTGGGTTGCCGACGGGCTGGAGCTGGACGACGAGGATTGGATTTCCGCGGTGGCCTCTCCGAAAGAGGTGGCCATCCCGGCTCGCCTTCGTTTCGTCCAGCTCAAGATCCTTCACCGGGTTTACGTGACGGGGCCAAGGCTTCTGCGTATGGGTTTTGCTGGTGACGGAATGTGTAAGCGTGGCTGTGGTGCGTTGGCGACTTTCATGCATATACTGTGGGAGTGCCCGAAGGTGGAGCGATTCTGGCGTGGTGTGCATGAGGTCCTGCGTGTGGTGACGCGTGTCGCGCTGCTGCCTGAAGCGAGGAGATGCTTGCTGAATGTATGGGAACCGAATGACTATTCGGTCCCGCAGACGCGGTGGGTGACTCTGGGATACATGATAGCCAAGCGTGACATTGCTCAATTGTGGGGATCCCAGAGGCCCCCTGCGGTGTCGGCCTGGGAAGAGCATATGGATTGGTGTATGTTTCGTGAAAAGGTGGTGTATGTGGCGAGGGGTAAGCCTGGGGCGTGGGTGAAACTCTGGGGCCCCTGGAACGCCTACCGCGGGGGTATTTGTGAGCCACCGCTGCTACCGGCTGCCTCGCCTGCTCCGTCTCCCTAGACGGCCCCCCTCCCTCGGCCGCGGGCGCGTGGTCCCCCAGTCCCTGATCTATTCCCATTCCCCTCTCCAGAGTTCTGCTGCTGGTTTGGATCCCCCACTTATGGAGCATGTGCTGTCGCTTTGGATCGCGGGTTGCCTTGCGGGTGTGGTTTTTTGGTGTTGTTTTGTTCCAAGAAAAGGGAACCGTACTGTGGGCATGGAGCTGTGTGGCCTGCACCATTGATTAATCCTGTTTTACTACTCTGCACTGCCGAGAGACTTTTACTGTATGTATGCAATATGCTTTTGTCATTCTAGCGGCCGGCCGGGTGGTTGTAGGCCCATACCTGTAACCTTTACAAACTGCAATAAACGGTTTCAAAAAAAAATAAATAAAAAAAAAAAAAATAAGTATCAGTATATAATTTGAAAGAAAAGTTAAATTGACTACTGTAACTTTTAACACTATATATAGATATATACATATATACACATACACACACACACACACACACACACACACACACATATATATAACATTGGAATATATTATATTTTTTTAACATTGTTTCCTGAGGTTTGTGTAGATCAATGAGCTTACTCTTTTGTGAGCTGGTGTGTTTGCACATCCCTTCCTAACCTTTCCCTACACCCCCTCCCTGCCCCCATTTAGTTGAATTTCCAATTTTCTAGCCACTCCCTCAGGTTCCTCAGACATTTGGAACTAAAATGTACACCTATGTGTACAGAGACCTCAGAAACCGGGACAGAGACCTCCACAAATAAAACATAGCTTTCAGAATAGCAACACAATACTGCTGCTTGGTCCTCTGTGTAGTGTTTCTGTTTCAAATATTACAAGCTCATCCTGCAAATAAACACATACATCAATGTGTTCAATAGAAAGATAATCTAGAGAAATAAATGAAAAACTTTAAATTAATAGATTGAGGTTAATAACAGGATTAAAGCATATAAGGAGATGATGGTGTGATGATTGGTTTTGGCACTCCACCAGATGAAGGATTTAAAGCTGTTGCTTTGCTTTATGCTAGGCTGCGACTGCGCAAGCTGTGTGAGAAAAGTTGGCACAAAGTTTGATGCATTTCAGTAGAACTGAAACTGAACCAACATTTGACATCCCAGGTTTAGCAAATCTGTATGTGAATACCTACAGGTACCATTGATTTAAATATGACATTTTTTATTTTTATGAAATGTTTGTAAATGTTCAGCAATAAGGTGTATATATATCTTCATGTATAATTACTTTTCTAATGTGTTGTTGGCTTTAGATTGTCTTCATATGATATGTGGCAATTTGTGTTAAAACGAAGAAAAAAAGACAATAGCCTGAAGGAGGTGGATAATTTAAATTTAACCCACCGAAACGCGTCATCTATCTTTCCTTCACAATCTGCATACACTGAACAATTGTACCTGATGAATACATTCATAATTGTGCAGTGACGTATGGTGGCAGATGTGAATGTTTATAATAACTAAATAATTTGTCTGTTAATTTAAATTGTTCCTTTAGCTTCATTATATTGTGTGACATTTAAGATGCATGTATAGGCTTTTTCTATTGATGATACATTTATAGCAATATACTCAATTTATGTTTTTTGATACACATGCTAATATTAGCTGGGGGAGAGTTTTTTGGTGATTTGGTTCATCCCAGGTTTAGACGACTGGAAATAAATGCTTAGTTGCTGTGATTGACAAAACTTAAATGACATGCATATGTATAAAGGCATTTATTTGTTTATGATGTTTTGCAGACTGCCATGTGCCACCACGATCCATTTAAATTGATTTTTTAATGTATTGTATTTTAAGTAAAGAGGATATCTTAGATTACCTCCCACTCCAGCCGAAGCAATAGAGAAAAACTTCCATTATACAGAGAATAAATAGCAGCAAATTGTGTGATATAGCCCCACAATAGTAATAAAGGATTCCAGGGACAATAAACCACAAGATGGGCTGTGCAGGTCTTCAAATATCAGTAGGACCTCGGATTACTGGTTCCCAAAACACTGATAAATGTGAACTAGAGCACCCTCGTAGTGAAATGTAAATCCATTTTAAAAGTTATGAAATGAATCAGCTTCTAGACAGTGACAGCATACCTGAGATGATGGCCACACTGTTGAGCTCAGACATCAGGGTTGCCCTCTGGGAAGAGTCACCCGACAGCGTAAAGACGTAAGCCAGCAGCGCCTTGGTGTAGACACTCGTGACGCCAGCCAGAGCATTTTTCAGGCAGGTCAAGCCCTTGCTTACAATGGGGTCCTATGAGGTGGAGAAAGGCATGTTATTACCCTTCTCTGAGGGGTGGGCTCCTCTGGTATTAAGGCATGTGAGCGAAACACGAGGAGTGGTGGACAGGACCAACAGGTAGTGTGAAGGACTGATACACATGGGATCAAGTGTGCGAGAGCAGAATACAAGCAGTCTGCTGAGCGAGCAAGTGTTTTAGAAGAAGTTGGCAGAGGGGCTTGTGCTGCAGGAAGTGAGCAACCAGGATGTGTATAGCAGGGAAGATGTATGAGAAGACAGGAGTTACAGAGCATCTGCAGAGAAAAGAGGGCTGAGGGAAATGTACAAAGGAGATATCAATTGCAGTGAAAATGTCAGGGAATATGGACGAGAGAGAATGAAAAAGTGTGCAGAGAGGATATGGCTTCCAGGGAGTGTTAAGAAGATGTGCATGGTAAGGAATATGAAGAGAGGATACAGTTGCAAGACAGTGTGAAGGAAGAAATGTCAGCAGGCTATATCTTTTCCAGTAAGCCATAGCCTATCTGCATACATTCAGCAAATCATATGTCCTTGGCACCACACATACCCCACAGTACGTACTGTATTACCACAATACCTCCTATTCATTTAGCCTTGCACAACAAGATTTTACCTGCTTTTCAAATTCAAGAGATTACACCACAATTTCTGCAGCCCATACTTTACACGCTTGTCCTTGCAAACAATATCTACTTTGCAAATTCCCTGCAAGCAATTTTCTGGTGTGTGATTTTAATATAGTTTAGTTTCAAAAATATCAACTGACACAAATGTTATGTCAAAATTATTGTGATGTTAAAAATATTCCAGGGCAGAAAATTGCAGGTAAGACTATCATTTTCCGGTACTTTCTATTGTTTTTTAAATATAGTTATTTATAATATCATTTTAAAATTATTTTGTTGCGTTTTATTAGTTTTTGTGTTTGTCATTATTATTTTAATGTTAACAGTGTGTAATTATTTTTTATTATAGTTTATATTTTTTTAAATTTGGTAATAAGTGTAAAGATCTATTTATTTATTTTTTATTTATGGTTGGATTGTTGAGTCTGTAGGGAAATAGGGTGGACTTTTAAATATTTATTTTTAACTGCTTAGTAATACTTTTTCAGAATTTGTATCTGTTAAGTTGAATATAAGTCATAAATTATTTTAATTGTAAATTATTTACTAGATACTTATAAACAGAATGGCAGTTGTATTTGTTAATTGGTTAATTAGACTACTCTTTGTAATTATTTAATTGATTTGAATAATTTGCATATTACCTGATATTATTATGTTTTCGTTTTTAATATAATAATCAATATTTTAATATGTTTTTGTTTTGAAGATTGTATTAGTTTTTTTTTTTTAAAACAATCTGACCATGCAAACTTGTGATAGCATGGAAAGGATCTAAGTAAACAAAAGGTGCAGTCTGCTAATTAGAGGTTACAAAAGGTACTATGGGGCACATGCAACAACATAAGCAATTGCGATTCCTTAATAGCGATTATTAAGGAACCGCTATTTAGGAGTCGCAATTCCTTATGCATGTAGGAATCTCTAAATAAATTGTGATTCCTACACATTCCCTATGAGCGAATCACAAATTGCCTTGAGGCCCATAGGAATGAATGGGAAACAATTCGCAATTTGCGATTACCAAAAAGATAATCGCAAATTGCGCATGCAATTTCAAGGGCGCTAGGGGGCCAAAAGGACATACTGATGCACCCACAAAATTGGCATGTTGGCACATGTGGCGCACACACATGCCCCAAGGGCCTGTGTGTGTGCCACATGGCACTTAGAAAAATTCAATTTTTCAAAGGAATTGCAAATTACCATCAACTTGAAGTTCCTCTGAGAATGCTTCTTGCATTGCATTTAGGGAGTCGCAACTTGTGATTCCCTAACTCCATTCGCAAAAATAGGTCATCGCGAATTTTGCAATTACCTATTTTGCGAATGGCTTTGGGCTTGATGCATCCCAAAAGGCTAATTCCCAGTCTCAAAGTGGCCGATTCTGTGAATCGGCCCGTTTGTGACCGGTAATTAGGTTGATGCATATGCCCCTATATGACGTACCACATAGATAACACCCTTAGTCCAGATCACTCCCATTATTCATGGTAGTAAATACCCACCTCCCCCCTCCCGCTTCTGCTCCCCCCAACTGCAGAACTTAAAGGTACCCCATGCACCCATCACTAAACATGTAAGTGTGATAAATCGGTTCCTAGGAATCCTATCTGGTCCCATCCAGGAACTCATCAAAGGAAAGGGTGGGGGGGTGCTCCCTGCACCTGTCAGTGAAAGAGATCGGGTACTTTCCATTGTGTGGTAAGAACTAGGCTGGGTGTTCCCCCAATTAAGTGTTGTACCCTTTTGCTTTGAAAGCCATCACCATTTTGCTTTGAAAGCCAAATGTGACCCCTGTATTTTGCTGGTTAGTCGCACCATTGCTTATATGGCCCACCGTTTCTGGTGCTACTGTATATCTGGTGGGCAGTGTGGTTTCTTCCAGTGATGGGTTATGGTTAATCTTGCTGCACCAATTCACTATAAGCACATGCGCCCCTTGATATCTTACGGAGGGGATTAATGGCATCCGAACCATACTTTGTAGTGTATCTCTCACCCCAAGGATGAGGGGGGTGAGAAGTGTATGTCCTTGTGCAGTCTTTCCCATCTTTTTGGGGTCACCTGTATACCTAGAGTACATTCCCATTCTCTGTAGTGATGCCAGAGGGTGTGGTGTCATGATTTAGGAGTCGTTTGTACAACGTTGAAATTGTACCCTGTGTGTATGTCAATTTAGAGAACTGTAGTTTGAGTAGGGTTTTTTTCTCTGGGTCGCCCAGTGTCGAATCTGGGCATATTGTAATCTTTCAGTTTCCGGAAGCCCATAAGTGTATCTCCACTGCTGAAAGGACTTCGGAGTCTGGGCCTTGTACATATCTGCAATCATTCTGCATCCTCCCTCCATCCAGTTAAGGAAGGCGTGGCTATCTAGGGTGGGTAAAACCACTGGATTGTAGTGTATATAGGGACAGATAAGACACAGGTCCTCTCACACCCAAATATTTTGCTCATGTCTTTGGAGTCTTTAGAGTTGTGGATACCAGTGTGCAAATATATGCATTGGGTGGCCTGTTGCACTTCTCCAGCAATACCATGTCTCACTGGGGCGGGCGGACTACAGAATGCTCCATCTGCAGCCAAATGTCTTACATAGTATTTTGGACCTGTCCGCCAAACGTCTCAGTTATGGGGCTGCACAGTAATGCGGGATGCTAGGAGCCACCACAGGCCCATTGCCCTCAGTTGGCTCACCAATGTCTGCTGGAGTCTAGTAGCCTTACCTTTCCATATGAGTGTCATACATTTTTGTAGGACATGTTTCAGTTAGATGGGATCATTTTGTCCAGTATTTTCAGTATTTGTAAAGCGGGAACAATTATCCGAAGGTGTCAAGGCGCTGGGGGCCATCGGGAAGATTAGGCAAGCTTTTGCCCAGAGTCACATGGTGCTGGGCTGATCTTCTTCCAGCGATCGAACCGTGAGCCCCCTGATTCCAGAGTCAGTCACCCTGGCTGCTGCGCCACACCTCTTTTGATCACATTAATGCAACCAAACCATGAGAGCATCAGTGTACCCTAGTTATAGAGTTCTTCGGTTGTAGAAGTGAGTATGGGTGTGGGGTAGTTGGAAGTGAAGAGATCCTTCACAGACCACATAAGGCAGATTACCAGATAATGGATAAAAGTTTTAGCCCACCAAAACTGGAAGTGAGATGGCAGCACTACTGCCTTGTTTGCTGCAAGAGTCAAGTTGAGAATCTCTGATTTATAGTAGTCAGTCATGTATCCAGATACACTATCAAAGGCTACTAGGAGGTTTACTACTGTGAGAATCTAAGTAGTTGGTGCTTAGTCCCTCTGGCCGAATTTTATACCCCTGACTGCGCTGGTCAGCCTGATTATACAGGACAGGGATTCGATAAATAGGTCAAACAGGAGCGGTGAAAAGAGGACATCCCTGTCGGGTGCCCCTGGTAAGCCTAAATGGTCTTGAGAGATAACTGTTGAGAGTGACTCTAGCGACAGCGTTGACATAATTGGAGAAAATCATCTGTAGGAATCTAGGGCGCAAACCCATTTTCTGAAGTGGGAGCCGCAGGAAGTTCCAGTCCACCCGATTAAAGCCATTCTCGGAGTCAAGGGACAACAAGATTGGCATGGCTGCTCTGATGTTATCATGTGATAGGCACTCATGAAAAAAGCCTCTCTTGTCTGGGTCTACCAGGATGGTTAGCAGCGTGCTGAGGTGGGTCGCAAGGATTTTTGTGTATAGCTTAGTGTCAATGGTCAGTAGGACTATAGGTTGATAGAAGGTGCACTGCTTAACATTCTTATTTGGTTTGGGATAACCATCACCGCCGCCTCTCCCATTGCCTGTGTGATGGTCCCCGCGGAAGCACAGGTTCATAAGTTTTGGGATTAATTGGGAAGAGTGTGTTTTATAAAATGTGGCTGTAAGGTCATATGGTGCTCGGAGTCTTGTTAGCTTTTAGGGCCTTGATAGCTAAGCGCACCTCCTCTAGGAAGCTAGAGCCCTACAGCGAATCCCTTTGGTCATTCATGAGCTTTGTCAGTTGAACTGGCTCCAATAAAGCATCCCTTTCTCTTGGAGGTTGGGAAGCTCCCTTATAGAGTTTTTGGTAGAATGTGCAGAATTCGTAGACTTTCCCTTCATCATATAATACCTGGGCTACAGAAAAGGTTGTTATTTCTTTCATGTACTCTTTTTCCTGCTTGCCTTGCAAGAGTCAGGCCGAGGGGTGCCCACTTTATCTCCTGCTATATAGGCTCATTTTTTAAGGTGGACCATGGGGAGCTCCGCTTGGTTAGCGTAGTGCTTCCCAATTGACCCTTCACTGTCGTCAGTGTTTGCATTATGCAATGGGAGGACTGCTGCTGCCACTCCTGCTCAATCTCCCAGATCTCATCTTCAAGTTTCCGTACTTCAAATTTATGTAGACACGTTCATTTGTTGGCAACCGCTATAAAGTGACCCCGAACCATTGTTTAAATGCATCCCATATACCTGGGATCGGCACCTCTCCACCTTCGTTATTTTCAAAATATTCCTCTATTTGTTGTCCTATCTTGCTTTTAGTGACTGGGTCCCTAAGTATGGAGGGGTGTAAGCTCCATGTGCCCAGATGTCTTGCATTCCACATTTCTAGCTGGATCCTGATTAGAAAGTAATCAGAGACCGATATGGAGCCAATCTCCACGTTCGGATATGTCCCACAAGAGAGTTGTTAAGTAAGATATAATCAATTCTGGAGTGGATGCGTTGTACTTAAGAGTAGAAAGTGTAGGCCTTGGTCATAGGATTGAAGTCTCCCCAGGTTTCGTGTCGGAGTTAATCCTCATTGGATTTTCTCAGCCTTTTGGAGGAGGCTCCAGCATGTTTATCATTCCACCTCCCCCACGACTATGTATAGGTTCTAAACCATATTCAGATTTCCGGCCAGCATGATGTCCCCCCTGGCCAGCTCTGCTAACTGCCCTAGGAAGTCTATCATGACCATGTCCAGAGCCGCATTTGGGGCATATAAAGTAGCTCCAGTGAGAGGTGTCCCGTAGAGTGTCTCCACAAGATTGAGATACCTTTCCTCCATGTAGGCATGCATGACTGAAACTGGGAGATTACACATAAAATATATTGCCATCCCTCTCTGCTTGGTATTGGCTGAGGAGTGGTAGCTTGTTGAGTATGTTGTATGCTTCACTTCCCCCTAATCCATGTGGAGGAGATGGGTCTCTTGTCAGCAGATTATGTCTGGGTTGGATTCTTGGAGGGCCAGAACGCCCATGTTTATTCAGCAAGTTGAGTCCCCTTGTATTTAGTGAGACGAGTTGGATCATGGATGTGTCTGAGTAGGTGGTATGCAAATACAGGTCAGGTAAAGAAACTAAAGAAAGAATGGGCAAGGTGTATGCAATGGTCCTTCCCCACCCTTTTAAGCCCCCTATTCTCCCTAAACATTCCACAACAAATCAAGAAACAATAATTAACTAATAACAAAGCATCATGCGTTGCATGAGGCCTGGTGCAGTGTTGAATTGTTTGAATAGCGTGGTAATAGAGGGTTACGTTCATCCCCTGTATCTCTAAGTATGTGGGCAAGAGGCCTCCACAGCCGGACCGGCCCACCCCGGAGGCGGACTAATACACTCCAATAGAGTCATTCCACCAGGCGCAAATGATAAATGTGTTTATGTTACATCAGCATCCATCCTGCGAGTGCAGTCGTAACCTGGATGATGAATGTTCCATTTCTGTCCAGCCTAGAGGGGTCCATCACCCCCCCAAGACTCCCATCCATTGATTATTACTTTGCTCAGGGGGGATTCCTACTAGGGGTCATCTCGGGTTCCCTGGGTGCACCTCAGTATTCCTTGCATGCAATGTATTAGATAAATAAGGCCATCACTGTCAAAGGAGTCCAGCTTTTACTCGTGTCTGTGGCAAATGCTTAGGCTGGGTCTTTGTGAGGCCTGCTACTATGAAGATCTGCTGACGGGCCCCAAGGTGTAGCACAATTTCTTACTACATTTCCAACTCAGCCTTGCATCAACGACCCTGGAGACATTCTTGATCCTCTACAGCATGTTGTGGCGGTGTCCAACTGCCCTTCCTTGGGTGACGTCGGGTCTCCTGTGGCCCCCACCTCAATCCTCAAAGTCATGTGTGCCATGCATTGTGTCTGTTCTTTGGATGGAATATCCCCTATCATGGTTGTGCTCGACAACACTCTTCCCTTGAGTCACATGAGGGTCCTAGTACTGTGTCCCCAATGCGCGGTGCTTCAGATGAGGTAATGAGTGTGATGCCCAGCAGGGTGGGCGCACTCTTTGGGTCTGATACAGTATGGCATTTGCTCCTAGCTCAAATAAGAGGCCAAAGGGATAAGTCCATCTATAACAAATCCCGTCCTCTCTTAGTTCGGGGTAATAGGCTGAAAGGCCACAGGTCGGTGCAGAGTTAGTTCTGATACATCTTAGAATATTGTACAAAAGTAATTTTGAAAGCTCACGTCGCCTGCTTTTCTAGCTTTCTGGAGGGCCTTCCATTTCTCTACTAAATAGTGGAACTTGATCAGCATGTCTCTGGGGCATTGCTGTTCGGATGATTTCCTGGGGCCTACACAATGTATCCTGTCTGCTGTTATCTCAGGTTGGTTATCCCCTAATAGCAAGGAAAGCATTCCCACCCCAAAGGGTTCCAGATTAGTGTCCAGAATCTCCCTGCTGAGGCCTCGGATGTGGAGATTTTCTTGCCTTGGACAATTTTCCAGGTCTTTGAGTTTCTCAAATGCATTTTTAAGTTGATCTTCCTTAGTCATAAGGTAGGCCCTGGTAGCCCACTTGGCAGGGTGCTGTGTAATTTAAAGGTTGGGCATGTACTTTTAAATTTTACATGTACTGGTAGTGAAAACGCCTAAATTCGTTTTTCACTACTGTGAGACCTAACACTCTTATGGGATAACTTTAGGGATTCCTTAATACATTTAATACGCTGTAATTCATAATTGGGAGCAGGAAGATATATCATGTTTGGCACTTATGAAATTGTTATGATAGACCCTCTTAAATGGTAAAGTCAGACTTTTCATTACAATTTTGAAAATGCCACTTTTATAAAGTTGGTATTTACCTTCACTCAGCCCTTTGTGCCTGCAGTCTGTCTTAGGTAACATAATTGGGTGTAATTGACAGTAATACTTTGTGATTCCCTCTCAGACTGTCACACACTAGAAGCATTAGGTGTGCCTCAATGAGCCATCTGCTGGCAGGATGGGGGTTGAGCTGAGCACAGCCACATTTACACCTGAATTGCCTGTGCTCTGCCATCACATAAAGGGCCTAAATACCCTGTATTGTCACTACAGCCAGGTTGGGGCCAGGACAAGAGAGTAGGGAAACTCCATGCACTTATGAAAACTTTCTATAAGATTCTCCCACCTTCCAGAAAAAGGGCACTAGGGTATAAAATAAGACGTTCCAATCCACTCTTCAGTTCACTAAGGGACCTGCGGAAGAACTCTCAGAGGACTTCGTGCTGCTGTAACATGCTGTGCATGCTGCCAGACTACTGCTGTACCTTGAAGGACTTTTTGCTGCCTGGAGCCTGCCTTGAACCCTCAGAGACCAGCACTGCTGCTGAGCCCTGCAAGTTCATCTGCACCCAGGACTGCCAGAAATTACTCCCAGTGCCAGTTTGCTGGCCTCCTGTTCAGAGCCACAGGAACATAGGAAGGCTCCCACCATCCTGAACCCACACATGGACCCAGCATGAATAAGTCCTGAACCCCCAAGAGGTGTCCCACTAGTCTTGGACCATAGTGTGTGGTACCATATGTGCCCAGATGGCCAATTTCCAAAACTGAGAACTTTTGACAAATTTTGGCTCAGAGGTGTTCTGAGAACCAGGAGGAGACCTGAAATACTCTGCTCGCCTATATGCCCAATGTGCATCACCGGTGTGATTGGCTTTGCAGCTTCTCCCGCTACGTTCTTCTCCACAGCAAATCTGTTTCATCAGTCCTTCGCCAAAGAGGAATCCAACCGCCTGAAACTGTCTTCGGCTACAGGCCTTTGCCCAGTCCCGCTGGAGATTTTTGACTTCCATTTCGGCGAGTAAGTCAAATAGAAACATAGAAATCTTCACCATGGCTTCAACACAGGCCATCCACGACAAAGCTCCCTCCTTGGACAACACCAGCAACTTTGCCACGCTGAACTTTACCTTCTCAGAACATTTTCTTCAAGAATTGTCTTACATCCGAAGGTAAGCACTGACCAGGACCAATCCATTTCTTGTATCCGAAACACACTCCAGTATGGTCGGCCTTAAATTTCGACTTTGACTCAGTCTTGCTGCACTATATGTCCACTGTTGGCGCTTTGATTTTTTATTCTTCTTTTCAAACAAAAGGAACCAGGTACTGCATACAGGCTCCTAAATGATACATGTAAATAAGGAGGTATGCAGTTCCTTGAAGTGAGGGAAAATTCAGGTCTTTCTGAAAAGAGCCCTCACTCACCTCGAAGGATGTCATGCTTCAATATTGGGCCTGCTCCTTGTCGCGCCGGAGCTGCAATACCCGATGGGCACACGCAAAGGTTTTTTTTTTCAGAGATCCTTTTTTGATGAAGCCGTATGGTGTGTGCGCGTGTGTGGGCTAGGTAGTGTGGTGAGTGTATGAGTGATTTTAAAATAGGTCTAGGACAACCCTTTCTAATATTTTATTCCTAGGGGGCACTAGCCTAATTAAAAGATAATGACCCTGAATGGATGGGATGATCCTACAGGGCCCGTGTGATATATATGGTCGACATGTTTCGTGCCAGTGGTAGCCCCTAGCGGGTCTAGTGGCGCTTCATCAGGGCCATATTTAGGAAAATTATTCAACTCTAGCACTACAGCAATGCTGGTTCAAAATTCATGTGATGTGATGGTAACCAGCCTTGAAGTGAAGATCCAGGTCCTAGTTGGCCTGGCGAACTGAGACCTGAAAAAAGGGGGGGAAGGGATGAGGATAGGAAATAAAAACAAGGACAACAGTAGACCTGGATTAGGAGATTATTTAACAACAAGGTTATGTAATTACATCCTGAGTGTCCAGGCTTATCTTTTGTCGAGGGTGAGCTAGACCAGGAGCACCTGATTATTATGGTGTCTGTGGTGCGTGAAACACACATATCATGCTTATATTAGTGATTGACAGATTGTCATAATGAGGAATGGTGAGTCCACGTAGTTAGGAAAGTCATGCCAGCAGGGAATACGACCATAAGGGTGCTTAAGACATCTGGTGTTATCATAAACGAGAGGGCCACTCAGAAGTCGGTGGACTATCCCTTTCGTAGGTGCTACCCATTGTAGGTGGCATTGTGTTGAGGTAGTGGTGGGGATCGTGTAAACAATCAACCGACCGACATAACTGACAAACAATATGTAGAGTTTGTTGTAAATCGCCCAGAGTTGAGATATTATCTCTGTGTGACCAGGTATAGGCATTTAACCATGTGCAATAAACAGTTCCCTAGGTTATTCCTATATGAGCATCCCAAGTGGGGGCATGGTACTAAGGCCAAGCGCACGTAATCATGACCTGAGCCAGCGCACAGGATCGAATAATAGACTCACCAATACAGAAATAGGCCTGAGCTGATGGGGGCGTGTGACAGAGCACTTCGTTGCTCTGACCTGCAACAGAATAAATACGCCGTGCGTATGATCAGTAAACACGGCACAGCGTATATCTTACCGGCATAGTTGCTTGCAAGCCGGCGATGATTTCAGGAAAGAGGAAGGTACACTCACAACTCGGAGGCGCAACAACTAGCTCTAATTCTACCCTTGCTCTGGTCCCCATGAGGAGTTCTTCTGGGGACGTGGTATTTGTTGTAATGTGTGCTAATACGTGCATGCGCCAAGTAACTAAACCTTCAACTGTGTCGGCCATCAGGGTAGGGAATTTTATTAACATACGAACCTTGAGTGTGGTAATCTACCCACAAATGTGATAGCATTCCGAAGTTCCAGTGAATCAACTTTTCCTTACCCCCAAAAATTATGTTATTAAGGGAACACAAGGTGAAAGGGGTGTAACAGGAGCATAATGATAGTGCATGTGACATACTAGAACTGGTGCAAGAGGGTTAGGTAGTTGTATTTTGCTGAAGTGGAGCCAAGCGTGCTCCAGACACTTGTTGCCACTGATATGGTAGGTGGCATAGCGTATTGGTGCCATTCATCCCATTCTTAATGTGTGGTAATTAACCTGTTCCGCAGAAGGGTGATAGTGTTAAAGTAACATGTCGCTTTGATTTATTAGGCATTTGTTTTCACTAAAAACATAAAAAATTAATAACTCTGATCCTACTGATTGGATTTTTGTCATTTTAGTATCAAAATACACTTCATTTTGTTTTCAGGTACTGTTTGCACAATGTGGGCTTGAAGGATAAAATCTCAAGAAATTTACAAGTAGCTGGGAAAGTGCAGTCAGGACATATCTTGCAGGTAGTGGCAAAAAGAAGCAATGGTTTCTTACCTGTAAGCCTAGGTCTCTCTCAGGAGAATCTCCATTGAAATTATAAGCTCTGAATTTTCCCGCTCACATGCGGTGATCCTGGAGCACTTCTTTATGATATGTTGAATATTTGCTATAGGCCCACTGTGTTTCCTCCTTATGTTAGCCCAACTCTACGTTGTAGGCTGATTTTGCTTTCCAGAAGCACGCTTGTTTTGGTGCTACACATTTATTCGACAAGTAGGCTGCACATGTTTTTGCTATTTTGTTGTTTTGCTGGGATACAGATGGAACATTTCGTGCAATGTAAAAAATACAGTGCTCTGTTTTCTCTGTGTTCGGACACTAACACCGAAATAATAGACTAATCCATCTGCTGTTTTGAATATTCAACTCCCATCATATAAACCAGAATTTGTCCTTTTGAAAACAAAGAGGACACCTTCACACAGAGCCAAGGTCCCGAGACAAGAGAGAGCTCCGTGGCCTGAGATGCAGAACAATCATTTATATATGCCAGGTAGAGGGTCTCCCATTAATCCCAGAGATATATAATACAAAACTGTGTTTCTATTATTAGGGGAGGCATAGGCAGACGTGTCTCGCAATATGACAGGGCATTTTCTTGTTTATAGTCTGCTGATTATGATAACCACATTTTTTAATTGCATATGCCTTTTAATTGCACTGTAGCTATTGCAAAATAGAGACCGATAGCTTCAATAAATATTGTAAGCTTTTCTGGTGTCTCTTTTTTTGTTTATTGTAGATACGCACAAGTGGGAGAACGAAATGTGATGGCCTGCAACCGTTATCCCTGAGAGGGTCGAGAGTGTTGTGTTCTGGTTGACAAATTACTTGGTTCTCTGGAAGGGTTAGGAGGGTAAGTAAGGCACTATGAGATAGTCTGGATCGGAGTTCATAGGTACTGGTGAGGTATGGTTACTCAGTTCCTGCGTACTGATGTTCTGTAGTCCAAGGCATAGTTCTGTTTCCAAGTAGAATCCCTGCAACAAATATATACAAGCAACTCACCATCCTCCCCGGTGGAAAAAAAGATTAATAGTCTGCTTCCTTTGTTATACTAGCATTTGCTCTGTTAAAACAAACTGAGGTAACTGCCATCTTCTAAGCATGATGGGATATTGGTCGGCTGTAAGCCCTTACAAGAGCAGAGTCACTTTTCATATGTGCAGAACTGCAGCCAATAACTCTACATTGTCTTCTTCCTTCTTCGCCATTTTCCTTTAAAAAAAGGTTTGTAAATGAGATTCATTATTCAACTCTTGGTATTTTTCCTGTTTTTTAAAATTATATATTAACCCTTTTTTATGTAAATTAAAGCTACTGGCCAATATAGCCTCATTTATAGGTTGCAAGACAATTAAATAAATTAACTGTTAATCCTGCCCTTCCTGAAGCAAGGTGAACAGATACACTTAAAAATATATATTTTAAAGAAGTGCTCCGGGATCTCCGCACGTAGGCGGGGCTATTCAGGGTTTATGATTTCAGTGGAGATCCCCTGAGAGAGAAGTAAGAAGTAAAACATTGCTTTCAATGCGTCAAAATCGTGCAATTAGCAAGAATTGCTCATGGAGAATACTGATGACAGTCTGAGGGCAGAAAAAATGGGGTCTGGAAGGAGAGACCAAAGACAATATGGGTTGAAAGGAGTGAACAGAGAAGATATACAAAGAATGTGCAGAGACTACATGGGTTGCTATGATTCTTTCTGTAGTTTGGATTCTCCTTTTTTAAGAATACTATTACATTTATTTATTCCCATAAGATGGGAACTACCTCTCCATTCATTAACCTTCTGCATAATTCTAACAAATTTGCTGCTAATAAATTAAATGTTTTATAAAATTCAGCTGGTAAAAGGCCTTCTCCAGTGGCTTTCCCATTATTAGCTAATATATTCTCTGTCTTCAATTATTTCATTTAAGACAATGGGTATTCTAAACGCATTCCCTCCTTCTAATGTCAGTTTTGTTATAAATATGCATTGTTACAATATGGGATAATGTCCTCAACAGACTCTTCTTTATGTAATTGGGCATAATTTGTCTGGAACAACTTAATGAATTCTTTGGTCTGATTACTTAATTCTGCTCGTCAAACATGACCGATATCTTATATGTATATTTTTTGTCACGCATTTTATGTGCTAAAAGTTCATCAAAAGATTCACTAATCATATGCCTCTTGCCTCTTTGTTTCATATGTGGCTGTTGTTTTGGCATAGACATATTTTAGCTTTTGTACGTAACATACATATCCCATTTCCCTTCTTAACACAATTTTCACACATCAACATCATGATTATTGTCTAAGTAATGAACAGCTTTTCATTTATTGAGTTTTTTGTTTTGATTTCAATGATATATATCTCATTGTTTCACCTTTGATAAATGCATTGCTGGTAACCCATACAATACAAATATTTGTTGATCCTTTCTCAAACAAATCTATTACTTCTGCTCATATATCTTTACATTACTCTGTCCTTTCATAGTCCCCTTTCAAATGTCCATCTAAGTATTTGATTTTGTACTAATGCCAGTTCAACATTTAAAAATAGGGGCGTATGATCTGAAAACAGTTTCGTAATTATATACATTACTATTTTGGATGTAATCTATGTCACAACTTAAACTACATCTTTTGTATTTTGTTTATGTGGCTAAAAGTAGTAGGTGAAGCCAGGTTTATCATTGTGTTTATTTTGTCACATATTAATTAAATGTAGCACATGCATACGTATAATTATAGTCCTGCATAATTTGAGCCTTCCATTCACAGGACATTCTTTGGTAGTATACATTTTTGGTGACTGGTTCCCCTTATAATCTCCACACATTATTATTATTTCTGGTCTCAAGTCACGTTCGGTAGCGCATACCTGGAATTCTTACTTAATTGTCTGTCTTCTATGTCTTTACACTTCATTTTAAATTGCATTTAGGTCGGAGAACTACCAACACACTATTCCACAAAGACGATGCAAGGCCGAAACGTGTTGCATGCAGTGCCACATTTAGTGCCGCAAATAAATGGATAAACCCAGGGAGATGATGGGCATGTTTTGTTTCTCTGTGCAAAAAAGAGCTTTTGATGTATTTTAACGGTAGGAGGAAATACATGTAATAATTTAGAATATATTACATTAGAATTATTTTTCTGAAGTTCCCATCTAATGTAATACATTTAATTTTTACTACGTAATACAACCTATTGAATGTGACTAAATAATTAATTGGAAGTAATTTAAATTATATTTTAATATAAATTAATATTACATTACTTTTTTAATTAGTATAGGTAATTCAAGTATTTTAAAATAAATGGATAAATATGTTTTATTTTTAGATCATGTTTTATAATTAAATTCAATGTATTCATATTTTTAACTAGTTTGAGTAATTTAATTTAACATTATTTTTTATGGGGTTTTGGTTTAAGCCCCTACATCCATTACCTATTATGGGAGGGTGTGGAAGTACCAGTGTTTGCCCATGTATGGTGCTGGACTTTCTGTAGCTCTTAGCTGGAGTACTTGTACTCAATCCTTTTCCCTATGTACCCCTCTGATGTTCTTGGGGACCCAATCAATCACATAGTTTCATAACTTTGTGTCATTGTTATTTACTTTCTTTAGTGGCAGGCCACAGGATAAGGGTTGTCCTTGTCTTTATGGCTCTTGCAAGTTGTAAAGGGGGGAACTTGAGGGTGGTGAAGAAGTGCACTGAAGTAGAACAAGTTAATATAGTCCAAGACAGCTTGGCAGAGAGTTTCAGGGAAAGGGGGTACCCAGCCCAAATAATTACCCAGCCAAGTCTTAGGACAAATCGGATGAATTGGGCGAGCATGCTCTTTAATAATAAAAGAAATGATAATGTTTGGAAGATGTCCCAATGTATGCTGATTACTACCTTCAAAAAGCAGGAAGGCATTATCAGGAAAATACTTCAGAAATACTGGCATTTGGTCAAGAATGATCAAGGTTTAGGCAAACTAATCCCTAAGAAACTGGGCATTACTTTCATGAAAGTAAAATCAATTGAGGATATGCTTATTAAAAGTGGCCTAGAGATGTCATGTAAATGAAAAGTGCAGCTAATAGAAATCCTGCAAATATGGAACTATTAAGAAAGATGTCCTCTCTCTCATTGAAAAGAGGCAGAGAAAGATTAGAGATCCTTCCCATTACTATAGTGGATTTCTCATTTATGTTTTAACATGCCCTTGTGAGTTAGTGCTTAGTACTATCCTACAAGTACATAAGTGGGTGTTACAACTCATGAGAGCCATCACAAACAAACACAAAACTTAACCCATAGCGAGCCACTTTGAGGAAATACAAAACAGCAGAGACAATATATGTGTTTGATTCGGTCGCCAAGAACATCAGAGGAGGAGATAGCAAAAAAACAGCTAAGGAGATTAGAATCCAGTTTTAAATTTAACTTAACACAAACATTTTATTTGGTTTCAAAGCAGAAGAAGAGCTACAAACTCACCTGTAGCACATCTAGCAGCTTACCCTTAGTATAAGGAGCCATTGTTAGTGATAATATGACTATTTTATACACACGCACCACCAAGTACAATAATAGTTATATGTGTTACCAGTAAGGCATAGTTTACTGTTAGGTACACATAATAACATACTAGCAGTAATTATGTGCAACAGATATTAGGTAGGGACACTTTTCCAACACTTGCTTATGTAATATATCCATATAAAAAGGGAGCTGCAAAAGCTACAAAAGGTTTCAGAGTTGGAAAGTATAACAATTAATTGCCATTATATTGTGCCAAAAATACACAGATTTGAATAATGAGAGGTGGTACATTTGTCCTAATATAAGTGATGGGCTTAACATTGAAAAAAACCTTCAAACTAAATAGGGATGGCACTCAAATAAGATAAAAATTGCCTTGCTGATAATAAGTTTATTTAGTTATGTAGGATTAAGTAAAGTATGGAAATATTTACTAGACTTACAGCAGCATGAAACAGTTCAATAAAGAATTTACTTGCAAATTTTTGCACATTGGTGGAAGTAAAACAGTGCTTTAATATAGTTGTAAGTATGTTTTCTATGTTTATGAATTGATATGCACATGTGCACTTTAAATACCCTGTTCAAGATGGCGCTGTGTTGTGTAAACTAGGCTGTGAATACAGCTGAAACACGTCAGTGCTTTTTCTTGAGGTGAAAGGAGAACTCGATGTGTAAAAGGAGTGGGCTGACTGCTATTGAATCAACTCCTCCTTTAATGAGGAGCACAGAGGTGGTTCAGTCCAAGCGGGGACAGCCTGTGTGTAATGTAGACATGGATTTCAGGGACAGTGCAGGAGTGTGCAGTGGGGACATGGATTTTCAGGGAGAGTTCATAAAGGATATAAATTGAGGAGGATGTGTGTTGGTGATATGGATTTCATGGGCAGTGCAGGATGTGCACAGTGGACACAAAGATTTTAGGGAGAGTGCATGAAGTGTGCAGTGGGAACATGACTATTTCAGGGACAGTGCCGGGACTGTGCAGTGGAAACATGAATTTCAGGGACAGTAGAAAGAGCATATAGACCACAGGATGTGTGTAGTGGAGACAAAGATTTTAGGGACAGTGTAGGGAGTGTTAAGTGGGGACATGGATTTCAAGGTCACAGAAGGGAGTGTGAGCGGAATAATGGATTTAAGGGACAGTGCCAGGTGTGTGCAGTGGAAATGTATTTCTGGGACTGCGCAAAGAGTATATAAACCACAGGATGTGTGTAGTAGAGACATGGATTTCAGGGACAGTGCATGGAGTGTGCAGTGGGGACATGGATTTCAGGGTCACAGAAGGAAGTGTGCAGTGGTAACATGGATTTCAGAGACAGTGCCAGGAGTGTGTAATGGAGACATGCATTTCAGGGACGGTACAGGGAATGTGCACTGGAGACATGAATTTCAGAGACAGTGCAGGGAGTGTGCAGTGTGGCAATGGATCTCAGGGAGGGTGCAGACAGGATATGAACTGCAGAGGTTGTGCAGTTGGG